>NW_011888783.1:21841944-21911714 GCF_000151845.1 Pteropus vampyrus | reverse complement strand
ATTTAATCTACTTACATTTAAAGTAATTGTTGATAGAAGTATAGTTATTGCCATATTATTATTCATATTCTTTATCCTTTATTTTCTTCTTCTTAGAAGTCTGTTTAACATTTCTTATAACACTGGTTTAGCATTGATGAACTGCTTTAGGTTTTTCTTCTCTGGGATTAGTTTAGTTTTCTCAAGGCTTGTATTGAAGTGTACTTAACATTAGGTCTGGAGTAGCCTTTAAGATAGGGTTATAGAGTGGTAATATAGTTCAGGGATTCTGAAACTTCCTTGTCTTAAGATCCTGTTAGTCAGATTTCACCGTCCTATGCTAACTACTATCCAGTGTCTAAAAAAATATGTATTTTATACATTTTTGTCAAGTTTTCTAGTTGTTTACAGTGAGATGGCAATTCCCACAGCAGATAATCTTTCATAAATGAAAGCAGATCTCAACTTTAGTTTTAAATAACCTCAGATGAATTCCTTTTTCTCAATGATTTCACTTCACACTAATGACAGTTTAGAATTTTACTTTTTATTCCACATTAGTGTATTTAATTTTCAAGTATTAGCCAACCAAGATAAGCAGGAATAACTAATATATAGAGAACATAACCATCACAGAGTAATAACATAAACAAAACTTTCTATAATCAGCAACATAGACTCTACAGAATACCTAGATAAGTAACTCTATAATCTCAGAGAGAAAAAGTTAATCAGATACAATTAATATGATATAGAGCTTATTGATAATATAATAGCCTCTGAAGTAAAATAATATGAAACAAAACATGCGGAAATCAGTATAATACTCTTACTAATGCCTATAAATGCTTACTATAATAATAGCAATGCCTGGTGTAGTTAGGATTGTAGAACATATTTTAACCTTCTTGTTAAATAAGATTTATATAAAAGAGTCAAAGGCTTATATCTGTACTATATGACTTAGCCATGGGGACCACCTACCTTTTCCCTACCAATAGCAACAGTTAACTTTAGCCAATTTTGTTGATAATTCTGGCTAGTTGAGGTGAATGCACAAAGGCTGTTATATTGTGGGTTTAATGCATAGTGTGATTGGTGGCGGGGGAAAGTGCCCACTATTTTCTTTTTCCATCTAAAATAATAAGAAGGTAATGTGATTACGTTGGAGATTAACGATGGCTGTTCCAGGAAGGTGCTTGGAGTCTCTTGACATATTTTGTCATTTGTGCTAAGGAAATGGACTAGAGTGGATTCATATCCTACAAGCTGTTCCATTGGTAGCACATCAGCAGTGGACGAACACACAATTCCAAGATGGCTTCAAACTCCTTCTGCTTTTTACATACTCTGCAGTGGAAGGATTGCTCTGTATTCTCATACTTGTGGCTTTAAAATAGTTTATATTTCTGTTAGCCTCATAATTCTGGTTACTGCTACAATTTCCTTGGCTTTTCAGTGGAAAATAATGTGTGTCAAAGCAAGCTAATGCACATGCAATCGATGCCTTGCAAAGCTTTTAATCACACTTTCTTCCTGTACAGATCAATCGGTAATGAAGGTATCCAATTACTTTCCTCAGAGTGTGTTTGGGAATAGCATTAAGTGAAGAGATCTTGATATGGCCACCTGTTTATAACTGTCTGTACATTATTCATGAGACCTTTCCTGTGCACATCAAATACTGCAGCAGCAGAGATCCCTGGTACACCTCAGCTGGTTTGGGTTGGGTTGCACTGCAGCAGAATCTTTGTGTCCACTGGTAGGTTGCAGTTTTTTCTTTTGCAAAAGCAATGAGAGAACACAGAAATATATTTGATTTAAGGTTTAGGTGAAAAGTAGACATCCTAGAGATAATCCTCAGTCACATCTGTAATGTAAAAGAAAATAAATCAATATATCTTCAATTGAACTGATGTTACTACTGAAGTCTTTCTTGTCCTAAATATGTCAATGTTTTGCCTGATCTAAAGAAGTTTCACTCAATTCAGAGAATAAATACTTTCCTTCACCAGAACTATCAAGATTGATAGAACAATTAAAAGTAAATATTCAGCAAACAAAGCTAGCTATTTCACATACTGAAAAAGCGTGATGTACCCAATAATGTTTCACATTGTACTATATTATGGGTTTATGATCATTTTCTCCCAATTCTGTTGTTGTTTAGAAATCTTGGAGAGATTTGTATTCAGCAAGAAGTGAAAGGTAATGTAGGGTTAGAAACTATTGCCTATACTATTCACAATATTAAATGAGTCGATGGTAATGGGATATTATATTAGATTTCTTTATTCTCTATTGCACTACTGTATAACAATTATTCAGCTTTAAACTCTAGAGAATACAATACTGCTTAAATGGTGTGGGGTTTTTTTCCTAATGATTTGGACCTTTGCCTGGAAATTTTGGGAAGAGATTTGGGATATTGCCTCAGTTTCACTCAAAGGTTTTTATTTTTATTTATTTTTTTTTTGATAGCTTAGTTAAAGGAGACAAAATTTGGTCAATTTCTTGCTACTATATGATTATCTGAAATAGAATCTTCTTTTTGTTGCTTATCATTCATTGACTTTTGGCTTCACTTTTTTCATAACAGATAGCCTACTTCTTCATCCACGTTTCAATCAGTGGCAAGAAGTTAAAAGGGATAGAATTTAATTACATGATCAGCTTTAACTGAAAAAAGAGATTATGAAATGTAGTATTTATTACAGAAGGCCATGTATCTAGCTCAGAATCAGGGATACTATTATCATAGAAGAATCAGAGAATGAATTTTTGGGGAACAAATAGTCATTTGTAACATCCTTAGTTTTCTTAATGATGAGACCTACTTAGAAAATAAAACTTTATCTCATTTAAGTTTACACTTATTAAAAGCAATTTTTTAAAAGTTTTTTATTGCCATGCCTTGAATTATCTGCAGTTTTGCTCCTCAGAGTGACAGTGTGGGGCCAATTGAGAAGTCGATTGCTGCTGGTGGTTTGGACTCCGTGCCCCAACACCAGTCTTTTTTTTGCTAGCAGTGGTCTAATAAACCCTTTCTTTTAAGAAGACATCAGCCCTGGAAGTTAAATTGTTTTGTTTAACAATAGACTGGAAGGTTTGAGAGCGTTAAGACTGGTAATGGATTTTCAAGAACTCAGACAGGGCTGTGGCAGCAAAGAAGCAATTTTCCGTACAGAGGATTCAACAGTTAGGAGTCGAAGCAAGAAAGGAAGAAGAATTGGGCTGAGACTTGTGAAAATATTATTTATCCTAATGTGTGCACAGTTATTAGTTTGTGATCAAAGGCCAGATTAAGTGGGGATACTGCTTTAGCATCTGTGGTACCTTTATTTCCATTAATAATTTGAGTTGTAGCATATACTACCTTTAATTATTTTTATATCATTTCGTTCATGATTCGTTGCCTCACATAGATGATAATTTTTTGAAGTCAAAGAGTCTGTATTTAATTTGTTTTTGTATGTGAATAACCTGGTAATAAGAACAAACTGGCTCATTGGCATATATAGGACAGTCTATGCTATTAAGAATTTTAATACAAAAAGATAATGCAACCCTATTTTTCACATTTTGGTGTCAATTTAGATTTTCGAATCCTGTATTCTATTCTATCCTTTCCTCTTCCCTCCCTTGCTTTTCAAACATTCAGATAGAGAACTGATTTCTTTTTCTGGAACTCAAGCAAATTTTATGTCGACACTGAAAAGAGAAATAGCCTTCAAGTGCTCTGGCCTAAGGATTTTATTTTTGAAATCCTAGATTCTTTGGAAAATGTACAGGTTTTAGTTCAGTTTCAAGATATAAACACAGTATCTTGAAAAAGCAAAGGGGAAAGTTGACTTCTTCACACTAGAAACTAACGTTCTTCTTAGATGAGAGAGAGAGAGAGAGAGAGAGAGAGAATGCTTGTTTCGTGCCTTGTCACGAGGGAGATAAAAAGACCTGAAAAATTCAGTTTAAAAATCCCCAGTATGTCATTTCTCACCAAAATTTTCTTATTTAGCCCTTCAGTATCAAGTTTCCTCTCTTAATTCCTGTGTCCTCAGTGCCACAGCCATCAGCTCAGCTGTGGTTACAAGCTATGTAATATAGTAAATACAAGTATCACAGCATGTACCCTATGATAAACAGTTTTTCTTTCTTCTCTCTCTCTCTTTTTCATCTTTTTCTCTTTTTTTCTCTTGATTTTAATGAAGAGAAATGAGATTTAAGCTTACTTTGGGAGTAATTATTACAGGACATAGATTTTGAGTTCTTTTATTTTTCGAAAACTATTAAAAGCCTAAAAATTTAATTGGATCAGGGTATATTGTAGAAAAAAAAAAAAGAAATCACATTACAAAAGGAGAATTTAGTAAAGGGGCTTATAAAAGATATAGGCAAGGTTTAAGGAAATCAAGGAATTCTGCTTCTAGGCCTAAAAGGCGGTGGGAAGTAGTGGTCACTATAGTTCCCTAGAGACTAGATATAGGTATAAGAAGGGATTCTCTACAGAATTTGTGGCCATAGGTAAGAAGTGGAAACTTAACCTGGAATGAGAAGGCACTTACTCTGATGCTTTTCATTGGTTAAACCCAACCAGAAATCAGAGGAAAAAAGAACTGATTGAAGCAACCTTGTGAGTGAGCCTCTAAAAGAACAGAGCAAGGAGAAGGATGGAGAGTGGTTTGGACAGGGCAAAGGGAAGATTCATGGTTATAAATATATTAATTTCTGACAAATTTATTTATTCCTAGATCAGTGCTAATAGAACTTTCTGAGATGATGAATATATAACAAGTTTGTGCTGTCTAATATGGTAGACTTTAGACATAGTTATTTACTGAATACTTGAAAATGTGGTTAGTGGAATTTAGAAACTGAAGTTTTAGTTTTATTTGCTTATTAATTTAAATTTAAACAGCCACATGTAGCTAGTGGCTACTGTGTTGGCAACGCAAATTCAGAAAATTGTTTCTTAAATTTTAGTGTACAATAGGATCATCTGAAGGGCTTATTAAAAAAAAAAAAAAAAAACACAGGTGTCTGGGCCCCATCTCCACAGCTTTTAGTTTATGGTTGGGTCAATGAATTTGCACTTCTGAGACATTCCCAGGTGATCCTATACTGCTAGTCTGAGGAACACATCTTAAGAATCAGTGCTCTAGATCAGGATTTATCCATGTAAAAAATTGATTATAATTTTTGATGGCCTAATTCTGTTTTTATTACTATTTTCTATTCTTTGTGTTAAATAGTAATGTTTTCTTAATAGTGATAATCCTAAGTACCCTATGGTGACATTATAATTTTATGTTACTTTTAATATTTAGTATTTAGTACTAATTTTATAATATTTTTAGCAATTTTTAGTATTTGTACTAATACCACATTTATATAGTTGTCCAATTAAACTGATGCTTCCTTTATGTGATATTGGAAGAGGAGATACTCTACATAAGCAAACTTTCTCTTAAACAGTTTTAATACACCTTTAAAAAATACATTATGAGACTTTTGGTTTAGACAAGATGTCATACTACATATTTTCCCTGCTAAATACAACTGGAAATGACACAAAAGACAACCCAAAAGGGACCCTGAAAAGGCAAGGTGGTTTGAGACCCTAGGACTGGAGACAGAGCATAGAGAAGGACATTTTGCATCCAATATTCAACAGCAGAAGGCCACCCACCTTTGATCTAAAATTAGAAGGCAGCCCAGGTAGGCTTATTCTTCCCCTAGATCTAAAGAGAGTCTCTCTGGTACCATTAGACAAGCCTGCACTACTGACAAAGAGGATTTGTTGAGAGCCCTTTGAAAAATAAGGTTGGCTGGGGAAGAACTCTCCTTCTCTACTGGGCCTGAGCTGTCCCTTTCCTGGTGAAACTTGTGGGTGGAACTGACAAGAGAGACCCAGCTACAGGTGGTCTGATCCAGAAAGACTCTTTGATCCAGAGGCCTGCCTGAGACTGTCCTTCCCTGCCCAGAAATACACAAATGGATGGGTGGAGCCAGCAAGGAGGATACAGCCATAAGTAGCCCAATCACAAAAGTCTCATTGTCTTCAGTGGAGGATTCCTTTCCTTAGCCCCTCCCCAACTCCTACACAGAGAAACCAGGTTACTTGGCCTGTGGAACTTCCTTCAGTCCCTCAGTCAACACCAGCAGGGACCAGTGGGAGTCAGAGCCACACCAGATAAACCAAGAGGACTAAAATAATACCACAAAGCCTCTGAAAATTAAGGTACCATGGTAACCACAGCCCCTCAAAATAAGCCAAGACCTATGTGCTAAACCTAAACAGTATGACTACCTGCTAAAATGAAAGATTTGAATAGGATCCAGTATCTCCTACCATGATAGGCAAATTTTCGAGAGGAAAAAAATATCACCCGGCATACCAAGAACTAAGAAAACCACACTGAAGGAGAAAAGACAATCAGTTGACTCTAATACTGAAATGGATCAGATGTTAGAATTATCTGAGAAGAATTTTAAAGCATCCATTATAATAGTAATTCAACAATAATTACAAATTCTCTTGAAACAAAAATAGAAAATCTCCAAAAGAATAAATTTCATATGAAAAAATATTAAATTGTGAAACGGAGAAATACAATAACAGAAGTGAAAAAGCACAATAGACGGCTCAATAGTAGAGTGAGATAACAGTGGAGAAAATCAGCAAACTTGAGTACAGAGCAATAGAATTAATAGAATTCGCTCACACTGAACAGAAAGAAAAAAATAGACTGAAAAAAAAAAAAAGAAAAGAGCCTCGGAGACCTGTGGGACAACAAAAGAGTCAGTATTTTTGTCACCACACTCCCAGAAGGAAAATAGAAAAAAGTGGGGCTAAAAAGTTGTCTGAAAAAATATTGGTTAAAAATGTACTAAATTTGGTAAAAGACACAAGCTTATAGTTCTAATAAGTTGAGATAATGTTAAATGGAATAAATACAAAAAAAAAATCCATGGCAAAGATAAACTACGATTAAAAATTTTAAAAATTAAACACAAAGAAAAATCTCGAAAGAAGCTAGAAGGATATGACATAGTACCTATACAGATAACAATGCAAATAATAATGGATTTCCCATTTGAAGTGATGGAAACCAGAAGGAAGTGGAACAGTATTTTCTAAGTGCTAAAAGAAAATAACTGTCAAGCACAAATTCTAGAACCTGTGAATTTATCTTTTAGGAATGAAAAAGAAGTAAAAATATTATCAGAGGAAGAAAAGCTAAAAGAATGTGTTACTAACACATTCTTTAAAAAATTTTAGTAATATATATTTTGTTTAACCCAGTATATCAAAAATTTTATCATTTCAACATGTAATAAATATAAGAATATTAAAAAAAATAAAATCTCACTCTTAAAGATCGGCTAAACAAAATTCTTCATACAGAAAGGAACTGATAAAAGAAGGAATGATGGACCATCAGGAAAGAATAAAGAATAATGAAAAGCAGAAATATGCGTACATAAAAGAAACTCTTTTCTTCATGAGTTTTAAAACCATATTTGATGATTGGAACAAAAATTATATCATCATCTGATTTCCATGACAATGATATTTAAAAATGAAGAAGAAAACAGGTACCTAAATGGGGCTCCCACACTTCACTCAAAGTGATAAAATGTGGATACTAGTAGACTATATAATTCATAGATAGATAGATAATAGATAGATAGATGGATAGATAGATAGATAGATGAGAGAGAGAGAGAAGATAAATAGATAGATATATTAATAAGTCAATAGTAATACCCAGAATAACCACTACCAAAAACATAGAGATACACTCAAAACACTATAGATAAATCAAGATGGAATCTTAAAACATGTTCAAATATTGTGCAAAAAGGCAAGAAAAGAGAAACAGAGAAACAAATAAACAAACAAATAGAAAAGAGACCAGAGGAACAAATAGAAAACAAATAACAAATGGCAACCTAAAGTACTAACATATCAATAAATACCTTAAATATAAATCATCTAAATACACTAATAAAAAGTAGATAAAAAAAAATATGACCCAGCTATATACTGCTTACAGGAAACTCACTTCAAATTTAATGACATACATATATTTAAAGTAAAAGGATGAGAAAAAGAAGATTGCCCTCGCCAACACGGGTAAGCATTATCCAATTCACCAAAGGCCAGGATAGAGCAAAAATGTGAAGGAAGGGTGAATTCTCTGTTCTTGAGCTGGGACACTTACCTTCTCCTGCCCTTGGACATTGTTGCTTCTGGTTTCTGGGCCTTCATATTCAGATTCTGGACTTACACCAGTGCCCTCCTCACCTTCTTAGGCCTTGGTCTGGGAGCTACACCATTGGTTCCCTTGATTCTCAGGCCTTCAGACTTGAACTGAATTATACCACTGGTTTTCCTGGTTCTCCAGCTTGCACATGGCATACTGTGGCATATCTCAGCTTCTATAATTGTGTAAGCCTAATATTTTTCATCTATAAAATGAGAATTATCATCGCTTCATGAGTTGTGAATGCTGAGCTCATGCATGATAAATACTTAGCTCAAGGCTGGGCATAACAGTCTGCTCAATAAATGGCAGTTATTTCCAATAACTTTAAAATCATTTTGAAGTATATTATATTTAAAACACCAGAAATAATTTTTTAAAGCAGATATTATTAAATAGTAGCATACCAATAATTTTAATGTAAGCATTATCGTCTATAAAGCAAATTCTAATAATACTGAAATATATCTAGTAAACCTATGATTTCAATAAGAGGAGGGCTTATTACATTTTGTCAGTGTGTAGGGGTATCTGGTAAGCTCACTAACATTAATTTTACCAAATTAAGTGAATCCAAAGGAAGCATAAATTTTTCCAGTTTTGAATTTTGAGCCCTAATGAATAAGCTTTAATGTAAGGCTCATTTTAAAAAGTTCTTATTATTGAAAGTTGTCAACGTGTCTTTCCAAAGCGGGGGGTAGGGAAAAACAACAAAGCTTAGTGTGGTTAACAGGTTATATTTATTATTCTCTACAGTATCTAAAAGGTAGACTACACTGTAAGACTTTGTTAAAAATAATTCCTTACACAATTTTGGCAAACACAGTTACGAGTAAAACATAATTTTTAAACTAAAATCAGTTTGCGGTCTTTACGGAATTTACAGAAGTAAGCTAAGATTCAGTTTAAATTCCGAAGCAATTTTCACATTAAAGCATTTCCAAGATATAGAAAACTAAGAAGCTTAGATAAAGTACCAGCTGTTACCACATCACATGATGGAGAATGGGAGGAGAAGGGAGGGGAAGGAACACTTATAGAAGAAAGAAACAGAATCCTGAATTTACATTTGCTTAGAGGATCTCCCAAAGGCATCTTGGTCAGGCTAAATACATTTTTGAGGAGCAGAAATGGTTGGAATATAATAGTTAAGGCTCAACATCATGCATTCATAACAAAATACAATTACTGATATTTAAGTGGTATTGAATATATACAACATTGAAAACTTGTCACTTAAGTCAACAATACACATATTTTCCTTTTAAATCTTTTAGAACTTTGTAGGCACATTGAAATCAATCTTCATACAAAAAGAATAAATTTCAGATTCTCAAATTACATGAATATGACATTTTTATGAATATGTCAAAAAACAACTTTGTGCCTATCTTTTAAAAATAATTTCAATAGTGAAAATAAAAGTTTTCAAACATAAAACATTTTACAGAATAATTATGTATATAATGAGATAAAAACAAAAAAACTAGGAAAGATAAAAGTAAGTGAAAACTAACTTGCATATATTAATATTATAAAACCCCACCAACAATGAGCTTACACTTTGATCTCCTAAATCAGAGTCCTCACAGTTTCAGTGGTCATTTTCTTCCTCTACATTATAAAGAATCATAAAGTACAGTGAAAAATACTTCAAAGTGGCCACAGTTTCCCAACTAAGGATCAAGACACTGTGAAAACCCCTACAATGATAGCCCTTGACTCTTCTAATTCATATTATGATATGCATTTGCCAGATCTTATATACTGACATAGATAAATGGTAAAAGCACATCAGTTTTATGATTAAACTTGAGTCTACTAAAATATTCCCTACTATATCATTTTAGTAAATGTATACTTTAAAAATGTAAATGAGAAAAATGAAAAACACCTAGGTCTTAAGTGTTTTCCCTTTATTACTCTTGTTCTACAAAGCGATTCTGTTAAAGAACTGGAGCTAGCTGGAACTAGCCATAGATAAGAAACCAAGAATCCACGAACAATGAAACGTTAATTCCTCATACCAAAAATAAAAGAAAATAAAAACAAACTAAACAAAAAACAGAGCTTCAATTAGTCTTTTCAAATGTGGTTTTATTTAGCCCAAGGGTCTCTGTGATTGATCTCAAAGGCACTTTCTAAGAACTGCCCTTCCTCTTCCCCCAATTGGCACCTGACAAGGCAAGTTTATAATTTAATGGCCTGTAGCATGGTACTGTTTTTTAAACACTATCCTACATTAAGAAAGTGGGGACTTGAATCCCATCAAGTTAAAGTACACATAAAATATTACAAAGAAGCCCTTTTGCTGCTAATCTCTATCACTATCCCCCCATTCTCCAGAAGAAGCGCATACCACATAAACTGTATAGAGAAAACAAGCAACAGATTATCAAATGGCAATTTTAACCACTGCAGTAGTTTAAAGGATTGTACTGGTTACACTAAATATATAGGGGTAAAAAATGAATTTGACACAGAGTCTTGTGAAAACAAGCTTAACTTCCATGAGTTGTAAACAAGTATCAAGTGAAATTTCTACTTTCTCTAATTTTTGCTTTTATTTCTAGTTTAAACGTTTAACACTTGGGGGATATGTGAAGAAAGTGAAAAGGTGGTAAGTGGGATTAGATTTAGTTTTGAATAGTTTTTTCTTCAGCTTTATCAAAATAGGCATCTTCTTAGATAGCCTGACCATCCCTGTCATCATCTATCATATGAATATCTGATGTATTTTTGTCATTCTGCCTCAAACGGTAACTTTTATAAGCACGTTGAATGATGGTTGCTGAGACTGCTTCTTGTTTTCGTTTCAGAGTAGTTGTAATTGGCTCATATGTGATCTTAAACGGGTTGGCTAACATAAACCCTGATTCCATCTCCGATAGAACTTTCTCTATCTTTGTATCTTTACCCATAACTCGCTTTGAAAAAGCAAGTAAGATGTCAAAGCAATGAATTCTGTCCCCAACAGCCATGGGAAGATCCATGGCGACAAGCTGGCCTTTGTTTGGTTTTGCCATGAAAAGAGGGGGATCCAGAGCAGCTGCAAAATCTGAAAGCTTACTAGAGTCTATGTACTGGGTTCTATCAGGATCAAACCTCTGCCATATCTGAAAGAATTTCCTAAAATCATCTTCACTCAAAGCCTTGGTTTGTTTTTTAGAAGCAATATTTAAAAGCTCCATAACAACAACAATGTACATGTTTACAATGATCAACCATGATATGAGGATGTAACTGACAAAGTAAATAATCCCAACAAAAGGGTTACCACAATCTCCTCTAACCTGAGTCCCAGGGTTAATTTTATCAGGATCACAATCAGACCATTTACTATTGAAGACTGCATTGAGCATCCCATCCCAACCAGCAAATATTGTAACTTGGAAAAGACAGAGCATACTGCTGCCAAAGGTTTCAAAGTTAGACACATCATTAATTCCAGCTTCTTTTTTAACATAGGCAAAATTGTACATTCCAAAGATGGCATAGACAAACATGACCAGGAAGATCAGAAGGCTGATGTTCAACAATGCCGGAAGGGACAGCATCAAAGGAAGCAGGAGATCATGGAACACCTTTGGTCCTTTCCCGGGACGCAGGATGTGGATGATCCGAGAGAGAAGTATCAGTTGCACAAGGGAAGGAGGCACAAGATAGTAGCCTACCATCGAAGGCAGAAGTAGTCCTTAGTGTGGGGAAAGATAAAGCAAGCAGTAAAATTATTGAAATTTGATTGTATTTAGAGGAATATAAATTATTTTTTATTTTACTTTTTTTCTATATGTTAGGACCATTTTATTAATTCTTCTCATATAATAGTTTGCACATATTGAAAGTTTGAGTTGGCCAAATACAATCTGTGGCAATGCTCAGAGTATCCAGCAAAATTTGAAGAGGATTGTTTGTACTATCATTCTAGGAATATTATGGATCAAGTACTTCTGGAATCACAAATGGCATGAATCCATAACATAGGACAGAAGTCATATTTTTTTTCTGATTGTAGTTGGATCAAGAAAGTTAGTTCCATCCAACCTTTACTGGATAATTAACAAAGGTATCATGCAAACAGGCAAAGATGAATGATATAACTTCTGTTCTCAAATTTACAGAGGTTGATATTTAAACTAATTATAATGCAAGGCAGAAAAGCCTGGTTGATAAATTACAAAAAATGTCCAGCATTCAGTGATTCACAGATTATAATTTAATTAATTTATTTAATAAGTAGTATTTGGGCCCTTAGGAACTTTAAATGTGAACTGAATAAATGAGTCTTTGCCTAGAGGTTTTTTTTTCAGGAGGTGGTGTGTGAATGAGGGAACTATGGAAGTGCAAGATAGCACTATAAAACAATGTGAGATTATAATCACCATAAAAAGCATAAGAAATATTCTCTGGAGGTACTGGAGAGAAGGTGGTTCATTTTGAGTTGAGATGGTCAGGGAGGAGAGAATCACATGAAGCTTCTAAATGACATGATATGTTTGCTGAATCTGGAAAGAGCATGTCTCACATTTCTGTTGAACTTGGTCACTGTCAATGATGGCATTTCTGTGTTCTACTCTCATCTCCACAGTGTTTCAGTGAAACTTCGACTCTGGCTTAATTTTCATTTCTCTTCAATCTTCCAAACTCCTCCATTAAGCAGGAGGTATCCCCATTTACTTATAAACAAATTTTTCTACATCCTCACCACTAAATTTTCTTCATTTCCTTTCTAATTTAAAATCTGAATCTATCATGAGAAAACAATTTCCCTTGCAAAACTCTCAAGTGCAGACAGCTCATTCTTCCCCACTACATATTTCTCAGAGCACAAAGATGGAATAAGCAAGCATCTCTTTTTCTTTCCAAAGTGATTTCTAGACACCTTTTCATCCCATGATATTTATAAAGAAAAAAAAAAAAAGAAATTTCAGATACTTTGAAGATCATGCCATTTAACTACACCATCTCCTAATTTATTGGCTCTATGATTTTATTCTTCCTCATTCCGTCTTTAGTACTTGACTCATGTTGCTCTTTCCTCCCAGCACCTAAAATCAACAACCCATTCAAAGGCCAGTCTCTCAGTCTTTGGCTTTCTTAACTTTAATCATTTCTATTATTTTACTTTAGTCATACACATCTTTGGCCATATTCTGGACCCAGGCAGGGTATCTGACTTTCGGAGATCTCAAATTCAGCTTTCTCTCTAACTGCAATTTCCTCTTTCCAGATCTTTGATTCAGTAACTCCCACTTCAGTCTCATAGGGCTCATTAATTCCATATTCCTCTTTTATCTTCCTATCACCCCACTCTTGTCTTTATGTACTTTTCTATCGAGCTTCTTGAACTTGTCTATCTGTAGTTAGTTACACTGCTTCCACTGCCAACTGAATGAATGAATTTTCTGGAAGCAAAGCTGGACAGACAGTTTATCTACATTTTTTACTACATAGAATAGTATTTGACAATAAACACTTAAATATTGTCCTTATTCTCATGGATCTTACATCTATAATGTGTCTTATGGGAAGCAGACAATAAAAAAAAAAAACTTTTCTCTGCCTAAAAACACTTTTATCCTAGATTATTTGACTACCTCCTTATCCAATAGGTATATATATAGATTTTTGCTTCTTCCACAAAGTTTTTCTCTGACCTTTACTCACTGATTAGGTGCTTCTCACTTTGTTGCATCTCCATAGCACCCTATGCTTCTTCCTTTATCACACCCTTCATAGCACAACATTAAAATGCATTGTTAATTACATGTATCCCTTAATAGATTATAAACTATGTGTATGCAGGAATTATGCCTATCTTATTTACTACTGAATTCTTTGCATGTAGCATACATAATATCTATTCACAAAGAGGGTATTCAAATGTATTGGTTAAAGAAAACACTGACATCTCCAGAGTAAAACTAGTGACCAATTCATTACAGCCTTAAACTCTAGTGTTGCGAAAGTTAGAAACGGTTTTAGAGATTAGAGGAAAAGGAAAATAGTGAGCTTGAAAGGTTATATCATTCTAAGATATAAAGATCCTTCTACTGTCATCCTTAAAAAAAAATGTGTAGGTGATAATACTGAAGGGATAATTAAGTATTTATCTGGTGGTCTGTGAAGTAAAGTCTATGTATTAATTCAAAAAGTATTTTTGAATATCTTTCATGGGTCAGGTATATGTAAATGAATGAATGCAAAAATGTAAAACATTTCTGTTGGCAATAGCAAAGGTCCCTACCTGTTTTGCTTACTAAGAGGCTATATCTCAGGAGACATTTTAATAAGAGTCTGTTTGAATCAATTTTACTACAAATGAAAATCTGACTAAATTAAATCTTACCCGTGATGGAGAAAATGACTACCATAAAATCAAAAATGTTCCATCCGATGGTGAAGTAGTTACAATTGAAAGAGATGAGTTTCAGGAGACATTCTCCAGTGTACAGCATAACAAAAACTGAGTTAATCCAGTAGAGAGCAGCATCCATTTTGGGACTCTGTTCATCACTTTGTATCATAATGGCTATTGCTTGGAAACAGATAAGAGCCATAATGATAATATTAAAAATCTGATTTGTTACTAAGTCAAAGATGAATCCTTGGAACTTGTTCTGTGGGTAAAAAAAAAAGAAAAAAAGAGCAATAATCAAAGTAATAGGATACACACACACACACACACACACACACACACACACACACACACACAGTCCTTGGATTTACAACTTTCTTCTCGGCATAAATAAAATAATAAGTGTTTTGGCCAAACTATAATTATAGCTTATAGTCAAAACAGACAAAAAGACCATCAAAAGCTTTGTCAGGAGACATATTTTAAAACTTTTTGTCAAAAGCAATTTTTGTTAAGAATTTTAAAAACACATGTATGTTTTTTAAAGATAAATATATATGAAACTTTTTTAGAAGCGTCAAAAAAAATCTAGATGCTTTCTTACTCCTGGGCGAGGTACTGGTTTTTGAGAGTCCTCATACATCAGCTTCTTCAGTGCACGGTACTGTTTCTTCTGTTTTACTGTTATGAAGATATTTGAGCCTCCCTGGTAAAGAAATAAAAAAAAATATATCAAAATCACATTTAATCTAAATTTCATCTTATATTAATATGTATTTTGTAAAGCTTGGCAATGATTGATTTAATGATTAAAAAAAAAGGCTTAATTGCAATGAACTAAATCATGTTTAAACATGTCTTCTTGCATAAAAATTCATATAAAACATATATATATATGTACACATATGTATATATGTGTACATATATGTATATATATACAATATTCTGGTAATGAGTGATATTGAGTTACCCTTTGGTGCACTTTCTTGTGGGTTGTCAACCCTATTTTAACTTTTCAGTCTACTGAGGTCTGCCTCTTATTAAAGACAATGGAAAAACAGCAGGGGATATCTGAAAAGGTTTCCTAAGAAAGGCCGAACTCAAAAGCTAAAGGTAAAGTTGGTTTATACCTTTTAATAAGCATGAGATAATAGAACTGGTCATATATGTATTGTTAAATGTTCACGTATTAATTTTTCAAATACTATCGGAAGATATTTTTTTACTATTATTCCAAAAGCACCTTGTGCTTATTCCTTCTAGGCCTTCTAGAGCTTATTCATCTTGGTATTTCTAGTTTTCATTTCAGTATCTTACACACAGTATATAAAGTAAATAAGAGGAGAACATTTACTGTGTTAATCTGGGAATTAGGAATTGTTACTGCCCTAAATCAGGACTTGATCACTTAAAATTGTCAGGGGTCACCAACTGGAAGCCCAGAAGCCAATCCTAGGATATTATCCCATTAGGCTGAAGTTCCTAGGAAACTGAAGCATCCAATCAAATGTATATTTGATCATTAGGAATGATGACTTTCTACTTCAAGCATAAAAAGCTACTCCAACTGACAGAATGCCTATGCTGCTTATGACTTTCAAGGCTTTGAATATTTCGGAGACTAAAACAGTATGGCTTATTTTTCTTAAACTTTACATATTTGTGCAGATGAAAAACAATATCATTATTTTTCAGCATGTCATTATTTACAAACATATATCTAGAAATACTTGTAATATTTAACTTTTAAACTTGTCTGTATACATTTGAATATAGAAAACAATGTACAGATGAACATTTTACCAATATTCATCAATATGCAGGAACACCAATCATTTTTTAAGTAGGTACCAAATAAAAATGACATTAAGCTGAATCTAAAACCATTATTTAAAGCAGGACATTTTAATAAATATTTTTTTTATTTTTTTCAGGTATTGATGAACAGAGAATATTTATACTTACCTTTATTTTAAGCTTTTGGAAATTAGCAATAATAACACCAGTCAGCATCGTCAGAGGAAGAAATAATCCAAAGATAATAAAGCCAATAAAATAACAATACATGTAGATGTTGTCTTCAAAATTAGGCTGCATATTCACCTAAAAGTTAAGAAGTAAGGAAAATAAGTCAAAGCACAGAGGATTTTTAGGGCAGTGAAAATACTCTGTGTAATGTTATGACGATAGGTATATGACATCACACATTTGTCCAAACTCATAGAATGTATTACACGGAGCGAACTCTAAGATAAACTATGAACTTTGAATGATTATGATGTGTCAGTGTAGATTCATTTTTGGAAAAAAAATGCACAATTCTGGTGAGTGATGTTAATAAGGGGGAGGCTATGCACATGTGGGCAAGGAGGGGTATGTGGGAAATATGTGTACCTCTCTCTCAATTGTGTTGTCAACCTAAAACTACTCCCTGAAATAAAGTCTTTAAAAATGAAAACAAATAAAAAAGTGAAAAAAATTTAAAAAATAATGATACTGGCTTTTATAAAAATTTATGACAATAAAATCCAACAATGTTACTTGAGGCAAAGTTTCTTCTTTTGCTCTTCGGTAAAGGGATATCATTGCTTTGTTTGTTGGATTTTAAAGCTGATTGTATTGGTTTAATCATTGTTACAAAGTCTGATCATTCTTTAATGGGCCTATTGGGCCTCAACCTTTGTCTGTAATCCTGGAAGGATTTCATTGTCCCTAAAATACTCAATCTGAAGTGTATTTAATTTCTGTCAAGCATAAGCATTTGCTTTTACACTGTTAATTATTCAATTATTGCTAGTACCCTGTCCTTGAATTACAAAAATGACTTCACTTGAACTTTAACAATGGCTCTAAGATTATATTGTACTTACGCCAATAGAATCAACAGCTGAATTCATAATAGTGATCCATCCATTAAATGTTGCCTGTAAAAATAGCATGTATTTAATTATTATGGAAATCTTATGCTTCATGGCAAATAAAAAGTAAAACAATCATTATTAATACAGTAAAACATTTGATTAGTAAGACTGACCACACTTCAGTATATTGTGTAAATAAGATCTTTATAATTTTCATTATTACATTTATGTTGTCTAACACCTATTTAAAACTACTTAGCTTAATTATACTTAATAATATAAAATATTTTAAGATAGTATAAAACAGAAAGAGAGAGAGGCAGATAGATAAATAGTAAATAAATACATGGTGCCCAAGAGTCCTAGTTACTTGTAACTGCTATAAATGTGCTCTTCTATGGGGAAGCTAAAGCAGGAATGGTTTACTTCCCCAAATTTGTTAGATATTTGACAACTGAGTAGCCATTCCTCAAAGCGCTAAGTAGAAAAGAAAACATTAGCAACCTGAGTTGGCCAAAAATTATGACCACATTAGCTGATCAGTGATGGAAATAGATCTGACCAGTACGTGCCATTTCCTCCGACTTCTCCAAAAAGAGCAGAAACCGTATTTCACTTTTGTCTCTCCAAAGGAACATACGTCCCATAACATGTATCTACTAACTAATAATTGCTAAAATAATTTATAACCAACTCTATTAATCAAGCACATTTTATCCTTTACATTCACACACAATATGGATAAACACATAATAGATTTTTAAAAATCAAAAGCATACTTACTACTTGAAGCAGTGAAAGAAAACCGTTTCCAACATTATCAAAGTTTAGTTTTGCATTCTCCCATGGCATAGATTCATTAAAGACAAGACTTTCACATTGACTCTTATTCCTGACTTCATAAATAGGAAACCTTCCTCCACTTGTTGGGTCAATGCATTCATAGAACGTGCCAGCAAATAAGTGTACTCCCACAATGCTGAAAGCCAGCCAGATCACAAGGCAGACCAGAAACACATTCAAAGTGGGGAAAGTTGTTTTTATCAAAGCTCTCACAACCACCTGGCATGTAAGAAACAAATATGTAAATTTTAAGTAAGAAATGTGAAACTATTTTGATTAAATTAAGATTACTAATTAATGTAATATTACATTGAAATTTTTTTAAAGGCCATCTCTAAAGATTTAATAGGCCATATGCTAGTATTTGAATAACCTAAATAATAAATTTTGATTTAAAAATATACATTAAAACTCCAGACATTCTCATAATGTTTGCACTAAAAAAATCATCAAAAGACAACAGAGCTAATTAGTATAAATACTAGAATAAAGAAATATTTCACTGATTTAACACATTTATTAATTTCCTATATAGTGCAAGAAATGGGCAAGATAACTGAATATGTTTATATATATGAGATTACCCAGAAAGCATATAAAATGAAAGCAAAATAGGCTCAGACCTCAGTGTTGGGGAGTCTGACCCTGAGGAGGAAATAGCCCACAAAGGCATTAAAGTAAAGAAGTGGCAAGGGAAATAAAAGAAGACAAAGAGATTATAAATCAGTGAAGTCAAAGCAAGAGACTGTTTCAAGAAACACTGAATGGGCACCCAGTGCTTACAAAATCACAAACCTCCTCCCTGAGCCACACTATCTCACTCGTGAACCACTCCAGAGTAGGAAGTTTTGGAAATGAATTCACCACCCAAACTTGAATAACAGCAATGGCCTCTAATCAATTCCCCCATTTTCTCAACACGCTTTACTCTCTAATATAAAAATCAGAATTTTATTCTTATCATTCCACTAATGTTGTTATGGCAAATGTAAAGTAGTTGCTATATCCAATAGAATATTCTCAATCTTTGCCATTTGTTTATCTTTCACGTAGCATTTACAGAACTTTTGACTCCCTTCCTCCAACCTCACTTCTTTCTTTCTGAGGCATCATTGTTCTCTTTCCTACCATTTTAACCTATCCTTCTCTCAGTCATTACTGGATACATGTATCCTTTGCTTATATTTTCTTGCTTATATTCCCTAGTTTTCTGGCCTTGAATTAATATTTTGACTTTTCTGTTTTCATCAACATTTTAGTTCCAAAACTAAGTCACAGATCTTTTGTTGACACTTTAGATATTTTGAGGGGTCCATTGATGATGCCTCTATCAAAAAACTGTTATGCCTATTAGAAAATATACATATTTAAGAATAAAAGCCATGGATATGGTTGACGCAAATATCTGAGTAGTAAGCACACCTAAGACCTGAAGCTTTTTAAATACATAAAATATTAATTTTGTAGTCATGTTGTTTCCTTATATACTCAGTGGTATAGCAACATTCACCTACAAAACTCCAGAGGTTGAGATGAAGCTTAAGATCTGGACCTGACCTTGACCTAAACAAGGCTATTATGTACCTGTCCTTTGATTATCAATGGCTACTGTCTCATTGCCATTCTAAATAAAGTATGACATCAAATGGTATAGTGCTTAAATTCTGACAAACAGAGGCAGCTTCTCTGGCAAATATCTTCCTAATTTTCTCTAAATTGAGGGCAGACAATTTGCTGATTTGGGCATTTTTCTCCCTGTTCCCCCCTATACCGTGTATCTAAATTTACTAGGGAAAAAATTCTGGTCCTATCTCATAATGTGTTCTACAAGAAGAACTTATTTTAGTTATATTCATTATCATGTATGTGTGCACATATGTGTTTCCCAGCTTTATTGAAGTATAATTGACAAATAAAAAGTGTATATATTTAAGGTGTATAAAATAATGATTTAATATATGTATATATTGTAAAATGATTACCACAATCAAGTTAATTAACATATATATCACCTCATATGGTTCCTTTTAAATTTTTTGGTGGTAAAAACACTTAAGGTCTACTCTCTGAGAAAATTTCAAGTATACACTTCAGTATTATTAACTGTTCATAGTCATCGTGCTACCATACTGTACATTACATCCCCAGAACTTATTCATCTTATAAATGAAAGTTTATACCCTTTGACCAACATCTCCCCATCTGTATCTCTCCGTGTAGTTTATAGTCCTAGAATGTTCTATGAAATTTTCCTTTCGCAAATCTGTATTTATGCTGGAAATTCATCTGTTTTGTTATTTTAACCTCAATTTTACAGCCTTTTTCAACCACTTTCTCCTTTCTAGTTTATTTTCCTCTCATTTTGGTTTAAAAGTAAACCAGTGGGGATAGTACCACCTTGTGGGCCCTCATGATGTTGTTAATAAAATGTTTCATAAGTTATAATATAAATTACAATTAATATTTTATTTATTTGTTTTCTAGGTGTATGTAATTGGAACTTTGCTATATTTGCTACAGTAAAAATATTTCTCCCCCAATATCACAAATCAAATACATTTGAGGAATAAGTTAATTAGTTTTAAATCCTTTCATAATAAGTCAACCACAGATTCATATGAATTATTAAAAGATTATTAATAATCATGTTCTTGCACATATATTAAAATATAATTAATGTACTTGATACAGTTACATATGTATATATATATGCACATATATGATATAAAAATAATACTATTAAAACTTATGCAATATATTTTTGGTAAAATTCATATTTTAAATTACTTATTATTCTGTTTGGATTTATGACAGTTGCTCATGTTCTGAGATAAAAACAAGTATCCAATTTTTCACCAAGTGAAAAGAGTTTAAATGTTATGATGTCTTAATAAATGGCAGTTTAAATATAACATATAATGTACAAACTATAAAAATAATACAGTATAAACATAAATAATTTTCTTATTTGATCCTACTTATATTGAAAATGTGACATGTAGTATTAATTGAACAGGCTGGCTTATGTTAAATGATATATGTAAATGAAAAATGTAAGAAAACAAATGTATAGTTATAAAACAAAAGGTAAAATTAGACTTTTTCTGCTATTTCTGTACATAATTGATCTGTGTTTATCTACATAATGATACTATTTATGGTGGTCATGAATTCTTTTATTTTGTATTGGTTGAGCCACATGAGATTTCCATTACAGGACCAAAAGATTGAACATTGGCTATTTTATGTGGTTTAACCTATTAGTTTATCTCACATAGTTCAGAGTTTTTGACATAGGAATGAGGGAGAGAAAACTGGTAAGAATTCACAATCTGTGAAGTATGACTTTAAAAAAGTGAATTTATTTTAAAATGCAAACTTTTATTCAGTAAATAACTACTTATTGTGTATTATTATAATTTTAAACAGTTAGATAGCCAAAGTTTTATTTTTTGTCAGTTATATTTTTAATATTGAGATAATTCATTAATATTCATATATATCCTGTGGGTTAGACAGAGAGTACTTTTGAAAATATATTTTCTCTCAACTATTAGGGGTTTTTTTTGCTTATCTTTATTAGTTTTCATATCTTATGAGCAATAAAGACCTAAAATCTTAATAAGCAGAGCTAATATATCTTTCTTCTATATTATTGAGTAGTAGAATATAAGGTTTTTGTATTAACATTGTTAAAGATACAAATGAGATTACAAAACTTTTAATTTGTGGAAATTTAGTTATTCTAAATAAAAACTTTTAGATTAATTTAAAAACTTTTCTCTTACCTTCATTCTTTCAAATTGAGATAGAACTCTGAGGGCCCGAAGAAATTTAATGGAAATAAGTGGTTTTAGTTCTTCCCGAGATTTGCCCATTAAACTAAGACAAAACACCTAGATATATATAAAAAAAAAAATTAATAGGATTTAATCTTAACTTTAACCAAAACAATCTGTAAAACAAACTTTGCATTTATTACAAAAACTACCAAGTGAAAGACTACCAAAAATATGCAAAAGATTTAATATATATTTTAATATTTATTAACAATGATTTACAGAAAGTTATAAGAGAATCATTCTGTGTTAAAATAACTTTAAAAGGATAAAAAATATTTTTGGTAATGTCCTAAAAAAAATTTTATATTCTATAATCTGCATAATTAAGGATTAATATTACATCCATTCTTAGTTTGAAATTAGATTAAAATAAAAATTAGATTAAATATTGTCTATGTATAGATTACAAAAAAAAGTATAGAGAGATATTAAGGTGATTCTGTAAAGTAAAGATATATGAACAAAAATGATTCAAGGTTTATAAATGTTAATGAAGATTGAGCAAGGCGGTAGAGTTTTGATTAATTTTTATTGTACCTTCATCTTTTCTGTATTTACAAGGCAACATAAATGAAAACTTTGTTCTTTTTTACTCTACACTAAAGAGATGGTCTTGAAGTGGGTTTTGAAGTAAGGATATCATATGTTAAGCATGGAGGGATGTGGACACATAAGAACAATGACCAAGAAACAGGAAGGTAGGTTGCAGGTTTGTTTGGAGTAGAAGTTTAATTTGCAAGAATTAATTTAGAAGATATAGGTCCCATATTTTAAGTCATTATTTATAGACTGAGATGCTTCAATCATTGCTTATAAAATAAGGAGCCGTTTTTTCATTCAGCATAATTATTGAGTGCCTACTATGTGATATGAATTATTTCAGGAACAGGGGATAAGGAGAGAATCAAGTTGAGAAAAACATTCTTCCCTAATGGGGCTTATTTTTCAGTGGGAGAAGACAAACAATAAGCAAAATCAATGAATAAATTATATAATATTAGTAGGTGCTACGAAGATGAAGAAAGCAGAGAAAGGAAAAAGGGCATATTGGAGTAGTGCAGTTTTTAATAGGGAAGTATGGAAAGACCTAACTTCAAAAGTTTTATTTAAGCAGACAGAAAGAGGTGAGTCAGCAAATCTCCAGGTAGATGGATGAATATGTACAAAGGCACTGAGATGGAAGTAATCTTGGCATTATAAAGCTTCAAGAAGGCCAGTGCTGGTGGTGCAGTACATAGACCAGGATGGAGGAAAGAGAGAGTAATAGGAGATAGATTGGATCATATAGAGACTTGTAGGCTTTTGACTGCAGACTAGCTTTTACTCTGAATGAGATGGGGTGCTTATTGAAGATTTTCAAGAAAAGAAGTGATTTGAGCTGACTTCCATTTCGTAATAGTAGAATATACGTGGTTGCTATGTCAAGAATAGAATGAAAGTGTGTGGTAGTGGAAGCAAGGATATCAATTTGGAAAGTACTGCAGTGATCCCAATGAGAATTTTTGGTAGCTGGGATTAGTGCGGTATTGGTGAAAGTAATGAGAAGTAGTCTGATTTTGAATATATAACTTAAAAGTTGAGCAAACAGGATTTAAATATTTTAGGAAGCTGATATATTCAAGATATTGTGCAACAAACCTATTTTGCTAGTAGTGGGTGCATAGGTGGACAATTAGAATAATCCAGGAATGAAGTACTAAACTTTTAAAATTTTAGAATGAAAAGAAAAAAATATTAAATATTACAAATGAAGAAATATGAGATGTTGGTAACTAAAAAAATGTATAGAGAGAGAAAAAAGGAAGATATAGGTAAATGGAAGAGTAAGAGTAAGAGTAAAGAAGAGAGAGCAAATCAAACAGCTTTTACATTGTTTCTTTAAAATACGTACAATAACAACCATGAAGTCTAGCCTGTACCAGCCATTAGTGAAATAGGCTTTAAAACCATATGCCATCCACTTTAGAAGCATTTCCAGAATGAAGATGTAAGTGAAGATCATGTCAGCATATTCTAATAAGATTTTAATAGTCTTTCTTTGATCGATATATATATCTTCAAAAGCCTGTGGGTAAAATTTAAGGATTAGTGTACATGTAATTTCTAAAAAAGTCTTTTGGCATAGAGGGAAATGGAATTGGCCATCTCTAATAAGCAGATGGTAAGCAAAGTCATAGGTCATAGTCTCAAGGGCTGATTCACTTTGCTTGAATTTATTCACATAATCCATAAGTACCATTTTCTGATCCCATACCTGTAGTAGACATCATTAATTGATTCCAGAACCGCTTCTTATAGAGACTGGACTTGGTCTCATAATTGTTCTAAATAGTGATCCAAAAAGCCTCTCTCAAATCAGTTAAAGAAACAACATAAGAGACAGAACCTTTGGTCATATCCGACAGGGCTCTTATCTCTTATCTCACATAGTCAGCTCACAAATATATGTCACTTGCTAATAATGAAGCAGAGATTTAAAAAAAATGTTTTTACCAATCCATACTGCTATTATAAGAAAACATCACAAAGCTTGTTCCATTGCTGAAATAATCAGGTAAACTAGTGGAAAAACATGAATATGAATAAAACTGTTAGTTTCTCCAAAGCTTCTCAGTTTTGGTAGGTGTAAATTTCACTGTGGAGGATGCAAAGTCTGATAATACCGTTCAAAGCAATTTCATAGTGCTTTTATTTTAGCACTGAAAAAAGACAAAAAAGTACCAATAATCTCAGGTACATGTGTACCGAAGTACATTCAAGGTCAAAAAGTAAACAAAGACTAAAATAATCATACATAAAAAATGGAGTGATTTGTATAAATCTACTGTTAAATAAAAGTAAACATAAAATAGCAATAGAGTTACTGACTTAATTGAACCAATTATGGAGTAAAAGTGTCTGTAAAAACAAATTATAAATATCATCTAGAGTTATTATAGAAAAAATTATTTTATTACATGTATTTATTTATTGAATAGGTATATAATATAAAATAATATAAAAATATGCCAGAAGTCTCCATTTTATTTTTTTTTAAATAATAAGCAAAATCAATTTATGGCAGTTGAATTGCACATACTGGCTACCCACATAGAGTGGGAGGGAAGTATAATTGGTCCAATTATGGTTCTGAATTCCTGGTAATGTTCTATTTCTCAAGCTAAGTAACAATTACACAGGTGCATTCACTCTTTGAAAAACCTTTATATTATATGCTTATAATTTGTATGGTGTTCAGAATGTGTAATAAATGTGAATATAAAGTTTACTTAAAAATATATACAGTACAAAGTCTGGTTCCCAACCACAACTCCATTTTCTCTGTTCCGTGCATCTCATAATTAACTATTTCTTTATCCTACTCTGACCTTCTTCAATCAAAGTCAAGCAAATAATATATATTTTTCTTCCTTTCCTACATAAAATGTAGCATGTCATACACTTTATTCTAGATCTTTCTTTTTTTCTTATTACCATATTTTGCAATATCAGCATTCATACATCGTCTATGTTTTTTAAATAACTGCACAGTATCCTATTGGATGATTGTACTATAGTATAAATAGTCACATATTATGGACTATTTTTGCTTTTCAATCTTTTGCTAATACAAAAAGTCTCTAGTTGTAAATGCATTTAATACATTTTCAGATATTTGTAGGATAATTTCCAAAAATTAAGATTGTTGAGTCAATGGGTAACTATATTTATAGATCAAAGGTCCTTAAAACTATAGGCAACACTTATCTTTCTTTACTGAATAGGTATCAAAGTACTGGCACAATGTAATAGTTTTGCATATGCACATTATAAAATTTTGGTTCTTATATGAAACTTTATTAAATAAAAAGAATTAGGTATCTATTTACATTCCTTTCCACCACTGTCATTTATATATTTTGAAATTGTATTAGTTATTTACTATCGAATGAGGCATACATAGATCTAAAGAAACTGTAATGTATGTCTTCCAAAACTAAAATCATAAAATATAAACTTTGGTGCTATAATAAGTATTCTAGGGAAAAATAATTTGGCATGGTGACTTTATAAGTTAACAGATACATTTTTCCCATAAAAGTCACATACTTTCACTTACCAGAGCACTTGTGCTGAGCAGAGTGACAAGGCCAATGAAAAACTTAAAAAAACTGTTTTCAACTATCTTGCAGCAGGTTTTCCTTATGTTTTGCCACATTTTTCCTCTCTTAGATTCTCTACTGATTTGACCTGGTGAAGATCTTCGTCTATAACCTGCCAAGAATGAAACAGATAAGAAAATTTTTGAAAACTTGTGAAACAGTAAACATCTCAAACTTTCTATCGTATGCTTTAGCAATTATTTATTTACAGAGTCTAACACAGGAGATCTCTAACTTGCAAACATTTGATTTTTACTCCTGCTGTACTGACCACTGCTTCACTGAGGAAAAAGAACAAAGAACAACTTAACTTGTGAGTTTGGTAATAGTAGGAGGAAAGAAATTGTGAAAGGCAGAAATGACTTAGCACATCCCCTAATCCTGTGGGGCAGAGTCTGAGAATAAAATTTATCCCCCATACCTATAAAAAAAAAAAATACACACATATGTAACATCTGAATATTGCATTTGGTAATATGCCTAAAAATTCGTCCTCTGAAGATTTTCATGGCATAACAAGCATTCACATTTAAATACACAAATATTTATAAAATGCTAAGAGGTATAATATCAGTAAGTCAGTTAAAGTAACTTCAGTTCCTGTGTGGCATGGGAATGGGAATTTTGATAGAGACCGTCTAAGGAGCTAACCTGGATTATGGAGTATGTTGTGGGTAAGGTACCTGTGCATGATTTTGAACTCTACCTTCTGGTTAAGAAAGTTAGCATAAGGAAAACCTAAGGAGAAAGGAGTGATTAGCAGGTAAGAAAATAAAGAAATGAAGTGGGTGGAGTTTAAAGTCAACTCTTTTTATTTTAGAATTTTACCTAACGTCAACTTATACATTTTTGATAAAAAAAATATAAATATAGGAAATGTTTCTTCCCTTGTCTTAGATGACACAAGTCCCAGAATCCAGTCTAGAATCCAATCTACTAAGAGGAGATTCTTACTTTGAATATAGGAATTTGAGCATTTAGCAGTTTCTATTTTGATGTTTTCCAGTAATTTCAAATGTCCAGAGCCTTGTAGTCATTTGTTAATCTTGCTAGGAAACTAACTTTAATTAATTTTAATTAGTTTATATGTTACGTATCTAGTGAGCCAACCAATTGAAGCCTTATAGATTTCTTACTATTTATGTGGAATGTAAAAATATATCACCATTACATGATTTGTTTTACTATGACAGTTACAGGATGTTTTCATATGCGTATTTAAAAATTGACTTCATTCCATAAAGCACAAAAATACACATATACATGCATACACACATACTCTAATTTAATCTTTTTAATAATACCTAAAGGTAAATTTTATCATTATCTTCATTTCACAAGTTAGAAGATGAGTCAGAGAGGGTAACTAAAAAGCAGTAAGTGGTGGACTGATATTTGAACCCAGCTTGTCTGATCCCAGAGCCAACACTCTTAACACTCTTAACTACTGTATTAGATTCTCTAGGAAAGAAGCCTTTTACTTTTTTTTCCAAATGTCAACTTTTTGCTTGACAATTATTGTAAGTTTATATCAGGATTCATGTGGGCATGTGTGCATGTGTGTGTGTAGTCCTTAGGCAAATTAATAAACTCTCTAAAAAATGAAAAATATATCCAATAGTATTATTTAGGTTAAGAGAAATTTAGTCTAATTTCAATATAATGATCAAAGGAAAGTTTTTCCTTACCATTTTTAGGATGCTTTTCACGTTCATAGATCATTTCTTCTTCTTCAGAGATAGCAATATCAACTGTACTGCATTCAGATGAGCTAGATGGCTTTACTTTCTGAAAAGTCAAGTCCCATCAAAAATGTGAATAAAATTTCATTTACTCACTGTAGTTAAAGTTTATTTCACTTACAGAAATAAAAAGACATTATATACATAAAGATTGTTAGCAGGTTTAAAAGACTTTAGGCCAATTTCATGGTTGACATTAAAATGAATACATATCTTTGTGAGTTAAGCTTTAAAAAATTATTTTAAAAATTAATTTAAGCTAAGATAATTTTGATTAAAATTGATATTTAGTTAATAGCACTGTTCTCTCAAAAGACGTATAGTCTATCTATCTCCAATTTCCAAAAGGATTTGAGTTCCAAAAGCTTTCTTAAAGTTATTCACAAGGTTCCTATATATGCTATTTCAATTAGATAAGAAGTATCAGCAAAAAATCACTCTCTGATGCTAAAGATCAGTAGACAAGAGTGTACTTAGTTTTTATTGTAAAATCCAGTCCAGATATTTTTTTTATATGTTTTCATAGGGCAGGACTGATGTAAGGTTATCCTGAAGTGAAATGAAGGAATGGAACAAGGAATAGTGTTAAGAATAGACCTGAAAAGTGATATCAATCCTATGAAAGAGGCTAGTTGCAGATACTGACATTTTTTTCCCACCCTACTCTTGACTGAAGTTCAAGACCAGCGAGGATAAGGTAGTCATGACTTCGTACATGTGGTAATAATGCAAGTGACACGCTTGGCCTTTACTTTAAATGATTTTCTCGCAATAATTTATTTTATCTTATTTATCATTTAAAAATGAATATACAACATATCATCCTTTAATACGATCAAGATCCTAAAGATAGTAGAATAAAAAATTATTTTCTAATTTTAAAAATTAAGATATGTGTGTTAAAACATTTGGAAGAGAACCAGTCTGATTTCTTAAAAATTAAGGAAAATCTAGGTAAAGTAGAGCATACAAAAAAAAGGAAATTATAACTATTTTGTCCTACTTAATAGTCTTAGGTACAATAAGTGTCAAGGAGATATAATTAGGCAGCTTCGTTTGCTTAAACCTTAATGGTCAATTGTCAGTAAGATGTTATGGTGCTTGATTTTAAAAAAATATATGCAGCAGGATATTACTCTTTTTTTAATTAAAAAAATATTTTTTATTATGGTGACATTGGTTAATGAAATCCAGTAAGTTTCAGGTGTACAATTCAACAGTAAGGCATATATATACATTGAGGATATTACTCTTAAATAAACAAATTGTTTTCATTGTTTCGACTTCTCTTAAATTTTCTTTATTTCTGATAAACTGAAGGCTATAGCAAAGCACTACTGATTTGGGAAGAGACAACAAAATGAATATTATATAATTATTATATAATGTTTGGGCATTCAATAATTGAGAATTACATACCTTATATTTATATGTTTTTTTAGAGTTTTTAAATCCTTGCATCTAAACAATTTGATGTAATTTTTCCATCCTCCTTTTATTATGTATTATTCTAAATTTACAAATAAATCAATTAAGATGCAAAATTATAAATAATTTATTTTAGTAGATTACTTAATGGCATGAGAAAGTGACCATGGTATGTTGCTTCACTGTGAAAAAAGTTACAAAATCCAGTGTAAAGTTCGATGTTATTTTCATAAAATTTATATAGTAATAAAAAAGGCCAAAGGTTTAAATACCAAAGAAACAAGTATATGTGTCTCTGAATTATCAGATCATATGTGATTTTTTTCACCTGTGATTTTTATATTTTATTCTTTAGTTTTTGGTATTAGATCAACATCCAAAATACCCATGGGAGACATGATGTGCCAGAGATTTTGAGGACCCAGAGAGAGACATTCTCTGCCCTCCCCAGTGCCTATGAATGATCTGAGTCCTTAGTGAGGTTCAATGCAAGAAGCCCACAGCGCCGATGTGATATGTATAGATGTACCTTTCTATTAAATTACACCTCCTACTAGACATTATGCTGCTTTCAAATGAAGACACTAAGACTGTAACCAGTAGGGTATGCATTTTAGAAGATAAGTCAACAGTGACATGTACCCTTCTTTGAATGTGTTCCCATTTTTTTTGTTGCTGTTGTTGTTCAGGAGTTTATAAAGCTACAAACTACAAATCAAACTAGTGGTTTTTCTTTATTCTTTTTAATCCAACTCAATTATCTATGTTATAATATATGTTGCAGAAATAAACTGATAAAAATCTTAGAATTTTAGCAAACAAGAAAGTATTTTAGCACTCTTCTAGTCCAATCTCAGATTTTAAATATGCTCAGGAGAGTTCAGTGATTTCTCCAGTAATACACATTGATTCTGAAAACTTAATTTTCTTTGGTATATTTTTCATAACTCCATACTGCTTGCTTATTAATTTATAGAAATTTATGATTATATTATCTAATGTTTACTAAGTGCTTACTATATATTGGGCATTTTTATATGCACCACTGAACTATTGTTCTTAATCCTTCTGTCTTCCCTTAGAAATAGGTACAATTTTATCCTCACTTACAGATGAAGAAACTGAAGTTTAGAAAGTTTAAGTAACTTGATCAGGATCATAAAATCAGGAACAAGGAGTGCTTTGCTAAGACTGAATGGGTGATCTAATTCTGGAACTTGAGTGCCGATTCACTTTCTTACAAACAATGCCATAAGTCAACGCTAAATAATCAGGATATTGAAACATCTTACCTCTTTGCTGCTTCCATAGCCTGACTTGCTCTGAATCTCCTTATTATCCAGATTTTCTATATCAGACTCTCCTGAAGCAATTGGTACAGTCTCAGAAACACTAGGGCTGGGAATAAGTGATCGACTTTCATTTTCCGTCATTGTGATTTTCTCTGTGCCACTGCTTTTTTCCTTATCCTTGAGGAAATCTTGGGTGTTGCTCAATTCAGAAAGGGTATGGTCAGAAATATTCTCTTTAACATATGTACCATTTACATTGTCCATTTTCTCCTTGGGAACATTTTGTTTTTTGCATAATATTTTAGAAAGCACACAATTTACTGCTTTCTTAATCCTTGCCACTGCATGCTGGAGATTTTTTGCTTCATCATTTTCTTCAGTTGTTGCAGAATTGTATGAACTAAATGAGCTCACCAAAGCCAGAAACAGGTAAAATATCTAAATGAGGAAGTAAATAAAAGTAAGTGTATCTCATTTTTTGTTTCCTTTTAAACAATAATAATAAAAAAAAAATCCTTAAAAAAAAATCTAACCTGGGATTTGAAAACAGTATATGAACTATAATGCTATTTAGGCTATTCAGTTCTTATCTACAATGGATCAGGAGCTCTGCTAGGGGTTTGCATAGTCAGAACTCATCTTAAAGACACATTCTATGAAATATTTGTTTCTCTTTTACAGATGAAAAGGCAAGGTTAACAGATGTCAAATATCAAAGGTTGCAGAGATTGAACTTAAGTCTGTCTTATGTGGAAGCTTGTTTTCTTTCATTGAACCAAGCTGCCTCTCTCAAGGTGAGAAAACAAATTGCTGCTCCCAGTGGCTGACTTCGCTTCAGTCCTCTCACAGGCAGACACGTAATTACATCTTCATAGGTTCTGCAAACCCATAAGGAATCTCCTGGGGAGAGAGCTATTCCTGGTTCTGAAGCCCACATGTGATCCTTGAGACATGCAAGCATGGGAATTGGGTAGGTTAATTGACTACTTGTGGTAATAAATTTGGTCATAAGAAGGAGATGAGTTATAGAGGAATCATTCCTAAGATTTGCAAGTTATTTAAACTCAAGAAGTTGTGTATTTTGACCTTTACCATCACTGAGAAATATGATCAGGCATGTTCAGTTTCTGGAGAATTAGGCTTTTATCTTGTTTGTAATTGCAGAGTATAAATGATATTTTTAGATTCTAGTGTTAGAGGTTCATATTGATTAATATCTTAGACTTAAAGTAATAACTTGAGCATTTTGTCTATTATGGAAGTTCCTCTCCAGATATTTGAGCTTTTTAAGATTTAATTTACTTTATGCTTTATATATTTTTTAGAGGGCAAAATTTAAATGGCATACATTATGTTTAAGAATATATATACAGTTAGTTCTCATTGTTATCCATAGGTTTTTAGAAGCTGTGACTTTACATGAAATGACATATAATGAAACTAATTTTACTATGGGCTAATTGATATAAACAAGATCTAAGTTCCTACAGAATTGTTCACCTGTTGGGTGAAAATAGAGCAACTCATATAAAAATAAAGTAGTATGGAAGAGAAAAAAGATGCAAGATTTACCTGAGTAATTATTTTTCTGATTAGTAGTCGACAAATGTAATATGTATTAAGGGTCTTCTATTTTAATATTGTTCTAATTATATCTTATATAAACATTTAATTTGGGAATATATAAATATATATGTGATAACATATATATTTATAATCAATTTTTTTATTTTTAAAAAGCAACTGGATTTTGTATTGTTTTCTATTTCTTTTCATGTTTCTATCCTTCTTTGGCTTAACCAGATACCACAATTCATCTGATGCGATTACTTAAATGATAGGTAAAACAATTTTTACCTGGAAGGTACTTAACTGAAACTTCTAAATCATGTTAAATAATTAACAAAATTCTGTAGACGCAAGAGTTACAATTTTCTAGTTTAAAAAAAGTAAAAGCACTGTTTATACAGTGCTAGCTAATTTTATTTAAATTACAATAGTCCTTTAAGGCATGTATCATTGTTATGTTCATTCTCTTGTTAGATATTGTCAAAGTTTAACAGGCTGTGTAATTTTCACAAAGTCACTTAATTAGTAAATAATAGGACTGAAATTGGAACCTATGTTTGCTTGGATCTGAACTCTGTATTTTTTCTACAACTTAACACTCATGAAACTATTTAAAAGGCACTTAAAATACTTGCTTTTGTATATGGTGATTTTTTAAGGTTTCTGCTTAAAGCTTTGAATCACTGTTGAAATTTTCCTGTGTGAATAAGATAAAATTAAATTTTAAATAATCAGTATCTTCTTTTTATACAAATACTGTCATTTTGGAGTGAAATAACAATGCTCTAGTACAATGAGTTGGAAATATGTGGGAAAAAAATCTACAACCTCAGAAATTCTCTCTTTTCATGTTTCCTTTGTATTTATTCTAGTGTTATTAACATGATGCCCCACAGCTGGATGACTGTTGAGAAAGAATAAAGTGTAAACAATTTAGGAAGCCAAGCAAGACGATGACCAATCAATTGGAAAGAGAAGTTCATGTAACTCCATTTTATCTTGAAATCTCTCTGCCATAGACTTGAAATTTCTGATCAGTAGGAATAAGAAAAATAAGAAGTAGAGTCCAAAAATAAAGAAACAAAAATGCAATTACATAATTACCTCAATATTCCTGTTTATTTGTTTCTGAGGTACGTGCACGTGTGTGTATGTGTGTGTGTGTGTTGTTTATAACAGCCATCAGACATAGCCCTTTCTTTGGGAATAGAAACCTACATTTCATGTGAGAAATCATCACCATCCCATCATTAGTAGTATGATTTAGGTTTGGATTGACACCATCTCCAGCTCTAAGAGAGGACTCTGGGTAGCTTAACATAATAATATATGTTAACATATTCTACACCCTGGGCAATAAATAATAAGTGTATTCTACACTCTGGGCAGTAGAGATTAGTTCAGAAATGGACATGTAACTCAGAGCTAATTAGATAATAGGAGAAGTTTGCTGGCTTCTAAAAAAGAAATAGAAATTTTCTTTTCTATTAGACTTGATATGTGAAGACATAAAGCTTTAGACTGCAGTAGCCATCTTGATAAAACAGAGGCTAACAGACAGTAAGGGGCATAGAAAAACATAGATCTGAAATATACAAAGAACCGTCTCTAACGATCTTGTTTGAACATGTGTCACACCATGACTGAAGTGAAATCTCTGATATTTTGAGTTATGTATGTTGATATATATGCTCATTTTGTTTCAACCGTTTAGGATAATGTTTAATGTCACATGGAGTTGAAAATGTACTAATAGTTACACAGGCAGAGGATAATGAAATATTTTTACTTGTTGGGCACTGATTTGGACTTTGATGATAAAGAGAAGAGCCATGATCCCTTTCATCATGGAGCTCACAGTTCAATAAGGAAAAGAGACAAGTATATCAACAATGAAAGGTAATGTCAATCTGATAAGTGTATGACAGGGGTTATGACCAGGGTGAAATATAAGCAATGAGGAAGGGCACCAATACAATGGAGTCTAACCTGTAATTTTTAAAAAGTCTTTTGGAAAATGTACTTAATCTCTATGACTTATGAGTAAAAAGCAAATATTGCGTCCTTTTTTATTTCCTGTAAGAACAGTTTTCTTTTATAAGCCATTCCTTTTTCTTGGAAGTAAAAGCTACTATTTACTCAATTAGTATAGCACTGCTTCGATTACTGGAAATTTAAAAGTGAAAGCTTTCTCTCTTAGTTAATATATAATATTTTATAGACAAGTGTTTTTCTAACTTTGCTACACAATTTAGTCAAATTCCTAAAAAATCCTAATGACCAGGCTATGTCCACATATCAATAAAATCAGAACCTTTGGGAATGGATCCAAGGCATTAGTATATTTTTATTAATTCCTCAGGTAATTCCAATGTGCAGCCAAGTTTGACAACTAGTGTTATCTTTCAGTGTTTTTTAAAATGTAATGAGCATACAAATCTTTTGGGGATATTGTTAATATATAGACTCTGCTTCCATAGGTCTGAGACAAGGGTCTGAGAGTCTGCATTGATAACTAACACATGATGCTAATACTACTTTGAGTACCAAGGTTATAAACCAGTGCTATCCAATAGAAATATGATGCACGTCAGCAATTTTCCAGTAGCCACATTTACAGCATAAATGAAAACAAGTAAAATTAATTTTGCAAATATTTTATTTTACTAAATATATAAAAATATTTTTAAAGTTTTATTCAATATAAAAATTATTAATAAAATAATTTACATTATTTTTTGGAGTAAGACTTCAAATCCAGTGGATGTTTTTTATACTTAGAGTGCATCACAAATTGGACCGCCCACATTTCAACTGATCAATAGCCAGACCTGGCTAGATGCCACCATATTGGACAGCACAGTTATAGACCACTGGATGCCATAAAACCACATCATGAAAATTATCAAGGAAAATTTAAAAGCATGGATTACTTACCAATAAGTTTCCGATTAAAATGACCATCATGTAAAAAGGAATACAACTGAATTGGCCTGCTACGTTAAAGCAATCCCATAAAGTCTCTATCCACTCTCCACAGAGAATCCGGAACACATTCAAAAAGGAGTGGAAGAAGTCCATCATGTGCCAACGTGGGAGTTGACAGTCTTTGTCTACGCTGCAAACACATTCTTTGTAACTCAAACCAAACAGCTTCATGCCGACCACAGCAGAAAAGAACATGAATGTGAACAACAGCAGGATCAAGTTTCTCAGAGCCACCAATGAGTTAATAAGAGTCAGCATCAGAATCTTAAATGTTGGCCAATATTTCCCCAACTTGAAAATTCGCAACTAATAGAGCAATGTAAAAAAATAAGAGTAAGAAACAACAGAAAACTTGGCTACTATTTATTATGACATATATTTAAAATTTTTATCAGCATTATACAAATACACTTGTAAAATCTTTAACGTAATATTCAGTTTTAAGCATTGTTACTACTAACCACTGAAAATTCATTTTAGTAGAATTCTGACTACATCATAGATAGTGTATAATTTTTAAACTAAACCTGTACATATTCTCCCCTATTGGTCTGTCAATTCCACTCCACATTATACTAGTTAATCTAGTTTTATGCTTTAATATCTGGTAGGGCAAGCATCATTTTTGTTTTGCTTTCACAATCCATTGGATATTTTCCCACATTCTGACATATAGATGATATTGTAAAATCCTCTTAGGATCCCTTGAATTCTATTGAAGTTTCTACTGTGTATTTCCCTTTTAAAGTAACATATCAAAGACCGAATACATCATTCTAGGTTCAGTCTGAATATTCCCCTTCTTTTCACTAGAGTTTTTATTTCCATCGATAACAGCACAAGAACGTCTTAACATTTCAGCCACCATATCACACTGAACTTAGTCATCTAAAACCCATGCATCGTTTTAATATGTGTTATACCTTCTCTAACTTTTTCTAGTATATATTTGGCATCCTGGACTCGAGAGGACTGTACATTTATCCATGTTAAATTTAATCATCTCATATTCAGTCTGTACCTAGCTTTTAAATATTTTTATACTATCTTTTATAACATTTTTCTGCATTTCCCAGCCTTATTTCACCCATAAATTTGATAACTACATCTCGTATATATTTCTTTCATTCATTAGAAAAGTTTATGTATGAGGATTTAAGACAAGGTTCTAAAGAATTATTTGGATAAGATCAAATCTACTTAGTTGTTGATTCCTACTACATTCCTTCAACTTGTTACCAGAATGTAACAATAAATTCCTTATTAAATATTTAACATGTCCATAAATACCATTATAATAACATTATAATAACATTTCTATGTCTAGTTTTCTGATTCTTACCATCACCCTACATTGCAGATATATACTGATTCTGACTTAATAATTTTCGAAATAATATTCTGCTGGCCTGACTGATCTCATACAAGGTTTTCCACTCTACATTTAGAAATACTCAATTCCAGTTCCTTAGTAACACATTGACATTCTGGATTTCTTCATTATCTCATTCCTCAAAACTGACCCAGTACCCCTGTCCCTGCTTCTTAGAATTACATCTCATATTTACTACATATATGACTTATTTCCTTTAATGCTTTGGTCAAATAACAGCATTTGTGACTGCTTACTCTTTCCTGGTGTAGTATTAATTCATTTAACTCCCAATGTCTGAATGATATACGTATTACTATTCTTTCCATTTTATATCTGAGGAAACTGAGATAAATTTTCATAAGATAAAATTTAGGTCTTGGATTCTACTTACCACCTTGAAGGATCGAGAAAAAGCCATTCCATGAACATTCACTAGAAAAAGTTCTGCTAAACCATGGAACACAATTAGGCTATCAAAAATGTTCCAACCTGCTTGGAAATACCCATATGGATGCATGGCAATTATTTTAAAAATCATTTCTCCTGTGAAAATTCCAGTAAAAACCTAAATAAAAAAAAAAAAACATATGGATGAGACATGATTCTAATAGCCCTATTAGAACCCTCATGCACAGAAACTGAAACTTTTCACTGCCACATTCCTCAGTTCTTCTGCTAATACCTGTTTAGTTTTGGAGTTTGGATTATAATCTAAGGTAAAGACAGGTGGTGAGGGCAGGTGCAGCTGTAGTCAGGATTCAGAATCAAATGTCAGTGAAAAACATGTGTCTGTCATTTCACCTCTGCCTTTCTCTGATCTATGGGGCTATGGAACCAAGAAGGTATATACTTGGGAAGGAAAAGTGAATAATTTCCACTTAACCTGACTGCCAAGCCGCTGGCTAGGAATCCCAACTTTAAATGTGGAACTTTAAACTTTGGGTATAAACCTATTCAGTGATAAGAAAATTTACAAAGCAGGGTTGAGAGTGGTGAAATGGGGAAGCATGAAAGCAATATTTCATCTAAAACTCATATAATGCATTTGCAACATATTGGAGTTATAAAATAAAATAATGGGGATAATGATGATTTAAAAAGTTAAAATTGCAAATGAAAATAATGTAGTATAATGTCTTACCAGGTTTCCAATGCTGAGAACACTGATGGTTTCTTCATTCATTGGATAACATTCCAAGGTCAAAAAATATATGTTTAGAATTATGCATATGGTGAGAAACAGATCAGTAAATGGGTGCATTATAATCACATGGACAAACTCTTTCAATTTTAACCAGCAGGGACAACAATTCCAGATCAAGAAAGTTTTAGCAAATCTGCACCAACACAATGGGCATCTCTTCTGAGATTTTTTATGTTCTGCGATAGAAGAAGAGAAAAGTTAAACACAAGCAAATTGTCCAGTTAAGTTTAACTAATGGAAAATTTTTACTTTTGTATGTAAAAAGAGGTTTGAAACTAGACTTCTGACTTGGGATTAGCAAAGAAATATTTTATACTAATAAAAAGCAGAGCAAAGTAAATTTCCTCTATTTTGTTCACGCTTGCCAAGTTAGACAAATGAAAATGAGATAAATTGTATATTAGAAAAGCAAAACATTGGAGTACCTCTTGAGAAAAAAAAAATACGGAATATAGTTGAGTATTATAATTCATAATTTTTAGATTTATCCGTTTTATAAAATAATGCCTTTCAAAATTGTCCATGATAATGAGTTAGTGGCCATATGTTAAAAAAGCAGAGTCAATTTAGAAAGGACCTTAACATATTAATGTTATGTATTCCAACCTTTATTTATACTTATAAGTTATCACTTGTATCTCACTTTCAATATTAAAGAAAATTCACTGGCATTCTTTGGTAATCCTTTCCAATGTTTTAAACACTATGCTTATGAAATTTTTATAACCTGTTCATCTTAATTTCTTATGTTATTCCTTAAATTTTAGTTATTATCATCTAAAATTCTGAAGAAATTACAGAATTTCTTTAAAAATAAATCTTATAAATAATACCTTTCATAGTGTCTAAATATTTTTTACTTTACCTTCTCCATATCTGACAGTAGCATCATCCAACATATTCGAAGAAGTGATCATAAAAGCTGGTGATCTTTTCTTCATTTCTATTTGTGTGGTCTGGGTCTAAAAAGAAATTTAGAGTCTAAAACTGGCTTCTTCCCTTTCTAGAGCCATCTTAAAAATGCTGATTCTTACCTCCAGAAGCTTTTCTTTTCTTTCTCTCTCTCGCTCTCTTTTTTTTTTTTTCTTGTAAAATGAGCGGGTATAACTTGCAAATCAACAAAATCGTTTTATGCTATGAGGTCAACCATAAAAGGAGTAATCACAGAATGACAGTGGTATTACCCATATTCAGCAAAGAATTCAATGTGTAGTTTAGGATTATTGTGAAATATCCAGTCGGTAAACATGCTACTGAATAATAACAGCATTCCTCTAATTTTTCCTCGTGAATATGTTAACTTTATAACTTTGAAAACTCTCTTGACAAAATCAAAATGATTTGGTATTGTGATGATGAAATAAGTCTTGAAGAATATCAGGTAACAGAATAAATTTAAAAAGATTGCTTTGGTTAGAACATATATGATAATTCCGTAAAGGAATCATTTCTTTCTCTCTTCCATGTCTCTTGAGTAATGGTTTTAAGAGAACTTCTGTTTTGCTGATATGGCTACACAGGAGTAAAAAAGAATCCTTGCACTGGAAAGGCACTCAAAAATCCTAGGCTTTGATGTAGATGTTACAAGTTCTGTACATTCATAAGTATTACAAGTATAGCTTGAGATGTTTCTAGTAACCATGTATACAATTTGTATATAGATTTAAACTCTTAAGAAACTGACAATGGGTAGATATTACACCTTAGAGTTTCTAACACTTTTCACATTTGGCACATACAAAGAATAAGAATATATATTTGTTAACTTGGGGTAAGCAGGAGAGGCTACTTTTAGATAGAGGTAACTGACATGGGGGATGCTGCCCCCTAATACTGAGGGAATTAGTAGTTGAGGCTCACCGATAACCCATATGCAGCACACTCTGGTTGGCAAGTTCTGCTGTGGTCTATCTGAAGAGGGATAACAGACATGAAAGGAATCATATCCATCCCACTCAGTACCAATGAATCCCCTCTAATTTCATAAATACTGGAGCGAAAGGAGGTGAAAACCAATCGCATTACATACTGAGTTCCATTAGCAGATTCTGCAGGTCTTCAGATTTCTGTTCTCTCTCCTACCTTTTTTTTTTTTTCAATTCAAAAACTAAGCTAAAAACTCAGGATGTGAATTTAATTTATTTACCTACACCGTGCTTATTTCAAAACTACTTTTAGCTGACTTATAAGGTTACATAAAACATAGGTTATAAATTGTACAATTTAAAATTTCAATGAGATAAAAAACAACAGAAATATAATTTTTCTGTTAGTAAGATCTGACAGGAATTTCTCAGGTGTATCTTCATAAATATGATACTTTGGTGATAATGAATGATATTCTCCATTATATTCTTAATATAGAGAAATTACTTGTCATAGAGTTGTTTTTTGATAGTGAAAATGTTTGATGGAATCACACCAAAGTAATGATATAGTCAATGCTCAATTCCCTACTAATTTGGCTTGAACTACAGATGTATTTTAGAACATAAAATGAACAAACCACATATGAGTCTAGTAATATATTTACCTTAATTAAGTTTCTCAAAAATATTGAATGAATGCCCACAAGTGGGCCAACTCCCAAGAATATAGCTATTTACAATACATACTGAGAGGATCATCACTCAGTAATTCCCTTTTTTGGAAGTTTTAAGAGATACTAAGGGCATATGCCTGAATTTCAGACCATCCAATGTTTAAATTAGACTGAAAAAAGGGACTAGGATTTTTCTCATAACTGGTTTAAATTTTCTCTGGAGGGAGGTATGAATAAGGAAGAGCCCAGTCATATTCCTAGCATTTAGCAATAAATATCTGAAATGTTTATCTTGGACCCAGACTTGGACTCTACTGCAGTCACACTGGCCTTTTTAATCCTCTGACTCACCCTGTTCTCTCCCCCACATAGCACGAATTCATATCTCAGATCTCAGCTCGTGTCAGTTCCTCATAAACTTTTCTGACTCAGAGAAATCCTTTATTATAGGCTCAAATCACCATATTTCTTTTTTAGAACTTGCAACAGGTTTTTTTTTTTTTTTTATTAGTGGAGAGTAATACAGTGAACCAGCAGGAACCCAATATTCGGCTTCAACAATTAATAACGTTATACTCTTTATTTTTCATGTATTACTCACCAAACTTTTTTCCAAAAGATTTTAAATGAAATATTAGGCTTCATAAAATTAACAGAATAAGCTTTTTAAAAAACATAATCACAACATCATTATCAATATCAGCAAACTTAATAATTCCTCAATATTATCTGTTACCCAGACCATGATCAATTTTCTTTCATTGCTCAGAAACATTCTACTGTAGTTGATTTGTTCCAATCAAAGTACAAATAAGATCACATATTGTATTTAGTTGGCAGGTCTATTGATTATCTTGTGATTTAATATTTTCCTATGTGACTTATTTGTTGAAGATACTGGGTCAATGCTGTAGAATTTTCCATATTTTTTATTTGACAGATTTTGTTCATTTAGTGTAATTTAATGTTTTCTTCTCTGTCCTATAATCTCTGGCAAAAGACAGTTAGATCTAGAGGCTTATTAGACCTAGCTTAGATTTTGAAAAGAATATATTGTATGTGGTATTTTATGTTTCCTACTTTATAGCATCGGGAAACACATAATGTCTAGTGGTTCTAAAGTTACAATTTTGTGCTTATGATAATTTTATAGTCTATCTTCCCATGAGATTATTAGCTTCAAGAAAGTACACACTGTATTAGTATTTGTAAAGTTTTTTTCTATCTCCACTGATTAGTACAATGCTTAGCATATAACAGATTATCAATAATGGTTTATTTAATTAGACAGATGAGCTACAGGAATGTCAGTACAGATAGGAAAATACTTTGAAATATTTGTAATCCCACAGTTGAATATATCTGATTCTCTTCCTGAAGTTTTGTCAGTAACTAATAATTCATAGGAAGGGCTGCTTGTAAACAGTGTAATTGATGGAATAATATTGTTTCAGCATTGAAACAATGAAGTAAAGTGGTGAACACCAGATTCTCTTCTTCAGTGTTGAGAAATCAAATACCAATAAATGCAGATTAAATTTTGAAACTGAAACTCCTCAATAAGGATTAAATTTGAGAATTTGTGAAGGCACTTATGTGCTTGACACATAGTTTATGCTCAAAAAGAATTTATTCAATAAGAATTATTTATTTGTTTTTTTTTTTCCTTAAGAGGAGAATATAGTCAGAGACTTAAAAATTTTATGTTGATCAAGTATTCTCCATATGGACTGCTATGTCTTCTTATGGTTGTCTTCTTGTGTTCCCTATAATTAGCCATCAACATTTTTCACTTGCTTAGTATATTCTAAAAAGTTTCAAGTGCTTAACATGAATTCATTTCATTTGAATCTTACAACAACCTCTGAGGCAAATACTATAGTTACTTATACATTACAGATGAAGAAGCTGAAGTTCAGAAAGGTTTACGGAATTGGCAAATATACATCCATTAAATGGATAAAATGGACTAAAATAAATATTTATGTGACTGTGAAAGTGTGCTTTTAGCCAATATAATCTATTGCTTTCCTATAATGTGAGAATATGAAGCATCTAAGAGCTCTCTCTGTGATACCGACATTGGAATTAGAATCTGACTAATCTTCATTCAGATCAGTCACCTAAAGGGCCCTCGGTTTGTTCTATTTTAAGTTCTCTCTGCAGTGTTTTCTTATGTATAAATAAAAAATGAAATCCTGTGAAAATGGTTTTCACTCTCATTTCTCAGAAAACTTTGCATGACAAAATGTTCTAGTACTCTTCCAAGAAAAGAAATTCTTTATAATTGAAAGATATTAATTAAAATCAAAAAGGCTTTATGTGATCCAGAGCAGCCAAGTGAATAGAGATACTGGAAAATGAGAAATAATCCAAGTTCTTAAGCAGAGTTAATAGGGCATCTCATCCTGAAATAAGAGAAGTATTGTGCTCTGAAAATATATTTGAAGATAACTCTAAAATAATTGAAAATTAGCGTAAACATTTTTTATATTTTACTAATCATGGATTTAATTATTCCATGGATAAAATAATTCCCTATTATCATGATGCATAGTACATTTCCTCTTGAAGGAGCTAGAAATCCAATAAAGTGATTTCCCCCCTCTTTTTACAACTTCAGCTCTGTACTTTCATCCATGCTGTTAGTACTTTAGAATTTCTAAATTATGGAAGGCACTATCACTGAATTGAACACCGAAATTTTCCAAATTTGATTTTGATGTACGGCCCAGAGCACGTTTAAATTAATAAACTATAACTGCATTAAGAAAAGTCGAATTTGAAAAAAAAAAACAAATTCATAGTTTATCAGTAGTAGTACTACACATTTTGGACAAAAAATGTGTATATTAAAAAAACTTTTTTTTAAATAAGTAAATGAATGAATAAATTTATTAGAGATTCATACAATATAACAATGACTGGAATACCCACATCTTTTCAGAAACACATTTATTTCTGACTTGACTATATAAGGTTATATTGTTCTAGTGATAGCTTTAATGCTAATTCATTCATTTATTTAATTTTATTGATCACACAGTTATTAGCTGCTGCTGATATGCCAAGAATTGCACTAGGTATTAGTAGTGACTAAAACATGATCCTTGTTCTCAGAGAGTCTGTAATTGTAAAAGAGAGAAGCTTCTTTCATCTCCCTTCATAGGACTGGAATGTAATTCAAACACATCTGATTATTATGGTTCTGAGAACTATCTTATGTTCTTTTTTAAAAAAATAATTGTTATTTTAATTAATTTCAAGTATACAGTACATTGGTTAGACATCTATATAGTTCATAAAACGATCCCCCAATTGCTCCCTCCCTCCCCTGGCCCTCCACCTAGCCATTTATCAACTACTAATTTGTACTTCTTTAACCCTTCACCCCATTCTCCCAGCCCACCTATGCCCCTCTCTTATGTCCAACAGCAAATTGTCTACTATATTTGTGAGTCTGTTTTTGATTAGTTCATTCTTTTGTTCCTTAGATTCTGCATATAAGTGAAATCATATGGTATTTATATTAAAGAAATCTTTAAAGATGTTGGCCACTCTCTTGATTAGCACTAGTCACTACTGGGCTCCATGGCTATTTTTATGGTGGTGATTACCCCTTGCCCAGGTGTTGTGGGCATCCTCATCTATTCCACCAGGTTCTGGCGCTTTCTCCTGTGGACAAAGGCTATAGCATGTTTGCATATTTCCATCACGAAAAGGCCTGGCACATCTGCCATCTTGACCTGTATTCATTAACTCTTAAGGCTGTTGTCATTGGCAAATATAACTGTGCTGGTTCTCTTAGTAATAAAAGGCTTTGAGTTTGGTTAACTCTCTTAGGATATATAAAAATGTTGAGATTATGAATAAAGTCAGGAGAGTAAAAATTTATATACTCTTAACAAAAACATGTATATGCATTTCAATCCCATGTTTTTATGAAGGTTAGTGAATTTCAAGAATTATCTAAGCTATTCCCCAAATTTGAATAAGCTGAATAACATCAGTCATTATGACAATGAACAGTTGGTATGGTTGTGAACATTTAAAGTTATATTTGTTTAATATATTGCTATAATAAAGAAGTGTTCTGCATTAAAAAAAAAAAAAAAAGGTGCTGCTCATTCTTACCATAGTGAACTCAGGAAGAAACATTATGTAGCAAAAGTGAGTCCTCTTATCATTTAAAGATTCTAAATGAAAAGATTCTAAATTCTAAAGATTTGATTTTTTTATCATGTATAACATAGATATTGAGCATATAGTAGAAGGCAATATACTCCAAAACCTTGAGAAGATAACTCAAACTCTGTGATTCTAAGAAACATTTAAAAAAATTTATACCTCAGTGTCCTCGTTTCCTTCTTGAAGTTCTTTTAAAGTGTGATGAAATTTTGGTTCAGTCTTCTTAGCTTTTTCAACAGCAGTCTGCTTTTCTTCTTCATAAGACATAGCAACTATGCCCAAGAACAAACTTGCCATATAAAAGGCAAACCAAAAACTTATTACAACAAAAAATATCATGTAGACCTTTCCAGAAGCATAAAGGATCTAAAGAGAGGTGGAAAACAGGATAAAAGAAGGGAATATTACTTGTCTTCTTGTAATCTCCTATTTTAAAATTAAAAATAAAATGTGTTATGAAAATAATTTAGTCATAAGTGGAATATAATCACAAGACAGTTTAAGTACTGGCTTTACCTGGAGAAATAAGCAAAAGCTTTTCAATTTTAAACATATATCAGGTATAAAATATATGGTATAAAACCAAAGAATTGAATAATTTAATTAATTTAGGATGACCATTTGACTTTTATGTCTTCATTAATAGAGAAAACATTGAAAGAAAAATTGTCATCACTCAATAAAGAAAGCTGAACAATCTGGATGTGAAATATTATTTTCTTTGCAGTAGAATCTTTAAATATATAAAACTTAATAATGTCAGAGAATGAATGTTTAGAGATTACTTTCTTCTGATCATTACTTTATGGAAACATCATACCAAGTCACAAAATCAGTTATTCGTACAAATGGCCAACAGACATATAAGAAGATACTCCTTTTCACTAGATAGTAGCAAAATGAAAATATTAAAACCACAATGAGATACCACCTCACATATGTAAGAATGGTTATTATCAATAAGAGAAGTAACAACAAGTATTGGAGAAGTTATGGGGAAAAAGAAACACATACATGGCTGGTTGGAATGTAAACTGGTATAGCCACGATGGAAAACAGTATAAAGGTTCCTCAAAAAATTAAGAAGAGAATTACTGTATGACCCAGCAATCCCTCTTCTGGGTATCTACCTCAAAAATTTGAAAAATTTATTCATAAAGATATATGCACTCTGATGTTCATTGGAGCATTATTCACAGTGGCTAAGACGTGGAAACAATCAAAATGTTCTTCAATAATGATTGGATAAAGAAGATATGGTACATATATACAATGGAATATTAGTCATAAGATGAAATACTGCCATTTGTGACAACATGGATGAATCACGAGATTATCCATGTAAGTCAGATAGAAATGTGCATGGCCTACAGCATACACCATAATATCTGTTATGAAAATGTAAGTCAGATAGAAAGTTGAGAATGTAAGCAATGTAAGTCAGATAGAAAGTTGAGAATGATATGGCTTCACTAATATATGGGATATAAAACTGATAGCAACCAATGAAAAAGACAAAACTCATAGACACAGACAACAGTTTAGTGATTACCAGAGGGAAAAGGGGCAGTGGGGAGAGCTAGATAGAGAGAAAGGGGGTCAAATATGTGGCAATGGAAGGAGATTTGACTTTGGGTGGTGAACACACAATGCAATATACATATGACATATTATTGAATTGTACACTTGAAATCTATATAATTTTATTAATCAATGCGACCCCAATAAGTTTAATTAAAAAGGGGTGGGAACCAGAATTAATTCTATATCCGTCAGAACACCTGCTTTGGTGAAGAACATCTGGGTGAATCATAGGAAAGTCATATAATTCCCTTACATGAATTCATTTTTAGATAGAAAAATACAAAATTTTAGATTTTGAAATTAAGTATTAACTAGCTTTTATGTCATAACAATTACCTAAGATAGTTCAGAAAATTTTAAAATTTAGAAAAGTATAAGAAGACATTATAAATCCAAACTGTACTTCACTGATTAATTCTCATTGGTTAAAAGTATATGAAAAGAATTCAAGAAAAAATTTTAAATAATTTTAAGTTTTAAGCATCCATTTGAATTAGTAAGCAGCATTTTTTATAGAAAATATTGTATTGATGTAACAGATTTAAGAATGTTTACTGATTAATAGGAAGTTCTAACATTCAGTCAGAAATAATTTCTTATTAATCAATAGCATATTTGTCTTTAAAAGTATTTTGAATGAACCTTATTATCCCAGTGAGTCAGTTATTTAGAATTTGGTTAAATATTTTTCCCACTGAACTAGCTGTCATTTATGATAGTATAATCAGGAGTCAGTAGTAGATATTATGGTGTATGCTGTAGGCCATGCACATTCATAAATACTTTATGTTTTTATTTCACTAATTCTGTGCAACATGTTTATGTGGTATTTATTATTATTCCCAAAGTGCAGAAGAAAGATGAAAATTAGATAGGAAAAATGACTTGCCAAAGATCTCACAGCTATGAGGTATGCCTAAATCCAAAAATTTGCTCTTTTCCCAACATGAAGTTGGTGGAAGAAAAAAGTATGCACACTTACTAGGATGAAACGGTGTACAAATTCTAGTTCTATTATATTTTAGCATAAAACTGGGGCTAATTATATCCCCATTTCATAGTTCTGTTATGAAAATCAAATGAAACTGCATGCAAAGATCTTAGCCTATGGGAAATATGCAATAAACATTATTGTTAAACATAATTCTATTCAATGAGCATTGGTATTTTGTTTTGTTCATTTCTGTACCCATGGTGTATCAAAGAGTATGGATAAAATATATATTTATTGAAGGAATGGAGAATAATATTCTCCAAGATAAGTGGTGTTCTCTTTGAGAATAATCACTGAATTTCCCTATCCATAGTCAGTTTAGTTTAGGACAATGCTCAGTATAAATCCAGTCTAAATCAAAGAAAATCTTATCTACACTAGTCAATAAAATTTAGAGTGTAATAATGATGAGATACTGTATGGACTCCAACACTAGGGCATTCCCAGACTGATTACTCATTTCGGTGATAGTGAAAAAGAATTTGCTTTAAATCAATGCTAACAAGAAAATTAGCTAACACACAGAGGGCTGTAAAAAAAGGCAAGACATTTATTAATCTATAAAGTGATATAATCCATAAATATTCACTTATATTTTTGTTTATTAAGTACTTCTATGTGTTAGATGCTGAGAACACAAAACTAAAATAAAACAAAATACATCTTTTTAGGTAGTTTGTCTCCTAGTGGAAAGAATTGCTGAACAAATAATTAGAATAACCACAATCAGAAGCAATTACAGGATACTGTGGAATTGTGGTGTAGGATATGCCTAACTCTGAAAGAATAGCTTGGAGAAAACCTCAAGGAAGAAATTTCGCTTTTAGGCATGAATTTGAGATGTGAGACAAAAGACAAAATGAAGTTTGAATTTAGGCAGAGTGTACATTAGATTATTTTCAACATAGATTGAAACAAGAAATTAGGGGATAAACTCATGTAAGAAAAAGCAAGTCTTTTTTACACTAGAATGAAGCAAAAAGTATATATTGGGATATTGTTAGGAAATAAATCTGGAGAAGCATGCAGAAACTAGATTTTAAAGGGTTCTATGTATCATGCATATGGACTTTGAACTTCATTCTACAGGAATATGGAAACCTCTGAAGCATTTTCGAAGGAGGATAACACAATAAGATTATTTTGGAAATAAGTTCCTAGTATTGCGGAGAAGGCATTAATGCTTGCTCGAATTTTTTTTTTAATTTTTTAACTTTTCAATTGCAGTTGATATACAATATTATATTAGTTTCAGGTGTACAACAGTGATTAGGAATTTATAGAACTTATGAAGTGATCACCCAGATAAATCTAGTAAGCATCTGATACCATACACAGTTATTACAACATTATTGACTATGTTCTTTATGGTATAATTTACATACTTTCAAAAATAATAATATAAATGCTAAACTTAAAAAATTAGAAAAATATAGTTTGCATAAAGAAAAATGTTATTTGTAATATTTTCATGTACTTTAACTAGAAATATAATTATATTACATCTATGGTTCACTTGATTTTTATTTAATAATAGATTATGAACCTTTGTGCCAAAAGTATATTACATTATCCCATCATTATTAATGGGTTGTATACATACACACACACACACAATAATTTATCTATCCAATCATAAAAACTATGGGGTATGTGTGTTTTAAAAAAGACTGGTCTTCAACTGTAACTACTTTTGGAATATAAGTTATTTGTTTATTTTATCTATCACTTGATATTAACTGTGCTGCTAACACAGCATTATATATTCTACTGTGATAAAACTTTTCTTAAAAGAAAAACTGAAGCTCCATTTTAATATTACATCTTTCTGAGAAACTATAATACACAAATCATCAATTATAAAGATAGACAGACTCTCAATTATAAAGATAGACAGACTTATTGTTATGAGACTGAAATCCAAATCTCAGGATTTGGATTTCAGTCTCATAACAATAAGTTTTCTGTTACAACTGAAGCATGATTGAATAATAAAGAGGTATAAAAAAATAGAAGAATTGAAAAGAAATAGCACATTGTAGGTATTCAATAAACAATTGTTTAATACTTGGTAATCTCAAAGGTTAAAATTTTTGACTAAAGAATTTGTACCTAGAAAAATTCTTGACTTAGTTAATATCAAATATATGATATCACAGACAGAGCAAGACAGTGATCTCCAGCACATCTATATAATTTTAGGGAGGTTACTCAGTCATTTTGATCTTAGTGTCTTCATATAAAATCATGTAGAATTGTTTTAAAGATTAAATGAGATATCATACATAAGAGCACAGACTTCGGCACAGAGTTAGGATATAGTTTGACATTTAATAATTCTGGTTCCCTTTCTGTCTTCAAATTTTCTTCACATAAACATGTGATGTATTACATTATATTTGACCATTATTTTAGAAGGGAGGAGCATGGAGCATGGTATCATTCTTACACAGCAGATTTTCTCTGTTCTTACCTGGTGATAAAGTGCTTCAGGGTAATCCTGTGTCATTAACCGGAATAGAGCTAATAAAGCCCAGCCGAAATTGTCAAAATTTGTGTAGCCATCATCAGGATTTGTGCCAGCTTTTACACACACATATCCTTCAGGACACTGACTAAAAAAGACAAAGAAAAGAAAAATCGCTTACTCTTAGGTGACTTTCAGATAACAGCCAAATCATAAATATAGACTATCTGTCATTTTACTAGCCTTTTGACCTTGAATAAATCATTTAGCTAGTCTGTCTATTGTTTTTTTTTTATGGTAAGATTGGATTAATAATATTCCATACTGTACATTTCTCAACATGGTTTTGATGATAAAATGAAATAATGTAATCAAATGGGAACCATCAGTAAAAACAATAATTATTCAATAAATACTACTGATCTGGTGATATTGACTTAATAGAAGGAAACATTAACATCACTTACCCAGCATCTGTTCTGTTGCCACAAAGGAGAGCATATCTTTCTCCTTCCAAATGATAGAAGTTTTCTATTTCTGAAAAATAGGAAAGAAATAATATTCTATAAGAAATCTTGAGTGAATAGCATAGCTGAAATCCATTTAACCCTGTACAGAAGATGAACACCCCTCTCTATACTTAGGAATGAGGCTATAGCCTGGCCTTTTTAATCTAGAAGGCTGTTCTAGCATCTTATGCACAGGTCAAAAGGCCTCTGGCAATCTATCTACTTCATTGCCCTGAAAGTGACAAAATTCAGCATAGAAAGAAGAGAATCCTTCTCGAAATTAGAGTTCAGGAAAATAAACATAACCAGCCAGGTATGACTAGACCCCTAAAGGAAGAATTCCCAAAACTAATCTTTTTGAAGGCTGAGCACCTTTTCTTCCAGGGTTTATTCCTGATGATCTTCCTGAGCAGAAGATTGGAGTTTTCTGTCTCTGGGTTTAATTTCCATTCTCTTTCTACTTCGAAGCTTATTTTTCTACATTGATCATCCAGTGCTAGTTCCTTTCCTGATGTCATCTAATTTTCACTACAACCCAAGGCGATCTGAGTCATAGCCCATATAATTTATCCAGGTATCCTTACTTGCTGTTAATCAAAATGTAAATTGTGTATTTACAGATACCAGTTACCAAGGTTGTGAACATGTATGCTATGTAGGAGCATAGTTTTTTAGGTTCTGAATTCAAATCACAGAGAGCAGTCCTCAGTGTATATGTGAGTACATATATACATATAAACATATTTAAATTTGTATGTATATTATGTATACAAAATTTAATTTCTCCAGTCTCAAATAATGTCACTTTAATTTGTCACCCAAAATAATTTTAGAAGAATTTTTAAATCATAAATAGTTAAGAATCACTGATCAAATCTTTTGAATGGCAGTCAAAAACCAAATGAAATTTGACATTAGTAGAACTGGGCAGTCTCAAGTACTCTTCTAAATAGAAGGACTATGACATAGCAATTAGGTTAAATAATGTTGTACAAATGTAATATTTTCAGCAATTCCTAACATGATATTTGAAATGGAATGGCTAGAATGGAACAAATTTGAAAGTGGTAATCTTTCAAAAGTGATTTCTTTATAATATTATACATTAACAAAGATGAAAAGAACCTGGACTCTGTTTTCTTAACAAAAAACTGTGAAATAGCAAAAATTGTTTATTTTTAAAGGAATTAGCATATTTTTGTTACAATGTCAAAGAAACCAAAGGGTATTTCAATTGGAATCTAATATCTATCTCCTGTAGTCCTTACCACTAAAACTGAGACCTTGAAACAGACACATATAACAGCAAACATTTCACATACTCACATACTAATAATTTTGTATTACTTGCATCATAATTGTATTCCGGGGTAAACCAAAGAATAAAATTTATTGATTTGTTTTAGAACTTGTTAAATCTAAAGTACAAATATAACTAATATAGGACTACATAAGATTTATCAACATTTAAATTTTATTAGTTAAAAAATGTGCTTTTAGTTTTTTCTAAATACTGTCAGAAAGGACGTGATAATTTAAATATGAGAGAAAAATCCAATAAGAGTATGGCCTGGGAAAAAGAGAAAGCTTCTAAAACCAGATCGAGCTTCATTAGAATTCTAATTTTGCCACCAAGTAGTTGCAGTACACTGGAACATTCTAAATTTCTCTGAACTTCTGTTTCCTTGTTTGTAACAGGGATTATTTATGTTTCTTCTGCAGGATTATGGTGAAGATATATGATCAAGCATGTAAATTACTTATACATAAGAGTTAAGTGATACCTATTTGGCATTATTTCTATTAGCCTAACATATTTTCATTATTTAGTAAAGTATAACTCAAAGTATTTAAAATGAACAGCAGTAATTGAAACAAGAGTAAGAATTTCTATATTGTAGGTCATGTTTTTCATTTGTAAGGTCATCACAAAGTTTCTAATGAGTAAACTTAAATTTATATTTTAAATAAATGACTTTATTAAAGAAAGGTAGTATTATAAGAATTCTACTCTGATGAAATTGCAAATAAGACTGATCGTATTTATTTATTTAAAAAAATAAAATTTAGCAATTCCGAACTTAGGTTTCCCTTATCTAAATGTCTAAAGCTTTGAACTTTGCTATCCTGATAAATGAAACATCCAAATTAGTCCTTGAGCATAGTTACAGCATTTACATTTACAATCTAAAGTCGAAATTGTTCTGAAGTTGACAGTTCATGTTTCTGTGAAGACCAATCTCTCACTAAGAAAAATTTTAATTTTTGACATAGATGGCAAGTGATTCTTACCTCGAAGATAATGTGGGTTTCTAGTTTTGTTGTATAGGGTTTCAGTTTCATTTTCTTGGGGCCATCGCAAACATTTATGCTTCAGGTTGCCCATGAAGAGCCCCATCCCAATTAGAGAAAATACATTCAGAAAAAACAGAGTAAGGATAATGACACCAGCAAGTTTTTTCAAACAATGGAGCAGGATCCCTAGATAAGTCTTCAGGCCTGAAAAGAAAAAGGTTTATTTTGATCAAATAAAATATCTTAGTAAAGTAGCATTAGCAAACTTCTCCCATGGCAAGTGCATAATCCATCGTTAATTGGTAGCTTTGTGTTTTATAATCTAATTCATCATTATCTAGATCTAATAAATAAAATGAATAAAAACTCAATCTTTGAGGTTTCTGTATTATGCTAATTTATTACACCTGACAAAATAATTCAGATACAATATATTTTAAAATTAGTCATACATTTGTTTGACTAATTTTAAAATTAGTCAATTTAAAATTAGTCAAATTTTAAATGACTAATTTTTGCTCTTGGTTACTGCTTTTCACACCATTCACCTTTGTTTATAAGTCAAGTACAGGTATAGAGTTATAAATGAAAACGAGTTGTAGATATTGTTGAAACAAAAATAGTTTGAAATAGCAGTATTCTATATTGTTCTTTAACTTATTAAGAATTCAATTTTGGAAGCCGATTAAATAAAATGTGAAAAAAATAATGATTAGAAATGAGAATAATACACAACTGCGATATATGCAGGTTGTACTTAGAGTACTTACTAATTGAGAATTCAAACTTAAAGTTGGGTTTATTTAAGCACATTCATTTTTCTAATTATTAAATACATGCCTAATTCTGAAAACAGAAAATAAGAGACAAAAAAAAAATGTAATTGTACTTCATAGATGAAACTACAACCTACTTACCTATCTCCCTTCCGTCCTCCCTCCCTCCCTCTCTTCCTCTCTTCCTCCCTTCTTCCCTTCCTCCCTTCCTTCCTTCCTTCTTTCCTCCCTTCCTTATTCCTTTCATTCCTACCCTCCCTCCTTCCTTCCTTTATCCCTTTCTTCCTTTCTTTTTCCCTTTCTCTCTTATTTGTTGGTCTGTTTATATTTAGGATCCTAATAACTGCTCAGCTCAAAAATGGATGAGAACACACCAGCTCTGTGATATTGAGCAAATTATCAATATTTCTATGCCTCCATTTTATTATCTTTAAAATGAGGATAATAATACCTATATTTCATATATTACTGTGATTATTGCAAATCTCTTTTTTAAATGACTTCCTCGGATGATTGGATGTCTTGAGTATAAAAGAATAGGGTTGAAATAAAGTTATTCCTGTGGTTAAAAAAATGTGATATCTAGATTAAATATTCAATTTAAATTAATAATATTAAAATACATGCTTACAGCCTACTTTTGCCACTTGGAATTATGCCATTAATTTTTTTTTTTTGCTATATGCTAGTCTTTTTTAAGTGTTATATTAGAAATGGAATTTCTGTGTCAAAATATATGACCACATTTATGTATTGATAGATATATTCAAATTTCTTTTAACAGCTGTTAAAACAATGTATAAATCAGACTACTACATGTATATAGTCATGCCTCATTAAAAACAAAAGATTTTTAAGAAAGCATTATTTTCAATTTATTAGAAAAAAATTGAATCACTGTATTTTGATGTAATTTCTGATTACCATAACAAACTTTAAAAATATGTATATTTTCACTGTCTACTTTTTATTTGGTAACTATCATGAGTTCTCTAAATATTATTGTACTGGAAATTTTTGTCATATTGTTTTGTTGAAATTATTTTTAAGAGTGGCAATTCTTAAATAAGAATATGTGTGTATATATATGTATATGTACATACACACACATATATACATATAAAGCAAATTTTTTGTGAGTTTTAATTTAAGTGGTGACATTTTGTTTGAAGGTAAAAAAGTCACCATCCAATTTTACAGAATCAAATTTATTAATAATTTTCATTGTTATCTACCATTCAAAGTTCTGAACCATATGCCAATTTTGATTCTGATTTCCTAGTATGACATTCCCTTTCTTTTTATTTTTTAAACTTTCATTTTGTTTTAGTTCAGGTATATTTCTTGTGGAGTTTATTTCTGATTTAATTTCTTACTTTTTTTCATCTAATATTTTAGATAAAATAAATCTAATTTGAGAAACTGTATCAAACTTAAGTTCTTATTTTGAACAAATGTACTCTCTACATCAAAAATGAAACTGTATCTACTGTAATTTCACCATATAAGATCTTACTTTTGGTATTATCACACTTGCCCCTGGGTTTATTGACCCAACTATTTCATAATATTCTGACTCATAGCAGCCAAAAGAACTCTGGGTGGAGCTGTTCCTATCTGACTGTTTTTATTAATTTTGAATAACAAGTTAGGTATTGGTGGGCTTTTTAGGATATCTTCAAGAATGAGAGCTATAAGTAGTCCTCAGCATCTTCCATCAACATAGTCACAACCTTATTTAGCATAATTTCATTGAACTTTGTGGCATATGGAATGCACCCTATCTAAGCACTCACAGCAAAAGGGAATGTATTTTATTTTATATTACTTTGTTGATTTCATCTGGATTTTAGATGCAATAAGGAAAAGAAGAAAGTAGATTAGATATCTGTGTAAACTGTTATCTCTCTTAGAAGTCTAGGAACAATTTTATAAAAGTTCATATTTAAGATATAAAAATAAATAAAAAAATAGAAAAAGATTTTTGATTAATCTCTGCGTTTTGTCATAAGTAGTAAACTCATCTCTATATAAATAAATAACAGTCAAATGTGCTATTTTTTTCGTGCCTTTCCTATAGTGGCAGAAGTAAATTTCAAGATCAGATAATTCATTGATTTCAAAGCTGAACCACTACTCAATTTATATATCTTCAAATAATAACAGAGGAGTTCCAGTGAATATATGGGAGTACATAAAAACAAAAAAAAAAAAAACAAAAAGAAAAAATTCGGTGCCATTACTTACCTTGGTTTAAAGGGATAATTTTCAAAATTCTCAAATTTCTTGCAATTCTAAATGTCGAAACGAAGTTTAGAGGCGAATAGCTTGTTACGTGCCTGTGGAATTAGTTAAGAGTTATTTAGAAGTCACATTGAGTCTATGCTACTTCTCTTTGCCTTTTTATATTCTTTGAAACTTATTTTTAAAACCATATATCCATTATTATTATTATAGATAGTAATTATTATTTCATTATAATTCCCTTGCTCTCATTATTTCATTTGCAAATAATTTTATTACTGATTGGAAGATAAAGATTGCTACAAATGCAAAGTAGCCATGTAAATATTAATCCACAAATTATGAGCATTTATAAAATTTTGACACTGTGAGTACTCTTAATTCCATATCAAATACTGTATATCATGTTTATAAATAATTTGTTATCTAATAAAAAGAAATTTAAAATTCATAGTTTTTTTAAAGGAATAAGCTCCTTTTTAAGGATTTAAACTTTAGATGATGGTGGTGGTGATTTTGATGATAGTGATAATGATGATGATGATGATGATAATGGTAATGGTGATGATAGCAGAAATCAAGGTGCATAGTGGTTAAGAGCACAGACTCTGTATCCAGATTGCCTATGGACAGGGTCCACTTAGAAGAACATCTGGCACGTACTAAGAGCTATGAAAGTGTTAGCTGTATTAGCTAAGTGTTTGATAACAGCAATACCAGAAATAATGACAAATAACAGAAACAGTAGTGATTGCAATGATAATAATTATAATGATATTAGCTACTATTTTTTGATTGCTTACAACATTGCAGACACTGATTACTGACCTTTACAAAGATTATTTTTTTTAATTTAAACTGAAGTCTATAAATAGAACATCAATTTTAAATTACTTTAACAGGAATTTAATGCCAGCAATCATTTCTTCAGTCATAACACAGAGTACATTAAACAGACGCATTGAAAAAATAAATACATAAGTCTCCAGATTTTCTGCTCACTGAAAATAAAAACTTTAAAAGCAAATATTCTACCCCTATCATCTTTGCTTCATATAGAAAACAGAAATAATACTCCATTCCTTTAATTTTTATTGCCTATTCCAAGGACTAGCTCGGTAGGAGTTACCTAAGAGAACTCATTTTAACTGTAATTTATGAAATATTCTTTATTTTCAAATTTTTGCAGGCCGAAAATTTTGTTATCCTCAATATTTTTTATGAAAAGCATTTGCTTAGAAAGGTATCAAGATTTTCGTAACTTAAAGAAACACTCACTCAAACAAAGTTACAGTGAAATCAAGCCAGTTCCACGGATCACCAAAGAAATAAAAAGGTCCTGCCCAGATGCCTCTTGCAGTAAGTTTTATAAGTATTTCAAGTGTGTAAATTCCAAGCAAAGTGTTCCTGCAGAAAAATTTTCACATATACATTAAAAGTGAAAATAATATGTTGTCAGCTCTGAAATACAATGTCTGTGATAACTATTTGGCAACCAATCAACCAACAACAAATCAACCACCAGACAACAATCAAAAAAGCATGTGTCCCTTAAACCATAGGATAGGGCTTTAGATAGGGCTTCTAGGGTGGACTATGTCTGATGGCATTAACTATGAAATTTGACTATCAGTTTTTTCGAGTCCTTGATGAAAGTATCAAGTTTATTCCACATTGAGAATCACACAATAATTAATTGAATTGTAAAAGCATGTGAAAGAATTAATTTTATTATATGCATATACAAAGATTTTTATGGTCAATGAGTATAATATTTACCTTCTAAAGTCAATTAGTTTTAAGAATGATTAAACTTGAGAGATAGCATCAAGAAAACCTTTATTCCTAGAAAATTTAATGGACCTTTCTACCTCTGTAGTCTAATGCAAGTGAAACTACTCATATCCCTCAGGAAAGAGAAAAGAAGTAGAACAGAAAGGAAGAAAAAGAAATAACTTTCTTACCGAATGGAAAGAAATGTTATTTGAGTTTGAAGCAAATCAGGTGTGAGATAGCAATAGTAATCTGAGGCATCGACATATTAATCATTAGTAATTAACTTTAAAAAAGAACTTCATTTGAATGATAGCACAGACATAAACACATAGCTAAAGACTCAAACATTTGCATAATGTTAACTTAACAGGTTGGAAAATAGAAGCATTTAAAATCTAACTAAGGATAATGAAAGTGCAGAAAAACTTTAAAACTGATTGTTATATATATATATATTTGTTTCTATTTGGAAAATTCATTAATCATGGTATGTGTATAAATATTACATTATGTACAACAAACAGTATATTATATATAAAATATAAATATTAAATTACATGATGTTATAATATATAGTATATAATGTACTGTAATACCATATGTTAAATATATGTTAAATATAAAGTATAATCTTACATGAGATTATACATAATCATATAACTTACTGTAATGCTGGCCCCCATTTTGGCAAATCAGTCAAGGACATATATATGCAGTCAGTCAGGACAGTCATTAAAATGAACAGTCGGAAAAAGGTAGGTTACAGTCAAGGAATAATAGATAATAAATAATATTGGAAATATGCTCTAAAATCTGTTTATATATATATATACACATATGAAATAAAAGTTTCTTAATGTCAAATATATATACTATTCATATTAAAAACAATTAAGATTAAGATTTGTTAATATTTATCACTACTGTGCATACTAGAAAATATATTTAAATGTATTCTCAGAAATGGAACACGGTGCAGTTATAATCCAGATTTCAATATGACCTAAAATGCTATATCAATTCAAAAGATAAAAAAACTGCAGCAATATTTGAATACAATTGTTGCATTTGATATTAGTACAGTCTAAAGCCAATAAAAAAGGATATGGATGTACCAACATCTTAATAGTTGTTTTTCTAATTGAATTGAAAGGAGACAATGTACACCAGGTAGCATTGAATCTGAAGATTGTTCTCTTTTTATTTATTACAATGAAAGTCTGTAAGGTGAAAAAGAGCATCAAGTGAAATTAAAACTACGAACTAAAACCAATTATGTAACATATTGCCATTGTTCATTTCAGCCATGAATTCAACAGTTATACATTTCTTATATTTTGATAGTCTTTTACAAATGAAATTAAATAGTCCTTTTAAAAACTCGTTTCACTGATATTTAGGCTTATCTTACCACTATTTTTTTTTTTGGGGGGCAGTGTTCTACCTAAGAAAGCCATTTGCCACATACCAATCCCAAGTATTCTTGCAGAACTAATAGAAAGAAAACTGTATCCTAAAGGTTTGTGGTGATGCATTTAAATATACAAGAATTCGATAAATGTAAATAAAAGTTAATTTTATTTTAAAGTAAATAAGGTGCAGAATACAATAGTAAAAATAACAATGCACTGAAACATTATGTTAATCATTACCAGTTTTCTGGTATAAAACCCCGCTTGTATGTTATAATTGACATAAACATATATTACATCGTGTAAAAATAATATGTTGAGACACAGAAGCATTAAAACCCAAAATAATGAAAGATCAAAAATATCCTAAAAATGAGTCATATTTATGTATGTGTGTATATGTGTATTTATCTACAATATATGTGTACACACAGTGAAAATGTGTGTACACATATATTGTACACACATATAGTGTGTATGTCTGTGTAGATGTAGATACACATATACACACATACATATATACATATCTATTTGGAAAAATAATTTATTATGGCATGTGCATAAATTCATAATACTGAATATTACATAATTATAATATAGTATATAATGTCATATAATACAATATACTATAATATACTAAAATGACATGTATTAAATATAATCTCATATACTATAGTATTACGTAATGTATAATTATATAATTATACATAATGTATAATTACATAATTACGCAGAGGCATATATGGTAACCACATATCGGTATTGATATTTGTGTATATTTCCAAATATATTACTGGACATAAATATATATTTGTCCATATTTTTTGAATACATGTTCTAAATGAAAATCAAACTGTGCTATAATTTTCCTCAATAAGTAACTTTTCCAAAATACAATCTGTGCACATTTGGCCTATCACGTAATTATTTTCATATTTCTATTTTAAATGCAAAGAGAAAATTAATAGGACCAAAGAAAATAGATCTGATTATTTAGAATGTGCTTTCTGTGTATTTTCCAGAACAATGTTAAACTTCACAGAAGATGTACATACATTCAACCAGCTTATATATCATTGTAAAACAATAGGTACAGATGTAATAATTTTCCAGTTAATGTTTAAGTGTTAAAATGTTTATTTAATTTTAGAATTGTTAATTTATATTCCTCCTTTAACAGAATAGAATATAATCCAAAATTTTAATAACTGTGTCATCATTAACTACATATACTTTACTAAGCTAGCTTAGTACATATACTGTACTAAGCTATCTCTGCAGTTTTTAGCTTGGTTTATCTTTCAAAATATTTGTGTGTTCTTTCCTTCAGTAACAAACCTAGATTTGCCTACCACTCTTTATATACTACAAAGAACTCAGAATTCTGCTATATTAGAGTTATCTTTAAGGTTACTGTTATGACTTAAGCATAGCAAAAACTGAAAGCATAGATAATTGAGATAAGGACTTAAATTTTCACTAATACGTTTTCAAGATTTTACAGGTGTTTTATAGCTAATGTTGCAAAATGTCCATGGAGGCTACCAGAGATTCTGGAGTCTTTTTGTTAATATATACATTTACACTGTAAAATGCCAATATTCTTCCACAAGGCAAAGTATTCAAAAGAGTTGTAAACACGATGATCATTTTGCCTTCCATCCAGAGTTTTTGTTCAATTGCATTTCACCCATTTGTTAATATCATTAAATGCTCTACAAGAGTTTTACATTATATTTGTCCACAATGGAGGTAATCCTCATCTCCCCCAAACTTAATCTTTTTTTTTTTCTGTAGTTATTTCATTTTTGTCAGTAGCACCACTATTCTTCCAGGCTGGAAATTTTGGCATTATTAGTCGGTCTTGAAATCCTCCTGTTCTCAGTTTTATTTCAAGCCTGGGTTACTCTTTCTCCTATTTCATTTTTCTGATCCTATCTCTTCCATGAAATAGTAATTGAGAAATCTCCAGATTAACCTTACTTAAATATTTCATTCATCACATCTGTCTTTTGGCCATCACATTAAATCCATGTTGACATCTCCATTACTGCATTTTATTTCCCACAATATGCAACATAGCTGCAAGGGTTTCAATTCTATCATCACCCTGCTCTTCTCTATTCCAGAATTAACTTCGGTTCTTGCGTGTTCATAGAAGATTTTCCCTTTGCTGTTAAAATTTGAAATGTTCTCTAAGCCAGGGGTCACTAACCCCTAGCAGAGTCTGGTTCCTAGATGTGGCTATTAAGAAAAACTGGGTCACACAGCAGGAGGTAAGCGGCGGGCAGAGAGCAAAGCTTCATTTGTATTTGCAGCCACTCTCCAGTGCTAGCATCTAGCATCACTGCCTCATCTCTACCTCAGATCATCAAGCATTAGATTCTCATAGGCGCTCCAGTCCTTGGAGCCAAAAAGGGTGGAGACCACTGCTCTAAGCTATAACTCAAATTTTATTTCCTTAATGAAGATCCTTCCAGTTCTGTCAGTCCACACAGATCTCTGCCTTTCTTAAACATAATTATTCTTATTTTTTTATGATTTTGTGTTTGTTCTTAGATTATTCAAATATTTAGTAGATTCGTCAAGTCACTGTGGAGAAAAGATGGGATATGAATGTATGAATGAACAAAAATGACAAATAAAATTTAGTTTGGCTTCATTTTCTTAACTACTCAGGGAGCTCATCAGTTGAACATTTGAAATTATGTTCAATATAATGTAAATTATGTACAATATAATGGAAATTTTATATTATAGTTGTTTTAAAATTGATTACCTTAAGTAGCCAATCATCATACTCCCACAAAACAAATCATCATATTAAGTCATAACAGTATAGCCTATCACAAAATAAAGTAACTCCAAACTAACTAGGCAAAATTTTTTAGCATTTTAGATAAAAATCTCAAATACGTGTGAAATTCGTTATGCAGTTTTCTATAACAAGATTACCTCTTAATTTATTCTTTATTCTCTCTTTTTATCCTATCTTCATTACATTTCTGCATGTCTACTAAAAATATAGACATAATAAATTCAATTAATCCTTACATTTTTATTCTGGTAGTATGGATCCACATCTTCCAAGGGCTCTGACACCATTCCTTGAAGAAGATTTCCATAAATGAATGGAAGCTCTTTTCCAACTTCCAAGTCAGTATTTGGCTTTAAATCTTCTTGCTGTTCCTCATTGTGTTTTTTAGCGATACGCTGTTCCATAAGTTCAAGAGACTCTCTGGTGAAAGGGACAAGGCTCATAGGTTCTGGGGAAGCCATTTTCAATTTTGCCCCTGCAAGAAATGTATTTTTTTTTTTTTTAGTTCTTTATAAAATTTAAATTACAAAAGCTTAGGGTATGAATAAAAGAGAATAGCAAACTGAATACATGCATTCAAAGAAGATTCCTGAGTTTTGTAGAAACTTGAATTGTTAAACTAGGTTTTGTTAAATTTAATATTAGCCTTAATTTGTAATGTCATGAGTAATTCACTCTTTCATTTACTTATCTATTGAATCTTTTTCTTTTACTGAAATCTTCCTTTCCATTTCTCCCTTATAATGAAAGAGTTCTAAAGTAGTGAGAGATTTGGGGGAGAGGGGTGGGATATGGGAAAATACAATTATTTCATCCTCATTTGCATTTAAACATTGACTAGATTTATTTCCCTAAACACAGTTTTCATTGACTCTGGGTTTCACTCTTCTTATAGCTCTGATAACTTCCCTTGACTCAGTTCTTCCTTCCAATTTTTAACTTTGATATCCCTTAAAGTTCTGTCTTTCCACCTCTGTTATATTCTTCTTGTTGAATGCATAGGCAAACACAGAGTTTTAATTACTGTACATGGATACTTACCAAGTACATTCCCCAAAATACTATCTTCCCTCACTTATCTATGTGGCTAATCCACCAATGACAGAAACTTAAGTAAAAAACTAAATTTATTGTTTTTCCCCATGGCTAGAATCACTCTTTAACCTTCTAGCCATTGTGAAAACAAAGATACAAATACAAACTAATTATCTTGAAAATTACTCATGAAATTTTTTTTGGTATCAATTCTGCTGAAGAGAATAATGTTCTTTACAATTATTTTTCATTATGTATTTAAATATTATCCATTGTTTAGATATCAACATCAGGTAAGTCATCTTTGTAATTCTGTATCTGGGTTGCTGTAGTAGTCTTTACAGGTTTCCCTTATTCTAGTCTTTACCTATTTCAAATCATTCTACAAGCCACTCATGTTAGTCTTCATTCAATAAAATTTTATGCATCAATTCCCCATTCGTGAACCTTGCTCTTTCTTCTCACATAAAAATATGTTCTTTTGCCGATTTTCTCCAACCTAATTCCTGTCAAAACCTACTTCTTCAAATGATCCTATTCAGTGACAATTAATTATTCTTTATTCATTCCCCTTAACCCTCTTTGTAATGTTAGTATTGCAATTAAGAATAAGAAATTCTGTACTTGATATCGTGGCATTTTGAAAGAGTATATTTTGTCTCTTATAGTGCTGGCCTTAGCTGAATTCCTTCTATAACATTTTCCTAAAACAGAAATTACACACATATGTATTCACACATATTTTGCACCAGAATTTTACACCATTGATTGAAATTGAGTTGTTTAATAGTTTAGACCATTACTTATCTATTAATGGAAAATAAGAAAAGACATTAATCTTAATGGAGTACTAATGCTTTCAAGAACCAGACTCCTGCCCATAACATAAATGAATGGCATGTGGGAGATAGTTTAAATATACAAATGGCAATCTCATAGACTTCCAAGGGCAGAATGTGTAGTCCATTTCTATGTCCTGGGAAAAAAAATGAAAAATTAAGTACTGGGATGACTCCTTATAGTCTTCCATGGGATCACAGTTTTCTGGGCTTTATTTTTTTTATTTATTTTTTTATTGAATCCTATCTAAAATATGGCTTCCTTTGCTTATTTCTAAGAAGGCACATAAAAAGTACCATCCCAGCCTCATCTTTATTTGATTTCTCAGTTTAAGTTTCTACCATATGCCTATAATCTTTATCTGAAAAACTATAAATAAAAAGATGCTCTTAATTGGTCTAGCCCAGCCTATAGATTTCCTTCCCCTTGATTCAGTCATTTATGACCAGAGAGAGGGACATTTTCATAATAGCGGTGGCTTCTTATGTTTAAGTCCCTCAAAGGACATTACAAAGGTGGGGTGTGAAGCAATTTTAAGGAGAGAAATATGGCATAGGAATATTAACATATATCTATTTGGAGCTCTTTTTTCAGACTAATGGTATGAAAACTAACAATTGTTTATCTTAAAATTTACTCATTTTCCAAATATCTTGCTCAATATCATGCACAAAGCTAACACATTAAAAGTTTGTTATGAATTATTTATATACACCATGTACGTACAATCACATATATAATAACACCTTACATATCCAACTTTATTTAGGGGAGTCGAAATTCTTTGGATAAGTACAATTTATAAACACAGGTTATAGACAAGTGAAATTTGCCCTTACATATGTAATCTTCTTTTAAAATAGTTAATGAACTTTCAAAATTGAATTCCTTATGTGGAATTGCTTGAATTAAATGGTTTCTGAATGACTTATGATTGTAGGCTAATATAAACCAATAAAATAAATAAAATCACGAACTTCGAAATTAGATAGACCTGCATTCAGATGCTAAGTTCTGTTACTAACGTTCTGAGAAGTCTCAGTCAGATTACATAATATTCTTGAACCAATCAGTCATAAAATTGGGATTCCTCTTTGAGTTAAATATGGATAAAATAAAACAATATGGATGAAAATACCTAGTGCAGTGATTGCCACATAATAGGCAGGAAGTAAACATAAATTTTTTATTGTGATAATATTTTTATGTGTTAGAATAGTGGGCCAAATCTAGTGGAATAAAATATAAGAGGACTATATGTATGGTTTTGAAATTTGGACCAAAGCATTCCATCTCCACAAGTACTGTATAGAAGAAATATGTTTTTGTAGCAGAGAAAACTTCTAAGGGGTTTTACTTAATAGTAATTGCAATATAAATCAATATTGATTTGTATCTACCAAGAAAACTATGTAATCTTTATCTGGATTTAAGGAATATAAAGGAGGCAGCCTTTCTCTATTCTGTTGTAATTCATGGCCACACAAAACTCATGTACCTAAACTGGATGGTCTTCAAATAGAATCAGAACATTAATTAGATTCAAAGCACACCTTCTATAGACCAGTTAAAAGAATGGAGGGTATCTTAGTTGAAGCAGAAAAGACTCAAGGAGAACATTATTTTTTCCAAGTATCATAACATAGCTTGAGCCATATTACCTCAAATATAAACTTTGAAATTCCTCATGTATTTCCAAGGTCATAGAAGTTAAACAGACCATACATAGAACCCCTGGACCACAGTACTGACTCTGTCAGTGCTAATTCTCTCTCTTAACTCAGTCATCCCAGAAGATTTCTTTAGTGATGATTCTGATGTTGAATGAAACTACTATGGGTTATTGACTATGTGAATGAATTGATCATGGTCATTGTCTTCTATGGTATGACAAAGAAATGCAAGAGCTTATCAAATGGAATGGATTTGCATATGGCTTCCAGATTGCTAAGGGCCGATTGTAAATTATTAATCATTACATCATAATTCAGTAAAAGCATTTCTGTGGGGAATTTATAAAATATGGTCCAGGCACTATGCTTTCTGGTGAGTGATCTTAATACAACAGTAAAGCCTGAAAAATATAGAAAAATTAATAGTTAATCTGTCCATTAGATTTCCTTTTAAAAAAATCGAAAGCTAAAGTAAGCTTTTGGCAAGAATTATATCAAAGTCAACTCAGGTTTGGACACTAACAAGTTCCATTCGCACTAATATTTTATATTGTTGATTAAAGTGCAAACCATATCTCTTGGATATCAGTTAAAAGTAGCAGAACTAGCAACAATATGGGAGGAATAAGTACATTCTTATAGAAAAAAGTATTTTTCTTAAAATAATTTTCAAGCATTTGCGAATGAGCCAACATTTATTATATATTTATCATAATTAAGATAATTATAATTATGGTCACACTTACTGAGTGACTACTATTTCTGAGGCACTAGACTAGATGTTTCAAATTCTATTATCTCATGTTCTCGTATATCATCCTTGTGATCATCATTTTACAAATGAGGAAACAGAAATTGATGATTTTCATGACTTCATTGTATAGCTGGTTGGGTGGTGGAGATAGATACTAATGCAGGTGTATTTAAATCTTAATTTAAATACCTTTAAACCACACCACAAGAGTGCTTAGAAGCTGTAAATTTTTTAGTGTAAACAACTGATATCTCAGTATGACTACTTTAGTGATATTAATAAAAAACTAATGGGCTTAATGGGATAATTTAACCACTAGCTTAACCATTGAGTAGCTGACAAGTTGATGTCAAATGGGATCATCTGGAATATTTTTTATGTAAATGTTGTCAAAGTCAAATATTTTGTAAAATTTTGTAAACTTTAAGATGTTCATGCACAGTGAACTATAATTTGGAGAGGAAGAGGTGCTGCTCAGTGTGATGATCCTCTACGTAGACTTAGGGAATTTGTTATTGTATGAATAATGTGGGAGATCTCCTGCAACCAAAGTGGAAAAGACCAGATAATGCAGATAATAATTTTTTCCAGGGTTTCACAGGATCTAAGAAGTATGGAGCATGTATGGGCAGGTTCAGAATGAGGCAGTTCCCATTATTCTTGGCTCCATACACTTCTTACATTCAAATAAATTTTGCATAGCACAATGATTTAAATGTAAAATAAAAATAAAAAAACAATAAACTTATAAGAGAAGGCAAAAATAAATGAATTGATAGTACTTTAAAATGGAAGTCCTAGTTTAATGAAGCAAAGTGCTGGCTAGTATGTGAGGAAATAAGCACTCTAATAAACTTTTTTTGGTAGTGTAACTTGATACAACTTTTCTAGAAGGAAATCTGGCCCTAGTTTTCTAAATTAAAAAAATATATACATCTTAACCTAGCAATTTGAGCGTAGGAACATACCCAATGGGTAAACCTCAAACCAATTAATGTATGCAAGATTGTTCAGAGTTGTATTTTGATAGCTAAGAATAGAAATAGTCAACATGTATTCCAGGTGCAGCTGCTGAAACAATAGAGAGCACACCCTTATGAGGGACTACTACTAATCTTTTGTACTTCTGTAACCATATGGATTTTTTTAAGTATGTGTGTGTAGAATTATTTAAAAAACAGAAACAGGTATTAACTAGAAAATGATATGTTTGATATCTTCATAATTAAAAAAAAACACTTAATAGTTGATTCCTAACTATTTGCACAGATCACAGGTTCTGACAAGGTCTGTAAGATCTGGATTGTATGACCGATTATCATGCCACATAGAGAATATGGAATATGGGAGAAGTACCAATTTAGAGATTAAGGGAAGGAAAGGTAATGTTTTGTATTTATTGGGTTTGAGGTGCATCTGAAATATCTAAAAGTAAAAATTCAGATTAATTGGAAGTATCAATCTGGAGCTTAATAAATATAATTAAATTGTACACATGTGTGTTTTTTATATATATATGTGTGTGTGTGTGTGTATATATATATAACATATATATAAATATATGTGTATACATGAGTGTATGTACATATATATTATATATGGTTACATAGTTATATGGATATATAAATAGCTGAAATCAATGGAGTACAAAATATCATGTGTATTTGCAAAATGTGAAATTCTTTATAGAATGATTTCAAGGACAGCCCACTGAAAAGCATCTATCATTCAATATTTGTCATAAAAAATGTTTAGAAAGCAAATAACTCTATATATCATTGTTAATAAATGTTTTAAGCCACATAGATCAAATACTAATAAAGAGTATCACAGTTAAAATACTGAAAGCACTTAAAGAAAAATGACATAAGTTAGGAGATAGTGATAAGAATGATTACTGGCTTCTTCTCATCACAATAAAATAGATAACAGAAAACAATGTAACAATATCTTTTTTAAAAAAGTGTGAAGCTAGAATTCCATATACTGCAAAAATACCCTTCAAGATTGAGGATAAAATAAAGACACTTTCAGATGTTTCAGATGTAAATTAAGATCTTCAAGAAGGAATAAAATGAAAGGTAGATGATAAATGCGTGGGGAAATATAAAAAATTGGGGAGTAATTAAAATCCCAAACTAGAAGCCATCCAGGTACCCATCAAGAAAATAGATGAAAAAATAAAAACTGTGGTGTATTTATACAAAAGAACACAATTCAGCAATAAAAATGAATGAACTACTGAGACACACACAAAATGCCTGAGTCCAAAAACATGCTGACTGAAAGAGCCCTACACTGAAGCTTACAAACTACATAAACCACTTTATATGAAGCGCTAGAACTCACACAGATAATCTCTAGGAGTGGAGTAGGAACTGACTGGAAGAGAAGGTGAAACTTTCTGGGGTGGTGGTAATGTTCAACATCCTGTTAGAGATTTGGAGCACAGAGTGTACACTTTTGTAAAAAAATGACAAATGATACTCTTAAGGTCTATACATTTTACTTTGTTTTATCTTAAAAAAAAAAAAAACCATACACAGATATTGAAAGTGTTTATGGATGAGGTCTACTAGTGTTTGCAACTTCTTTTGAAAGACACCAAAAAATAAGGAGAACTGATGGATAGTTTGGGAATGCATAGATAGATATATGATAAAGTAAATATAAAATGACAATTGATGACTCTAGGTGTTGAGTATTTGGGTCTTCCTTCCCTGCTTTTCTATATATTTGAAATATTTATATTTAAGTATTTGGTTATGGAGCTAGATCATCTAAGTGTTCGATTATGAAATGATCATCTAGATTAAATTCTGGACCTTAGAACTTTTTAGCTGCATCCTTGAGCAAGGCACTTACCTTCTTCATGCCTGTTTCCCCAAATATAAAATGAGAATAATATGAGTACTTAACTTATAGGGTAATATGAGCATGGAATGAGTTAATAAGCATAAAGCACCTCGTAGAGTGCTGCCAGGTATTACACACTCAATAAATACTAGCTGTTACTATTTTTAATCCTTTAAAGCACTGTATTTTTATATTTAACCATCTTTTTAATTGAAATTTCTGCTATATTTTCTGGAATTTATAAAGAGAATATGCAGAATATAATTTAATTTCTTACCGATAAATCAAAGTAATAGTAATATTCAATTGTAATCAACTATAATACTGTGGCATCCTTAAATAATTTTAAAGAGTTCTGCTTTTTATGTTTTCTTCTGCTTTATTTATCTTTATTTCTTTTATCATCAGACATTTAGGGTTTTTTCCTTGCTGCTTTCAAATTTCTTGCTTCTACCTGCTTCCTCTTCTAACAATTCCTATCTAACTTACTAATGAGTTGGGAGTGGCAGCCCAAAATTTCCAATGGAAAAAAATCAACCATACTATAAAAATTTTGGCTCTTCATAGATCTTCTCCCTCCTCCCTAACCCCAAGTCCCATTATTTCCTTGTACTGAGATATGGCTCAAAGGGTTGAAACTAATGACTCCTGGATAAATATAGCAAAACATATATCTCTTTAGAGTCCAAGATTCCAGTAATGTGTAGGAGAAGATAATGATATTTCTTTTTATTATAAATATAATCCAAAATATGTCACAATTATTACTTGATGAATTGAAATCCCAAGCATAGAACTTAAGTAGATGGGAAGACTAAATGACAGGCAGCTACCAGGACAGATCTAACATCTGATTGAAAGAGATGTTACTCCTGTGAATATACAAGCTGAAATCTCCAAAACCGGCTCAGATTTCACTTCATTTATTACATAACTAATTTATATGCTTAGATGCTTCTTGTACTTGCATCTCTTTGGTGTGCCTATCACTTTATTTATTCCAACTTTTTCTTCCTCCTGAAATTGTTTTGCTCTTTTCTGACTAAAATGACCTTTGATTTATATCTCTTGTTTTCACATTCTCAGCAATTATATTCTGCCCAGAGTTCAGCCAGTT
>NW_011888783.1:21839960-21841894 GCF_000151845.1 Pteropus vampyrus | reverse complement strand
CTTCTATTTTACCTTTAATTCTATATTTTAACATTTTAATTTCAGATATATTTTAAAAAGTGAGCTCCAATTTTCCTTAAAAGATTGTCCTTGCAATTTGATATGTAAGACAATGTGTTTAACCATGGTGTTTGCTTTTGACATTCATTTATTTGGCAATCATTTGTGAAACATATACTTATTAAGTGCCAAGCACTATGCCAGGCAGCAGTGCTGAAAGTATTCATAAAATATATCACTGAATTTAATGACAATGAGAGACAGACTTGTAAAAAAGTAATCTTGGTCGTCTCTGAAAATTACTAAGTTTTAAGAGCAATAGATACTGAAATTAAAATCATTTCCAATACTGGTGGACCTGGATTCTATAGAGTATTTGTCAAATTTTCTAATAATCTGATAATAATTAATGTATTGTTGAGGGAGGGAGCAGTCTAGGACACTAAGCTTCAGAATGACAGTCAGTATGCACAATAAAATTAGAAGTCCATAATCAGTGCCAATAACAAAGTCTCCCTATCTGCATCTGGCTGCAAATTTGTTAAGAACAATGAACAGAAGGAAAACTTAGTGGCAGTTGAAACACCAGGAAGGAATGCAGACCGCTGGAGAGAGGATTCCAATGAGAGTCTCCTGACTCACTAACAAATGCCACTATGACAGCGATAAAGACAACACAAAGCGAAGTAGCCAAGAACCCGAAAGTAAAGCTGATTCTGCCTTAAATATTCCTACTTGGATCTTCTAAGACAACAAATATTTTTGTTCCCTACCAGTGAATCTGGGAAAGTGATCTCACTCAATATTCTAAACCAAACAAGGTCTTCGATTTCTCCAGATGTTCTTCAAACTTCTCCTGTTTGTAAAATTGGCCTCTAGGATTTCTGAATTACCCCCTTGTTACTCCAACAAAATGAGAAAGTTGTAGAGGAGCCAGAATCTTTCTAGAGTTATATTTCTGGTGAACCCAGTTTGTCAGATCCTTTATCAAAAATTCCTGGCCAGTGGCCACGATAGGGCTCAATAAGTGAAAGAAAAATACCCTTTGCCACTTTACAGCGGAATGCATAGTGGGCTTTGTCATGCAACCAGATTCTATAACTTGCCTTCAACCCTCTTTCATGTAACTGGCTCCCGTGACTGCAATACCTGATCTTATTTCTGTTTAATTTCTGTTTAATAAAATCCAGGACTGGAATTCTCCTTGGAGCTCTTGGCGACCATTCACAAACAGTTGATCTCCCTGAGCATCCTCTTAATCTAAAGTGAGACTGTTAGATTTCCTTGAAGCTTCATTATTGCCCAGATTCTGAGCAGTGTAACTAAGCTCATAGATCCACAAACCTTGTCCTAAATCCGTGACCAGTTCAGAGAGTTCTGAACCAATTGTCATATAAGGCCAAACATAAACCTCTAGCAAACTAGGAGGCAACAGGTTAAGGTCAATGACCTAATTATGTTTCTTTGATTTCAAACTTTGAAGCCATTTTTCACCAAGACCTCTGTAGCAGAATGGCAACATCTGGTAAGGACTTTGCTAAACAAGCTCCAAGAGAATGAAGAAATTTTAGAGCTGAGGGAGAGAAGGTACCCAAAAAGGTGAAAAGAATGAAGATCTTCTGGATAAGTAATGTTCTAGAGCAGATATTTTTCTCAGCAATTATGGTATATGCTTTATCTCTCATACTTAGGATATCGGACAAGAAAAAATAACCAAAGAAAGTGTAACGATGTCTCTACTTGCTTTATAAAGGTGGTTGAGTGAAGCTTAGCTTGTTTAGCAAAGTCCTTACCAGATGTTGCCATTCTGCTACAGAGGTCTTGGTGAAAAATGGCTTTAAAGTTTGAAATCAAAGAAACATAATTAGGTCATTGACCTTAACCTGTTGCCTCCTAGTTTGCTCCAAGTTAATAAATTTCTTTTTCCTTCTACT
>NW_011888783.1:21831079-21839290 GCF_000151845.1 Pteropus vampyrus | reverse complement strand
TCTCCTTATATACCAAAAGAATTAGGTACCTTAAAATGGTGTATGCCATAGAGCAAAATAATTAGAAAATTAGGAAAAATGAAGTAAAAAACAATAAGGCAGTGGATTCACAGAGTAAGGATAATATCTCAAATGCCAATTTCATTCTGACAAGGAACAGAAAATAAAGGGTAAAATGACTTCTCACTTAGCTTCCAAACTATTTTGAAGAAATTATTCTTTTTATCAGCCACGGACAATGCATTGTCTATTGTAACAATCACATTCAGATAATTCTCATTTAAAACAAAAGTAATGATAGTAATAACAAGGCTGATAAACAAATTAACTTGGGACTAGAAGGTACTACATTGCATGAGTGAAAGAGGCAGAGTTAATGTGATTATTAAGTGGAATCTATATTGTTGAAAACCATATCTGCTTTAGCAAAGAGACTAATTTATATTGACATTTTTGTTCACTGAGGCCATCTGACTGTACTTCATAGATATATTATGGCTTATATTTCATCCTTCTCACATTCTGTGATGACTCACAGCTAAATTCTTTGATGCAGAGCCTTTTCCCTTAGAACTCTTTATCATCTTTTATTCTCTAGGGTTTAGAACCCAAATGATATTAGATGCATTGCTTTTTTTCTTATAGAGGATACGAAAATATTATCATTATCTTTTAGGAAGCAGAGGACTGTGAGGAAAGATGACTAAAACTCATGAGATTCTGAAAGCTATGGATAAGATGAAAACAATCAATAATTTTAACAGTAAATCTCCAGAGACATAACTGAGACTCTTCTTAGTAGATGCGACTTTTGACAGGCTGAGATATGGAAGCAGCTGGCACCCTCAGACGTTCAGGTGAGAGTATAAGTGCATTTTGTTTGAAGGACCTTGGCAATAGTTTCTAAAACAAAGTTGCATGTACTCTTTGACTCCCAAACCAAACTACCCTATTAACACTCTTGGTGAAGTCTGAGAAGTCATGTTTGCAAAGATGTTAATCACAACATACTTCTAATTTCAAAGACTGAAAACAATCAAAGTGTCTACCGTAAGGAGATAACACCATAAATTCCAGGAGGTTATTATCATGAAACACTGTTTAGTAATCATAAAGAATGAGATCTGCCTGTGTTCATATGGAAAGATTCCCAAAATAAATTATTTTGTGAAAAAAAAGTAATGTTAAGAATTGTGATGTTGAATTGCTCACCTTTGAATAAAATGTTTTGTAAGGATTATATACATAGTGTTAGATATGCTAGCACCGCATAATGTTTCCGCCCTGGAAGGAACTAAACTGCTATATCCATGGAGAGGAACTGAAAAGGTGTCAGGGGATTCTTTTGCTTTCTAGTTATTATTTCTAAATGATTTAAATATAATTTACCATGTATGTATTGCTAAAATCCAGAAAAGGAAAGCTTACACACTGAAGGCTTGCGAATAAAGGACAGATTGACCAGAATGGCATCCGTCCACCTGGAATTTTTCAGCTGTCTATTCCCCTTGATTTCAACCTATTTGGTTTCCTGTTTTTAAATTATTTTTCCACTTGAGCTAATTACTTCCTGTTTAACTTTGATTCTCTGACTCTTACTCTTTAATTCTTCCTGGCATACAGTTTATCTCCCCTGCCTTAATTTACTTTTTCCCCTTTGTTCTTGAATCATGTTCTGCCTGAAGCTGTTTTTGCTCCCAAGTCAGTCTATTTTGGCTTCAATATATCCACTTAATTCTGGACTCAACTTCCTTACTCACAGTTTTAGTCAACACATTCCTAGAATATGTCATTTTGCAGAAGAAAATTATAAATAAGTAATTTTCTTAAAAACATAAGTATGCATTGTCATTTTGTCTTAGTTATATTTCTAAAGAATTTTAATTCAAATATTCTTCTGGATTCAAAACTAGGAAAACAGCCTTGTAAATAAGCGAGTACCAGCAAAAGTCAAAGAGACAGGTCCCATCTCTCTCTAAATAAAAAGTCTTCTTTTGAGAACTGAACTCTCTTTGAAAATTGGCAAACTTGGATTCTACTGATGATTTAAAATAATCAGGAGCTGAGGTCTTTGCAAATGTCTTTATTCCAGGAAGGAGGAGTGCAGATCATACACATTCAGAGTGGTATAACCCATTGGACAAAAGTGTCATATGACAAAATCTTAGCACTTAGTCTCAAATTCTCTTACAAGAATAAGCCCAAGGAAAGCTCAGTAGTTGTTTAAATGCCTTGAGGGGATGAAGGACTGTAAGTCTCTGTGGGAGACAGAGTCTCACCAGGGTGAGCCATTATGACCAGCAAGGCAATGGGGCAGGAAGAGGGTTCCAGGAACATGAAGAAAAGCTGCCTCGGTTTTAAGATGCCCACTTGAGCTTCCCTATGGCAAACTATGGTTCAATAGCAGGGTCCCTTGTTTCTATGAATATGACGATAATTTCCAAGCTGTGCCTATCCAGCCCAACAAAACAAGCATATTGGGGAAAGCCTAGACTCTTTCCAGAACTGACTGTTCTGTGACCCTAGTCAGCCAGACCCTCGACAAGAGAAATCTTGCCAGAGGCCATTTAAGAGCTCAATAGGGAAGAATGTATTGTTGCCCCTGCTGGAGTAATACAAAGGAGAGCTTGTTATGCATGTAACTTCTATACTCAATCCTGAGATCTTTTGTCCTATGGTTTTAGGCGCCACTGGATCTGTGGAACACACACACACACAAATCCAGAATAGGCATATTCACTGGAACCCTGAAGGCCTCCTAAAGCTGGCTACTTACCTTTGCTCCTGTTCGCTCTCAAAGAGCTGGTCTGCTTTCCCAGGATCTACTTCCATCCCCCAAACTACTCTAGCTTTTTGAATGTGGAATTAAACATATGGATATTTAACCACTTCTCAAATTTGAGAGGAAACTTGAAACATATTAGAGCAAGACTAGATATAGACCAGAGCCAAAGTAGTAGTCTGTAATCAGGTGCTTAGACCATGCAGCCTCTGAGAGAACTCAGACAGCAAAGGGCTGGTGGATTGAGAGCCTCACTCTGGCATTTAAAGCAGAAGGGAAGATTAGTCCATTCAACACCATATATTTAACCAGGGACTATGGCCCCCAAATCAGCATCATTTGATGTTCCAGCTGAAAACCAAGTGTCCTGTCCTAATTTTAGATTTTGAAAAGCAGAAATTCCCTGGGCAGAGCCCTAGCTTCAGCATTTTCATCATGCTCTTGTTTGATCCTGGTACAGTCAGTTTGGCACCTGGCTGCCACCACAGAGGCTGGTTATCCTCAGCCAGCAACAGGCCAAGTCAATTCAGACAGAAATACTGTGGATACAACAGGAATATCTGTTCCAGACAAATTGGGGTTTCCCCATCAATGTGGAGTATAACCAGAATAAGCCTGGTTTATAGATAGCAACAATTGAACAAATACATGGAAATCATGATCTCAGCTGGGCCAAGAGATATGGATCAGCTGAAAAACAATCCTAGAAGCGATCGGATGAAAATTTTCTCTTCAGCCCTAAAGGTTCCCTCTTTCAGCATTGTAGAGGCAAGAACTTGCTTACCTGGCCTTGGGTAGCCCACATGAATAGAAGAGAAGGGAACCAACTCAGGGAAAAATGAGATCTGTCTATACAAGTTAGTGTCACAGGATGGTAGGTGACTGTTCATTGCTGATAGCTAGTCAAGGTGGGCAAGGTTTACAGATGTCCTCTCACGATTGACCAATCTTGATATTGACTAGTGGAAATAAAGGGGCCAGACTCCCAGAAATCAAGAACATCCTTTTTATGCTAACACCCTCACCATAAGCTTTCAAGAGACAGTCTACAGTGGTAGGGATAGGATTATGGGTCAGTCTTAGAGTCCCAGTTGTGATACAGATCCTGTCATAATGAGATCTAGGGCTGGGGTATAGTAGGATACTCTTTCACTAAGTAAGAGATTGAGCAAAATACTGTTGTTTTTATTTCCAGTGTGCTTTAGAACTGCATTTATCCTCTCCGGTCAAAATTTATGGTAGTATATGTCAAATACCCTAGCAGAGCTTCTCCCGCAGGAGGCTGTGAGACACAATGCCCAGTTCCTACGTGATTGGCTTTACTGCCCACTCTCTCACAGAGACTGATAATGCAGCAGCAGATCCTGGGGCCTGCCTATGTCGCATGGAATCTGTTGTTCTGCTTTTCCTGATCCTACATCCAATTTTAGGTTTTTCTTCCATTGTTTTTAAACACATCGATGGGAAAGAAAGGGCTCACAGTACCTCTCCCCTGAGTGCAGGGGTTTAATGAATCCTAGAAATCAAGAGTAGAGCATTTATGCCTAAACTTTGATTCCTCTATATTAATAATGAACCAAATAAATTCAGCAATATCCAATATACTTGATGGTTTCATCCCAAGGAAGACCACATACCTGAAATAAAATTTAAAATTAAAAAGAGAAAGAGGGTAAAACATATTTTGACAGTATTCAAACATGTTCAAATATGAATTGTTAGCCAAAGCACACAATTTTGTGAAGATGGAGGCTCACAGGTTAGAATAACACTTTAAACTGTACAGGTGGCAAGAGATCATGACGTACATTTGAATTTCACTTCTTCTAGTGCATTCTAGTGAGACATGTCAAAGCTCATTTTATTTATATATTTAACTAGACAAAAAGAGAACTGGAATAGTGAAATGGATAAAAAACATAACAATTCCTTATGCAAGCAACAGATACATATGATATTACCTCCACACGAACCTTCATGTAATTTCTGTCATTTAGTCATCACCAGAATATATTTTTGATATGTCATTTACAAATAAGAACAAAAATCCTTAGTCAAAGGTTAAAAAATTTGCTTCATTTTCACTAAAATAGAAATCAAGTTATACTCTAAATCCCAATCTTCTTCATTAGATTTTCAGTTCATCATTGATTAGCTAGGTAATTGCTAGCTAATTATTCCTTACGGGCCTTATCTGCTTTACATAACTTTAATTAGGGCTCGTCATAACAGGTATGGTGCTCAGGACCATATTATTAAAGGGCCTAGCTTCCTTTTGTTTTTGCCATAAAAGACTCTCCTGAATGATAGGAAGAAAAAATATCCACAAAAAGCACCACTCAAATTCCTTCCCATTTCAAGAGATTTTTCTAACCAATATCCAAATTTGCCTCTATCATTTACATTAATAAAGGGAGCCCATCAATGGGTCATTTCACCTGTTATTCATTCATCATTTGTCCTGCTTCAACCTAAGTATTGGAGGCAGCATAAAACCAGAGTCGCAATGCATACATCATCACCTCTTAAAAAGAAAACCTCTAGCAGGTGTGCATTTTACAGAGCTAAACAGTAAAACACAAACAAACAACAAAAAACCAACCTGTTGATCCAAAATGCCCAGTTGTTTAAACTAGACACACCATTTCCCACCACATCTGTGCCTCTAATTTTATACTGTCAATTCTTACATGAAAAGCACCAATCTTGAAATCACTGTTACTTAGAATAAGAAACAAGATTCCTTAGAAGTATACGTCATTCTGCATAAATATTTATACCTTCTATTCTTTGTGTCATATAACCTAAAAACCATGGCTATATAGGGTTTCTAGAAATTTTACACTAACAGAAAGTCTGGATTTCAGAAGCTTACCTGATCGGATGAGAAAACTGCACGCATAAAATGCAGAGCAAACACCCCCAGGCCACTGCAGCTCTTGAAAGTAGCTCTCTTAATTCATACACAGAATCTTAATCTGCTGGGGACCTAGGTGTGTGTATGGGGTGGGGCTAGTGGGGGGTGGATGTATGGGGTGGCAGCAGATCGTGGCTATCACCATCCTGGGACTGGGCACACAGCAAGAAACAAACAAACAAACACTTACTTGCTACCACGTAATGAGTCTCCACCAGCCCCTTAGGGAACCCGGAGAAGCTGGGCTCCTGCCGGAGCCCTTTTCTCTTCCCGGGCTTCTCTTTCTTTCGTATCTCTCTGGTTTCCTGGGCTCTGCTTGCTTAGAAGTGTTGCGAGGTTCGCATTCGCCCTCACCAGTTGATGCTACCTAGGCCACGATGGCTCGGTAGTAAGCGGCTCCACTGAACTGCCAGGTAGAAACCGAGTCACTGCGGCTGCTGCCCAGCCACTGACCCAGAGACCCCTCCTGCCAGATGCGCAGTGATGCTGCGCCTGCCGCCTGGAAGCTGTGTCTTTCCCACTATTCCCTCCCCTCTCTTAGCCACATCACCCTCTCCCCCGCCCTCATCTCCAGGCCTTTGCGCGACTTCAACCAGACCAGGCGTGGGCGGGTGATGACAGCAACCAGCAGCAGCGGATGCAGCAGCAAGAACCGCCGCAGCTGCGACGTCTTTTCCACCAGCTGCTTGGGAGGGGAAGGGGCGAGAAGAGCGGGACCGGTGAGGAGGTGGAGCAGGGAGAGGACCAGGGCTTGAAGAAATGAAGAGGAGAGGAAGAGTAGAAATGCAATTTAGGTGGCAGGAGTGGGGGTGGGGCGGAATGGGTCGGGGAGAGAGATCTGCGAACGAGGGAGAGGAGGGGGAGAGAGAGGAAGACAACAAATTCAGGCTCTTTTACCTCGTTGCTTTTTCTCTCTCCTTGCTTAGCTGCCCCAGTGGAGCTTGTCAGAAGCAATTGTCAGCCCTGCAACATTCAAATCTGGACATAGCTGTAGGGTGTGTGTGCGTGTGCGTGTGCGTGTGCGTGTGCGTGTGTGTGTGTGTAAGTGTGTATGTATGTGTGCGTGTGTGTAGGTGTGTGTAGGTACGCAGCTGTTTAGGAAGAAATGAGCTAGAGCTACTATAAACCTCACTCTAGATTTCTTTCCCACTCTAGTGGTTTGAAACACAGGGGACAGAAGAAAAATTATGAATTTTGAGAATTTTTGGAAAACTGATGGGCAACGGAGTAATTTGGCGGTGAAGGAAAGAGCTTTTCAACCATCTTTCCAAAAAAAATGTTTGGAAAATTTTGTCACACCACAGAAATTCATTTTATAATCCTATCGTGTTTGGAAAAGGTACAGTTTCCTTACAAAAAGATTCCTGTAGCACACCAAGAAAAGATAATAAAAATCAGGAAAAGGGAAAAGAAATCATGTATATTTATAAGAGATTCAAATTTTATATTCTAATGTATAGAACAGAAGAGGAAAGTGGAACTAAGCTAACACTGGTTCTGTACAGACCATGTCAGGGACAGCGTGTTTCATCCATGATCACAGAAAGAGTTTATTACATATATTTTGTCTGTTTAAATTTGTTATGAAAAATTTCAAACATAAACAAAAATACAAAGAAAGTATAATAAACTCTTATGTACTCAGCCTCAACTATTGTCAACATGTAGACAATCTTGTTTTATCTGTACCCTCCTTTCCACCTTGAATTAGCTTAAATGTAGTCCAGACATCATATCATTTTGTTAAAAAATTAATTAGCATATTTCTGAATTATAAGGACTATTAAAAAATATAACCCGACCATTACCGTACATAAAAATTAACAATACTTATTTTGTAGCGTCAATTAGCCACTTGATTTATTTTTAATAGACAATGTGTGAATTACCATCTTCTCTTCCCTACACTTTGTGGTGACAATCCTAGTGAATTTTCTAGTGCATAGAACTCTTCCTTGGAACAATCTGACTTATGCATCACTTCTTAGTAAAATTCTATGCATCTTTCAGTGCATTCAAACATAATATAAACTAAAATTTAATAATATCAAATATTTTAAAGCTTAAATAAGATATTTGACATAAAGAAAAGTATAGTCATCCCCCTTATCCATGGTTTTTTCTTTTTGTGGTTTCAGTTACCTAAAGTCAACTACAGTCAGAAAATATTAAATGAAAAATTCCAGAAGTAAACAATTCATAAGTCTTAAATTGCACACTATTCTTAGTAGCATAACAAAATCTTGCAAGTCCCACTCCATCTCACGCTCGATGTGAGTCATGCCTTTGTCCAACATATCCACGCTGTGTGCTCCTTGACCCTTAGTCACTTAGTAGACATCTTGGTTATTAGATCAACTGTCATGGCATGGCATTGCAGTGCTTGTGTTCAAGTAACCCTTATTTTACTGAGGGGCTCCAAAGCACAAAATTTGGACATGCCAAAGAGAAGCTGTAAAGTGCTTCCTTTAAGTGGAAAGATGAAAATTCTCAACTTAATAAGAAAAAAAAA
>NW_011888783.1:21826832-21830714 GCF_000151845.1 Pteropus vampyrus | reverse complement strand
TAGGTATGTACATATAGGAAAAAAAACATAGTATATATAGGGTTCAATACTATCCTAGGTTTCAGACATGTGCTGGAGTTCTTGGAATGTATATCCCATGAATAGGAGGGGATGACTGTATTGCTTTGTATAATCTGTAATGAATGGGCTTTTCAGATGCTTTTCAGAGCAATGATAGAAAAAGAGGCAAATATAAGGGAAACCAAAGAGTTGGACAACCATTTTGTTGTTGTTGTTGTTCTAGAGCAAATATTTTGCCACCACAGTTAGGTAATATTGTTAGCTAGATCTGATAAATTTTGGCAATTATTGTGCTCTTAATAATGAGTGATTTGCTCAGCTGGGGTTGCAGTAGGAGGGGTGTGGTGTGCAGTTGGAGGGGTTAGTTGCTATTTGTTTTCCATACTTCTGCCTTAAGATCCTTATAATCATATGTTCGATGCTGTGTTTGCTAAGTATACACTCAGAAGATGGAAGCTCTAGACCAACATGTCCTACCTGGTCAAGAGAAACCTACTCTATCACATTACACTTGAATCAGATAGGCCTCTGAGGATTTATTTTCCTTGCAGTCTGCTTAAGTGGGGCTGCTTATTCTAATGCCAAAGATGTCAGTGTCAGGAGTGTGGATGAGCCTGGGGTTTTTATTTTCACTTTGCATCACCATATTCACGGTTGGTAAAACCTTGTGTAAAAAAGATGAGCCAACAATTCTCCCCAAATACCAACAAATCAAAACTCTTACTTTGAAGATATGACCTCTAGCTGTATCATCCTTTTCTTTTTCTAGTACAGCAATCATCTTCTAACTTTATGGACATTCTTATTGTCTTGTTGACAATCTTCCCCTTCATCTGAACTCTTACTATAATTATGAACAAATATCTCATCCATTTGGATGCCAATAACCATTTGGACGAATGGTTATGTTCTATAATTGGCCTTCTACTTAGACCGATGCCCCTCCCATAGCCTAGCTTCTGATTTTCTCCCTAATAGATGATCTTTTCCTCCACTTCATGTTACTTATTCTTATGCTCACACTTTGAATCTTGTCATAGCTAGTGAGTGAGCATGCTAAATATCAGTTTATTATTTGTTTATTTTCTGTCTTGTTCCACTGGAGCATAACAACAGGGATTTGTTTATCCTGTTATAAGGAAGTGTTTAGAACAGAGGTTGCAATATAGTTGTTACCCAGTAAATTTGCTAAAAGAATGAACATCAGGCATACTCTCAATTCATTATGTGCTTTCCAGAAGAATGTGCTAATTCACCATAGGAATAGGCCATAGAGCACATATAATAGAAAGAACGCAAGAATTGTTTTTTAATCTGCTTAACCTCTGGTAATTATATACTTTAATGCTTCTGTAATACATAGATGTGAAAATTTCCTCTAGCTGTAGAATCTTTCTTTTTCTTATTCTATTGTACCTTTGTTGCCTGATTTGGAGAACCACTGAGATGGATAAAACTATAGTTGCAGCATCTGGAAACAAGCCTTTTATTCTATAATACAGTGCACACAAATTTTTAGGATGTCATAACTAGTATATTTTAATATTTTTTTATCATGAAAATTTTTCATTAAGTCTATTGACCTCATGCTAAGAGAAATTATCTTCAATAAATATGACTTTATCTACTAGTTGTCAGAGATTCTTGTATTTTACACTAGGGGCCTTTATTTTTCTCAAAATCTGCCAGATACCTGGTACGAAGAAAATTTTTTTTTACTGACAAATGTGTAAGCAAGGCAGGAGTGAGGAAGGGGTACTTTTATTTGTCTACATTTATTATTAGTCTATGTTATTGATGTCTAAGCTATGTTCAGAAAATAGTAAATATGAAACCACTAAATCAACTTTCCAAATCTACTAAATCTGGGTGAATTTGCCTATTTTTTGAACTTTTAGACTTAGGCATAAATAGGTAGTGATAATGGTAGTTAATATGTCCTCCAACTGCCAAAATATTAAATTGCTTTCAGAGGTAACTGTCCTTCAGAGGCAGTCAGAAAAGTCCCTTAAAAGTAAGATGTTATGTAGAATATTTCAGGTGCCTCTGATAAGAGTAGGATATTTGATTTTACGTTGTCTTGGTTGGAGTACCATTTTATATAAGTATTATATCTTTTTATGATATTCTCTAGTAAAGAGAGGAGGGCCATTATAATTTTCTCTTCTTGTCCCCCAAAACAGAAAATTTAAGGTGATTTCATAGGCAAATAGAAAAATACCTATGGTCAAATCTGGATAGTATTATCATTTTCCAAATAAATATATTTTATTTTTATATTTTCAAGGCAGTGACGGGCCACCTCCTTTTCTTCTGTGTTATATGACAGTTTTACCCATACAATGTATAATTTAAACTGCACGTTTATTTTATATAGGGATTCTAGCATAATGCCATTGTTTCAATATTACAGAGCTTTCTTCATCTCTCTCTCTTTTTTCTCTTCTGCCAATTTCCCTCTTAAAACTCTCTTCTCCACTGTAAAATGCTCTAAACATAAGGAAAAGGAATCTTTGGTAAAGGAAAGAGACAAAAATTTTGAGGAAGAGACAAAAATTGTGCACCGTACAGTCTGGCTATTTCTTTAGCAAATTCTTTTCTTTTTGATCTTGGAAATCCAGTAAGATGGCATATTTTGATTAAGAATACAATTTACACCATACTCTGCCACTCAGTGGGCCCTTATTCTCCGGTTTCCTGGCAGTTAGGTGTGGCTAGTGGCTGGTGAATGTACCTGACAGTTGCCGTTCCAGGTGTGGCCTATTCAAACTTCCCATGCCACTTTATTTTACTTTTGTTAAATTGCTGTATAATTAACATGTAACATTATATTAGTTTCAGCTGTACAACATGATAATTCAATATTTGTGTATATTTGAAATGATTACCACAATAAGTCTAGTTAATAACTGTCATCATACATATTGATGCAAAGCACATGTCTGCATGAAAACAAATGATCAAAACAAGAAAGACTAATTTTGTCTATGGAGAATGCCAAAGCACTCAGAGAAATAGCGTATTCAGCATCAAAAAGACACTTCTCTCACTCTTATTCTAGAATAATAAGGAGTAGATGCTGGTTTTGGATTATTGTCAAAATCAAGGCCTAGATATTTTTTAGGATAAATATAAATCATATGTTAAAAAACGTATCTCTGAATCATCTGAATTTTATGATTCTTAACAATTCATATTTTCTTTTGCAAATGCCAGTTAACTTTCCAAGCAACATGTACAATATCACTGGCAAATACTTATAATTCTTTTTATCTTGGCCAATTGTGATACTATAACAAAGTAACATAAACCTGGTGGTTTATAAACAACAGAAATTTACTTCTCACAGTTCTGGAGGCTAGAAGTCTGAAATCAGGGGGCCAGCATAGTCAGGTTCTGGTGAGGGCTCTCTTCCAGTTGCAGAATGCTGACTTCTCATTGTATTCTCACACTGTGGAGAGCAGAGAGAAGAAGCGAGCTCTCATGATTCTTATAACTGCATTAATCCCATTCATAAGGGCTTCTACTTTATAACCTCATGTAATCCTAATCACCTCCTAAAGGCTCCTATTTTTTAATACCACCACATTGAAGAATAGGGTTTCAACATATGAATTTTGGGGAGACACAAACATACCATCCATAATATTTTCCTTTTGGTTTCATTCATTCTCACATACCTACGTGAAGACAGTACTACAAAGCCAAAATCAGTTACTTATCACTACTTTTATGTGAACAGCATTCTACTTATGATTCTGGCTCTTTATATGTTTGAGTTCCTTAGAGCTGTTTCAAACAAACAAACCTTGCCATAGTCTTCGACTCTGTCCCAAGTTCCAGAACTATAAGAATTTGGAT
>NW_011888783.1:21805105-21822157 GCF_000151845.1 Pteropus vampyrus | reverse complement strand
ATTGGTGACTTAGTGATCACCAATCAAGAATCACTGGACATATGAAGAATGCCTTCAGCATGGCAAAGAGGAACTGAAACCAATCTATTGAAAAAAATAACTCCATGGAAGTAGAGACAGAGCAAGGCACAGAGGAAAATTCAAAGACAATATAACGTGGGAAACAAAAGTGATATATCCATGGAACAAGGATAGAATGCCCTATTTTAAAGGAACAGTATGTGAAAGGCTTTTGGAATCTTAATCTATGATGATGAAGAAGAAGAAAAAAAAAGAGTTTAGATAGTAAAATTGTGAAAAATCACCAAGAATGTACAAAGAGACAGATAATGGGATCTTAAAGATAACATTAGAGAATAAATTCCAAAGGTTCAAACTTTAGCTGACAGGAATTTCAGAAAGAGAGAACAGAGAACAAGGAGAATATGTCATCAGATGAATAATAGAAGAAAATTTCTCAGAATTGAAGAATACAAATCTCTCAAGTGAATGAGCCAACATAGGGTCAATCAGTTTAAATGAAAATAGCTCCTTGACCAAAGAAAATCATCATGAAATATGATTCTTTGGATAAAGATAAGATTTTAAAGCTCCCAGACAGAAAAAAAAAAAAGTGCGTTAAAAACAAGGGATGGTTTTTAACCAAGAATACTTATTACTCAAATTTTGGGTCTAATATTAAAATCCATTTAATGTTAATTATTTAATATTTAATTTTTGATATTTAATTTGTGTTCAGTTAAAATCAATCAGGACTCCTTTGAAAAATGGCTGACTTTAGGACTGTGTAGGAAACTTACAAGGTGAATCTGGAGCATCTTGTAGTGCCAGAAAGTGAGGAAGTGCTCAAAACCCCTCACATTGATGGAGGTATATTAAAGCAAAGAGACATGGGAGCCAACTAAAAAAGCTACTAATGACCAAAGCTGGAACAACTTAAGCAACAAAATAAATAAAATAGTGTTGGATTATAACCCAAAGTATAAAATATCCATGAGTCCATACTGATATAAATAAATGATTGAATAAATTAATAAATGTGAGAGAAAAGACAAATCGTTCATGCAGAAGAATGCTAAATAATTGATGTAGATACTCCATACTTGAGGGAAAGGAGGATAATTCCTCACTCTTTAAGTGTGGGCTGAGCATAGAGACTTACTTTCAAAGTGTACAGTATAGAAATAGAGAAAAAGAGAAACTTTATGATGTAAAAATCTGACAAACATTACCTCAGTCAGGCAATCAAGGTCAACATCCACAGTCATAAATCATGTTGATAGCATGCACTCTTGATGTGACTTGATGAAAACAGCACTTTACCTTTTTGATTTTCCTCTCATCACCCATATACCCAGAATAAGAGAAAAACATTAGACAAATTCCAATAGATGAACAACCTACAATATACTTGATCAGCACTCCTCAAAACTGCTAAGAACATCAAAAAAAGAAAAGTTTAAAAAACTATCACATCCAAGAGCCTAAGAATACAACAATTAAATGTAAATATGGTAAACTGAATGGGAGACTAGAATAGGAAAAAGGACATTAGATTAAAAATGAAAGAAACCTGAATCAACTATGGACTTTAGTTATAATTATGTATTGATTTTGGTTTGTTAGTTGTAATAAATGCACTATACTAATGTAAGATGATGATAATAGGGGAAACTGTGGAGGGGGTGGGGGAATATGGGAACTCCGTATTATCTACTCTATTATTATTATTATTATTATTATTATTATTATTATTATTTTGTAAATATAGAACTGCTTTAAAAAATAAAGTCTATTATTTGGGATTAAAGTATGAGAGAAACATGATAATCCCATAGTCTCAAAGATTCCAGTCACAAAATATGTAATAATTACAAAGGGGAAAAAGCAATTTTACAGTGGAGTATCCTGGCAGAGGTCAACACAATAAAATACTATATTAACATCACCAATAATAAGACATGCAGACATCATGTTCTTTCTTATATAATGCACTGAGAAGGCATCAATGCCACCTGTGGTATTTTGCCAAATACACACTAACTTAACCAAATACACACTAACTTAATTAGAAGAATACATAAGACAAACCCAAACTAAGGGATAGTCTACAAAATAATTGGTCAATACTCTTCAAAGGTGTCAAAGTCATTAAAGGCAAAGCAAGAACAAAGAACTGTATCAATTATAGGAGACTAAGGAGATACAACAAATAGATATAATGTGGAATTCTGTATTAGATCCTGAACCAAAAAAAAAAAAAAAAATGACATTGGTGGGAATACTTGTGAAATTCTAATAAATTCTGTAGATTAAAAACTACAATGACAAGGAGTTGGGCTATAACGATATAGGGTTTAGCAATTGTATCATTGAGATCCATAAGGCAATGGAGTGGTATGTTCAAATTTCTAGGAGAAAAAAAGATCTCCAATCTAGTATTCTATACACAGCCAATCCATGAGTCAATATAAGAGAATAAGATTCTCAAAAATTTATTTTCCATGTACTTTTTCAACTCCTATCCATTTTTACTTAAGAAGTTATTGGAAAACGTGATCTATCCAAGATGCAAGCAATACAAAAATGTCTCTGGCATCCAATAAACAGGATTTCAACACGTAAAAAATGCAAAGAGGTGTTTCCTAATGATGAGGATGAAAGTGTCAGAATGAGATACACAGCAGGCCCAAAAGAGCACCCTATCTAGACTGGAGGTGAAGGTACACATGGTATTTTACAGAAATTTTGAAGAGTATGAGAATATTTAGCCAACAGTTTAAAAAAACCAAGAAATTTTTAGTTTATCCATGTATTAAGTCCAGCAAAAACAAAAGCACATATATTTCAGGAAATATTATAGTACTCTCTTTGATTTTCCAGAATTGTATTATGATAGCAACCAATATGGGTTTAATCAGTGTCATACAACCACATTGGCAGTATGTCTGCAGGGAGAAGAGCTGAAAGGGAAGGAAAATGCTCATTTTTTATAGTAGAAATGTAATATATAATATCTAAAATTGATGAATGAAAAGAGAGCAGTAACTATATAATATTTATAAGTGTGGTAGAAGATTACAGATGAACCAGCTAAAATGATTTAAATGATTGCCTATTGGGAAGAAAAGTCAAGAAGATAAGAGGGTTTTGATATAATCCTTTTAGGACTATTTATCTTTTTAAACAATGTTTACGTTTTACCTTAATAAAACATAAAAATAAATTGAAAATAAAGTTAATACACAACTTCCTAGGAAGTTATTATACCAACATGAAAATATAAATAATGTCCCATCTCTCTCCCTGTTTGTTCTTTATTCCCCTTGAAGAAAAACAGACTTAGAGTGACAGATTTCACAAAACAACCGTTCAAGAGATGATTCTCCAAAAAGATATCCCATCTTTTCATCTCGCCAGAAATGAGAGGACTTTCCAGAAAACCACCAAATTTTAAATTGGCTTTTCTCTTATTAAGTGAATATTGCATTTAATGCCTAAGAAATTCACCTCCACATCCTTCCAAACTCCACTCCCACATTGACTGAAGCCTGTCTGCAGATTCCATCTCCTAACCTCCTCTCTGCTGGCAACTCCCTCCCAGAGGTAATTGCATTCCTTGCAGTAGCAGAATGTAATTGTCTTTCAGGTTCACCCCAGTCCCAACTACCCGCAAACATTACAGTGGATGAAGAGAACAAATCTTGAATGAATCAATAGCCAACTTGGAACGAAACACTCCAGAAGGGTTCGTATTGTGCCACGACTGTCTCAGTTTGCACAACAAACATTAGCTAAGGTGAATAGCTACTCATCTAAATCCAGCCTTCTGAAATGTTTATAAATGGTGAAGAAATGAGATTTTTTCCCTTCAGCATGTTATACAAAACAGAAAGAATTAAACTATACTTTCATTGTGAGTCAGCTTCTCCACTAGTATCTCAAGCCATTTTACCTCTTGCTTTATTTTCCCTTCAATTGTTCATCCTTGATTTTTTAAATCTTTAGGGAATCTTTTGTTTTCTCCAGACAGAGTTTGCTACCCCAGCTATGGGCTTTCATAGTATTATAATTAAGTTATTAATTGTGTCACTATTTGTTTAATTTATATCTTCTTTCCAAAATGTAACATCCAAGGAGTCAGAGAACTTAATGTTCTTACCACTATGTCTCAGTATGAGCTCTGGAGATTTAAGCATTATTGTATATATTATCTGTAAAACAAGATAATAACATACCCATGTCTAAAGTCATTGGAATAATTAAACAATGCCATGAATGTAAGAGTCTTATAGTAGAAATGTAATATAGCAGAATGTAATTGTCTTTCAGGATCGCCCCCATCCCAACTACCCCCAAACATTATAATGGGTGAAGGGAACAAATCTTGAACGAATCAATAGCCAACATGGAAAGAAACACTCCAGGAGGGAGTAATTGCTCTAGTAATTCCTTAATAAATGTTGTATTTTATTGTTATCAGACTTTTTATTATAGATGATTAAGGAATAATTAGAACAATAACAGAATGGCAATGCAATTTCCAAACATAGATTTTAGAGTAAAATAAATTTAGACAGGTTGAAGGAAATAATGTCACATTATAATTAGACTGGCTTCCTAAGAACTGTGACTACTTAATGTAAAATACAATGAGGATTCTGGACAAGATGTAAGAAATAAAATAAATTGTGATGAATGGGAAAGAAAAATAAGATTCCCAAATATACTAAATGTATTACATTATTAAAGTTATACTGCACTAGATCTTTCTTTGCATAGTTCTGGTCTTGGTACAAGTAGGCATAAGTGAGAATATTAAAACAATAATAATCAACTTATATTAAGTGCTTAATTAGTATGTATTGATAAATCCAGTGTTTTTAGATATTTTCCACACAATGTAATATATTGTTTAACAGAAACAACTTTCTATGCAGAGGTCATATTTGGCAAAAATATCTGGAGAAAGTTGTGTTGAAACTAAGAAGTTTGAAGCTCTTCGAACAGTGTTGCAGGACTTCTCCATCCAATTACTCAAGACCATCTTTCTCCACCTATTTAGACTTTCTTCCCTATGATGACCAAAATTGAGACTTTTGTAGTCTTTGCTAAAATTTATTCTTCTCTCTCTTCCTGATTCTTTTTCTTACCTGCTTCTTCTGGAACCTTGCTCAATTGGTTTTTACCTTTTTTTCTTTATCTTCAAATTCTCCCATCTAACTAACCTGTAGACATGCTACACACTTTCTACAGAAAAAGATGCAAATGCACAAACCTAGAAAGTTTATGACTTAGTTTTATAAGATTCATGAACTAGTCTGAAGCTCATTTATTAGCCTTAAAGTGGATATTGAAGTGAAACAAACTCCCGGTCTCCTATACGCTATATCTTTTTCTCTTTTCTGTGCCTCCTTCTTAGAAAAACAGCTTATACTTAATGTTTTTGCTTCCTCTCTATTCGTTATTTCATTCCAACCTGGAATTTGACTTTAGGCTCTTTCTCTCCCACTGAAATACACTTGCCAAGTCACCAATAAGAGCATCCTATGTGAATAAAGTAGGGCACAAAGGCAGTGGTTGATGTCTCCAAAAGATGTCGTATTAGTTTATCTTGTTTTCAGTTTGCATTTTCACAAATATTTTGCAAACATTAAAATTGGACATTTCGATACAGATTAATTGATATTATGTATTATCATGTTTTGTAATTCAGTAAATTTCTTGCAACTATTTTCCCTCTCTGGAAAATCATGATGTTATGTTAGGATGCTGGGAAATGGGAAGACACTGTATAAAGTTATGGAAAAGATTCCCTAAGTGCCAGAATCAATGGACTCTTTTCGGTTTCCATCTTCCTGACATCTCTGTTGTATTATTATTTCCTTCTTGAAACTATCTTTTTCGTGCGTATTTGCTGATACCACACTTTTCTGATTTAATTTCTCTAGCACATCATCCCGAGAGATCTGATTTTATTCCAGTTCTTTCTCTAGTCCGGTGCTATCCAAAGGAACTTTCTGCAGTGATGGAAATGTAATATCTACCTGTCTAATACAGTAGTCATTAGCATATGTAGCTATTGAGCATTTGAAATACAACTAGTAAAACTGAGAAACTGCATTGTAAAATTTTAATTTATTATAATTGATTTAAATTCAAATAGTAACTTGTGGTTAGTGGCTACCATACTGGACAGTATGGTGCTAGAAAACAGTGTGATATTGGAGAAGTCATTTTCTTCTCAGTTGCTTCATCTACAAAAACAGAGGTCAGAACAGTTGTTTGCAATTATTCTTTCTACCTTCTAGTTCTAAAATTTTGGTTATGTTCTTTCACATGAAAAACAATAATTTTCTGAAAACATAAACTCCAAAGATTTTTCTTTTTGTGATTTGAAGCAGTTTGAATACTGGAGAAGAGAATCAGCACTCAGTTAGTTATTGGCACTTATTCAGAGAGCATTTGCACAAAGAAAATAAAAAGCCACTCAAGAAATTATAGTTTAGTTGCTAAAAGAGAAAATCTTAAAAGTTCTCATCACAAGAAAAAAAAAATGTAACTATGTGTGATGGTGGATGTTAACTTATTATGTTGATTATTTCACAATATATACATATATCATATTATGTTGCACACATGAAACTAATATAAAGTTATACATTGATTTTAAAATCAATTATAATTTGCTCTTATATGAGGCATATATATTAGCTACCTTGGTTTTAATTGAATTAGGAAGCATTGACTTAAGATAACATTGGATGGATGATGGATTTAACAATTATTCCATTTTAAATACCTGTAAACTGTGTGCATTATTTCTTAAGGAACTTCCTCAGCATATTTTTCAAAGGTCTGCACACAGTGGGCACTGAGTAAACTTGGCTGATTGAAAAATGTTTCAAATTAAGTTTTTCCTTTATATGCATTATATTTTGAATAAGAAAATGTCCTACTGCCCCCTGGTGTTCAAATTAAGCCTATACACTACACAGTCTACCTCCACCCCACAGCCCTATCATTTTATTAAGCTTTTTCTTATTGGAGGTAGGAAGTAATGCAAAATTTTGGTTCCAGTAGATCTATTTTTATTCCAGCTGTAACTTTTGTGAGATTAATAATTATACCTGATATATATGAGTTGATTCAGTTGGTATATCTGATATAATTCTTACCTAAAATCTAAATTTCAGTCTGCTCTTTCTTCCTTCCTTGCTCCTTTCCTGCTCTCTCCTTCTCATTAACTACTTGGTTTATGAATACATCCACACACTTTTGCAAGGATGCACATTCATTTAACTTGCCTTTTGCCCTTCCTGTTCAAATTAACTATAAGGAACAGCAGAAATCAGATATTATTAGACATTCAGAGCTAGCAATTGCATCTAGTTCAACTTTCTCATTTTAGAATTTAAGAGTGTCAATGATAGAGTGTTAGATGTCTGATCCGTTAGACTTTTTCCTTCTTAATTACCCAGACGCAAGCAGAAAGAGAGTTTTTTTGTTAATTTTTTACACAAATATTTGTACGGTACTTACTATGTGCCACATTTTGTGTTAGATACAAAGCAGACCCCTTCTTGCCTTCATGAAAATTGTAGTCTAATAGAAGATATAGATAAATAGAATAGAAGATAGAGATAAATAAAAAGGACTTAAATGTGATAAGTGCATTAAAAAACAAATAGAAGGTACCATGGAGGATCCAGAAAAATTGTTCCGATCTGTCCGGCAGAGATCAAAAAAAAAATTCTAAGCTTTGATTAATACAACAATTTCAACAATTCCGATAATAGTTTGGTTGTAGCTACAAGAAACGTGGACATGAAGTACAAGAGCAAGGGCTTTGTTTCTAGAGGCCATATTTGTTTAGAAATAGGGATTGATGTGTAAAGAAAAAAAAAGAAACTTAGAACTCATTCTCTTCGTGATTAAGTGCTGAGCACCTCTGCCTTCTTCCACTAACCGAGGATTAGAGAAAGGTAAGGAAAGAAGAGAGAGAAACAAGTTGGCAGAAAGGACAGAAGGTTTTAAAATTACTTCAGTAAAAAATAACAGCACTAAAGTGCTTCAGGGAATGAATCACCTTTGAAATTCTAGACAGAACAAAGTTCTCCAACAGTAATAAGATAATTTGTTTCAAGAAGTCAGAATGCAAGGAAATTTTTGCTACGTTTTTGGAGGTGGGTAGGTGCAAAAAAGTCACCATTTATATTGGGATCAAGGGGAAGAAAAACAACATTTGGGGGGGCCAGAATTAGTTGCAAGTCCCCAATACTGTTTTAGAAAAACACTTATTTTAGAAAATTACATTTCGTATTTTAATGACAATTGAGAATTTGTCTTCTTAGACAGCTACAATGGCGAATTTTAAAATTTCTAAAAATGCTGTAATTGTGACTAAAAGAACTTCCTGCACATAATCGATTGCAATTGCTTTTTGGCTTCCACCCTTACAGTCATTAAGAATAAATGTCAGTGTTTGTGATAGCACAAAAATTAGTCTTGCTGCAATGGTAATGATTTTCAATAGTCCAAGAGCAGGGAAGAAAACTGAAATGCATTTAGAGAGCGATGACAATGTAAAAGAAATATTACTGCTTAGGCAATTCTCTGGGTCTTGGGGACCTTGAGACTAAAAAGATTGTGATTGTCTAAGAACTCACAATTGTATCTGAAACATGATGGCTTCATTTACTTAAAATCAGTTGTTTTAAAAATATTATTTGTAATTGAAAATGTTTTTTTCAAAACGTGTATACAATACATACATTAGCCGAGCTCAGACTCATGGTACTTATTCATTTCATGGAGGGTTAATTATTTATGGAAGTCAGAACATAATGGAGTATGTGAATAATGCAGTATATTGTACTCTTCCATAATTTTTTTTCGCTTGAAAATAGCCTAGATTCTCTTTTTAGTGGAGTTCCTTACATCTCACCCAGTTCCTTCATTCCTGTCCATCTAAAATCTAGTTCTGAAACTTCAAATAATCCTGAATTGCTTACCTGGGTCCCAGTTACTTGAGGATGACTCAGCCTATCTTCCTCTGACATTTAACATAGTTGAACAGTGATCCTTCTTACCTAAGTAATTCTAGGCTTTCCTATGTGTAGGAAAGTAACTAGACCATCATAACTGGGTCCCTGACTCCAGAAAAATGCAGACTATCAATTTTTCTCCATTAAAAACATGCCCAATTATGCAGGTTTGAACTCTAGTTAAAATAATCTTTCAGAGAATTCTTAAAGGGGAAATTAATTTATTAAAAGGCAACAAGCTAAGAGCAAAGGCATTGAAATGCAACTTTGCCTTGACAATCGTCATTTCAGCCAGCATTCATCAAGTGCACATTACATGCCAAACTAAAGGCTTATTAAGGAAATAAGATTATCATCCCACCATAAGTAGTGAGTTCAGGCAGACTTATTTCAGGGTGTGTGTTCTTAACCCCTAGGGGATAAACTCTTAACCTTTAGATTCTAAGACAGATCATAGCCCCCAGCCTTCAGTTTGCATAAAAAATAGCTTGAAAAACTTATTGCAAATCTAGTCGACATGGAGTGGGGTCCAGGGATCTACATTTTAACTGCAGTCCAGGTCACACATTTAGACATACTAAAGTATTGTGCTATACTGATTTGGTAATGATCATGAGTATAATAATGGAGTTATTTTGCACATGGCAGTGTCAGGTATTTGTTTTCTACCAGTTGAAGGAGCCAGCTTCTTCACCCAATATCATCTCTCCATCCGCCAGCTAAACTCCCTCCTAGGTTTGCTCTGTTTACTCAGGCAGAACAGTATTCCCTTCTTCCAAATATTCACTTTTCCTAATGTAACTACTTTCGCAAAGCATTGGTATCTTAGCATATAATGGCAAGAAGTGGAAGAACGTAATACTTCTTGCAGGCCCACTGGGACTGCTGGGTGGAGAGTGTTGAAAATCAAGTCTTTCCAAGCTTTACTAAGAGCCATAAGTGACAAGTTAAATTCCAATCCATTTTCTAAACACGATTAAAATAGAGATGCTAAAAGGAATGGAAAGATGGAAGTAGCCATCTCTTACAGTAATAACATAATTTTCGATTTCGTTTAACTTGGACATAAGAGAGAAGTGTTAAACAACTTGATAAAGTCCATTAACATATTAGTCATTTTTATTCCACTTTTACTGTTTTCTAATTGTATTTCTAAATTCAATTTACTGTGACTATTGTTTATAACCGTGTAAAAGAGATCAGTTTTTGTCATCACACCAAGTTTTATAATGTCTGAGAAGTACATAGTGCACTCAAGAAATCTTAGCACAACTAGTGAGTGTACCCTAGGAAGAGCTATAAAAATAAGACATAAAAATGCATTTGGGTAAAAGTATTGGTTTTGATAAAGCTTGCTAATGGCACACGTCTTATAATATATTCTCAATCTCAATGTATGATTTATATTTTTTGAATGATAAATTACTTTGATATATTAACCTGGTATGCTCTGCTAAGATAGGTGATGTGTGCTCCAGATCCTAAAAATGTCATAATATGGAATTTGCAAAAAAGTTAGAGAGTCTCACAGCGTTCTTGAGTACAAAACTGAAAAACAGCAAATAATTTTATTCATTAAAAGGGCAAAACTGGAGAAGTATGTAATACTTTTAGAGTTTTACAGGCAGACTCAGGCTACATAAGTATACCTGAAACCACTTACTGCCACAAATTTTCTTGAACTCATCTTGTTTCCTAGACCAATTCTTTGGTCCCAGTTGTTGTTAATCTACAAACTTATGCAGACTTTGTCCCAACTGTTGCAGAACAACCTAATGCTAAATTTCGTGATGCTTGCTCCTCCCACTACTTCTGACTCAAAGCAGGTTCACCTCAGCAAGCAATTTTGTAGTGAAGCTTCCTTTATGCAATGAAAATGAATAACAAACAAAAAAGAAACTTCACACAGAATATTTTATGTCTTCTATCTTGATAAACAACCTTTTCCCCCAAATTACAACTCTACTCTGGTCAACTTACATGCCTTTCAACAATAAATTTCAACATCATATGTCCATATGTTATTCAGTACCCTTGGCTCATCTCTAGGGTAAAGATTTTAATCCTAGATAAACTCTGCTTTCATTTTAAAGAAAAATTTGCCAAAGAGTTAAAAATAAATCCACCACCAATTTCTAGTACTCTCCAGGCTTCCCAGGACTACAGCTGCTATTTATTTAACTTGATATTCAAGCCAGAAACTTAAGTCATCCGTGGCACTTTTTTCTCCTTGATCCTCAGATTTATTAATTCATTATTAATGGAAGCTGTTGATTCACTCTTAAACAGCTTTCAACTCCATATACTCACCCACATTTACAACATCACTACCCTATTCCTAGCTACTATCAGCTCTCACCAGTACTAATGCAACAGTCTCCTACTGGTCTATCCAGATAGTCCTTTCTCTTCCAAGCAGTCTCAGAATAAAAATCTTTTTACGATAAAAAATGATTATATCAACTCATTTCTCCTAAAGACAAAGAGAAAATCATTAATAAGACTCACATGGCCCTATATCAACTTTTGCAGATGTGATTAAGCTAAGGATCTTGTGATACAGAGACTATCCTAGGTAATCTGAGTGGGTTCAATGTAATCATAAGGGTCTTTATAAGAGGGATGCGAGGATGTCAGAGATAGAGATAGTTTTGAAGATGCTGTGCTGTTGTCCTGGAAGATGGAGGAAGGGTCCAGGAGCCAAAGAGTGCAGGAGGCCTCTAGCAGCTGGAAAAAGCAAGGAAATAGATTCTTCTCTAGAGCCTCCAGAAAGTGCAGGCCCTCTGATGTCTTGATTTTAGGACTTCTGATCTTCAGTGTAAGACAATGAATTTGTGTTGTTTTAAGCCATTATGTTTGTGGTAATTTGCTACAACAGCAACAGGAATCTAATACACTTATGGAATGCCTATAACTTTATTTTTCTGTTTTAATATTGGCGAAGGAGCAAAGAACTAGTATTAATTCACCTTAAAGAGTCAATTATTTTGCTGTTGCTGGAACAGAGACTATTAAAGCAATTCTTGGAACATTCTAAAGTTGAAGATATCCTGTTTTGTTTTGTCTTTTTTGTTTTGTTTTGAGAGATACTTTAAGTGGTTTCAATATATCTTAGTTTTTCAAAACTGGATTACATCTGGAGGAGTAAGAGATTGCTAATAGAAAAATGGAGAAATATGTAAATATATGTGGACTTAACTGATTTAGATACATGCTTAATTTATAAAGAACCAATTTTTATTCTATGTTTAAGATGATCAGAGGGAAAAAACAATAGCTGAGAGTTAATGGTGTATCCGTGCATAAAGTTTGATATATGAACTTCACTATATAAAAGACTTTCTGGAATTACTTATTCAAACTTCTCTGCAAATTAGAAGCAATGTTTACATTCTTCTGTGTTAATTACTTCCTTTTATCCATATCATAAACAATAATTTATATTTCAAATTGTCTATTTTCCACTGTTGTACAGTCTTCCATTAATTTACCCATAATCTAAATACTTAATTTTTCCTTTGTATCCAATTAATTGATGTTCATCTTTTCCCATATTATATATACATCTAATCTACCTATCCACTGGTTAGAACCTTTTCAAGACTGATTCAGTATATATTTAAATAATAGTGGAAAGAATTCATGTCTTACTATAATCTTATATTCAAATCCTCAGACTGGGAAAAAAAAAAACACCCTATATTCTTTATATATTATTCTCAATGTTATGTGGATAAACTATAATTCCAAAGTATTTTCTGACTGTACTTGTTAAATGATGTGTGAATAGCAAGTTTGTAAAGTAATTTAAGAATAAACCTTCTGCCTGCTAGATATCTCTCTCACCTCTGTTACACTTACTCAGGGAAAATATTTGCAATTCAAACAATGTTTTGTTTTCCTAATAGTAGCAGAGTGCAAACTGACAGGCTGTGTTCTCACTAGATGATGCCAAGAGAATCTGTTATTTCTCATTGCATGAAAGCATAGTTCTGATGAATGTCCTGAGTCATAGGCTTAAGCAAGACCTCTAGAATCTAGAATCTAAAAAAAGAGAGCCAATTTGTCTATTAAAACTCTAGACAAATGAATGTTTTCCTCATCTCAGTAACTTATTGATCTGCCGTCATCTTCCTTTTTTTTTTTTTCCAGTTAAAGGATGTATCTTTTGCCTGAATTAAATACTTCTTATATAAACATTTGAACTTGGTGAAAACAGAATTGGTAACTATCCTTCCTTTTATATACTTGTTCTTGCATCATTCATCACTTTGTAGCTGAACTTCATCATGTCAAACAGTTTATTTGAGTAGTGACTACCATTGACCCTTGTAATTTGTTCTGCAGTCCTTTGTAATTTCGTATTGTCTCATTAGGTTTAGTTCCAGCCCATTTCATGATCAGACTGTTAATTAGGTAATCTTGCATTAACTTCATTATAGGCAATCATTTAAGAAGCTCTCTTAAAGTGTTGTCAAGTGGAGGGAAATTCAGCAGGTTTTAGAGTTACTCTGCCTTTTGGGTATACTCTGGGCAGATGATAACATTCCAGAAACAATCTGGATTTGCTGTCAAGTAGCCTGGAGCATATATTGAAATTTCTATGATTCCCATAGTCAGGAGGTTTAAGTGAGCCTAATTAATCACTCTTCTCATCTTTGGGAATTTAACCAATTAGAGTTAGACAAAGAGCCAGAAAGTACTAAAATAGGCTCAGAATTTTTACTGGTAAAGCTGGACTGATTTATTTTAGCCTAGAAATAAGACCCTCAAGTCTCTGACCTGTCCACATCACAGGCGGAAAAGTTCTGTCTAAAAGAAGCCCTGCTTCTTCAGCTTACTCCATGGAATTTACAAGAGCAAGGCATTTGCTGTGCCTGGACACAGTTCTCTCCAAAAGGAAAGAGAGAGTTGGGTCCATGCTACCTATATTATAATGCTTGGATCCTAATCTTATGATTTAGTGATTCAGGGTACAGCAGACTTTTAACCAGAATGCAATCGTCTACGATGGGGAGAACTTGCTACTGGCACAAGGTGAGAGAGGAGAATGGAATGAAGTGTTCCTGAGAAACAGTGAAAGTGCCTTCATGGAAAAATGGACTTAGAGAAATAGCTCCTTGCCCCCAGGAAAAATATCCTCATGTGCTGGGTGCATGACATCTTGACTTCTGTTGAGCTGTTTAGAACTTGGACTTAGCAGACATAACTTTATATCCCAAACTGCCACCTTTCAACTAGACCGTTGGATAAATATTTTAGGTGTCTAAACCCTTTGGCAATGGTAATAAATATTTTAGGTGTCTAAACCCTTTGGCAATGGTAATAAATATTTTAGGTGTCTAAACCCTTTGGCAATGGTACCAAAACCTATTTTACAGGGTCGATATGGATATTAAATGAGAAATTTCATATAGAACACTATATAAAGTGCTTGACCTATAAAAAGGCCCCACTGAAATAATAGCTATAATAGTAATTGTAATTATTATTACTTTATTATCATTATCATTATTCTTAAATGGATATCTTAATTTTGAACTGAACACGCTTATTCATATAGATCATTACCTATTCACTTGTTGAAATCAGTATTTAACTCTAACCCAGAATCAGCAAACATAGTCTACAGGCCAAATTCATCCCCATATCCCTCTTTTATTTTCCTATAAATAAATGTGTGTTAGATCACAGCCACACATATTCTTTTGCATATTGTTTATAGCTGCTTTTGAGCAACAATGGCAGAGTTGAGTACTTGGGACAGACAGCAGACACCATTTAGCTCATACAGCCTAAGATATTTACTTTTGGGCCTTACACAGAAAAAGTTTGGTAATGGCTCCTAACATCAGTGCAGGGATATGTGAAATATGAACATGGGCCCAACTTAAGTGGCAAGAAACACTTATGGAAATTCAAAATTAGATGGAGTATCGATACATTTTGAAAAAGGTAATGGTTAAAATGCTGAATTGCTTCTGATTTGCGTTTATGAGGCAGTCAGACTTTGAAAACTGCTGGATGACTTTGAAAGAGTATTGTATTTGGTTCTTCTAACAAGACACAAATAGGCATGTTCGCATTTTATACTTTTGTTCCTTAATAAAATGTTTTTAAGCATATTAGTCCTTTTCATTTTTGCTAATTCTCTTTCCTCTTTTCTTTGAGATTGTTATTATTTCCTAATAGCTTAAGGTAAATATCAAGTCCTTTATTTTTCATCTTCATTAATAATAGTGTATTGTAAGGGTATAATTTTTTCTCAATCCTGCTTTTTCTGTGTCCTCTAAGTTCTGTTATAAAGTATTCTCCATTACATAATTTTTTAGTTTGTAATTTTATTTCTGTTTCCTTTGATTCAAGAGTTAATTGCCGAATAATTGCCATAAATTTTAAATTCTTTTTTCTAGGTTTCTTATATTGTGAGAATGTAATATATAAACTCTTCACTTTTTGGATTTAAGATAGTCATTTTAGAAAAGTGCATGATTAATTTTTGTAACTTTCATAGATATACAATAAAGATTATTCTCTATTCAGTGAATTTAAGCCCCCCCTTGACATATACAGCCATAATTATGTAATCAAATACACTGACTGCATTATTTATAGTCTCTATGTCTTTACCTTTTTTTTGGTCTACTATTTCAACCCAATTTCAGTATGGGTGTATTGAAATTTTCTACTTGCGCTAAAAGAAAAAAGTAAGATATGAACTTTTTTGTGTATGTGTACTTTTATTTTTAGGTGTGTGTGCTTTTTTTTTTTCCCGTGTTTTTGTGTTACTGACTTCCATCACCATCGCATTCTTATTTCCACCAAATCAGGGTTTCTATCATCTCAAACCTTCCTATTTTGAAAGCTAGCGTATGCATGATTACTTATATGGATTGGCCTTGTAAATACTTGGCAAATTCCTTAGACCTAAGAATAGCTTCTCTTGCATGGCTGTTTTTCAGGACAGTAACTAAAAAAACATAGTAACATCTTTTGACTGTACCTGCTTTGAGTCAGAGTCCAGCCTTAGGCTTGCTGTCTGAGTCTTGTCCATCACAGGTTAGTTTTCATTTCCAACATGCGATCCCGCTACAGGACTGTAGGTGGGGCTAGAATCTCGCTTAATGTTTCTCATAAGGGACACTGGGTTTTCTTCCGAACCAACTCTGATTTAGATTTTTTTCTTTCTTTCCTTTTTTTTTTCTACTGTGCCATATTCTTGATCCTCATAAACAGACCACAACCTAGAGTGATTTCTTTTTGCATAATAGTTTCCAATAGTTCTTTAAAAATTAGAAAAGAGAAATAAATGCATGGCATTTCAGTCTGTTGATGGCATTATAGAGTCTGTTCTGTATAAACCAAAAGAAAAACAGAAAAAAAAAAAAAAAGACTACGTGGTTATAGAGAAAACAATATAGAGAAAACAATGTTAAAGAAATGCAAAGGGAAGAAAATTTCATCAGTCACAGAAAGCACCAGCCCAATAGTTTACTTCTCAGTGTTTCTCAGGAAACAGAATATGAAGAATAAATATAAATCAAAATGGGCAAAAGAAATCTAACACTTCAAAATCTATTACACAAAATCAAACATGGAAGAAAATATTTTAAAATTTAATCTAAGTATATAAATATATAGAAAGTCCAAGTGCTTTGACAAGTACAACAGGTTTTATATTGGTAAAGTTGTTTATTTTTTCTAAACTGCTTCTTTAAGGTAGACTAATTCAATTGCCTCTGAGGGAAGAAGTTAGGAGCTACAATTGCAATATGTAGTTGTAAAAAAGTACTAAGCCCTAGTATTGTAATCTAGCAACTCATATCTTTTGAAGTTTTGGTAGGTTTGGATGCCCAGCTTAACATGATTTTTAAAGGATGGGCAGTAGAGTATGGCCTGACCAATAAAAATATCAGAAAGCATAATTAAAAAGTGACCGGATACATACTCCAGGTATAATTAACTTATGCGTCTAAGTTTAAGGACATAGCCCTCATTCAACCTA
>NW_011888783.1:21772016-21805055 GCF_000151845.1 Pteropus vampyrus | reverse complement strand
CAGAATATGAAGAATAAATATAAATCAAAATGGGCAAAAGAAATCTAACACTTCAAAATCTATTACACAAAATCAAACATGGAAGAAAATATTTTAAAATTTAATCTAAGTATATAAATATATAGAAAGTCCAAGTGCTTTGACAAGTACAACAGGTTTTATATTGGTAAAGTTGTTTATTTTTTCTAAACTGCTTCTTTAAGGTAGACTAATTCAATTGCCTCTGAGGGAAGAAGTTAGGAGCTACAATTGCAATATGTAGTTGTAAAAAAGTACTAAGCCCTAGTATTGTAATCTAGCAACTCATATCTTTTGAAGTTTTGGTAGGTTTGGATGCCCAGCTTAACATGATTTTTAAAGGATGGGCAGTAGAGTATGGCCTGACCAATAAAAATATCAGAAAGCATAATTAAAAAGTGACCGGATACATACTCCAGGTATAATTAACTTATGCGTCTAAGTTTAAGGACATAGCCCTCATTCAACCTAGAATATTCACTCCAAAAATACGGAGGCTGTATCCAGTGAACTGAGATTAAAGTCTCAGCCATATTACTGCTCACTTACCTCTATATGTGGCAACTGAATGAATATTTATATCAGAAACCTTTGAATTTTCTTTGTATAATATTTAATTTTATAAATTTATCTGCAAACTATTTACTCCTCCTATTATTGCTTCTTCCAGGAAGCTTGACACTCTCCTTTGGTGGTCTTAGGAATCTTTTCAACGTAATTATTTCTCAGAGAAAAGAAATTTTCTAAATCACTCTTTTTGAGAATTTCTTTTTAGGATTTATTCAGGTTTTCTAAAATGTTCAAAAACTTTACAAAAGGAGCTAGATTTATCTTTTAATAATCTCTGAGTCTAAGTTTGATATCAGATTCAGCTGTATTTTCCTTTTTTTCCTCTTCATTGGTAGAAATGGCATCCAATTCATGGCAGATGGAGCTCATGGTTGGAATTGTAAATGGATCAAACTGATCCACTTTCTGTAAATCAATATGCTCAGAAATTCAGCCTTCTTCAAATGCTTCAAACGCTGAAGTGAACTGTGAAGCTTTTGGAAGTTTGGTTGCGTTCACCATGAATTGTTTCAGGAACAAGGGCTAAAATCTTACCGCGGTTTTCTTTATTTTCAAGAATATCTTGATCAATCAACGCATATTCCTCAAAGTACTTTTTAATTATGTTTACAGGTTTTCTGATAAAGGGTGGATTTTTTTCACTTAGGTAAACTTTCTTTTTACCTCTTAACCACACTTTACAAGATTCAAACACTCAATTATCCCAGAATGTGCTGCAGAGGACAGTTTTATGATTCATCACGGATCCAGCAAATAAACACCTCTCCTTCCCGAAAACACTCAGAGACGAAGCTTAAATCCAAAGTCCTTCTTCAATGGTCAATTGATGATGAGAATGGGCACTGTCATGAGGATCCAGCATTTAGTACATGTGTCTGTAGAACTGTAACATCGCCTCAGGCAGTCACAGTCGGCTATGTCAATGTCAAACACCAGGTCTTTTTCTTGAGCCTAGAAAGCTTCCAGCTTCATCGTATTGTGTTGATTGGGTCTGTGGGAATATACCGTGCCTATATTAATCTCGTCGGATTTATTTTTTGCATCTCTTTTTCCAGATCACTCGGGCTGTAGAAGGATTAGGTAGCAAATGTAAATATCATCTTTCAATGTGAATTAAATTCACGGTGTTTAAAGTAATTCTTTATGACTCCCTCACACATATTTATCACTCCGCCACAGTTGGGCCAGCGTTAGTACTGGATTTAGGGAAAGAGACTCCAGCAATAAAGTTTAGGCAGTTTGGAGACACCAAACTTCTCAGAAGAGCACGCTGGCGCGTCATGGACGTGGCCGAGGTCTGCAGGGACCTCTGAGAATTGTAGTTCCTGCATGGGTTGGCCTGGGCTCGGGATGCGCTCCTGCAACCTCTGCCCATCAACTTCGACGCTAGGTCCACTGCTCAGGTGGACAGAAGGAGGCCCTGCCCATTTCAGGAAAATCTGCGGAAGGTGAGCCCTCGAGCATATTGAGAATCAACAACCAGATGAGATACATGAGACAAGGTATGTGCAAAGAGACTCCTAGTTCCGCTTCCCGTCTCTCTTCTCAATCTCTATTAGTTCATTAACCTGGAAGTTCTCAGAGTCATTTTTAATACACTCAAGTTACTTGTTGCAAAAACATGTTATCCCTGAGGAAGATAAGGAGATTGGAACAGAGGAGTAAGTATCAAGGACCTTTGCCCGAATTGTGTAGGTGTAACTGTTGCCAGGAGTCTGAGCTTCACTGAGTATGAATTAACTTCAGATAGAGTTCAGAATTTATTAGTCTTCAACTCTTCATAGTCAGAATGGTTTAGAAATTTGTCAGAATAAGACATTTTTTCTTCCTGGGTAAAACATAATTTGGTTCTTTCAGAACTAGTAATCTAAATCTCAAAAGTAAGAAAAAGAAACCAGTCAATTGGTACTTGACTCTCCCCATCCACTGCCTATCTGACACAATGCAAAGAGTTAGCATTTCAAATATTTTGGAGAGGATCTATATGGTTTAGAACATTTTTTTCCCTATAATAAGACAATAAATATAGTCTCTTATATTTTCTTCAAGAATTTAAACTTTATCATTTTTTTAAAAAATAGGTCTTTATTAATCTGGTATGCATTTTTAAAAGTCTAGTGAAAAAAATAACTTACTGAGGGAGAAGGCCATGGAAGGATTTGGGGACCACAGGAAGACAGAAAGTATTAAGGTATCTATATTGTCTTTCAGGAAGATAGAGATACTGGTAAATTTTTTCAAAAATGAAGGGAGAGTTAGTAACCAGAAAGAAATTGAAGAATTTATGAATTTAAAACCATCAAAGGAATTTTGATTTGTCAAATAAGGGTAGGAAAGGAAAAGTGAAAAACAAAAGTTATTACAAATAAATAAAAAGAAACTTAGAAATATTTGTATTAATCAGCTCTGGTACCATAACAAAATACTATGTATTGGGTGGCCGAAACAATGGATTTATTTCTCACAATTCTGTAGATTGAGAAGTCCAAGATGACGATTTGGTACCCTAGTAAGGGCTTCCCGGCTTGCAGAAGGCCACCTTCTCACTGCGTCTGCACATGGTAGAGAGAGAGGAAGCAAGCTCTCCGGTGTCTCTTATGAGAACCACTAATTCCATCATGAGGGTCACAACTTCATGCCCTCATTGAATTCTGATTATCTCCCAAACACTCGCTAAATATCAAAATCAGATATGAGTGAGGCTGGAGGTATGAGTCTCATGAGGCAAAATTTCTTTCTAGTTGTGAACCTGTGAAACCATATGAATTTTGTGCTTCCATAATACAATGGTGAGAGGCACAGTACAGATATCCCCATTCCAAAGGGGAGAGACAGGAAAGAAGGAAGGGGTGATGAGTTACAAGCAGGTCAAAATCTAGCAAATTGAATTCCATCAGATTGTAAGGCTCCAGGATAATCCTCTTTTGTTCTGCCTCTGGACTCAACTGAAGCAACAGTTCTGCCCCTAGGCTCTGCAGGGCAGGGGTTGTGCTCTCAATACTCTGCCAGATGAAGATCATTTCCCCAAGTCTCTTCATTGTGAGGATCCAGCCCTGAAGTTTCTGGGTGACCCCAGCCCCACAGTTTCAGTCAGATGCCATCTGTCCTGTTGAAACTGAAATATTGGCAGCTTTAATGATCTATGAATGATCAGGGTCATTCTTTAATGATCAAGGTCATTCTTTTTTTCTTTCTCTTTTTTCTTCCTCCCTCCCTCCCTCCCTCTCTCCCTCCCTCCCTCCCTCCCTTCCTCCCTCACTTCCTTCCTTCCTTCCTTCCTTCCTTCCTTCCTGCCTTCCTCTTTTAGGTTTAATTGATATATAACATATTAGTTTCAGGTATACTACATAATGATTTGTATGTATTGCAAAGTGATCTGCACAATAAGTCTAGTTAACATCCATCACCACGCATATTTACAACTTTTTTTCTCATAATGAGAACAGTATTATTAACTCTAATCACTGTGCTGTACATTATATCTCCATAACTCATTTATTTTGTAACTGGAATTTTATAGCTTTTGACTCCCTTAGTTTTTTTCAGAGTGATTCTTCCCTTTTCTTGAAGAATAATACATATTCACAGTTGAATAGCTTTATTGTCCTGTCCTGTAGAATCTAAGAAGCCCAAAGCCTTTTTTTATTTATTCCTGTCTCGATCCCCTTCAATTCAATTTCAGTGTTTCTGATTATATAATCCCATAATCTCTTTCTCAGTTGATAATCTCGTCACTTCTTGGTGTTCACTTCTGAATAAACTTTCTCTTTTTAATTTTTTTACAATATGGAAAGGCTGAGAATTTCCCAAATCTTTAAGGTCTGGTTCCTTTTTGCTTAACAATTTCTTCCTCAATTTATCTCTGTCCTCTCTCATTTTTCTATAAGTAGTCAGGAGAAACCGAGCTGTTCCTTCAACACTTTGCTTATAAATCTCCTCTCTTAAATAGCCATACAAACACAATTCTGCCAAGTTATTTGCCTCTTTATAACAAGAATTCCCTTTCCTCTAATTTGTAATAACATGTTTCTCATTTCCATCTAAGATATTAAAATAGCCTTTGATATTTATATTTCTACCAATATTCTCTTGTTATGATTCTTTCTATATTCTCTAAGAAGAAAGAAACTCCAGCTCTCTTTTTCTCTTTTTGAGCTTCACCAGAATCACCTTTAATGTCCATATTTCTAGCATGTATCTCAAAACTCCTCCAGTCTCTACCTATTACCCAGTTCCAAAGCCACTTTCACATTTTTAGATATTTGTTATAGCAGCACCCCACTGCTTGGTAGCCAAATCTGTATTAGTTGCTCAGGCTACCATTATAAAATGCTGTAGACTGAGTGGTTTAACAGGAATTAATTTCTTACAGTTCTGGAGGCTGGAAAGTCAAAGATCAAGGTGCTGGCCATTTGGTTCCCTGTTGAGGGTTCTCTTTCTGGCTTGCAGACAGCTGCCTTCTTGCGGTGTCCTTATGAAGCAGGGAGAGAAAGAGGAAGCAAACTCTCTGGCATCTCTTCTTCTAAGAGCAATATGAAACTTCCAACATGAAACTCCCACCCTCATATACGCTATATGACATGTGTTATTATATAGGATATCTTATACATAATATATATTTGTGTATATAAATATGTGATATATAATATATAATATATTCCTTATAGTTAATATATATTTAAATTTAGCAGTATTAATTAAATCAACTAAAAATCAACAAAAGCTACAAAACAGGAACCAACTTTGCAAGAATGCACAATCTTTATTAAAAATAAAGTATTAATTTTATTAAACAAATTTGAATAAATAAAAAGGTATATCACATTCATGGTGGAATGACACGACATAACATAGTAAATGTGTTGAATATTATCAGCTTTCTTCCAGTTAGCTTACAAATCCAATGCAATTTCAAAAAATAAAATGCTGGATCTATGGTGTAACTGAACAAATTCATTCAAAAATTTATGTTGAAGACTAAAGACCTATAGACTAGGTTTACTTTAAGAAGGTAAATGAGAATATTGTCCAATATTAAGACATTCTGAAAAGCTATAGTTATAAAATCAATATCTCTATGTAAGAAGAGACAAGTAGATAAATGAAACAATAGAAATTTTAGAAATAGATGCATGTATGGAAACATGATATATTATGAAATAGCACCAAAAATCAATGGTTATATGATATTAGGGTAAATAGACTCTATTTGGAGAAAAATAAGACTGGACCTTTCTTATTCCTGATACAAAGGCAGCTTCCAAATATGTTTATAGACAAACTATATGAGATTTGTACCATAAACACCACAATCTACAAAGTTTTTTCTTAGAAGACAATTAGGAGAATAGCTTTGTGGACCATATGTAGGAAAAGGCTTATGTAAGACCCCCCAAAGTACAAATTATGATATGAAGAAAGCAATTGTTATAATGATATTATCAATAAAAAGGTTTTATGTTCAATGAAGGATACTATTGATAAATGGTTAAGTCACTGGCTACATTTAAAACTAATAAAGGATTGTTAGCAGTTATCTAGAAATAACTTCTATTAATCAAGGAAAGACTAAAACTTCAATGGAGAATAAAATGGATGAATGAATGAGATAAACTACCATAGATCAGATTTCTTCAAAGCTAAATAGTATACAAATCATACAAATGGAAATTAAAACAATGAGAGATCACTTTACTCTTATCAGAAAGACTATAATTAAAAAAGATAAAAATGTGAAGTATTGGTGAATGTATATAGAGTGCTAACTTTCACTCGTAGTGAAAAGTAATCTGGAAAGTAATTTTTTTCTAAATTAAAAATTAATATGCCTCTGATCCTATGATCTTATATATACATCATACATAAGTTCTCAGAAACATTTAAAAAATAGATGAGGGCAAGGATTTTGATTGTGGTGTTGTCTGTGGCAACAGAGTTGGTGGCAGCCTCAGTGTCCATCACTAAGAGGTGTGATGGATGTTTAAATGTAGTAGATATTTACTAAGGTTCATTAGGAATTAAGAATAAGTGAACATGTTCCAGAAACACTGAAAGACCTCTAATCAGAGATTTGGATATGAAAAGTAGAAAACAGAATGAGATTTATACCATATGGGTAAATTGGAAATATCCACAAAACACATTATATATTTTACAAAGTTATTTTTAAAGACCTAGATCAAGCACATTAGCTATGATATGAGGGAAATAGGAATAGTTATCATAAAAGAAAGTTGAAAATAAAATAAGAAAGATGATTGGCAGAGATAGATGATAGCAATGTGCTTTTTGAATTTAAAAGTATGATTAACTTGATTCTTTCAAAGTGAGCTCCATTAGAAAAAAAATAGCAGAGTCAAGGAGAAAGGAATGAAAAACACCCATAATATTTGATGTTGTTACTTGGAGTTCTGAATATTTTATTTAATACTTCATTTTAAAAAGGAACATATTATTTTAGTTTATTGGGCCTACTATATTTCTAAATGTGAAATTCTTTGTATTACTTATTCTTGCACCAGTTTTTTATTGTAACCATTATTACCACACTACCACCATTATATCACTACAATGCATTGATATAGAGATTAATTCTTGTTTATACTGCTTGTCATTCTGTGTATACTTTCTATCTAAAGATTCATGTCTTCCAGTTTTACTAGAATATTCTTAACCATACCTCTTTGAGTATTATTTCTCCAGTATTCCTTCAGTTGTCTTTCTCTGGCATTCTTATTGGACATCAATTAGATCCTCTCAGTGAATCTGTCATTTGAAATCTGTCTCCAAACTTGTTTGTTTTTATTCTTTATTCTGCTAGCTCTTTCTAAGTTTGGTGTTCATGCTTATGATAATAAGTAAATACTCTAATTCTTTCTTTAACTATGTCCCTTTTCAGCCTAAACAATCTCTTAATTTTTAAATTTCAGTGATTTTACATTTTAAGACCTGATGTTTGCAACTATTTGTTTTATATATTGTCCCGCTTTGTGTTTCATGGTTTTCTTTCTGCTATACCTTTGAGAATTTGCAACATGCTTAAAGTCACTTTATATTTATTATTTTGTATTTTATCTGTAGTGATAATCTGTTGAATTTTGATTTTGTTAGTTACTGTTCTTAGCATATTTTTCCTCATTCATTTCGTGATTTTGATTTGCAGGCTCATCTTTGATGGCCTTTGTCTCCCCTGCATTCCTCCCTGTGCTTGTATTTCCCTTGTTTGTAGTTTTGGGGGTCATGATTTGGCTTTTACAGTCCTGTATGTACAACCAGATCTTATATTGTCAGCTTAGCACTTTATTCTGGAAATACTGGGGTAACCTCAGATGGAGTCATAGCCTAGCAAGAGGCTTGATACTTGTCTTCAGTGGGGAGATTTTTCTATTTTTTCTCCATGTCTTTTGGCATGCTTCTTTGTATAAGTCATTTCTGTGGGAAGAGTTAAAGATTTTCTTTGCCCCACTTTATATGTCTGGGTGGAAATAGTGAGCCTGAATTCAATGTCCACCTCTTTGTAGCATTTTTAATCCCTGCTGCTCCCTGTTTACTCTGCTTGTTGGCCAGGAGATCTGAAGTATCAACTCTGCTTTCTATTTTTCACATCTGATTCCATTTCTGGTGCCATAGATGTTAAACTTATTTTTGAGAATTGCTATACTTTAAAAAAAAATTTCTTTCCAGATTTTATCTTTAGTTGATATTTGTTTAATGTACAGAGGCTGTCTCAAAGCATGAACTGGTCTCTTGGTCTTTTTCATTAAAAACAAAACAAAAAGTAAACAAACAACTAAGATTTAAGATATTCCTTTAAAGTCATTTAAAAAGACTCATTTTCTCAAAGTCTTAAAATGTTTAACTATATTCTAGTCTCCATTCTAAAATCTTTCATGAGAGTTATGTTTCAAAAATTATTTTTCTAAATTCATGCAATTATTTTTTAATCTGCTAGTTGCTAGTCAAGATTTTTAAATTTTAAAATGACATATATATAGCTTTTAGAGTAGTTAGGTCAACTTTTTGTCTTTCGATGACATAGCAGCAAAACATAATTGCAAATAGTATTGCTTAATGCATAGACATTTTAGTAGCTTAGTTGAACATACATTCATGTATTAATTTTGTAAAAATTAAATTTGAGGATTTAATTTGTCCGTATCATTAATTTGGGCTAATCTCTTCATTAGAAAGTGTAATTTCACACCAACCCTCGACAAAGATAAAATTTTGAAAGTACATTAAAAATAATGTAGTACTTATAATTTTGCATGAATATTTTGATTACAGAGAGATAAATCTATGTTAATATTAATAAGAAACAGCTACTCAAATGTGCAGTAGCTAGTTGTAGTATGGGTTTTTATAATGCTGTAAAAGTGCTCATTTCTATGAATTATCATTTTCAGATATTTGTCATAATAGTATTTATCTATTTATTGTATCTGACATGTTTAGAGACTACTGTCCATTTTTTTCAACAAAAATTGTAAACTTTATCTTCAAAAAAAATAATAATGTTGGAATTTAAGATACTGAAAATATATTATTTTAATCCCTATAAGGCACAATCAAAATAAATTCCTATATTAAATTGAATTACATTACAGTGATTTTTGTACTTTTAATCTTTAGCAGTTAGCTAGTTCTGACTTCATATGTCTTTTAATTCCATATTTAATCATTTTATTAACTTAAGTTTATAATTACAGGTATTCTAAGCCATCCTCAGTAGTCCTTATCTTAGTGTTTTAATTTACCATTATACTGGAAAAACAGCTTAGTCATAAACTGGGTACAGAAACAAACTTGATCAACTTTATGTGAATTAAATGTGCAGAGAACATGGGCTTTGGATTTGGAGAAACCTGAATTTGTATTCTGGTCTCACCACTTAATGCCTCTACAACCTTAAGAAAGTTATTTGAGTCTCAGTTTCATCATCTGTGAAATTCTGGAAATAGTATATAACTCCCAGATTAGTTGGATGATAAAATGAGATAATGTAAAACCATTGGTCCGACACCTTTTCCATATCTGGAACTCTTTCAGTGGTGATTCTATCAGATATGAGAGTTCTAATTTGATCTGTCTGTTTCAGTCGTTGGAACAAAAGTATCTAAAGCAAACTAATATCTTTAAAAAATATACATTTTATTCAGTAGCCATTTTTGAGTATTGACTCTGAGGCCTATATAATCCTAGTTGTTGGCAGTGCAAACATGAGCTGAATTCTATCAGGTGAGGAAGAACATTTATAATTAGAAAATTTACCTAATTTTTCATAAAAGGGCAGATGAAATTTAATCATGGGAACAAGAACCAAGAACTATAAAATAATTAGACACTAAGAAAGTTATTATGTATATTTCTTGCTCTTTGTCTTTCTTTTTTGGGGTGCTTGTTTTCTCTTATCCCTGCTTCTTTTGTGAGTTAGCTTCTTTCATCTTTTCTCTTACACATCAGATTTCAAGTTGCTCATGATAGCCCAGTGAGAGCCACATAAGCCTCTGTCAGTGCAAAGATTGCATCTACTAATCTCTAGATAATGACTCCACATTCCTTGGAAGCAGATTTCAATTGACCCAGTTTTGGTTCACTGTATACCTAGTGCAGTTGGCTGTGGCAGGTGACAAGGTCATGGAGTTGGCTGCTTACTCAGAAGAAGCTGAGAAGCTGTAAGGATCTAAAGATGTGGTCTGTGCAGGTCGGAATGGATTAGTTTCTAGACACTAGGTAAATATTCTTAAGAAGGGAAAGTATATTCTTCAGAGAAAAAGAACTGAAAAAAAAAAAGCTAGCATTGGATGATTGAAATATCAACCATGTTATATCTGACTTCATCTAAAGTTTCCCACATCAAACTATCTTCTTACCATGCAGTGACAAAAAGGGAAATATTTATGTGAGTTGACAAAACTGTTACATGAAGCCAAGAATTCTGTGGCAAAGGCTTTTGGTGTGTTGATAAAATGTTATAACTGTACAAAACCTTTAGATACCTTTATAAACCACATTTATTCATGAGCTCATTTGTTTCAGTCACCTTGCTGATGTGAACAAGGACACAAAACATTTTGCTTCACTCTACTCCGGTGCTACAGATTCTTCCCTAAGCCCAGCCAAATAGAATCTATTGGTCCAAAAGAATCTATTGGTCCAAAAGATGAACAAGTGAGACTCTGTATGTATGTATTTTAAAATATGTGTTTACTCAACAATATTTGAGAAAGGATTTACGGTAGCTCATTCAATATTGCATCAAAAATATTACTTCACTAGAAAGTATTTCAAACAGCATGCCATACTAAAAGTGGATAAAGGGCATCATTCTACATTACATACAAAAAAAAATCAATAGTGGTATCAGGAATTTAGATCTAGGAAAAAAGAGGTTGCGGCATCCAAGGACAAAGAGTAAGTCAAACAGTAGGAAAAACATAATTAGGATTCTTAACACTAATTCTGCAGTGAGGACAGTGAAATTTAAAACATTGCAGTCTACTTTAGAGGAGAGCTTATTTAAATTTAAAAATAAAGCATCTCTCAAACAGTATGCCCATAAGGGGAATTAATAATATATGATTTACATGGTGGAAAATTATCTTTTTCTTGAACAAAATTAAGTAAAGTTCAGATCAACCAATACTGAATGCCCTGCATATGTAAGATTCCATACTAGGTTTTGAGGATAAAGAATTAATAAAAGTTACAATGCCTTCCTTGAGGGATTTTAAGTAAGGATATTAGATGAAGAAGACATAGATATGCATAATTATTAATTCACTGTTACTTTCAGAAAGACAGAAGTATGTCTACAGTACAAAAATAAAATGAAGAAGGGTACATTGAAACTACCAGTATGTAAACCGCAGTATGGTTCATTAATCTTATAGGTTCCAGACTTATGGAGATGAGATTCACCATAAATCTTAATGTCACCTTGCTGAGGTGAAAAGAATTGACAATATTTCTTTTCTATGGAGGGTCAAAGCTTTAAGCCAAATACTTGAGGTGTTAAATACTAAATCAATAATCAGTCAATGGGTAAAGGAAGTTCTTGTCTGTTTGTTTGTTTGTTTTAATATAGTAGGACCTTCCCATGCATCTGAAATCAAGCTTTGTAGACAGTTACCTACTTCATACCTTGTATGTGGAATGGGTTCCCTTTCAACATGACTCTACTTGGGACTCTTGTTTGTGACAGATCTCAAACAATTTTTCTGGCTTTCTTGTCTCTATTTTTTATTCCATAGCCCCAGTTTATTCTTATCTATGACACTCTATGGTCTTCGTGTGACCTCCTGCTCTAGATCTATTTGGAGACTGTCCCTCATTTGTCTACTTAAACTTGGCATTCATGATGTTCCCTTTATTTTGTCCTGATAACCTAAGCTCTGCCTAAACATTTTACAGTAAATTCATATCTGTCTATTATGTATCTATTGTGACATAAAATGTTTTATGCCTTGATTACCTGGCCCAGATTCTGTCCCCTTCTCCTTATAGTTTGCTATAAAAACTTTGAATTATATTAAGGATATATAATACTCTCCTGTATTGCTCAAAATCTGATTTATATTTGGTTATTACATCAAGGTTTTGTAAACTTTAGGCAAAGACTTTATTTTTATTCTCACTGCACGTATAGATCCCATCAAGCCTACTCACCTCATTCTCCCAGTGCCAGTGTAAAGCATCTCAACTAAGTCTGTGATTAGAAGCTTAACATGGAATGTGCTCTGAAATACTTCCAAACAGTAGTGCAAGTGAATGGTTTGGTAGAGGATGGAAGCCATACAGTGGGTTCCTTAGTATCAGGCTCTCTTCTCATTGTGATGCTATCTTCTGTGCTTAGATATTTGACTTTAACAAGTTTTATTAAAATACAGTTATTATTTAGGAGAAAAATTCCTTAATTATTTGATACAACCTCAATTATGATTATATACGTTAGTAATATTTTATTGGTATTTCCATTGAGGACAGATGTAGAATACAGGACAAACACATGAGTAGGTAGGAGGCCATGTTAGAGGGAAGTGAACAGAGAATTTTAATGATACCATGTACACTATTTATAGGGACTGGCAATTGGGAAATCTCTGTCCTAATCTTAAATATGCCTCTGACTATAATTGGCAAACTATTAATTCTCCATGTTTTCAAAATGTTCTTATGAAAATAAGAGAAATTAGGTTTGATAGTTGAAGGTGCCTTCACTCACCATGTGCAAAGTTTGGCATGAGTGTTGGAGCTTCATTCTTTGCTTTAGATGATTTTTAAATTGAAAATACAAATATTTTTATTGCTTTAAAAATGCCACTGAAATAATAGCAATTTATAAATTGTAAAATGGAAAAAATGAGATATAGAACATTAAAGGTATTGTAAATATTTTTGATGTGAGGTGATCATTGTATATAAATATCCTCTTTAATATGGAATATTAGTGAGAAACATGCAGCAAAAACACAGAATCGGCAAGTGTATACACTAGTGGCATAGAACATCCTCAGTTCTTGCATTTTATATTGTTTTCATTCTCGGAGATACTCTCTTTTCAAATTTTCAGTCATTCAGTGCTCTCAAATTCTGATCTCCCACCATTCTAGGGATTTACAAACTATATGTAATAAGGCATAAGTACATGATAGAAGTTTAATTGTTACTCCTCTCAATAACTTAAATCAAGCATGATAGGCAATTAACTATGTCATGCCAGGGCAATACTATTCTTAAATTTATTATATGTTCTCTTATATTTTAGAAAAGTTTATATTTGAATTATTCATAACACATTTGCTTAAGTTGTATTATATTTTTCATGTAATAGTTACAAAGATATTTTCAAAGTAGGACAAAACAGAAAATGCACAAAAATTTAAGTAAACTGAATTTCGTTTTACCTATGCTATATGAACTCTCCACATATTGGAAAAAACATTTTTTTCCTACTTATATGAATTTGAGAGCAATGGTTGCTAACTATTTTAATAACTTCATTGTAGATTTATTGGTCTTAGTTTCTATGTCTTGGGAGAATTAATTTTATTGGTGTTCTCTTTTAATGTTTTCCCGTCTGCTTCTAGTGTATTCTTTGTACACAACACCACAAGATAACAGTTTGCAAATAGGGTGTTAAAAACATAGAAAACTTAATTTGACTACTTTTGAGATTTATTACTTTGAAAAAAGAGGCATAGGAGAGAAATTTAAGAACTTCATTGTACAGCAAATTGAATGAGACTGAGAGTTGAGCTGTTAGAATATAAATTAATTGATTAGTATGTAATATTGTAACAAACATTATGATGCTATGTAAGTTCATCTCCCTTAAAAACAGATAATTTCTGCTTGAAAATATGCTTACAAATTAAAAATATAGTAAAAGCATTATTCTATGTTTTCATAATATGAATAAATTTTGTTCCTAATATTTAAAGAATACTTTATTTATAAGAGTTGAACTGAGTCTGACAGGCAGTTGAATTAAATTCACATCACCAAGACAGAATTATCTTCCATTCATTCATAATTTTAATACCCAGTATTGTTACTCACTCTGTACAAAGTATGGGCTTCTAATTGCTTTCTAAAAGACTGAATTTAATAGTATTTATGTTGGTTTATATGTGACTTTGTATATTTCATTTAAAAATGTATAAATTTGCCATTATCCAATACTCAAATGCTTAAGCATAATTCACAGGAGTTACAACTTAAAATGATATATGCGAAAAGCAATTCAAGTGAGTTTTCAGTTATTTTTCAATTAGACTTAAGTTAAAGCTCTCTGACCACACTTTAATTAGTACTATAATATTATTTTTAAAGTATCTCTGGAATTTATTCTGTTTGAAAATATAAAGACTTTCTGCTAAAATTTTAAACCATTAAAAGTAGCAAAGGCCATCCAGAAAAAAATTATTTTTTTACTGCTGGATTGCTACATCACTTTAGAACTAGTCACTTGAAATGGTTATGAAACACTATGAAAACTATTACATTTATAAAACATCAAGCCTAATTTCTTTGTAAAATGTCTTATCAGTTTCTTGTTTCTAAGATTTTAAATATAAATGGTTCACCAGATAGTTTTTGTTCTTTTTAAGTGATTATGCACTGTAAATATGGGATGGTTTCAAAATAAAATACAAACTCACAGGCAACACATTTTTTATATTTACTCCCTAGTTATTGGATACCAGGCAACACAGGGCAGTGATCCCTAAGCTCTGAGAAAAGGAGGAAAATGAGGTGAGTCCTGTAATTGCTTAACTGACTCCCTATGACTTTTTAGGATGCAGCACAGGGATAGGAACCCAAGGAGGATCCTAGTGAACTTTCTGAGCTGAGGTGATGGAGCTTAGAACCTAGGGAGACCAACGTGGTCATATGTCACAAGACAAATTTCTGGAGAGGAAAGAGTTACGCAAAGAAGGTACTCTGGAGATTTTCAGAGGGTCTCATTGAAGTGTTCAGCTTAGTAGAAACAACCTGAGGTCAGAAAAACAATCATCTGAAACAAAGGAAACAATCCAGAGAGCTTGCATAGGGCCTGGAAGAGTTAGTCTTTTCATAATCCAAAAAACATTATATTTCGTTGGACGTTGAGTATTGCCTCACTAGTGGGGTATTGCTTCAATGATAGGGAATATTAGCCCTAGATTAATGCTGTTTTGGTTCCAGATAATAAATTTTAAGAGTATGTCTTGAAAAGATCAAAGAGTTGTTAAGAGTTTCCCAGAAAAACTCAAGAATGTATAGGGCTTATGAATATATAGAGCACCCAAAAAGGTAAAATTCACAGTGTCTGGCTTCCAGTCAAAAATTACCAGGCATGCCAAAGAGCAGACAAATATGACTCATAATAAAGACAAAAAACAAGAGAAACATGTCCAGAACTAACACATGATAGAATTTATAACAAGCATATTAACAAGGTTATTATAAACTCTGTTCCATATGTCCAAGAAGCTGGAAAAAACTTGAACAAGTTTAATAGCAATATTGAATCTATAAAAAAAAGTTTCTATGAAAACTTCTAGAAATGAAAACTAAAAATTTCTTAGTTGACAAGTACAGTAGAAACTATCCAAAATGAAAATTAGAGGAAAAAAATGACTTTAAAAATATGAAAAAAGGACCTAAGAGCTGTGAGACAAATTAAAGTGGCCTGTCATGTAATTAAATCTCAAAAGAGAAGAGAGTAGAAAAAATATTTGAAGAAATAATGGTCAAAAATTTTACAAATTTGGTGAAAACTTTAAACCAACAAATCCAAAAGCTCGAAAAAATCCAAGCACAAGAAAGTTTAAGGAAACTACAAAAAAGTACATTATAATCAGTGTCTAGTATTGTTCTGGATTATTAGGAAATTACTTATTGAAATAGTTTAATGCTATCTAGGTCAAGGGGGTAAAAAAAAAAAAACCTTTAAAAAGAAATCATGTTCCCACCTTAGTCCCTCATTTCATTTTGGAAAGTTTTTAAGAAGACTGTTGGATAGTGGGTAGTTCAAGAGTAAGAGTAAGGGGTTAGTGGAGAGTCCACATTTTCAGGCATGATGAATGTTGAATCTTTGCCAATGAACTCTGTAGGCCTCATAATAGAAAGATCTGTTTATGTCCTACTTCGAGAACTCTGATCTACAAATTACTTTACCATCCTAATCTCTCCTACTTTTCTCCAGCCCTGGTTCTATTTTAAATTTTGAAATGGAAAAACTAATTCTGTAAGCACTTACTTAATCTGTTAGTCTTCCATGGCTGACAGGGTTCCTAAGAGTTTATAAAGAGCATAAGAGTAAAAAATTAATTATTTGAAATAATTAATTATTTGAAATATAATTCTGCTTAAGGGATTAAGATGAAGATGTCAGGTACAGGTTTGGGTGCTGGTTTGAGGGCTCTGAGCTTAGACCAGATCATATGATCAAATGGTTATTTGGTAGGATTCTCGGATCTCTTTCTCATTTGATATCTTTCACTGTTCTAAACCTAACATCTTATGGTAGTTTCTTTGAAAGTGTTAGTATAAGGCAAAATTTATTTATATTTTGATAACAATATTTTATTTTGGTAACAGACTAGGATACCAATGCAGCAAAAAAGTACAGTTGAGTGAAATATTTTTAGTTGGCCAAAGTCTGAGTGAGCTGCTACATTTGCCTAAGGAAATTGTGCTTAATAAAGAGCTTTTGTAAATTAGAGCTAATTACCACAATTTACATTTTCATAGATAATAATCAAGGACAAAAGGGATATAATTAATTACATTTTCATCTTTTTTATGGAGAAAGGTATGATGTTTGAAAGATTAAATAAATACATAAATAGCTTATGAATAGGATTTGATTTTCAAAACCTTGGCCTAGGATTCCAGAATTATTTGCTCCTAGAAAAGACAAAGAACATGTTTTTTAGGAGAACCAATAACTTCATCAAAAAAGCATTAAATTAAATAAAAAAGGTAGATATGAGCACATGGTCCTTCCCAAATGTTAACATAATTCAAATCAATAATAAATTTTGAAAATCAAATTTAAGTGTTTCAAATCCAAGAGATTTCAGCTAAGAAAAGGAAAAGTATCTGGGACGACATGCAAGGCTCTTTGATGTGCTCAAATTTTAAATGATGTAAGAAATATTTTTAGTATAGTTGGCCAAAGTCTGAGTGAGCTGCTACATTTGCCTAAGGAAATTGTGCTTAATAACCATAATAAAATATAAATATCCCACAAGAATAGAGTGAAAAGCTATAGACTATAAAGAAGATGTTAAGAAATGGTGAATGCTTTTAAGACTATATTCAAATCAAGAACAAGAAAAAATTTTTGTTTGATATAAATATATAAAATTATCAAATAAGATAAAAAAGAGGGAGAAAAAGAAAGAGAACACACAACTACTACTTTTTTGTTTGTTTTAGGTTATTTGCTTCCTTAGAAAGAAGTATGTACAGATTATTAAGGTAATTGCACAAATTATTAAGATAATTACACCTTGAAGAACACTGAAAAAATTAGACATTGAAGGTGTGAGTGTAACATCACTGTTGGTAATGATTTAGATATTATAGCCATTGGGCAGTATACTAGAAGATTGAATATTGGCAATTGTTGACATTGTTTTTAATAAAAGGAAAAAGTAGGCTGAAGATCATGAGTTCAATCTTTGACAGTACATAAGAATGTTATTAAAATAAATACTTTAAGTTATTTTAAAGAAAAATTAATCTCTGGCTTTATTAAGAACATTTCTATGAAAGATATATTTTCTTTAAAATATTTTTGTTTGGTTAGGATCACAATAACAGTAAGCCAAAACATGATTTTCTGGTCTCTGTTTCAACAGCATAACCTTATCTAAATAAGGGTGGTTAAGTACAAGTTTAATATTAGCCAAGATGGTATGACTTAAAAGTAATGTAAAGGATTCCCATCAACTTGATTGTAATATCAGTAAAGATATTACTAAATAGAAGAACAAAGAGATCAAAAGAGAAGGTAATGAATTACAACTTCAGTAGAACCAGGTAACTGAGGATTTCATTTTTGGTTAGAATGTAAAAAGATATAGATAACCATTATTCCTGTAGTAACAGAAAAGAAACCTAGATGAAATAGAAAAATCATACTTATCTAACGGACTATTGGAGAGCAATGTGTGCAAGAAAGTTTTGATGAACTGATCCCCACAGGGAAGAATGGCTGATATGAGCATTAAGCCCCAAACAGGAGAAAGTCTGCCCCAAACCAAAAGACATTGACTTATTGAGGAGAGGCCAGCTAAGTTGGTCAAGGTAGGGTCAGTCAGGCATGAATGATTGTAGTCCTGAAGATATTTAAATGGAAAAATATTTTGCTTGGCCAAATAACTGTCTCTACTGCTGATCATCATTACCAGTTTTGCTGAGAGAAGTGCAGTAAAGATAAGAATGAAAAACAAGAGAACAAAACAAAACAGTCTAATGTCAAGCAATCATGTTGGTATTTCTGAGGAGAGAAGCAACAAAATATTTAAAGGGCAGAAAATATATAAAGAAATAACGCTTCAACAAATTCCAAATTTCATGAAAGACATCAATCTACAAATCTAAGATGTTCAGCAAATCCCAAAAAGAAATGCAAGAAAATCACACATAAGCCCATCATAGTAATACTGCTAAAAATTCCTCATAAATCCTGAAAGCACCCAGAGGGGGAAGAAACCCACATTAGATATAGGGAAACAAAGTTAAATATGTTGACTGATTTCTCATTTATGAGCAAAGCATGCCAGTGCTTATGGAATGACATCAGTGTGTTTTTTTTTTAAGAAAACAAAAGAAAAGAAAAATCTTAAGAACAAAAAGATTCCCAAAAACAAAAGCAAAAAGGCAACTATAAACTTAGATTTATATATCCAGCATAAACATTTTTCTAAAGTAAAGATGAGATAGACATTTTCAGATAAACAAAAGCAATAGAACTGGAGGCCAATAGTTCTGTGCTATAAGAAATGCTAGAGGCAGTCCTTCAGTCTAAACAAATAATACAAGTTAGAAAGGTAGATCTATAGGAATGATTGAAGAACACTATGTAAATAGTAAATAAATACATATAAAATACTTTTTCTAATTTCTTTAAAATGCAATTTTCTGTTTAAAGCACAAACAATAACATTTTGTTGTGAGGTTTATAATACAGTGATAAATTGCATCATAACTGGCACAAAGGATAACACAGGAGTAACATGGAAGATTACTTTTGTAACCACCTTATATTATACCTAAATTGGTATAATATTAATTCAAGAAAGATTGTAATAAATTAAGGATACTATTTTAATCCTTAGAGCAACCACTAAAACATTAAAACAAAGAGATATGCGTGTAAACAATGGAAGGAGTAAAATGAAATGCCCCCCAAAAAAAAAAAATTGAAAATAATTAATCTAAACAGGCAGAAAAAAGGGTCAAAAGAACACAGAACAGAGGGGACAATAGAAAACATAACAAGATAGTTGATAAAATCAATCATGTAATTACGTTAAATTTAAATGGATGAAACACTTTGATTAAAAGTAGAGATTGACAGAATAGACTAAAACCAGAGAAAAACACCATTCTGATGTTCATAGAGTTGCATTTTATTTGTATTGTATTTGCTTTGCTTTTTTATTTTGAAATACTCTCTAATATTCAGCAGGTATAAGAACAGAGAAGAGAATTTCTGAATATTCTTTATCCAGATTCACCAGTAGTCCACACTCTGCCACATAACAATTCCGTGAAGATATCTAAGTCCTCTTGAATCCTCAAGGCTCAGAGAGATTTAAATGATCTCCTTAAAAGGTTTCACAGTTAACAAGTATTGTTGCTTCAATATAAACTCAGTGTTAATCTAGAACACATTTTCTTAAGTATAATGTTTTATTACTACCTACGTGTATAAATACAGTAGATAACTGCTGGTGTCAATATTCAAATGATAGTTGAATCAAGCTGGCTTCATATCATTTTGTATCTCAATGTAAAATAATTAGTTGACCATAAATGGTCAGTTAAAAGTCCATCGTGATACTTTGTAGAGTACAATGGTAAACTGACTACAGGGGTCGTTCAGGGTTACAGCTAAGTGACAGTATTTCATGGATAGTATACAGAGAGATTCTGCCTTGGGTAGGTGATCAAGTTGAATGAAAGAAAAGTCCCCTTTAAATTATAAACATTTATTATATTACCTGCTGTTTTATTGGAATACTCACAATTTCAGTTCCCTGATTTGCCCTTTCCCTCCAGTCCAAAAAGTATATTGCATCCTTTAGAAGTCGTCTTGATTTATCAATAGATTTTCATTACAGTCATTATTGCCTTAGGAATGAAGGTACTTTCCAGATATTAAGAAAAATCTTCATAATCTTAAATTGGAAGGGGGGTCTTATATCTCATTAAAACAAACTTCATTAAAATTTTCAAGCTCCATTAAACTTAGTCAAGCCTCATTAAATGAGTCTTAGTGTATTTAGCCCTTTCAAACCAAGCTGAGAATATCTAAAAATTTAAAAATTCTTGTTATGTTTTTAGGCTCAAAAGACTAGATAAGACTGGTTAAGCATCGAAAGCTAATTAACTTAGAATCATTTAACATCTTTTTTTCATGGTTGACAGAACACTTAGGTTGTTAAATCACTTTGGATTTCATTAAATAATTTTAAATATTGTTAAAATTTGCTAAGCATCATTAATCCAATTAATCACCATAAAGAGAGTAAACACTTAAACTTTTGTTTTATTTTTAAGAAAAAATTTAATTTGGACAAAACTCACTAAGTTTATGAGTAACATTAATGTATCTTATCTTCCTTTAGAATTATTAACTTAAGCTACCCCTATTTAGAGATAAAGATATTTAATCAGTGAAATTTTAAGCATTTCCTTCACCATATACATCCAACATTATAGAAACATTTAAAATCTGCTGTATTGTTTATGATTCGCACTATATCTATCATCTGTCTGTCTACCTACCTATCTATCTATTTATCTATCTATTTATCTGAATAATGAATAAATGGATGTCAGATATGGTAATTCTGTACATGCAGTTATTTGTTACTGAAAGGAAGAGAATGCATAGCAAAAGGTGCATGGAGCAACTCAGTTATTTTTTGGATCACCATCTGCTTTTGTTGGGTCATTAGACTCTTTATTTCAGTACCAGATGAATTAATATTTAAGAATGTCTCAACACTATTCAGAAAGTATTCTTAATATTTTCCTTTTACCTTATTTCCTTTTAGTTAAAGAAATGTATTAATCAGAACAAAGTAATATAAAAGGGAAACGAAATGTTTGAAAAATGATAAAAAGTAACATTTATTCATTCTTTCAACACATATTCTCATTTAAGCATGGGATGTTGCTGCTCATGCTAACCTTATCATTCAGTGATCAGATAATACCCAGGCCATTGAAGAACAGTTCATTCGAATTCATCTCTTAATGCCAGGGCTGAACTCTACCAGGTTACAGCAGCAATCCAAGAGCTGTGCTGAAGAGGTCATTTCCTTAATCCAAAACCCTACTTTCTGATTTCATAGCTTGCCAGATGCTTCATACAGCATCTTTCCCACAAGCATCTTACCAGGGCATGGCAGGTAATAAGGCCTGAATGGTGGGGGGCAATTTGTACTGTAGTCTGGGCCTGCTATGGAGTTCTTTCTCCATCAGACTCTATGCTAAACTGGCTGGTAAATAGGTCAGAAATGTAGTCCCCAATATGGTATGTATTATCCTAAGAATGCAAACAAATGTGCTTCTTTCCTCATAGGGTATGGTGTAAATTGCCTCTCACTTTAGAAGGAATATTCCAACATATCCCTTTTTCCTAGATATTGCACAGACCTGTCAGTCTCATATCCTCTTGCATTGTCTTACCAAAGAAGGCGTCTAGAGGGTTTGTTTCATCCTGCTATCAGGCCAATCAGCATAATGTCATCAATATAATAATGAACCAGCCTGATATTCTGAGGAAAAACAGGATAGTCAGGGTCCCTCTAGATGACAGTATGACCAGGAGCAGAAGAGTTGAGGTATCTTGATGTAAGAGAGGCAAGATGTTCCACTGTTTCTGACATGATTATCTTTGTTGATAGAAAGTCTAAAGAAAGCAACTTAGTCTACGGCCATGCCACCCTGAACAAGCCCGATCCTGTCTGATCTCGGAAGCTAAGCAGGGTTGGGTCTGGTTAGTACTTGGATGAGAGACCACCTAGGAAGACCAGGTGCTGTAGGCGTAAAATATAAAAAAAAAAATAAGGGATTATAAACTGACAAGGTCCTTGTAATCTGTGAGGTCAACCAAGGGTTGTCTCGCCAAAAAATAAATTTAAAACAATTAAAAAAAAAAAAGAAAGCAACATACCTGTGTCAGGATATATTGGTTATATCCACTAAACACTCTATTTCTCCATCAGAGCTGTTATTGGTAAATCTACTTGATTAAATTTGCAATGATATCAAATCATTCATTTTGAAAGGCCTGTCTGGCTTTTGTATTAATTAGCCAGAAAAGTAAATTAATGGAAATGCAATAGGAATTATTACTGATAAATTTTCCAGGTACTATTTGATAATAGTATTAATTTCTGTCAATCTCCTGGGATAAAGTATTGTTTTTAATTTACACCTCAGTGCAGATGTGACTTAATGGCTTCCACTTGACACATCCACCATAATGACCCTCACTAAACAGGAACAAATCTAGGGATTCTTCTAGTTACTAAGTATATATTCTAGGATCAATTAAAAGAACTGCATTGTGCATCCATGATTCCACTGGCTGTCTTATCAGATGACTCAGACCACATCTTTGTCTTTTAACTGACTCCCAATGTTGCTCATTCTGACATTGGAGTGAATCATAGTGGAGGTTTGGGTCCACTTAGTGGGAGGTTTGAATTAGCTTCAGTTCAGAGACAACCTCTAATAATTCCTGGAGGGTCTGGGTATTTCCCTTTCCCCAGGCATGTTCACCTTGTTAATACTCACATTAACAAGTTTCTGCCATTCTTTTGACTAATGGCTATTTTTGCCCAGAGCAGGTCTTTTACTTCTCCAGTTGGGCTTTGATAGGATAAAAATCTCGTTACAGTCCTGGAGGCTATGCAAGGTGGTGAGGTTGGGTCTGTATGAGAATCAGGCATCCTTGAGGCAAGTGTGCGAAGTGAAAGATTTTATGACCAGTAATGCTGGTTATCTCAGATATGAAGTGGCTGCTTCTATAAGTAGAGAAAATTAAGGGTGATTTAGGGATTCAGATTTCTTGTTCTTACCTATTTTTACCAAAATGACCCTATACCTTAGGTTGCAACATCTTCCACACCATGCTTTAATGTTAGTGAAGAGACCTGGAGGAGTTCCACGTTGGCTCTGCAACTTTGTAACCCTTCCAGACAGACTCAGTGTTATCTATCTTGTGGCTGTAAAAGATAAAGAATCTTTTAAAGATTTTAGAGAGATTTTCTAATTCTTTTTCTTTTTCCCATGTTTTGAGCCAAGTATCAAAAACTTGAACTTCTCATTTTCCCTGGGTACCATCTAGGATTTTCAGAAGCAGCCATCCCATGCAACAATCTTTGTAATCTCTATTGTGACACAACCACTAATGTAACAGACAATCGATGTTAAAATATGAATATAAACACACTATAGCTATATAAATTAGACCTCATATAATCATGTGAAATGGACATTAAGATGGCATGCTGATCCATGACCAATCTTGTATCGTGATGGTTGTCAGTATTTTCTCCAATTTGTTTGAAATCATTTAAGCTCTCCAAGGAGCTTTGAGCTTGAAACTACTGAATGCACAGGTGAGGGAATAAGCAAGGGTGGGGTGAAATGGCAACCATGTGTTCAGTGGAATATGCCTGAACCTTCGGTCTGCCATCTTTTATGCTCCTCTCTGGAATACCTCAATCACAAAGTCAGTTTTCCTCTCAGCATTTTAGGGCATGCATTCTCTCCATTATTTTCAATAACCATCACTAGAAGTCTGACTCCTTGAAGGCTCATGTTACAAAATTAGAATGTGTTAAGATTTCTCTTCTGTAAATTTCTGTAATAGATTCAGCCAGACTCCCTTCATCTCCTAAATCCTGTTGAGCAATGTTAGACGTACACATCTTCAGTACCTTCATGTACTAACAGGACCTAATCCGATACAATTACCTGATTATTTTCATAATCACAAATGAAATTGTATTTGGTTCCATACTGTACAAGAAAAACTTGGTGTTTTAGGTCTCATCTTCCACTCATTTATAGAAACCATCAATCTTAATATCACCTTACTCAAAGTTTGCTCAGAATGTGAACAAATTAGCAATCAGGAATAACATCTAATAATGGAAACTTTATGTTCCCAGTTGTTTCATCTAAAAAAAGAATGGGTCTTTTTGAATAAGTAAGAATACGGATTATAAAGCGTTTTCTTATATAGAAATACCATTTTATAGCACCCTCTATTATGCTATATTCAGCCCTGAAGTAGAAAGTCTCCTATGGAAGTGGAACTTAGGAAACTTGATTTAACTAACAGCTAAGAATGATTTTAATTTGTGTATCAATTATTCATATGTAAATGTTTCCAGGCTACAAGGAATATGTATACAATTTGTCACATAAGCAGGGCAATTTCTTCACAAGATAAATATGCTTAGCAAATTATTTGCTCATAAAGCAAAGGTGAAATTAAGCTGAACCTTTACTGAAATATCAAAAATGTGAATTAGTCAGGCACAAATTAGTTTTTCCTGTAGCGGTAAAAACAGTATCTAATAGCTTTACAATCACGCGATATTTAATATCCATATATTTGCATATAAATTACTCTTTAAGATATCTTTAATATTTATATGGGAAGACTGCTGAAAATGTAGTGAATGTTAAAAGCAGCAATAAAATGCATCTAAAAAAGTGTTAATAACGTATTCCTCCTCACACTGCATGAATGACTCCTGTATTAAATTTTCTTAGTTTATGCTTCCCAACAATATTTTTCAAATGCTCTAATGTCATAAGCATAGCAAGCTGACTGCAAATCAAACTGTTTATTCTGCTTGTAGTTACTAACACTAATACAAAAATTTTAGAGTTAAAACTTACCTGACAATTTTGCAGATGATGCATGAGGCCGACGAGCATACCTCCTTAATTTTTCTTTTCTATGGTTCTAATATTGAGAGTAAAAGCCACGCATGTCTGCTTTCAGACAAAAAGGATATAAAAGAATAATCACTTTACATCATGCAAAGTGCAACTGATGCATAACTTAAACTGCATGCCTCCCAATGTGTTGGGCTAGAGCCTTTCTAACCATCTGGCAAGAATTGGAAGATTGTGGCACAATGTCTGATATTGTGGGTTTTGTGCCCCCCAAAAGGTAGGTCAAAGTCTTAACTCCTGGTGCATGTGACTGCAATCTTATTTGGAAATAGGATGATTGCAGATGTAATCAAGTTAAGATATAATCATACTCATTAATCTTATATGATTAGTGATCTTATAAAGAGAGGAGAAAAGGTACAGGCAGAAAACACAGGGAAAATGCCATGTGATGATGGAAGCAGGGTTTGGAATGATGCTTCAATAAGCCCAGGGGTACAAAGAATTGCTGGCAATGCCAGAGGCTAGAGAAAGGCATAGAACATCTAACTTAGAGCTTTCAGATATAATGTTCTGCTGGCAATTTCTAGCTTCCAAGACTCAGAGAAAATACATTTCTGTTGTTTTAAGCCACTGAGTTAGTGGTCATTTGTTACAGCAGACCTAGGAAAAAACTAATAAACCTGAATTTTTATGAAAGGCACTGCTTTCCGTTACACATAGGAGGCCTTTATTAAAATATGTGTTTTCTGAAAGAACAATGAATTAATATATTAGCAACTGTTAATATATCTTTCTGAAAACAGACCGAAGAAAAGAGACAAAATCATTTTTGATGAAGATAAAGAAAGTCACGGAGTATCTATCTAAAAAGGAGTGATACAGCTGGGGCCTGATGATTGCATTTTCTATTTATTCTATTTATTCATCAGATAGAGCGAGAGCCTATGAACTGGAAAAAAAAATATATGGATTGGGTGGCAGTCAGGGTGTTAGAAACATCCACATAATTCTACACCATATTGAGGACCAGAGCAAAAATATAAAAATTTCCTATGATGTTCTCATTAAGACCAAGGGTAAGAGAAAATTGGATAGAAATAAATTCATTGCTTGGAATAGAAAGAGAGGTCTTTAAGCATTATAATGTTCAATATTTGCTGGAGTTAGAATAAAATGTAGGCTAGAGAGAGCATCAGTGGAAGGAATTAGTGTCCAATAAATTGAACTAAATTATCACTTAAAATGTAATATAGTGATAATATCTATACAAATGATGTGATAAAGAAAGAATATTCATATACCAAGAATGGACCATTTGAAAGCTGCCATCATCTGGAATAATTTCTTTTATTTTATCTAATTCTTGCATAAAGCTTCATTGAGATCTTATGGCAGCTATAGCCATTTAAACAAAAGCCCTGAAGTTAGATTACTATAGCAAAATTATACTTTAGAAATGAAATTTTATAATATGAATTTAACAAAACTCAGAACTCACACTTTAATTTATATGTGAAGCAATTTTTTAGTGCATTTTTTTTGTTATTATTCAGATGATGAAAAGACCATATGGTAACCCAGACAAACTATTAAAAATTTGTAAAATACAATTTTAATTGGTTTCGGATCCAAATTTTTTGATAGTTTAACAAACTAACCATATTATTTTTTAAAATGTCATTCTATTTCACAACAATGAGTTTCAAATATACTTTACCTCTTGCGGGGCTTTTTTTTTCTATAATTCTTGGAATTCATAGTGCTTAGTAGGAGCTAAAGCCAAAAGTAAATATATAGACAGTTGGAGCTACTTAAGTAAATGGAGGCCTGGAAAAAATTAAGAAATTAAAGTATTTGTAACTAGCATGTATAATCAAAAGCAGAAAAACCTTTTTCAGTGTTATTCAATCAATCTTGGTAGTAATAAATTGTTTTCTTTACCTTCAAAACATTTCCAGAATCAAACTACTCCCCATTTTCTACCAATACTCACAATCTCCTACTTGGATTGTTGCATTAGTCTCCTGACCAATCTCCCAGTTTCCACTCATTACTATCTGAAGCTTTTTCTCCATGACAGCATCCAGAAAAATTCTTTCAAAATGTCATTAAGACCATGTTACTCTCATTAAAAAACTTCAATAGCTTTTTTTTTTTTTTTTACTTACAGTGAAATCCAATGGACTTACTATAGTTATTAAAAGGTCATAAACGACCTGGCTCCCAGTTATCTTTCTGACTATGCCTTCTACCACTTTCTCTGTATTGCTTGCTCTGTTTCATTTACAATAGCCTTATCTTTGTTTCTCGAGTATAACATTAACACTTCCACTTCATAGTCTTTGCATTTAATATTCCTCCTCCACAGTCTTTGCACATAATATTCCTCCTCCTTGAAGTGCTTTTTTACTCAGATATTGATGTCATTTGCTTTTTCATTACATTTATGTTTGTTCAAATACCTCCTCACCTGAGAGGCTGTAGCTAACTGCCCAATATAGAACATGCTAGTCTCTATTTTACCCTGTTTGCTGCTTTGTAGTATCTACTGTCTGTCTTTATTGTCTGTCTCGTCCAACTAGATTGTAGGTTGTGTCATAGTAGGGATGAGGTTTTGTTTATACCACATGCTCATATATTCTACCTGGTGCTTAAAATCATGCCTGGCAGAGAGAAGGTGTTCAATAAACATTATCGAATAATGATTATTTTTGAATAAATAAATTAATTTTATCAACAGTACTGTCCTATAGATACTGAAGTGCTGGCGAGTAATGAGCTGGCTATTATAATTTACTAAGGAATGAGTAGATCTGTGTGATAGAATTTTTAGTGAACTAGTCAACATAAGAATCAACATTTACTTTAACATATCAGGTTTTCATGCTCCAACAACTTATACTAAATTTAATGTTTGATCTAAAATCATAAGAACGCCTTTAGATTCCATTCTTTGCCACAGTGAATTACTTAATTAATTTTTGTATGAGTTTCTTTCTTCATTTACCTTTATGCTTTCAATTTCAGTGAACATGAATTAGTGATTAAAATAAGAATCATGAAACCATTGAATATACTCAAGATATTAAACAAAATCTAGAACTACAAACTTTCCAGATGTATGAAAAGATCTGGCCTCATCTGTGAGACTGCTTTGATAGAAAGGAGGTAGCATTTTTCTAACTACAAATAAAAAATCAGAACAATCCTAGAATTAGTATACCTTAATTAGTTGCTACCTTAAATATGGGTTTATCATTGTAAAATTACAAACAAGTCTAAATATTGCTACCTTTTTTGATGAAAACCAGATTAATAACTTTATGTAAGCATTACATTTTCAACACGCAACATTTTGAAAGAAAATCTCAAAAATTGCTTGTAATTGGAAAGAAGATTCTTGGCTAAGAGCAATATAATGTAAAACAAAGATAAACAAATGAAATCTTTTTTGATGCTTTCTTCAAAATAAGTTTCAAGAATCACCTTGAAGAGTTGAAGTTCATGTAATAAAAGAAAATTTAATAAAGCCCTTTTCTGTAATTATAAGGCAAAAAACATTGTACCAACTAAAAAATATTTCACTATTTCTATGTTTTGCTACACTCATTTCTGAAGTTTAGAAGTACTTATATGTCAAAACCAGGAAGATAGCATTCCAATGTGATATTAATTAAGATGAATATAATACGAGAAAACATTATTTTTCTATTCAAAACCTTGAATTTAACTGCTTGTATGCTAAGCTTTCCTAAATAAATTAATAAATTAAACACACATACAAAACAGAAAAACAAACCTAGTTTTGTCCCTTATTTTAAATTAATTTTTGTCCAAATTTCCTTCCCATCCTCAATAATTTATTATCTCTTTTGTCGATGAGGACTTTGACTTATTCTAATTTCTTTATACATGTCCCTTTGTATCAACTTTCTTATTCTCCAGTACATAGAAGAATATTTTGCATTTTAAAACTTCAATAAACAGATATTTTATTTTTAAATATACAAACAGATTTCTATGGTGCACAGATTTGATGTATGATGGAGCTAATAAAGGACTGTCTCAGAATGAACAACATATCAATAGCCTCATGACAGCCAGATAGATTAATTCAAATTAATACCAAAATAGACCATGATATATTGGTTTTCCAATAGTACTTCATCTTTTGACAAATAGGAATTGCACTATGCAGTGTAGATATTATTTAGAACTCATTGAGTTCTCAAATTTGATTGACTTATATACATAAAATCGATGACAACACCTGGAAGAGAAAACAGAATATCATTTTTGTGACAAAAGGACCTGTTCAGGAGACATCAACATAAATGGTAAAAAGCTATTTGAAGTTTTCTTAAGCTGAAGTGATAAAATTTCTTTCAAGTTTTGAGATATGAAAGTCCAAAGTTCAATTTTCAGTAGAAATTAATTTTTCACTTTCTGGCATCAAGAATATATATAGTCTTGATATCTATCTGTGATTAGAGGAAAGGCCACAAGACAAAGGCAAACTCTAGAATAATTTAAAAGACCCATTCTCTGATCTCCCAAATTGTTGAGAGAAAAAAAAAAAAAAGGAGAGAAATATCTATATGGGAAACCCTGTCATTTTTAGAAAAATTACTTCCACTCTATCATTTAGATGCCTTCAGGAATAATTAAAATATTTTAAAATGATAAACTTGATATTAATTGTTGGCTCAAATAATTAATAGTAAACTCATGTCTCTCACTTTTTTTCCCCAGTAACACATTTTTTTTTGCCTCTGTTTCTTTCCATGTGTTGATTTCACCATGAGATTGTTTCTAAGACCATGGAATTAGTTCCAGACTTCAGATCGATTCATGACAATAAAAGAGAATGGACAAAAAGTTATTTATAGAATTATTTCCAGAAGATAAGGGAATAATTGTGTCAGTTTTCCAGAAAATATTTTTTCACATCCCATTGGTTCAAACTGGGTCACATGTCCATTCTTAAACTAATCATTGATGAGGGAGGATGGATTAGTATCAGTTCAATTGGACCCCTTTTAGCAGCTGTCAGTGAGGCCAGCATCTGCTGACACACAGGGAATATATGAGAATATATGAGGAAAAAGTTTTCCTTATACAATAAGGAAAAAGGGAACTCTGCTAGAGATGAAAGAGAAGAATAGATACTAAACAAACAAATGACAATGTACACTATAACTATATATACTCTTAATGTATAAAGAAAATACATCATTTTCATATTCTTGATACAGATAGATCTCTCTCTATACATGTGTATATATAGTAAACTTAGCTTTACTGATAAAGTTTTGACTTACATTTAGTAGTGGGTTGGTATGGTCAATAATTTTATTCCCATTATAGAATCAGAATGCTATACAGGTCACAAAATTTACAATTATTGCAAAAAAAAAAAATGGCCAAAAACATAATTAAGCTAGCCTATGAAATAATTAATTGAATCCTATTTCTTATTTATGTGTTCTTCATATATAATGAAGTTCAACCGAAAATTAAATGTATATCCATTGAGGTCCATTCCTAACTTGGGTCCATTTAGCATTGAAGATTAAAATCCTTCATCCTACAGGTTCTACTTTTTTTCCAGTTTCAAATCCATTAATAAATCAGAAGCCCATCTCTTCTATCAATTGAGATTTCAAATATTAGATGATTGCTTCATGTAAAGTATACGCTATACTTGAACTCGAATACTCTCATAGTTAGAGACATATTGCCTATAAACTCCAACGCCCCTCAACTCCATCTCAGCACACCATATGCTATCATTCGTTTTGAAAAGAGCACAGGATTCCTGGCTATGTGTTTCCAGTTAAGGTTAAAAAGATGGTGGTTTGTAATGGGTATGTGATGTAATCTTGCCCTCTGGTGTTCTTTGCCCAGCTGACAATAATGAAGAAAGGGGAGGTAATTCGTTTTTTTCTAAAATACTACTTTTTGGTTATAAAATCTCCAGTGGCTAGATGTGACACCAGATTTCTATCTCTCTTGATGCTACATGCTACACATTTCTTGCTGTTTTGTTCTTACCACTTAATGCTTGAGGGGGCAGCAGTCATTTTTGAATGTTTAGACATTCGGCCACCTATTTTGAGGGCTTAAGCCACATCTCCATTATTGCTATTCTAGTTGCATTCTTGGTTATAGGCAAAATTTATACCTCTCAATGGTCATTCGGCAATAGCAGAAAAGGAATCTCTAGGGAGGGTAGGGAAGAAAGAGTGCATTGCTTACAGTTTGTGTATTTTTATTTTTCAGTATCACATTATTAAATCGGAAGCATATCTCTTAATTATTAATTTTTTATTTTTTTAAAGGACAATTTGGGACTATTACTTTTGAGCCAGAAGGAGAAGAAACACCTTACATACACGGCTCTTAGGCCAGAGTATTGTACTCTAGCTTTATGCTCCACTTCTAACATATTAAAATCACTCTGTTCCTGTACCTGACCGCTTTTCTTCTTCCGTAATGACTTGCAATCTCTGCTCTGAGTCCCACCAAATTGCTCAGGGCTCCATCTGCCTAACCTTTGCCTGATTCTATCTTACTGAGAGACTGTACCTTATTCCTAAGAGTCATAGTGACTGTGTTGGCAAACCGTGGACTTTCTATACCCTGGATGGAGAATAGCATTTCAGTCTCCAGGAATCACATCCTTTCAACGTGCTTCCAATGCCCTAAGATCCGTTTTTGTGCTCCTTCTAATTATAGGGAAATTTTTAGATACAGGCATGATAGAGCAGGGCAAAATTTCCTTTATACTCTTAGATTCTGGAAATTGTACATATCAAACGATGACAGATCTCAAGATAGAGCAATTCCTCTGTAAATACCTATTATCAGTACCTTCCCCCACACCCCTTTTTGGTCCAAAGTTTAAGTCACAGAATATCTTGTGGCTAGGGTTATAGTATTTAAAATAATGCCATGCATTTGCTGGATATTTAACTGTAAGTGCTAGGTCTAACTTGTCTAATTAAGAAACTGGGTAAAGTCACATCTAGCCCTAAAATAAATCTATATTTTTGTTCAAACCACAAATATAATCTTATATGAACATCAGAAAAGAGCTTTAATATTACTTTTAATCTGATGTTATTTGTTAGGCTATTGCCAAATATTCTTAAATAAACCCTAAGATATAGTAGTTTGTCACTCTAGAAGTTTATTTCTTACCCATGTTATATCCCAAAACATGTATTCAGTGGGCAGCTTTGCATGAAGCAATTCAAAGATCCAGGCTCCTTCTGTTTTATTGTGCTGTCATTTGTGTGTGGTTATGGATACTTTCTCTTCCATCTAGAGAAGGAGAGAGTTCATAACGTCTACCTGCTTCTTATCATTTTTAGCCTAAAAGTTACAAAATCACTTTTGCTTACATCGTCTGGGAAGATTGTAGTCCTGTAGAAATGGGGGCTTGAAAACATAGTCCCTGATGGGGTAGACCTTTTTCAGAAACCAGTCTTTTCTATGAAAGGGGAACACAAATTGTTAGAAGAACCAATAGCTACCATGGCTAAAACAGTGATATTAACTAGAGAGATTGTTTTAGTAATCATTTCATGTAAAACAAACAAACATTCATCTTGGAAAATACTTCATAACCCCGCAGAAGTGAGATTTGGAGTTTCAAGCACTTTAACACTTAAGCTTCTATTGTAAACTAAAGGACAAAAAGATGTTGAGAATATCTGTTTTACTTGAAAATCTACTTAAAACAATTTAAAAATTCAGACTCCTACTCATGCTGCAGTGTGGTCATTCAGC
>NW_011888783.1:21768926-21771966 GCF_000151845.1 Pteropus vampyrus | reverse complement strand
ATTGTAGTCCTGTAGAAATGGGGGCTTGAAAACATAGTCCCTGATGGGGTAGACCTTTTTCAGAAACCAGTCTTTTCTATGAAAGGGGAACACAACTTGTTAGAAGAACCAATAGCTACCATGGCTAAAACAGTGATATTAACTAGAGAGATTGTTTTAGTAATCATTTCATGTAAAACAAACAAACATTCATCTTGGAAAATACTTCATAACCCCGCAGAAGTGAGATTTGGAGTTTCAAGCACTTTAACACTTAAGCTTCTATTGTAAACTAAAGGACAAAAAGATGTTGAGAATATCTGTTTTACTTGAAAATCTACTTAAAACAATTTAAAAATTCAGACTCCTACTCATGCTGCAGTGTGGTCATTCAGCGAAAACTTCCACAAATGATTATAAAAAATGAAAACATATTTTAAACAAATTCTCAACAATTTGAAATAGCAATACATTAAACAAAGCAGGCAGAAACAACATGAGTGGTTGCCTTTGAGAGACAATTGTGACAAGTAAGAATTACAAGTATGTGGCTTCTCTTTTTTGTCTGCAAATACCTCACCCCCACCACTTCTCAGCTCCATAGGCTTACCGGGTTAAGGTAATAGTGGACAAAGTTCAAAGTTGATCTCCTAGGTCTTAGTATGATATAAAATACACATGCACAGGGAAGTTGTGCTTGTTGTCCATTCATTGCCTCTCAGCTCCAAGTTCAACTTTTACTGCTTGCTCTACAAACATGGAGGTGGGTCTTATGAATATTTTTTTTTCTTTTTTAGCAGACAGTAAGCTTTATTAATAGAGGGCACTGGATAGACAGTTGAAGGAGGGAGGAATTGTACTTCTTGATTTTTTTTGCTTCCAGGTAGCGTCTTGCAGCTTACACAGCTTTCCAAGCTCACTCTAGCTCCTGCAGCGTGCATGGCTTCTCTAGTGTTAGCTCCTGCAGTGTACACCACCAGCAGCCAGCATTCACCTTAGCATCTCTCCCAGGCAGACTTGTAGCAGAGTGCTTGAAGTGAAATATCTTCCCTTGAGAAGCTTTCCCTGGCATTTCTAGGTAGGTAGCTGACAAGTTCTGCTTACACAATACCAGAATGACTTTTCCACCATCCGGTGAGCCAGAGAAAGCTATGCCTTCCAGCAAGGTCTTCATCTCAGCCCTGGGACCTCTTTTTTGGACCTGGGGTGTTAAGATATGCCCTCTAGTCGAAGCTTGCCTTCTCCTGCAGAAAAATCTCGTAAAATTTTTATATACTAACTGTAGGAAAGTGAGACGCATTGGAAAAATATTCACATGAAGCTGCTGCTGAGTAAGTGCATGTTTACAGAGATCTTTGAAAAGTTACACTGCTATGAGATTTTTGAAAAGAAGGCATATAAGTCAAGCTGCAGACTGTTAGTTAAAATTGAAATATTTTAGAATAAGCCATCTGAGAGGAAGTGGGAGATAAGTGCATATTTTTCATCTTTTTTTTTAAAAAATTATGTTTTAAGGGAAGTAAAATAAAATTCATAATTTAATTCTTTAAGAAATGACTTGGAAGAAATGATGTATTCTCTGTTTCAACTAATAAAGTTATGATGGTACTTGGTTAGTTGTTCTGTCTGATTAGATTTAACTGCCTTTAGTAAAATCCATTAAGAAGTGCTCACCTTATCTCAGACACAATAAAGCAATGTCACTGGATTTCAGTTGGTGTTCGGGGTAGATGTGGAAATGGGAGTAGGGTACAGTCAGATATTCTTATATCATGTCCTCTTAACAAGAGATGTTCCTATTTATTCTGCAGCATTTGTATCTGCAGAGACCCTAAGAGAAATTTGCCTTGTAGCAGAGAAATCCAGGGGGAAGAAACCGATTGTCCACTCTTATGGCTAAGTGTCTTGGGAGTATTTTCGGGAAGTGGAATAAATCCCATTATATCTGATTTCATACCAGTGTGCCTTTCTTCTTTTTATTTTCTCTATAGGCAAGTTGTGTAGAAAACCTTGGGATAGGAGGTTGGCCATCTGAATAGAAGTTCTTTTTTTCCATATAGCTAGTAAAGTCACCTAATGAAACATTACACTTAAAACCAGCAATGTTTGAGGGTTCTTAGACAGTTTTAGGATCAAATTAGAAATAAAATTTTATTTTTATTTAACTTTGTAAGTTCTAATTCTTTTATTGATTTAGCAAATATCTTTTTCAAAAAAATAACATCTTAGATGCTAAGAGGTTTTGTAATATTAAGGTAAGTTCTATTTCAGAAGGGAAAGAATATGTATACGGGGATTGAACAAATAAATAAATGTAAGGTGGATGGTGAGAGCCAAGTTTCTCATTCTTGGAAATGGAAAGCCATTGGCTGGAATGAACTATGTGGAACTGGATTAGAGGTAGAGGCATCAGTATAGACTCATGTTTAACTTAATATAGATGGATAGAGAAATGATGACAGGTTTGTGTATATATATTTCTTAGTTCTATCTGTTCAGAGGACCTAGAAGCAGTGACAGCACAGTAGCCACGTTATCACACCAAGTACCCACATTGTGGTTTATTCTGACAAAGAGAATCAGTGTTCCTTGGAGAAATGACTGATTCTAAAGATGAAGTAGGGAAAATACAAGATAAAGCTAGAGCATATTAAGGAAGTGCTCAAAGGGATGGGGGTAGGAGGGGGTGTGTCTAGCTCAGGAGCCAACCTGAAAGAGCTTCTAATGACTAGAGCTGGAACAACTTGAGGAACAAAATAACATAGTGTCAGATTATAAACCAGAGTGTAAAATAAATATTCATGAATACATACTGATTTAAAAGACTGAATAAAGAAAGAAATAAGTGAGAGGAAAGAGACAAACCTTCTTTATAGAAGAATTTCAAAGAATTTATATAGCTATTTCTGCTCTAGGACATAGAGCTTATTCCACTCCTCTCCATGCCCTCCTTGTTCTTGCTACACTTAGTGACTTGCTTCCAGAGAGTAGAATATGAAAAGAGGGAAAGTAACTTTACTTTGGAGAGACATGACAAACTTTACCTTGGCCAACTGCAAGG
>NW_011888783.1:21757371-21768444 GCF_000151845.1 Pteropus vampyrus | reverse complement strand
CCATTATATTATTTTTTAAATTAAAAAAAGAGAAAATTCCCAAATTATAAAATTTATCACATGGAGTCATGAGTTTAGGGTCTTTCAGATACTCTGATCAGCAGATGTGAAAGATACAGAGGATAAAGTAATTCGTTACGAAGTAATATTTTAGAATTTCAAATCTGCTGTTAAACAGGTTGGAGTCTTTCCCAACTCCTCGATACCTTCCATTCATTGTGTTTTCTATATCCCATTTAATGTTCCTGATTTAGCTAGGATATCTTCATAGAAGAGCCCTTGAGCAATTTTCACAAAGTGTTTTTTGGAAAAGGACTCTTAAAATAAGTGTAAGAAGATTTATTTTGTTTCTTCTAGAATTTCTGGAATATGAGTTATTTATTATTATTTATTATGTGCTAAATAAATACTATTATTGAATTTCCATGATTCCTTTTCCCCAAACCACAATACTTAGCCTGTTCTTTTAATTCCATTATTTTGCATTTTCATAAGTGGTGTTACATACCAGTACTATCATCATACCAGTCATTCATGGTCTAATGGGGAACTGGTGGAGGGCATAAACTCTCATGAACTTCTCTGTGGCTGATGGCAAAGCCGTATCAGTACCATGAAGGTGTTCCCCGAAGAGAGTTCAGTGCTGTGACCTTTAGAAGCAAACACAGAAAAATATGAGAGAAGAGTTCAGAAATGCAACAGGGAATATGGACAGAGTGCCAACAGTGTCCTTTCAGTCTTGAAAATCTGTTATCTTCCCTCTTGTAATAGGAAGTGTCTCAAAACACTTTCCATTTTCCGCCTCTTAGATTTCAACTCAAATGTCACACTGTCTCAGGAAAACTTTGCCTAATAAAGTTAGTCTAAGCTTTTCAAATATCATGCCTTCAAAATAGTATTCCCACATATTCTCACTGATTTTTAGTTTGGGATAATACACATTTATTGTTATGTCTATTTGCCTAATATTTTTTCCTTCCCCAATTATACATTAGCATGACTGTGCTTGCTATTGCTTATTGCTTTACCCTGGACCTTTGCTTATAATAGAGCCCTCAACAAATATTATTGGAAGAAAGGATAAGTGAGGGCAGGGCAGAAAATGGGGGCCTACATGCTTAGGAAGAGCGATGAGGCATTCAATTTCAATAAGAATTTTACCATCCTTCCTTGTGATTTGGAGAATTCTGTGCTGAACCAATATGACTCCATTAATTACACAGAGTTTGTAAAGAGACAATTGATTCCACATATGATTAGACTGGGCTATTTTTTGCTGATGAGCACAAATATTACAGAAGTTAAGAAAAGTCTATCCACCAAAGATATTCCACGTTTTCCAAAATTAGTTAAATCCCAACCTAAACAATGCATTTTCAACTCAATAACTTGGTCATTCATCCAGCAAGTCTTTATTGAATGCGAGCTTTGTGATGAGTAGTGGAAATTACTACTGATACAAAGATATGAGGAAGATATATCTCAACTTTTATGATATCTAGTTAGTTAGAAAAGATATGTTTGAAATAAATGAGAACACATTATTGACTTCAGAATAGTTTACAAATGATTTGAAGGTAAAGTATGGCCATAAAGGATAATAATCAATAAAATGATATTAACCTTATTATTAACAATACACACATACACAATACATAACATTCTAGATGGATTAAAGAGATCAAGGATTTAAGTATATTGTTTTGAGAAACTAAAGAAAAAATTTTTTGTGATGCTTTGAAAAACAGGCTACTTTTGAAGGAATGCAAACCAAGAGGCTATAAATAATCATTGTAAATTTGACTACAGTTCTTTTTCTAAATGGCAGAATACCCTGAATACAAAATTAAAATATAAATGACAGAAAATTCCCTTTTGAATAGGATTTGTAGGTCACAAGAAGCAAAATTTCCTGCTGTAATGACTAGAAAAATGGGATAGCTATGAAAACAAAAAGGTCTTGAATTAAAATGTCAGAGAAGAAAGAGCTTTTCATATGTGGGGTAACAAGAGACAGCTCTTTTCTTTCTCAGGGACATTTTTCAATTCTGAGTACAAACTGATTACCTTGGCTTTTGTTTAGGGACTGTACTAAAGGGAAGATAAGCAGCAGAGATTTTGAAGATCATTCTAGTTGGTATGATGGGTGAGAATCTAGAGAGGCCCTATACATATGGCTGGTTTTACCCACTAAGTATGATGTGGGAGATTTTGAAACCAAATATAACAAGAGCCTAATGAGGTATGCCCTAAACCTTTACATGCAAGCTGAACATACCAATTTGTTTAGGAATGAGGCAACAGATACTAGCTAGGCTCAAATAAAAGACCTTGATAGGGGCATATCACAGGAATAAGGAAGAACTGGAAGTAGACTAAATCGAAAAATGAACATTAGCTCCCCACCTAACTCAATCCCTAACTGAATGGATGGAATTAGCACCTTGCCTTATCTGCCTGGCAGAGCCAAGAGGAAATCCTGGGAGGAAAATAACATCACCTACAACCTTTACATCACCTACAACCTTTAGTTTTTTTTTGTTTTTTTCCCCCCTGCACAATATTTAATGTAAAACAAAAATCATGAGTTATACAAATTGGCAGGAAAATATGCTTAAAAACATTGAGAAGAAATAGGCAATAGAGTCAGACCCACAGGTGGTAGGTACATACATTAGACTTAGCAGGAAAAAGACATTAAAATAACTATTAAATTTATGTTAATGAAAATAGATTAAAATATGGACAAAACAGAGGAAAAGATGTTTAACACTCAGAAAATTTAAATCTATACAAAAAATAACATGGGCTTTCTGGAATAGAAAATATAACATTTGAGTTGGATGAGTCAACACAGCAGAAGGCAGGATGAATGATCTAAGGACAAGTCAATAGGAAATATACAAATTAAATCACAGACAGGGAGAAAAATGCAAATAAAACCAGTACAGAGCAATAAAGGAAATGTGGGACATACTCAAATGGGAATGGGAAGAATTCTGTAATCTTATGATTAAATATTAGTTGGGTTTTGGTTTTGGTTTTTGTTTTCGTGGCCCTGAGTCCCTGGATCTGAGTCCCTGTGATCTTCAAAAGCATTTCTTAGACTTTTTTTTTCCTCTTAGTAAACTAGGAAGGCTAGAGGGGTAGAAGTTGTCTAGTTTAATTACTCTTCTTCAAATCTGGTAAGTATCTGGTAAAGTAGTTTCCCCTGAGGCAAGTCTCTTTGACTGTTTATGGTCCTGACCTGTTTCAAAATTGTTAGTTTCCCCTCTCCCAGACTAAACCACTAGTAAAGGTTTTTCAGCCTTCACTGTAATAACCAGGCGTTTCTTGAAGGTGAAAACCCATGAAAATGCGAGGGCTCCCTTAAGACTAGGCCTCCAGGAGTTTTAAATTCTCAAGCCAGTCCACACTCAGCTTCCAGGAATTAGTCAATTACAATGTGAATATTCCTACAAATTACCGGCTCCAACTGGTAAACTGACCTCAGCTGTGATTCTTTATATTCACCTTTCTCTCCAGTTTTCAAGGCAGCAGTTTGTTCTGTGACCTCAGTTCCCGATGGATCTAAGAAGAGCTGTTGACGTTTGATCGTTCAGTGATGACTTCCAAGCTCTTTACGAGTCAGAATGGGAACCGTAAGTCTAGATCACTTTTTATTAGTTTCTTGCTTTGCAGCTTCCCTGACAACACTAACATTCTGCATTCAAAATGTAAATGTATGTGAATGAAGCTGTTTTTAAAAACGCTTGAGATCGTTTTTTTCACTTTAAGTCCAAGATGAAATAGACAAGATTTTTTTTTTGGCTTTTTTTTTTTGCGATAAGATATTTTCCAGTCTTGTTTTTCTGAGTGCGTTGTCTTTTACAATGCCTGTTTTATTCAGAGTTATCAATTCTGGTGTCTTATGTTGTTCTACGACAAGGCTTTGTCTTTATCTTCTAAAAGTAACTGAGATCAGCAAAACCCTCAGCCACAGCTTCTGGACCAATTTACCACTCTGGTTTCCTGACCCTGCTTCACTCTTGGCCCCTTACATTGTTGCAAGTTCATATGAGAATGTAAAGGTTGTTCCATTATTTTAAATCTAAAACATCCATGTATTTTTTTCGCAAGCATTTTTTCAGTTTCTTTTTATTTGTTGACTTGTTTTCAGTATTTAGTCTAAAAGTTCTTTCCTTTCTGGTTCTCAACTGTATGTGGAAATTTCAGATCATAAAATAGGTGATACTTACTTGGATCACTGAGATATTGTAGTTCTCATTCATTAAGGAAAGCAGTTATTTACCCCATAGGTACTGGGCATGTAGAATGCAATAATAAGCAACATGTCATTAGATAAATTCTTTCCTCCTAGATGTTTCTGTCTAAAAAAAAGGGTTGGGAGGAAAATTTTTCCCTTTTTTCCTTCTAGGTTCTTTGGCTGATCTAACATTTAAATTGACATAAAATAGATTAACAGGAGAAAAATGAATTTAATTTTGTATGTATGGCAGCCCTATAAAAAAAAAATGAGACTCAAAGATGTGACCAAAGCAGGAAGCTCTTATACTTTTTAGACAAGGAAATAATTAAAATTGTGAGGAGTTGACAAGACAGAGTTTTGGGCTTGGGGTAGTAAATAAGTGAGGAAGTAACACACTTTATACAGCTTTCTTGGCCCTAAATTCCTTATTCCTGGTAATAAAAATGCCTTCTACCCTCTGTAACAGGGAGGGTGCATTTCACATGGAAAATTTATTTCTTGCTTCCAGGGGGACAAAGGAGGGTGAGAGTGTCCTTGCACATGCAATTTCTCAAGCAACTTTAATTTAAAAGAATCAATATGCCCAAATGGCATATTTTGCGGTTGCATGTTCTGCTCCCTTTCAAAAGAAAGAGATAAATTAAAAAATATATCTAGAAAAGCACAGTGGTAGAGGTACATGTCCTGTGTTAAGAGAGCACAGTGAAGGGAGAATGCCTAAATATGCCTTATTGGGGTAAACATTGTAGAGAATAGCTGAGGGAAACTGAATGGAGAAGGTGACAATTGGGCGAAATTTGAAGAGTAACTAAAATGTTCTGGATCTAAAAGGATATGTAGGGTTTTCCAGTTATCAGAAACAACATATGCATGGGGAACAATGGGAAGTAAGTGAATTTCAGTGTGGCCGGCATGCTGTGTTGGTGGAAGATAGGAGTAGAGGAGGAGTATACGAATCAGACCAAGTGATGGTTTTCCATGTTAAAATGAGACTGGATTGTGTTTTGAAGATGAAATAGGAAATGTTGAAGTCTTTTAGGCAGACGAACAGGAGCATGGTGAGAAACGTGCTTTAGAAAAACCACACTACTAGATGTGTAGAGATGTGTAGAGCAGACCTTCTCAAAACTCAGCATGTGTAAAAATCTCGTGAAGAGCTTGTTGAAACAAAGTCAGTGGGTACAAAACCCCTAGAATTTCTGTTTCTAAGTCTGGGGTGGGACTTGAGAATTTGCGTTTCTCACATGTTCCTAGATAGTAGTGATACTGCTGGTATGAGGGTCACACTTTGGAAATCACAGATGTAGAGAATGAGTCGACTAAATGAAAGACAGGCACGATAACAAGGCCAGTTTGTTCCTGTGAAAGCGATTAAAGCCATCGATCAGGCATAAACAAAATGAAGCGAAAGCAGCAACAACAAAATTATTGACTCAATTTGTTATATATTATTAAAAAGCAAAGTTAAAACAGCTTGCAATAGCATTTATTCCTAATTGATCACTGTGACCCCCTTTTCTTCTCTCCTTTTCTATTCCTACATCTATTCTATTCCTTATTACCTAACTAGTCTATCAAGCTTTGTGATGAAGTACCTGGATAGAGGTCCAGGAAGAAGTTAAAGCATATGGAAAAGTGGAAGAAAATAGAGCAATAGGGTTACTAAATAGTTATTATGCTTCAATTTTAATGATTTTGTATTTTATGGTACAACTGTTTTTACATTCTTGTGGGCCAGCATGATTTTAGGTGCTTAGGCCTTCTGACCTCTTAATCTGGCTTTGAGTAAATGATATGAGAAAAGACAGAAAGAAAAAAAAAATTAAAGAATTCAGGAGGAGAGAAAGCATGCCAGGTTATGAAACAAAGTAAAAAGGGCAAAAAATGAAGACTAAAACAAAAAAATTCTAGATAGAATAGCTTATCATTAGTTTAGTAAATATGAATAACAATGAGGTTAAGGCATTTGTTCTGCATACTGTTCCCCCAGTGAGTGATAGCTTTGCACCTGGAGTTAGGTTTTGATCTATTTAATAGGCCTTTGGAAAGGCAAATGTACTAACTGAAAACTTCTTCCACTGTTTAAAGCCACTTGATTTAGTGGTTATCATCAAGTGAAGATTACGCTTGATACTTTTATTTTAAATTCAACCAAAAGGCATAACTAAAGAAAATAAAACAATACTCTGGTGCTCCAAAGTCTGATATTCAGGTGAGTAGGATATAAGTTTCTGTTAACAGGGGTTTTCGATATTATTGCTCTTAAAAGGTGATTTGGTGTTGAATTTTAATAAGTCTTTTGGATACAAAATATTATTTACTATATTCAGTTCTGATGGGAAGAATGGAAAGCGTCCATACTTTTTCATTAGTGGATTCATTTGACTGCCATTTGGTGGTTTGCTTTTAAACTGATGGATGTGAGTTTCCTTGGGGATTGTCATCCTGCACAAATTGACACGTTATAAAACTCGGGGCCCAATTGAGTAGACCAGTTTTTAAGATTGTATGGTTAGCTGCACATTCCGAGATGAGGAAATAAGGTACTACATCTCTGGGAAATTAACTTTTTGAAAAATATCAGCAACACATAAGTTTTCTTTGGTTACTCAGACCTCCTTATCGAACTATCAATGTGATAGTTTTTTAATTTTGAAAATCTCGTCGCCAGGTTCTTGGTGACATATCACCAGTCTTAAACTTTGTCTTGGATATTTGTACCTCCCCAGCTTGCCACAAAGCTTTTCCTACTCATCTCTACATAAATTGCTTTAGTCACTTTTGCACAGAGATGTATTTCAATGCTTTTTTTCCTGCATGTTCCCATAGCATCTTACGTATTTTTTGGTAAAGGGATTGTAAATTCTTCAAAGGTTAAATGATATTGTATACTTATCTATGTATCTCTATTAACTTGAATGTATTTATTAACTCAAAGATTATTCCCCATCTCTTACTTCTTCGATAAGGCTTTTTTCTTCTCTCAGTATGCCCTCCTTTTACCATCCTACTGAAAGATATGTGCTGTATTTTCTAAAGCTGTCTTGACATTGTTTTATAGAACTCTCGTCTGATCTGTAAATCATGCATCCAAAATAAAATGACCATTATAAGAAAGTGATAGGATTTGAGATAACTGCAGAAATGGGGTTGGTGAGATAGTTATAAATTTATCATCAGTAATACTAAAATATAGAAATTTGTTTTTCCTCTTAGAAAAGACAATTATATATAAAACCGAACAATGAGTGAAAAACTTCAATGTTCTCATAGTATTTGGCTAAACACAAAACATATAGAGAGACATTTCTTAAAAATCATTGCTATATTAGGACATGAAATACAAATCTATCTTTATACCCACTTATCATTCTATTTTTAAAAATTCCCATTAAAATAAATTAACATTGGCTTTCCATCCCCTGCTCCCACTTCTCTCTACACTCTAAGTCACAAGAAATGATTAAAAGTGTTTTATGCACAATATAATCTGCTGTCTTATTGAGCCCTAACTTTTTCATAACTTCACAGCTTGAGCGAGTGGCATTTTCTAACGTACTCATCATTGGCTTGTTAGTATAATAAAAATAATAATTGAACATGAAGTTTCTTAAGTATCTGCGTCTCTATATTAAGAGTCATAGCTTCTGGACCGCATAGCTTGTCTTCTAGATTTTTAATGAAATCTATTTTTAGTTCTTGAATAATATAAAAAGCCGGTGAGTTACTTTTAAGAGCCTTGCCTTTTCTTTTCACAGCAGCAGCAGCTGTTACTGCTCATATCATTGTTGTTCATATATAAGGATATAGCTGAAGAGACCAATTCATGACTAAGCAAGAATAACTGTGAATCTGAAAGATATTATGAGGAAATTTCATCAGAAAATTTTAAAATAGTTCTTTTTAAAAATCAGTAAAATCTTTTCAATATTTAAAATATACATAACTGTATTACATATTAAAATACTGATTTTTACTGTGTTATTTTCTCTTTTCTTGGCCATTACTTGTGATTTTGCTGAAATTAAATATGAGAACAAGGAAAATCATATAGCTGATGAGTTGAAAATTCTAAGGCACTGAGAAAACTACAACCACATTTCTCCTTGAAGCAGACAGCATAGCAGTGAGTTAACATTCCCCCATTATAGCTAGATTCTGGATAATGGTACACTACAGACCTATTGCGGTGAAGAACAGATGTTGGCAGATGTTTAACCTATTGTGAAATGAAGCAGATTTAACAAATGTGATGTATTTGGATTAAAATTGTGGGGTTATTTGGCCCATTTCCCAGGGTTTCTCAAAGCTCTTACTGAACAGATTATTTTCAGTTAATTTGACTCTTCATAGAAGAAAGTGGCAAAACATTATGAGTGGTTCCCAAATACAGGATTATGTTTATGTAGAGGGGAAAATACTGCTTGTGTTAATATTTTTTGTATCCTTAGGCGAGGAGCATTATTAACATATGGCATAGACTCTGTTTCATCTATTAGTCACCAGGTAATTTTTACCTTGTACTAGATCATTTCTGGTAACATCCACTTTCCATAAAGTGTTTCGGAGGGGAATTTTACTACTGATGCTACCAATTATATCTAATAAAAACAAATCATAAGAAAATTAAGTTATATTTTGTCAAGAAATAATTTTAGTGTAATTCAGGCTAGAATGTTCTTTGATTTGAAAAAGAAATAAAGTTTACAAGAAATGTATGTGATCATAAGCAGTAAAACTAAAGGAAAAAAAACCTACAGCATTTCAGTAGGTAAATTTGACACATTATGTGGTATACAGTTTATATTTACTCTAGTCAAATCATCTGCAAGTAAAAAATAAAATAGCCAAAACTTTGAATGACATTTTCTGCTGTTACACTCATGAGAGAAGGTATTTTAGATTTCATTTCATAAAATTCTATGTAGATGTTAAGAGACATTTTAAGGACATTTAATGAAATACTTTCTGTAATTTTTTTTAGGAAGCATGGGGGTAGTTAATAAACATAGTTTCTGTTTAAGATCTTTCAGTCACTTTATTTTTTTTAAAAAATCATATGTTGTATCTCAGAAGTCTCCATTCATTTTATATGCACTTCTGAATATACAGCCATATTCATACTCATAACTATTGACAATGTGAGACAGTATACATCCATCCTTATATGCAAGCTTATAAGAATGGTGATCAGAGTTGCAGAATTTGACCATTGTTTATATCCTTAGATTTCATGTTGTCTTTTTCATTTTGCATATGAGATAGCAAAGCTATATTTTAAACCAGAGTTCCTACCTTGTTGATAATAACAATTACAATAAACTGCATGTTATTGAGCATTAGTTATGTTTTGATTGCTTTACATAATTTTTCTGATTTTTCAGATGAGGAAACTAAAAGAAACAAAGTTTAATAACTGCCCAAGTTCACATAGTTATTTAATATCTAATCTGGTATAGTTGAACACGGGCCCATGTGATTCAAATCAGCTCATTCTACCAAACCCTACTCATCGTGGTGTCTTTATAATGAAAGCAAAAGAGTGGTCAGTCATTTTTCCACACTAGATTTTCTTCATTTTTTATTTTAACTACCGGAGAGTTTGAAAGTAAGCAAAACTGGGAGGTAGGCAAACTTCTGTTTTCATATTCCTTATCTCTATCTTTGTCTATGGCCATTTCATGCCACAGTTTTCTGCATCCTTCTTCTTCATTAGACATCTTGGGCCCACGAGGGGGCTCTGGTGATCCAGGCTTATTGACTTCCAGGTACTATCATGATGCCCTCTCTCAGCAATAGCATTTAGTATTTCCCTTTTATCTCTCCCAAAGCCTTGCTCCCATGTTAAACTTTACCTCTTCTACAACAGAAGACTGGGGATTGCACTCCATTATGTAAGGTGACAATTGATAATTTAATCCTCATACCAGGGCTAATAACTGTTACAGCTTAAGGGCTGTGTCCTTTCCACAGGTATATGCATTTTAACAGGATAGTTACAGTTATTTTAAAAATGGTGTAACCCTTTAATGATGCGATATGTGAGACTAGCAAGGATTTAAGGGAGAGATTTTGGGCAAGAGGAAACGTTCGTCAGACATGATAAATCTAACTGCATATGAAAGTAAAGGTAACTCATTTTTTTAAATGTTGTTAGGAAAATTGATGACAAATGAATTTAAAATACAATATTGTTTCCAAAGCAAATGATGGAAAAAATTATTAAAATCACAGTACCCTAAAGAAATGAACAAACATAAGGTTAAACTTGCTGTTTTAGTATGTGTTTGGAATAGCAGTACATTGAAAGATAATCAATAACATTAAACTGTGGGTGTACCTGACACATGAATCAAAATCGAACATCAAAAGAACACCATTTTCATTAGCATCAGTGAAGGAAGATAAGAAGTGATTGGATGGAAATAGGACTGTAGTTTAATTTTAAGGAAGTGGCTTTATGGAAATATAAGGATGAGAATTCTCTTTTTCTTATAATTAATGTTTTTAATTGCATAAAGCACTTTTATTATTGCTTTGTTTAACAACCTGTGGTTAATAGGTCACACATAATTAATAATACAAAGATAAAAATACTGTCACTATAAATTAAGTGACTGGCATTATGCTGTTAACATTAATATTCACCTAGAAGAAAAAATTTAAGTATTCTCCAAGAAAGTGATACTCGGTCACAGGTGCTCTATTCAAGAAAATTACATGAGACTTCCTGGGCATGGGTCCATACACTGATTTTTTTGAAGTCTCTCGAGTTCATTCTAATATGATGTCAGAATTGACAAACTTCGGCCTAGTATATGTAG
>NW_011888783.1:21755160-21757321 GCF_000151845.1 Pteropus vampyrus | reverse complement strand
TTGAAAGATAATCAATAACATTAAACTGTGGGTGTACCTGACACATGAATCAAAATCGAACATCAAAAGAACACCATTTTCATTAGCATCAGTGAAGGAAGATAAGAAGTGATTGGATGGAAATAGGACTATAGTTTAATTTTAAGGAAGCGGCTTTATGGAAATATAAGGACGAAAATTCTCTTTTTCTTATAATTAATGTTTTTAATTGCATAAAGCACTTTTATTATTGCTTTGTTTAACAACCTGTGGTTAATAGGTCACACATAATTAATAATACAAAGATAAAAATACTGTCACTATAAATTAAGTGACTGGCATTATGCTGTTAACATTAATATTCACCTAGAAGAAAAAATTTAAGTATTCTCCAAGAAAGTGATACTCGGTCACAGGTGCTCTATTCAAGAAAATTACATGAGACTTCCTGGGCATGGGTCCATACACTGATTTTTTTGAAGTCTCTCGAGTTCATTCTAATATGATGTCAGAATTGACAAACTTCGGCCTAGTATATGTAGGTGACAGAATATGTAGGACTGATCGAGAAGTAAAACTTACTTATTGTTTGATAAATAATATTGGCACTTGCCAATATTTTTAGGTCTTTTCCTATTCCTGGGTACATAGAAGGATTATCTGTTAAACTTAAAGCCATCTAACTTGCTTCAGTCAATAAAATAAGAGTGATAGCACTTAAAATTATGATTTTCCTTATGATTCTCTTTACTCTTTTCCTCTGCTTACATGAACCCTGAAGCATTTTGTTAAAAGAAAGGTGCCATTAGAATGCCTGGAATTCTGAATTACTTCATGAATGTTAACTTTTTCTGCATTTGCATGAATGGAAGATGAATTTTCATAATGTTAAACCCCTGAGATTTTGGTGCTGTTTGCTAATTACTACAACACAACTCAGCCTTCTGACTGACACAGATGGCTCCAAAGTGTTTATAACTCTCTTTCTCCAACCTTTTTTATTTTATTACCATTATAATATAGAGTGCACTTTTTTGTTTCTAAGAGCAGTCCATCAATTTTTATAACCTAAGTTACATGAGGAAAAGGAACTTTTCTAATGTTTGCTTTTTGTTTTTGTTTGTTGCATTCATATAGTGAATATTTGGGCAGATTTGTGTTTGTGGAGTTTTTAAATTGCTTACTCTAATTGTTATAGGTCCATTTAGATTTTTTTTTGTTTGTTTGAGTTTTAAAAGTTTGTGTCTGTGTAGGAATTTGTCCATTTCACCTGGGTTGTTTAATTTCTTGGCAAAGCATTCTTCATTGTAATCCCTTTAAATTCCTTTTATTTTTTTTAAAACAGTGTAGTGCTCCCTCTTTCATTCTTGACTTTAGTCATTTGAATCTTTTCACTGTTTCGTCAGTATAGCTAAAGCTTTGTAATTAAAAAAAATTGTTTTCAAAGAGCCAACTTTTGATTTTGTTGATTTTCTTTATTGTTATTCCAATCTTTAATTAATTTCTGCTCAAATATTTATTTCTTTTCTTCTTTCTTTGGGTCTAATTTGTTTTGCTTTTTCCAGTGTATTCATGTGGCAAGTTAGGTTATTGTTTTGAGATCTTTCCCCTTTTTAAAATATTGGTATTTATAGCTAGAAATGTTTCACTAAGCACTACTTTAGCTGCATTCTGTGGTGTAATGTGTCTTTATTTCAATTCATCTCAAATATTTTCTAATTTCTCTTCTGATTTTTACTTGATCCATTTGCTATTATAAGTATTTGTGTTTTAAGTTTTTCACTTATATGTCAACTTCTAAAAAGTTTTTCTGTAATTGATATCTAGTTTTACTCTTGTTGGAGCACTTACTCTGTATGGTTTCAATTCTTTTAAATTCGTTGATGTTGTTTTATGGCCTATCATGTGCTATTTTCTGTATAACGTTCCATGTGCACTCTATTCTGCTGTTGGTGTGTGGAGTGTTCTATAGATATGTTAGGTCTAATGATTGATAGTGTTAAAGTTTTCTATTTCCTTGTTGATCTTTTGCATAGCTATATATACATTATTGAAGTAGATGCTCAAACTCTCCAATTAGTATTTTGAATTGTCTGTTTTTCCCTTTAATCCTATAAGTGTTTGCTTCATGTATTTGGGGCTTTGTCGTTAGGTCTATATATGTTTATAATTGTTAGATTTT
>NW_011888783.1:21744496-21755110 GCF_000151845.1 Pteropus vampyrus | reverse complement strand
CCCTCTTTCATTCTTGACTTTAGTCATTTGAATCTTTTCACTGTTTCGTCAGTATAGCTAAAGCTTTGTAATTAAAAAAAATTGTTTTCAAAGAGCCAACTTTTGATTTTGTTGATTTTCTTTATTGTTATTCCAATCTTTAATTAATTTCTGCTCAAATATTTATTTCTTTTCTTCTTTCTTTGGGTCTAATTTGTTTTGCTTTTTCCAGTGTATTCATGTGGCAAGTTAGGTTATTGTTTTGAGATCTTTCCCCTTTTTAAAATATTGGTATTTATAGCTAGAAATTTTTCACTAAGCACTACTTTAGCTGCATTCTGTGGTGTAATGTGTCTTTATTTCAATTCATCTCAAATATTTTCTAATTTCTCTTCTGATTTTTACTTGATCCATTTGCTATTATAAGTATTTGTGTTTTAAGTTTTTCACTTATATGTCAACTTCTAAAAAGTTTTTCTGTAATTGATATCTAGTTTTACTCTTGTTGGAGCACTTACTCTGTATGGTCTCAATTCTTTTAAATTCGTTGATGTTGTTTTATGGCCTATCATGTGCTATTTTCTGTATAACGTTCCATGTGCACTCTATTCTGCTGTTGGTGTGTGGAGTGTTCTATAGATATGTTAGGTCTAATGATTGATAGTGTTAAAGTTTTCTATTTCCTTGTTGATCTTTTGCATAGCTATATATACATTATTGAAGTAGATGCTCAAACTCTCCAATTAGTATTTTGAATTGTCTGTTTTTCCCTTTAATCCTATAAGTGTTTGCTTCATGTATTTGGGGCTTTGTCGTTAGGTCTATATATGTTTATAATTGTTAGATTTTTCTGATGGATTGACCTTTTTGTTTTTTATTATAAAATATTTTTACCTCCAGTAATATTTTATGTTTTAAAGTCTATTTGGCCTGCTATGAGTATAGCCACTCCGCCACTCCATCGTTCTTATGGTTGGTATTTGTATGACATAGCCCTTTCTGTGTATTTACTTTCAGCCTATTTGTATCTTTGAATTTAAAGCGTGTCTCCTGTAAATGCAGTAGCTGGACCATGTCATTTTTTATCCAGTCTTAAAGTCTTTGCCTTTTAATGAGATTGTTCATTTGCTTAATATTAATCATTATTTTTGATATAATAGGATTTAAATGTCATTTTACTGTTCGTTTATATGTCCCATGTCATTTTTTATTTCTCTCTTCCTCTTTTACTGCTTTTTTGAAAAGTAAATATTTTTAATATAACATTTAAATTACTTGAATGACTTTTACTATATTTTAGAAAATATTTTCTTAGTAGTTGCACTACAGCTTATCATAGACCTTAACTTATAAGAATACTTCAGAATTATACTAACTTAATTCTAGTGAGACACAGACATGTTCTTCTTATGCAGCTCTATTGTTCTTTCCCTTGTTTTGCTATTATTAGTTACATAATACATCTTCGTAATTTACATAAGGATACATTGTTTTAATTATTACTTTGTATAATTTTATGCCAATTAAGAAAGCTGAGAAAAGAAGGGAAAGCTAGTATATATTTATAGAGTTTGTTGTATTAAACTTCTTATTTATTATTTAGCATTCTCTTCATTTCTTTCTGTAGATTCACATTACTATCTGGTGTCATTTACTTATTCCAATACAGCTTTCCTCCTACCTACCCCCTTTGTGCTGTTATTATAAAATCAGTGCATTTCTGTGTGTTATATTTCCAACAATACAATGATAAACACATTATTTTATATATTTGTTTTTAAAATAAGAGAATGGAGGAGAAGCATTCATTTATATTGTCTTTTATAATTATATAATTACCTTTACCAGTGCTCTGGGTTTTTTTATATGGATTTGAATGATTGTCAGTGTCACTTGCTTTCAGTCTTAAGATCTTACTTTCATTTTTAAATTTTAAGATTTTATTTCATTTTCTATTTTATTTATTTTGTAAATGTCTTAATTTTACCTTCATTTTGAAGGTAGTTTTGTTGGCTAGAAGATTCTCGGTTGATAGTTTTTCTTCTTTTAGTACTTTGAATATGTTATGCCACTCTCTTCTGACCTCCACTGTTCCTGATTACAAGTTAGCTGTTAATCATAGTTGGGGTTCTTTGTGTTAGACAAGTGATTTTTCTCTTGTATTACCAAAATTTTCTTTGTCTTTGGCCTTCAGCATATTTTCTTTGATGTGTCTGAGTACGGTTATCTTCATTTTTATATTATTGTAGTATCGGTGCCTGACAATTACCTATTTCGTAAGTGTCTGAGATTGTTTTTGATCTCTGAGGCATCCATTTTAAAGACATACATCTCAAATAAACATATTGCCAGCTGTACAACTAGATTAAGAACCATAAATTAAGAATTAGATTAAGAACTATAAAAAAAAACACCCTTAAATTTCCCCCTTGTGGAAGAAGGCCTTGGTGACCTAGATAACTCACTGCTTGAGTGACCCTGTGTTTCCTTTTTCCACTTAATTCCACACTATCTTTCTCTCTACTCATGTCCTAACTACGTGGTTCTGGGTTCTTGTATCCTCCATGACTTGGGAGTAATAAATCTTTTTTTTAAGTTCTCTGATATTTGTTGCTGAGATGCATCCTGCAATCTTAATAAGATCCACAGGTCTGTTCCAGCCACAACACTGACTCTGACCAGGGAAATGTCTGTGAGGGCTTGTCATAAGTAGTACTGGGCCAGGTGAGTGCCCCCAGGAATTCCTAGCTGATAGGCCGAGACCAACATAAAACAACTATTTAGAGTTTAATGAACTTCTTGGATGCTTAGATTAATGTTTTTCATCAAATTGGGAAATTTTCAGTCATTATTTTTCTAATATTTTTCTGTTCCTTTTCTTCTCTACTCTTTCTGGTAGTTCTGTTATGTATATATTGGTGCATTTAATCTCATATTTCTCTGAGACTCTGTTCCTTTTTGCTTTTTTGATCCTTTTTTTCTGTTTTCTTCAGATTGCATATTCTCTATTGATCTATCCTCAAATTCCTTGATGCTTTCTTATGCCAATCCAAATATACTATTGATCCCCTCTAGTGATTTTTTTTCTCCCTTTAGGTTGCTGTACTTTTCAACTGCAGTATTTCTGTTTGATTCTTTATTCTCTATTTGACATAACATTGTCTTTACATGCTCTTTTTCTTTTTTAAGTCTTGTCCCTTTTAGTTCTTTAAAAATATTCATAATGGCCTCTTTGATGACCATGTCAATTAAATGTGACATCTGGGCCCTTTCACAGTTTCTGTTGCCTGCTGTTCTTCCTGTGTATGGGTCATGCTTTCCTCTTTCTTTGTGTGTGTTCTAATTCTTTTATGGAAAGTGGACATTTGATTAATATATTTTAGTAATTTGGAAACTGATTCCTCTCTTCCATCTTTGATATTTGTTATGTTGCTCTTTGTTAATTTAATGACTTGTATTTATTTCCTATTGCTCTGCAATAAATTATCACAAACTTGGTGGAGTAAAAGAAAAATTTATTATCTTAGTATTAGAAGGTCAGAAGTTGAAAATGACTTTCCATGAGTTAAAATCAAGGTGACAACTTGGCTGATTTTCTTCTGGAAGCTCAAGAGGAGAATCTGTCGCCTTGAGTGTTGCAGCTTCTAGATTTGGCCCACAATTTTGACATGTGGTTTCTTTCTATCTTCAAAGCCAATAATAGCTCGTCAAGTCCTTCTCATGGTGCATCACTCTAACATTATTGCCTCCCTTTTCCTTAGTATGAGGCCCTTGTTAATACATTGGACTCACTTGGATAATCTAGGCAAGTCTTCCCATTTCAAAGTCAGCTGATCAGCAACCTTAATTCCTTCTGTAAACTTAATGTCTTTTTTGCACTGTAACCTCACATATTCACAGTTTCCAACAATTAGGATATGGCCATCTTCGGGGAGCCATTATTCTGTCTACCACACTTGTCTAGAATATTTTAGTGAAGTGTATTTTTTCACAGTATGAAGTCTCCGGAATTACTCGCAAGAGGGGGCAACCTTGGGCATGTGTGCAATTACTCCGAATGTCTTTATTTTGGATATTGGAAAACAGTGCTTCATAAATATCAAGAATTTTTTTTTAAAATGTTAGATAGGTATTTCTCAGCAGAGGCCAGACTATAAACTAGTTATTTTGAATTTCTTGTTGAGTACATACTTTTCCTCACTAATCTGCCTTCCAGATATTACCAAGTGAGGATTATAATGATGGTGGCTACATAGATTCATCTTTCTCCATGAAGGAAATGGTGTTATATTAACACAACTCTATATATGTGGACACGTGCACTCATTAGACAAGAGACTGTTACAACTAAATCTATTCACACTCTAAATGGTAAACTATTTATTTTAAAGGAAACTTTTACACCGTTGAGTACTATTGGTTGACAAATGAATTTAGAAATGATTTACAAAAAGACGAAAGGTTAACTTTATAATTGCTTTGATAATACTGTATTATAAATATATCCAAGAATCGTGATATCATCTAGGTTAATTTCTACTGAAGTAATAAATGTAGCCATTACAAGGGTAATCAGAAAATGAGTGTCTCTCTAGAGAATTATGCAAAAAAGATCAAATTGCAAGACCCTAAGAACATTGTAGGCACCGATTTTGTCATATCCACAAAATCTAATGTTTAACAGTTATTGAACAGTTGTGGGGGGTTTTTTTGGTGATAAATTAGATGTATAGGCACCTTTAGAAATTTTCATACTGTTTTCTTTTGCAATTCATCTGTAAAATGTACTGTTTAATTTTGAAAATTGCAATTTTGCCTGAGATATTAAATGGCAGGTTGTATTGTCCAGATCTGCATCAAGAACTATATATTTTTAACATTTGCCAACTTTATTTAAATAGAACAAACTCTTAAATAGTATTTTTCAGTACTAAATGAAAGAGAACTTTTCAAGTATTATACCACTTATCATGGACAAGTCAAAGCAAACTGGATGAGTTCTTAGAAAACAATCTAAGTGTAGCTCTAGCAGCATATAAAGATAATACATAGTGAATAAATCAGGAATATCAATAGTAAGATCTGATATATGAAGCGAAAGGAAAAAATAAGAGTACCAAAGGAGGATAAATCTATTTAGAGATAGAACTATAAATGAAATGGAGAGTCAAATTATTTCAGATGAAAAATGCTACAAAGAATAACAACCCACATGAATTTGTGAGAGGACAGAGAAAAGACTAGTGTTCTATAAGCTTAAGCTTAATTGTAAACTCTTTAATGTATTAACCATAAAAGTTTTTAATGTATTAACCATTATGTTTTAACCATAATGTATTAACCATAAAAGGCGATGTTTTCATTACTGAAAAAGCTATCAATATAGGACAGGCTTATTATTTTTTTACTTTTTATTGAAAGGGCCAAGACTTTTCAAGAGGAACCTGAAGATATACTGAAAATGCTAATGGTTTCACCATACATCTGAAACTTATATAAGATGATGTGTAAACCTTTCTACAAATTTGCTGCCTCTTGGCTAGAAAATAATATCTGACCATTAAAATAGTGCATGGTTATTATAGAAGATACTGAGGGAAACACAGAATATGCTTATTAATCATTACAACAAGAAAGCAAGAAAACTTGCTTTCTTCTGGGGACTTTGAGCCTAATAAAACAAAGAATATATATTCAGTATATTTGGTTATGAATGACTGTAGAAAAAAAGATTATGTAACATTTATCTTACTTTATGTAAGATCCTACTATTCTGATTACAAACACACATAGTTAATGAATAAGCATCACTGTCTAGCATAAACGCAAAAGACAGTAAAATACCTCATTGGTTTCTACAAGGGGAACCGTGTACCTCAATGTTTTTTTCTTTTAGAAACCCAAAGGAGATCTTCACTTTCTTTGATACATTTCTTTGAATTTGCATTATTCTGCAGACCTCTGAGTTGAACAGAATTTTTCTGTCAAGCAAGTGATCAACAGGAAATATAGTATCATTTGCGCAGGAATTGAGTAAATGAGGGTACTAATTAGGATAGCACAAAGTCACTTTTTATGTACTGGTTAAACTAACTAGGGTAACTGGTTTTACCAGCTTATGCCTAAGCAATCTTCAGGGAATATCTACTTTGTATCATCTTATGGCTAAGGCCAACATATTTTTATAGACCCTTTAATATTAGAGATGAAAGAGAACTTAGAGGTCATCTAGACTAATTGGTATACAATTTGTAATAGGTAATACTTTTTAATAAATGATCAGATGTCTGAATTTGGCAATAAATTAGTTTTATTATAGCTAATTCAAGGTAAGTCTGGTGATAATGTAATCCTTATTTATTTGCATATATTTGATTGAATGACAGAGAAAAGGGGGTGATTTATAGTTAATAAGGAAGAAATTGGGTGGATATTAGCCATAAAAAAAGTATCATCAGATGGGAAAATATTTGAGATCTGCAGATTTAGAACAACTTGTACAGGGAAGTTTTTAAAGCAGAACTTTAAAAACTCTGTTGATTTTCTATATCAGTCTCCTCTTTGTCTCATATCTTTGGGATTCAGAAAATGGTGGGGGGCAAGAAACATTTTAATTAACTTTCATTGTAGGTCCCTCTATTGAATCTAAAAAATGCTATGGCAGCAGGAAAACCAAGATGCGGCGGAACAGTGAGCTGAGTCAAAGCTTTTGCAAGCCAAGAGAGCAGGAGAAATAGCCAGTTGAGGTTGCCATAAATAATGCTGAGGAAGAAAATAGCCCAGCATGGTGTGCTATGAAAGGCTCAAATCTGGATGTGAGAAGAAATCTGGATTCAGCTTACTGAAAATAAGAGGGAGTGAGTTATATTCATGCAAAGGACCACAGTCCAAAAGCAACAGGATGCCAGATAGGCTCTCCAGGTGGAATGCTGTAAATTTATCTCTTTCTCACACCATACCCCTCCAAAACAAATGAAAGACACAAATGTATTAAAGGTATGTTAAATGTTAAAAATAGAACTACAAAAAAATTATAGGGTGAGCTAATACATTTTATTTTGCCTTGACTCTTGTATGTCTGGATTACTTTCTATTAATAATTTTATATCAGATTTAATTAAAATCTCAAACAATTAAATTATGTGAAAATAATGGCTGGTCTATACATAAACAACGGCATCTTACTTCCCAAGTAGGACACTATTAAATCTGTAACAAGTAGATAGTATTTGCCTTATGCATTTGTTAATCATATTTATAAATGTAGACTTTAAACCTTACCAAGAATTATAATTTCAAGTAATCTACATTTAAATCACCATTTTATAAAGCTACTTTAAACAAGATTAATCTATAATAAAAATGTCAAGGATATAACTATTCAGTATAGAACATTCCCAAGATAACAGAGGCATTTTCAAGTAATGCCACAGCAAAGGCTCCTGTTAACAGAGTGCTGTAATTACAAGAAGACTTGTAATACAAAGGAACAGTAGACTAATTCTTTTAGGAGAGCAAGACTGTGACTTAGCATATGAATGATACTTCCATTCCCCTTAAATAATCTCTTACTTACGTATAAAAATCAAACAGCATTATTAAAATCAAGCAGCATTATTAGTATCAGTGTCACTGTGCTTTAAATGTCTTTTTTGTGGTTATACTTATAAATGTGAAACATGGAGGTGTACATAAGATTACACTGGGCAACACAAGAAGAATTTAATAACTACATAAATTTAAACATTCGTAATATAGAAAGAAAGTAAATTCATTATCTCCCGTTCATTGTTAATGAAAAAGATCTAGCAAGGATAACAATTATGAAGGATGTTAGGAAGTTTCAAGAGATATGACATTTTGGGGAATATTCATTTTGGGGAACATACTTATATAGAATAAGTCCCCTGAAGAATGTGTTGTATCTGTAATTCGTAAAGATAACCTGTATGTATTTAATGTAGAGTATAGATCTAAGAATAATTTCAAACCAATTCTTTGGAGAATTTATAAATTAATCTTTAAAATTACCACAACATAATAATATCTGTAAAATTAACATGGAATGAAAGATAGACGCATATTTTTTAAATGGTGGTTCTTTTAAAATGTCTTGAGATTTGAGAAATACCTTTATCTACATTTATGTCCATGATTGTCGTTTTAGAGCTGGACACATAGAAGCATAAAATTAAAATTAATAAAAATTGACTCAGAGCAGCAAAAAATGGAATAGAATAGTATTCCCATGTGCTTTCAAGAGCTACAAAAAAGGTTTCAGTTGTTCTTTTATGTATTTCAGTTTGATTTTAATTAAAATTTTCATAAAGTATTTTTTCTAATTATAAAAGTAATGTAGAACTACTGTCAAAACTGAAAAATTCAATAAAGTAGGAAAAATAACTTCTAATCATGCACATTTTGACTTTTGTTTACCACTTCCATTTATTATGACATAGTTGTTTTAGTGAATATGTAAATTTTTATTCTGCTTCTTTTCATTTAACATAACAATCATCTCTTTTGTGGAAAACAGACTGTATGGAGTCAAAGAAGAATCAGAGAAAATATTACTAAGGTTTTTGCTATATTCAAAGTGAGAGATGATGGTTTGGACTAGATGGTGTTGATGGAGGGTATGGGAAGTATCACATCAGAAAAATTTTGAAAGTAGAATACTTGCTGTGGGATGAAATATGGTCTGTAGATTATAGGGAAGGATCAAGAATGACTCCTGTGTTTTCAGCTTGAGTAACCTGTGAATGTTATTTACTGAGATGGAGAGACTTGGGGGGGAGTAGAGGGTGTAAAGAAATGAAGAATTCTGTTTGTTTGAGTCATATTAAAGTTGAGATGTCTTGTAGCTACCTAGTAAAGATGTTCATTGGAAGTTGGATATACAAATACGAAGCTCGGGGTAGTAGTCAGCAATGGAATAAAAAACTGGGACCCGTATAGGAATTAGGAGACAGGGAGAAGGTAATTACCTATAATATATAAATGTTTATTGAATATAAATATCCATTATTTCTGAAGAAAAAGTAGATAAATATTGGAAAGTTACTACTGCATAATTTTTTAAAAGCTAATATATTAAGTGCCTACTTTGTGCCAGGCATATTTTCATCTATTTTATATTTGTTAAAATTACATTTAATCCACACAGATATGCTTATGAGTCTGTTAATGCTTATTATCAACGAAAAGCACAGTATGGCCAAGGCAGGGTCACGTATAAAAGCTAAGAAATTAAATTTACCAGCAGCCCGAGAATAGCCTAAATGCTTCTGTCAAACTCCAAGGGAGTTCTCTGGCTCTGTCTTAAGAGTTACAATCTCCTGAGGTTAGTGACCTCTTTTACTCATCAGTGGAGGGTCTGAGCTCATCTTTCTCAGTTTAAGACTAGTCACCCTTGCAAAGGCAGCTGCAGAACTGAGCAATACATGCATCTGAGCTAATGATGAAATTGCCTTACTTTTCTTAGAGCACTGTTACATCACAAAGCTTTCTTGTTCAATTCCCTTATGTCTGAGAAGGATTTAAAAAAAAAAAAAAAAATTAAAGGACATTGAAAGTTCATATTGAGTGGGCTTTTATCTTTTCGTGTTACCATTTGAGAAGACAATTCTTGTCCTACATTGGGTTGATTTGATTATCAAAGGCAAAATTCTGGCCTTCATAGATCACAGTTTTGACCCAGCTTGGCAATTTTTAGGAAGTTGCCTGGTAATGCAGAGCAGATGAAACATGTTTGCCTTGTGTCAAAATGACTCGCATGTAAACTGGCCTAACAGGCATTGGCGAGATTTTAAACTTGATTACAAAATTTCTGCGGAAATTAAATTGACATGTTAAAATACTTTCAATTTAGTTTTGTAGAAAATATAAATATTTACTATCAGACACACACGCACACGCACACGCACATGCACACGCACACGCACACGCACACACACACATGCACACACACAGACACCCAGGGTTTGAATTTGATACTCTACATGCTTAAAAAAAAAAAGTCTCATGTAGAGATCTGGCTGATATTCTTTCTTGTCGACAGTGTAGGTAATTTCTATGCATAAATAATGCATGGAATATGAGATTCATGAACCACAGTGACTGAAGTGAATAATGATTCGGTAAAGTTCATATTTTTGTGAAAGCCAGACCTGCTAGAATGACAAGTAATTTTTAAAACCCACATTTTATGGGGCATATTATATTACAGACCATTATATTTGTAAAAAGAAAAAAAAACAAACAAATTTTACAGAATGAAAACAGACTGTGTTTCAGTTTGTTTCTACTTGTAGATTTTTCTCCTAACTGATTTTTGTTGTAGGTACCTAGAGACACATACTGAGCTCTGCAATTTCATGTGTTGTGTGATACATTCATAGAATTGCTGATATTTCCTCTTACACTGTATGAAATACAGAGCAAACAAGCAATTTGCAAAGGATTGCTTTGAAAAGCTGTAAGGGATAAAGCTATCGTCTCCAAGCCTGATTAACTAAAAATGGGTTTTTTAATGAGGATATGATTACTAGCTTCAAGCTTTATGATTCTTTGCTAGAAATACCACTGATTTTTACTAGAGCATTTTAAGGAATGGATTTTGGAATGGAAGAGCAA
>NW_011888783.1:21732481-21742981 GCF_000151845.1 Pteropus vampyrus | reverse complement strand
GAGGCGCATTCTCCGACTAGAAGTAGAAATCATTACACTCAGGATTGGGCAAAGTGAGGAGCATGACCCTTTCTGAGTCAGAGGATGTGTCTCATGTAGATAGGTTGTAGACATGTGATTTTAGATTTAAGTTGCTGTTGAATTCCAAAGTAGGTTAAAATGTTAGGTTAGTATGAGTCAAATATTTATTTTATTAATTGAAAAAAAAAAAATGTTATTCTGTCTGAGGGTAGACTACATGAACTAATTAATCCATTCTCAATAATGAAGGTAAATCTTCCAGATGTTGTTACATGAAATTTCTTTATTATTATCTTACACTGCTATTGTCAGATAATTATTTAATTTTGGAAATATTTATAAGTATTGTATTCAAATTGCTAGTCATTTTCTAAAAGTCTTTCTTAGTCTGCTGTCAGATATACTCAGAAGTATATGTCCAAATTTACAAACTCAAGTGATTTAGGCACCAAACAGGTGACATGATTGAATGGAAAAAGCAATGTAGGCCAGGGATTAGTGGGAACCATTGTCCAAATTAAAATTTATGTATCTCAAAACATGGTGTTGTAAAGTGAATACATTTGTTAATGTTATGGACCGCCAGATGGTAACTGCTTGCTTACTTTTTTCCCAAATAACTCACTTGGTAAGAGAAGAAGAAATAACATAATGTAGTCCAGAGTAAGAGAGGATTTCTTAATCTTTATTTAATGTAGAAATATCAAACCATATTTATGGGGAGAAAATATTATACATTACTGGAGAGAAGAAGAAAAAATGCAATGAACAGGTGCCAATCCTGGAGGGGACACTTGTGGAGATGGAGAATTCAACCTTATGTAAGATAAGTGGGTTCTCTTCTTCTGAGCCTGACGCCTAACTCTGAGATTTAGTGAAGTCCTCTCACAAGCCTTTGTTCAAAACTAATCTCAACGAGCCCTCCCGTGACCAGTGCATTTAATATTGCAAGCACCCTGGCACTCCTAATCCCCTTAACCTGGCTCTACTTTTGCTTTTACTTATTACACTGACTGATATAATGAAATTAGTGTTATGTCCATTTTCTTTGCTAGAGTGAGGTCAGATGTCTTTGTTGTTTTTACCCTCTGATGTTTCCCAAGGTCCTAGAATAGAACTAGAAACATGGTGGGCTCTCAATAAATATTTGCTGAGTGATGAAAATGTGAGAGAACACACATATGGATAATTGTAGGTTGCAAATAAATTTGCTGTTGAGTGATTTCATATTCTTGCAAAACAGGAAGAAGGGTCATCTATTTAAAGATAAGGATTTAAAGGAATAGCAGGGTCTTCGAATAGAATGATAAGATTAATAATAAAAATCGTAAGAACCTAAAGCCATGAAGAGAAAATTATCTGGCCTATTCCATTGGAACCCCATCTGAAGCTGGACACTTTAAAGTTGCAATGGTGAGCTTCTATGATTTTTCTCTAACTGGACCCTGCAGCATATGGCAAAGGAATCATGAACTTAAATTGAACTAAAGTAGTGAGTTGGAAGTGGCCCAAAGACATTGATAAGATAACAAGACAAGGATTAAAGCACTGACACAATACCTAAAAAAGGAAGTAAAGCCATGGTCAGGCATTACCCTGGGAGAAAATTAAGGGTATTAAGTATGCAGAGATATCAGAACAGACAGCAAGCAGGTACACTCGGAATGAGGTATGAGAACATTCTGGTTAGAATAGACCTTTTTTGAAGCAAGTTCCAGGACAGCAGGGATTTTTGTCTGTTCGGATCGTTGCTGAATACTCAAATGTGCTTTAAACATAAGTCATTAATGCATGCTTGGCGAGGTCCAGAATGTGACTATGAGAGGGAAAAGAATATCAATGATCAAATTGCTGAATGATTTACACCTGCCCATAGATGCTTCTGTGAAGACAACGATTGGAGGCCTGGTGTTAAAGATTTTAAATAGCAAGGCCATATGGCTAGGAGGTCTGTACATGGCAAGTTGGATAGAGAGTAGATGTCAGAAACCTTGTAAAAAGGGGGGTTTTCTGTATCTAAGAGGAAGAATAATAGTCTCGAAGTGACAAAAGCCTATTCAATCCATACTAACTTTGCCTCCAATGCCTGAAATATAGAGGGATGGCTGATAAAACAAATTCTCCAAAAAGTTCCAGCCAGAGAAAGCCAAATTTCATTTAAGGCAAGGGACTGGAAGCAACACTCTGTGAACACTTGGATGCATAAGAAGATCGATTTACAGTGTAGGGATTTTACTAGAGGGGGTATGATAAATATCTAGGAAGAAGGTTGGGGAGGGAGCAAGGGGTAATTATGTGGGGAGGAAATTCCTTTGATATTAACTTGTAAAGTAGAATGAGCAAGGACAACATATCAGTACTCTTGGAGAAGAATTGATAAACTTATCCTGTATTTTATTGACACTAGCATTTATTTGTGACTAAAACAAGGGTATTGTTTTGCTGAGAGTCACTATAATTAATATTTATTTATTGAACTTTATGCTAAGCACTCCATTGCATTATTTCCTTTAATGTTTATCCTATGAGGAATAATGTTAACTCCTATCATTTTCTATAACTCCTATCATTTTCCATAATCTGGGGCCCAGTGAGGAAGGGTGGCTCACCCACAGCTGTAGATAACAAGTGGAAGAGTTAAGACTTAACCACAGGAAGTTGAATTTTGGAGCCATCATTCACAAATATATCTGCCATGCTTTAAATCCCAAATTCTTCATATCATAATATGAAATAGGTTTCCTTTCTTAATTTACATTCAATATACATTCCAAGTGCATCTGACTCTGCCAGTCTCACTCAGACACAACTCCCAGTGACATAAATATGAACTGTAAGGGAATACTCGATTTTGAAGATATGTGTTGAGAGTGCAAAATAGAGTGCTATTTTTAAATAGAAACTAAATCATTTGAAGTTTTGGTGCAAATGCATATGAAAAAATTTCCTTGAAACTGAACAAATTCTAATTTACTGGCTTATATTGGGAAGGGGAGCAAAGATAAGGAGAGCTGACTTTATATATACTATATATTTCAAACGCATGGTTTATATGCATAATCTAATTAAATTCACTAACAATTGTGTGAAGTATGTATACAAATAAGGAAATCGAGTTTTAAAAGGTTAAGGTCATACAGCTGTCAGGTTGAAGTGGCAGATCTGGTAGTTTTAAATTCAAGTGCAAAATATTTTAAAACTTCTATTTTTTTCTACTGTCCTATACTTTCAGATAGCAATATGATCCAATTAGAATTTAGCTCTGTGCACACATTTTATGGGAAATTTTGTGTAAATGAAAGGTCATTTGGTAAAATACAGGTGTGCCAGATAGTTGTAATACACATAGGAGACGAAATTGACTGAAATATGCCTACCCACCTCCCCCACAAAAAAGAAAACATACACTATATAGAGAAATTTATTGATAAAATTAAACATATTCCATTTCTCTTTATGTTATGGAGGTTTAATTAAAATATAAATTAACCTTAAATAAAAACAATATAAATTAACCTTAAATAAAAACAACAGCAACAATAATTAACATTTATTGAGCATATATGTGCTCCAGGCACTGTGATAAGTACTTTACATATGCATTTAATTAATCATCACAACAAGTCTACTGGGCCCTTCATATTCTGGCTTCTGGCTTATCTCCAGCTTTGATCAGCATATTTTTTTTTATCAGTGGCTTCCCCAGTGCTAATCCACTGATTGGTGCTAGTCTGGCCTCAAAGTATGCACCCTAGATCTAAGAAAGTAAACATTCCAGGAGACGAGCCTAAAAATATTCATTTTAAATAAGTTTCTCTAACAAGTAAAAGCTTTTTCTAACATGACAAAGTACATAGCTTATTGATTTAATATTCAATATGTCACATTAATTAGTCCATAGATTACTCATAGTTCTAACAATTGATTCCACACTGGTATGTGACACATGAGTTGAATCAAAACATTGAACGTGTTTAATAGGAGTAGGAGATTTTAATTTTCCAAAATATTGATGTACTCTTAGAAATGAAGATTAATTCCAGGGTACCCAATTCTCATGGAGTGTAGACAGCCCTTTTTTCCTATAGGTTAACACATTCAAATTTGATTCATTTGTTCTACTAAAGAGTTATCTTACTTAATGAAATATAAAACACTAAGATCATTATATAGTGAATTGTAGAAGGATCCCACTAGAACACTAGAGTGTTCTAGTAGACACATAGGGACTACAGTGGTATATTTACTAAGTAAAGGAAATGAAGTATACCCCAGTCAGGTTGCTGAAATCCCTGGCAACAGTGATCTGATATAACAATTAAACTCATTCCTTTGTAACTTTGGAGTAATTTAGGATATTATTCTAAATTATGGGTCCAGAAAGTGAGGATGTATACTCAAATACAAAGTCACATTATAATAATTTTTTTCTACAAGTCTGACATTTATCGATGTGCTTATTTGAATATTTTTACTCAATTATGGCTACTTGGTGAAGCCAACATAAATAGCATATGAACTTCAGTGATATTTATGTACAGAATTAGCCTTAATTAGAATAGGCCTCCAGAGTGCAATTTGAAGTGTACACAGTGGTATGTCCTTTCCTCAAAATATGTCTCCTATTGGCCCTACCTTTGTGTATAAAATCCATTTATTACTCTTAATCAAGGTCTTGAAAGACACTGATAAATGACACGTTACCTGTGAAAGAACAAGCACTACATTCACATTGGAACTCAACACTTTTATTGATATCTTTTTAGTTATGACTGTCTGCTATCTTACTATAGAACCTATCTGACCTAATATACAAAGTTCAAAGGATTGCTTTGTAATGTTTATAAATAAAAAAAAAAAAAAAAAAAAAGCATTACCTCTCTATGTTTAGGATATATATATATATGATTTTTTCCCAAAAAATCAGCTTTATTTTCCAAGATATCTAGGAAATATCTTGAAATATTGCCTAATCCTTCCTTGCATATTTCTTTGACTTCGATAAACTTTTGCAGAGTATAATAGTGAAGTGATTAGTATTTAGACTAAACGTTTTGAGATAATTCTTAGTTTTCCTTGTAAAGAAATAGTTGGACTGTGTTCTCCATGGTGTGCAAACTACTGAAGAGCCCACACTTGGGGAAAGCTCACGAAGAAGGCCTGATGTGAACACCTTAGTTTTGTGTTCTAGAATATTGTTATACCAGATTAAAGAAAGAGTTGACTATAATTCTCTTGTTGTTTTCTGTGTAGACTTTCCAAATGATAGTTTAGTTGCTTTTGTTTCCTAATAATACAAGGAGTTGCAATAGATAAATGTTACATGAATTTTTGAATTACTGACTATTCAGTAAACAAAACAAGATGAGCAATTGACATATGAAAAGATGCTCAACATCACTAATCATCAGAGAAATTCAAATTAAAACCATGATGTATTACCTCACACCTGTCAGATGGCTCTCATCAATAAATCAACAAACAAGTGTTGGTGAGAATGTGAATAAGAAGGAACCCTCATGCACTGTTGATAAATTGGTACAGCTGCCATGGAAAACTGTAGAGGTTCTTCAAAAATGTCAAAATACCACTTCTGAGTATTCATCCAAAGAAATACAAAACACTAATTTGAAAAGATATGTGTACCCCTATGTTCATTGCAGCATTATTCATAATAGCCAAGATACAGAAGCAACTTAAGTGTTCATCAATAGACGATTGGATAAAGAAGTTGTGGTACATATATATGATGGAATATTACTCGGCCATAAAAAAGAATGAAATCTCACAATTTGAGACAAAATGGATGAACTCAGAGTGTATTATGCTAAGTGAAATAAGGCAGACAGAGAAAGACAAATACCATATGATCTTACTTATATGTGGAATCTAAAGAGCAAAATAAATGAACAAACAAAACAGAAACAAACTCATAGATACAGAGAACAAATTGATGGTTGCCATACGGGAAGGGGCTTGGAGAACTGGGTGAAAAAGGCAAAGGGATTAAGAAGTACAAATTGGTGTTACAAAATAGTCATAGGGCTATGATAACTACACCTAGTCATAGGGCTATGATAACTACACCTAGTGCCAAGTGGGTACTAGACTAATTTTGTAAGTTATATAAATGTCTAAAACTATGCTGTACACCTGAAACTAGTATAAAATAGCACTGAATGTCAACTTTAATTGAAAAAAACCTTTAAAGTTTGTAAGTGATTTCATATGAAGGGGAAGAGTTTATCGTACTATCTGTTGCAAGGAATATCTTATAGATAAAGAAGAAAGAGAAATACAGACAAGGTTATGTTTAACTTTATAATACTTTTTCAAAGAATAATATATATGATCATTATAAACTCTTGATCTAGTATAAGAATTATTCAGAGGTATTTTATATTCAGGGAAATACCATCTTAGAGATGAATAAGGTAAGATTTATTTAGAATCCTCCTTGTATTTAGTTGCTATTCTCATTTAAATGCTGCTTTTCTCTTTTTAAGAACTCCTTTGTAAGTTTTTATCAATCAAATGAGTTTTGTTCGTAGTTTGAGTAGAAAAAGAAAATGATTCGCACATTTATTCATTTTTTTCATTTAGATTATATTTATTGAATATCTGTCTTCTGCTGGATGCAGAAAACACTACAATTAACAAGGCATATGTTTGCACTCAGAAGATCTCTGGTGCAGAGAGGCAGACAAGACAACCAAAAAATGACAATACTGTGTGATAGACAGGCAGAATTTTGCCTTCCTAATTGCCTTCAGAGATGGGATGATAGAGTTGGGGTTGTAGTAAATATATTTCTAGGAAGGCTTCCAAGAGGCAGTGAAGCATGAATAGTCTTGAAGAATAAGTATAATCAGCAAGGTAGGAGAAAGAGGTTCCAAACAGGGGAGATTAGTAAATTAAAAGAAATGCTGTCATGAAAAAGCATAGTATATTCAGAGAACTGAAGAGTTCAGGACAGTTGAGTGTGAGGTGCTTTAGGGAAACATGGATATACAACTGAAGATGTGGATTAGACCAGATCATGAAGGGGCTTGTAGATCATGCTAAGAACTTTAAATATATAAAAGCTATGAGGGCCATTAGAGAACCTTGAGCAGAAAGGGTAGAAGTTGGATTTTAGAAAGCTAACTATAGTGTGGAGAGGAGAATGGAGAGGAGGCCAGATCAGAGACAAAATTGTTAGAAGGTTCTAATAAATAAGATTCTGTTGTAGGCATGTTGGTGGGCATGTTGAAAAGGAGACAAAATAGCTGAGATACTGAGTTAAAATGAACAGGACCTTTTTAATAACTGATGTGGAGGGAAGCAGGGTGAGAAAATTTTCTAGGATATGACCTTATTTTTATTATGGTTTTTTACTGGTAAGATAAAATTATATCAGGGAAAATAGGTTTGTTGAAGACCGCAGAGAGGATAGAGTTCAACCAGGTTGTACATGTTGGCTCTGAGCTATCCTCAGGCATTCTGACCAAAGGCTATGGCTGTAAGGGAGAGACAAGCCTAATGGGTAAGAACACAGAATGCGGAGCTGAATTTTCTGGATCTGAGTCCTAGATCTACTATTATTTACTGGCTAAGGGATACTGGGAGAAGTGCTCACCCTAGATAAGCCTCCCTTTGTCCATTTATAAATGATTGTTATAAACATTAAATGAAATATTTTATAGAAAATGTCAAAAAATAGGTGCTCAACAAATTTTGCTGCTGTTTTTATCAACATAAAAAAAGGCAGTATTATTTATGTGCATGTCAAAAAATAGGTGCTCAACAAATTTTGCTGCTATTTTTATCATCATAAAAATAGGCAATATTATTTATGAGTCTTCTGTTCAAAAGAAATAAATGGACCAGAGAGATGGATTTAGAGCTGCAGATTTGAGAGTCATCAGTATATGCATGGTTCTTTGCTTTTTCACCCAGTTATCTGCTGTCCCAGTTTTCTCTTGCTACAATAATCACTGTATAACAAACCCAAAATTCTTGAGTCTTCATTTCAGCTTTGTATCTCTTCAGCTTTTAGCTGGGATCATTTATATTTCCATAGTCAGCTGTGGGTTGCCAATTTATTGTGGGCTCTCATATTGGAAGGCTGACCAGCTATTGACTGGTTTATAATGGCCTCAGTTATTTTTTGCATGTGTCTCAAATTACTCCAGTAAGTTTCAGTCAGTGCTCACAGAGAGGCAGATGTACAAAACAGACAAGTCCCATTGTGTATGAAAATACATATTCTTATAAAGCTTTTGCTTGCATGACGATTAATAATATCCCTTTGGCTATAAGAAGTCCCATGGTTGATCTCAGAGTCAGATGAAGATCTGACTGAGCGGACAAAGGAGCATAGATACAGTGTAGATGGCATTGAGACCATTAATGTAATCAGTCAATCAATCTATCAATAGACTTAGAGCCATAGAATCACACTTCAATTGTAAGGAAAAATTAGATGTCTTCTTCCTTTTATAAACTTGATTCTTTCTATTGTTTGATTTCTCCTCCTCCACCTCTACCTGACCTGTGTGTTGTTGCCCTTTTGTGGTTAGTATAGAAGGTTTCTGTATCAGATTTCTAAAGTAGAATCACTTTAAGGCTTCCTTTGTTAAAGGCAACATTCAAAAGAGCATTTCGATAACGACTACTAGCCTGAAATTATTCATTCCATAAATATTTATTGAGTATTTGCAATCTTCTAGATCCTGTTTCAGGTTCTAGGAATAGTGGTGAACAAAATAGACATGTTGCTTTATCTCATGAATTTATATAAGATAAAGTAGGGGAAAAAGACAATAAACAAGCAACCAAAAAACATAAGAGATTTTCTCAGCTTTATATAGAATATAAGAAAAATAAGGTAGAATGAGTTCATCAAGAATGACTTAGGGTAGTTTGGAAAGGCTTCCCCTAAGAGACATGTTTTGAGCTGAAACACTCAGGATGAGGTCTTAGTCATACAGAGATATAAGAAAAGAGTATTCTAGGTGGAGAGAGTAAAAAGTGCTGAAAGCCTGAAGTGGAAACAAGCTTAGCTCATTGGAATATCAAGAAGCAGATTAGATTGCTGAGGAATGATGAATGAGTATGAGATAAGAAGAGGTCAGACCTCTGGAGCCTTGGATGCCATGGTATCATTTGACATTTATTGCAAATATAAAGAGAAGCCACTGGAGAATTTTAAGCAGGAGAGTGACATGCTATGATTTTTTTGAGCAGCAAAATTCATCAGAATTCATCAGAATAGTCTAATGACTTCACCTCTGCCTCCTGGCCTGAAACCCTCATCTGCCTGGAGCAGATGACCCATGCAGATATATCCCAAACAAGTCAACTCTGTTGATACAGTGGTTTTCTAGTCAGTGCCAGTTTAAAATTTAATTTCTCTAGATAAAGTAGACAAAGTGTTATCACTATCTTAGTTACTGTTCACAATTTAATAATTTTTCTCCATATCTCCTTCTCATCAGAAAACTCCAAGGGGTTTGTATTTCACCTGTCACCTAGAAAGTGAAAATTGTTGATATGGATCATAGGAAAGTAGGAGAAAATGGAAAAATTTTTTATCTGGTGTGTAATCAGTTCACTGCCAGCCCTGTCAGCTGGTGTTCTTTCTGTGGCTCTATTGGCTTGATTCTGCATCTTCCATCAACCCCTCTTCTACCACCAACACCACTACAGTTCCCTGCTGTTGGAAAATCTGGGAGGCATGCTCTTTCTTCGACTAATCATCCTTCAGCAATAGGTCTATTCTTCATTGTTGGCTGATAAGACACATCGGCCCCACTGAGTGATTTCTTGGTGAGCAGGTGGTGGAGTAGGGAGGAATGGCTGGAAGAGAGGACTTACAAACTTGCTATCATCACTGGCTTACTCTAGCTCGCCCAAAACCTAGGAATTACTTTAAAACTATCAGCTGCTCTCCAAGAAACTGAGGGTGAGCTTTGTTCTGCCCAAATTTGCTTTAACATTGTGCCTTCCTTTTGCACTTGTCTCCTATGCTTTAGCAGCTAAATCTATGGTCGGTGATGTACTGTGGCAAACTAGCTCTAGTCATATTTAGAACCATTCCGTGACCCCGATTCAAGAAATATTCTCTGGTGATTGGGAGAATATTTTCAAGGGAAGATTCATGTACAAACTAGACCTCCCAATGAAAAGAGCAACATATCAAGAAAAAATATAATTGCTAACAATGTGACCCTCCCACAGTGGAAAAAGTAAAAAATTCTGACGCTCCAAAAAGACTCCATCCTCTTAGAAAGATCCTTTCTTCTATCTAAATTCTTTCACTCATCTCCTCCTGCAGATAGGAGAGGTCCAAAACATTATTTTTTCTATCTTGTTTCATCAACTGCCCCTGTCTTACCCCAGAGAATGCCTAAATTCAGTTTAGTCATTTGCATTCTTTTTTTTTTTTTTTATTGAAAACTAGGCTAGGATTTGTCACAAGAAAGGAATGCAAATGTC
>NW_011888783.1:21727268-21731367 GCF_000151845.1 Pteropus vampyrus | reverse complement strand
GCCCTGAAGGGCGCCTTAGGAACAGAGTTTTATTGGCCTGTTATACATACCTCTAGAACTTTTCAGTTTAAAGTGTGGTTCATGTAAGGGCAGCATCAGTATGACCTGGGAGCTTTGCAGAAATGTAAAATCTCAGGCCCTGCCTCAAAGCAACTAAATTAGAATCTCCTTTTTAATAAGATCCTTAGACAATGTTGCTGTATGTTAGTATTTTAGAATCTCTACTCTAGAACACCAGTTCTCAACAATGATTTCACATTAGAATCTTCTAGGGTACTTTCTTTAAAAATTTTTTAAAAATTATTATTTATTAAAATTATTGAGATGATATTGATTAATAAAATCAAATAGATTTCAACTGTACAATTCAGTAATACATCACATGCATATTACATTGTGTGTTCGCCACCCAAAGTTAAATTCCTTCCTTTAAAAAACATGAAAGCTAGGTTCCTTCCTCAGACTAATTAAATCAGAATATGTGAGCTGGACTTTAGGTACTGACATTTAAGAAAAAGTGTTGAATCAAAATTATGAGTTTTTGAAAACCTAATTGACTAGAAATTTTTTCTTTCTAGGGAAGATGTGTTCAATTTGATTTTGACTGTTTCATAACTTTAGCCCTGACCAAGGAAGTAATCCTAAAAGGTATACTTTAGAGCAAAGCAAAAATCACTAATTTCAGTTTCCAAATTTTGCATAAGGCACTTACTAGCCTAAAATAAATCTTTTTCTACCTAAGGACTAAAAGAACTCCTAGATTTTATATATTGAAAAACTCATTCTAAACTATTCTCGCTAAAAGTGTTATTTTGATTAAAAATAGGTTACTTCCCCTACACCATTAAGAATGGGTAAAAAGAAGCTTAAAGGCTTGCAAAATGCCTCATTGCTAGTACTTGCCATTACTTTCAATTCACAAATTGATCATCTAGCTTTATATCTATGAGAGACCTTGGGCCTTTTACTACTATAATTTTTCATAAGGTGATGAGTACAGGAATGGTGAATGAGTCTTCATCTCAGTGTCTCCTCCAGGTGGGCTCTTTAAAAGAATGATGTTATTTTGAAGTTATTTTTATTTAATTTTGCTATTCATTGTTTTGTAGAGCTTTCTGGAATTTACATTCCTTTCCTTATCAGTTAGTGTTAAACCCTAGTTTCCTTTTGTTCCTTTCAGCTCTGGAGGTTATTTGTAGTACTGGGAGCTGGAGAATGAGGCAGATGGATACCTTGTGCTAGCCCACATCTAAAGATAGGACAGGCAGATAGTATTATTATCAGATTGTGGCTACAAATTATTAATTATGAAAGAGGTTCTAAAAATATAGATGAAGAGAGGCAGAAATGATATCTTCAAAAAGAAGACTAGTATAGAGAAGATAAAAAGTAGTAATACCTCTCAGCTTCCTTCTCTCTATCCCCAGGGTGCAGCATTATGTAAAACAAGTTTTTAGAGAGGGTTATAATGCAGCCATGTGAGTCTTTAGTGTTTCTCCTTTCTATAGCATCCTCCATTTATTGAAGGTGATTCCATTCGACCCCCTCAGATGTCTTTAGCTCTTTCCATTTTCTCTAATGGTATCTACTCTCAGGAAACATAGATGCACTATTATTGTCCTCAGAGGTATTTGTCTTTTGACAGGAGATGAATGCAATTAGGAATATAGGGACAATAAGGACAGGTTGATTGCATTTGTTAATGCTTTTTAAAAATATTGCCACAGTATATATGTAAGGATACAGAGTATATGAAAAGAGTGAAAAAGCATAGAAAACTGTTAGCTTATTGGTCTGTCTGTCCATTCATCATCTATCCATCCAATCTATCTCAGCTATTATTTTGTTTGTCTATCTCATCCATTTATGAATTTTTATACAGTATAGTTCCCTGTATTCACCTTCTTAGTGCAAAGTTGTGAGTTTGGACACATAAAATTATGTAACCACCACCACAGTCAAGATAGAAAACAGTTACACTACTCCAGAAATTTTCCTTTTACTTTGTTGTACTTAATCGCTGGCCCCACCCTTAGTCATTGGCAACCACTTATATGTTTTCTCTTCCTTAATTTTCCTTTTCCAGTAAGCCATATAAATGAAAACATATAGTATATAGCCTTTGGGGTCTGACTACTTTCATTATAATTATGTGTTTCATATCCATCCATTTTGAACTGTGAATTAGTGATTCGTTCTTATTGACGAGTAAATATCTCATATGGATATACTGTTGCATATTCATTCATTTATTTTGGATATTGGAGTTGTTTCTGGTTTTCAGTTATTATTGGCAAAGTTGCTGTGGCTATTCACAAATAAGTTTTTGTGTTAATGTAAATTTTCTTTTTTTGGGTAAATACTTAGGAATAGAGTTTTCCCTTAAATAATAAAATAATGCGTTCTCTTTTTTGAATGCATCTCAAGTGCGTTAAGGCAATAACACCATTAGAATTGAGTGTACTGGTAAAATTGAGGTTATGGACTTGCAAAGATGAAAACCATATAATAAAATCTACTTGGTCAAGAGACATTGTTCTTTTATAAATATGTCTGTATTCTATTTGTCAATATATCTTTTAGAACAGTTTTATTGAGGTATAATTCACATACCATAAAATTCACCCTTTTAAAGTTTACAATTCAGTGGGTTATTTTGTATATTCACAGTTTTGCATCATTCTAACTATCTAATTTTAGAACATTTTCATCATCCCTCAAAAACCACTCTTTCTCCACCTGCCTATTCTTATGCCAGTCACTTCCCATTTCCCTCTCTATCCAGTGCCTGGAAACTACTAATCCACTTTCCATCTTTGATGATTGCCTATACTGGACATTGCATATAAATAGATTCATCCATGTGGTGTTTTGTGGCTGATTCTTACAGTTAACAGACTTTCAATGTTCATCCTTATTGTAGTATATATCAGTACTTCATTCCTTTTTATTACCAAATAATATAGATATATTACATTTTATTTATGCATTCATCAGTTGAACATTTGTTTTATTTTCATTTTTTGGCTGTTATACATAATGATGTTTGAATATTTATGTATACATTTTTTTCTGCAGACATATGCTTTAGTTTCCTTTGGTTGTATACCTAGTGGTGTAATTGCTAGATCTTGTGGTAATTATAACATTTTGAGAAAGTGCCAAAATGTTTTCCAAAGTGGCTGTACTATTTTACATTTCCACTGGAAAAGAATGAGGTCTCTAATTTCTCTACATTCTCACCAATCTTTGTTACTGTCTGTCATTCTTATTTTAGACATCTTAGTATTTATGAATAGTATTTCATTGGGGTTTTGATTTGTATTTCTTTAAAGATGAATAATGATTTTGAGCATCTTTTTATGCAGTCACCGATCATTTGTATATCTTCTGTGAAGAAATATCTATTCAAATCATTTACTCCATTTTTAAATCGGGTTTCTAATCTTTTTATTATAGATTTGTAAAGTTTCATTATATATTCAGATTTAAGTCCTCATCAGATAATGATTTTTTTAATTCTCCATTTCATTTATTTCTACTCTAAACTTTTTGTTTCCTTCCTTCTGCTTGCTTTGGGTTTAGTCTGCTTTTTTCTAGTTTCTTAAGGTGGAAGTTTCAGTAATTGATTTGAGATCCTTTTTGTTTTAGTAAAGATATTTACAGTTATAAATTTTACTCTTAACCTTGATTTAGCTGTCTACCATATATTTTGGGATGTTATTTTGTTTCACTCATTTCAAACCTTTTCTTGACTTATCTTGTAATATATTCTTTAACCCACATGTTATGTATAAATGTTTTGTTAATTTTCTAATGTTTGTGAGTTTCTTTGATTTCTATGTAATTCTATGTTGCTTGAAGAAAATAATTTGTGTGATTTAAATCATTTTAAATTTATTGAGACTTCTTTTATGGCCTAACATGGTTTATTTTGTGGAATATTTCACATGCACATGTGAAGAAGGTGTATTTTGTTGGTGGTGGTTGGAATGTTCTTTAGTTAGTTTATAGAGTTGTTCTATCTCCTACTGAAAGTGGGCTATTGATGTCTCCAACTGTTATTTTTAATTATTTTCTCTTCAATTTTGTCAGTCTT
>NW_011888783.1:21721712-21724278 GCF_000151845.1 Pteropus vampyrus | reverse complement strand
TTAATTTTCAAGATTAAACTAATAAGTATTGGACCTGGATTTTAATGTGAATCTCATGCTCTAATCTAAGTGACTCTGCCTGCCCTCAAGGAATGGAGTAAACATGTGGACAGGAAAAGATTCTTAGAAACCGAAAATTTAATTCTTAAACAACAACAGCAGCAGCGACAACATTTCTGTCTATGTTATGTTTGGTTAAGCAAGAGAATGGAATAGTTCAAAAAAACAAAAAGCAGTCAAAGATACTAATGTGTTCTAAGGAAAATCTGGGTTTGGGCCTGAATTGGGTGGGTGTGAGTCTGTGAGATAGACAAGCCCCACTTTCAACTGATAAAGCCACTCTTCCATCTCTTTTTCCTTTTTCCTGTTCCCTTTAGTAAGTTAACATTCTGTTGAACAACAAACGATAAAAGAAAACGATATATTGTACTTTTTGCCTGTCAGTGCTAAGCAAGGGACAAACCCAAAGGATTTAATTCAAAGTAAAATATTCTCTGAAACTTGGAGCCTTTAATATGACTAAAATATCATTAGAATTCAAAATTAAATTTAAAAATCATCTACGCTTCTCAATTATTTTGAGAATTAACTTTAGCACTATTTTTTTTTTCTGAATCGTATCAGCTCTAACACATAGTCATTAAGAAACAATTTGTTTTTTATTGCTATGTGCTGGATCTATAATATTATGTGGGTTGCTAGCTAGCCTCCTTCAAGTGGGCCATGAACTTTTAAGTTCTAAAAATATATTCTTAATTAAAATGTCATATTGTTAGGGTGAGATATATATGTTTGGCTTTTTTTTTTTTTTAATATAGCTTTAGGGATAGATTTGGAAGACATTTTCTGAACAAGTACATTAAAACTTCTTGTAGAACAATATTATAATCATTTGAAAATATATTAGAGAAATTGTCACTATTCAAATGTTTTGCATAACTTGTTTTTTTATCTTTTGGTGTTACATTTCTTATTCTTCTTGTGCTTCCTCACATATCAGATTCAGTGGACTATATTGCAATGTCTTCAATGAAAATTTAAATACACAAAAGAGAAAATATTCTTAGTTTCAACATAAGATTCGACCTTACCTATAGAGAATTTTTATAAGAATTTATTTGAGCCAAACTGTTGACATATGGTGGAGAGCAAGACTTCAAATGCTCTGGAAAATAACAGTTTTGCAGCTTCTTTTATGCATTTGAAATTAAGGAGGGAATGGATATGAAAGTGGGAGAAAGCAAGGTAGGGATCAGATTACAGAATCCTTAACAAGATTGTGTGCTTTCTTAAGGGTTAAAACCCTCTTAGATGGATATTACTTCTGTCATTTCAAAAGTATGTTTCCCCAGATGCACAAGAGCAATGGACAGGGCGGGCTTAAAAGCTTTCACTAAACAACTAGAGTTAGAGCGTGACTACCCACCATGACCTGCCCAGTTAGAAATTTATGATCAGATCACCCTGTGAGATTACTTTTCATGGAATACCTTTGTCTATTCACTATTTTTTCTTTTATGTATAACCATCTATGGACCAAAGGAAATAACATTTTTATAAATTTTATAAATTTTAAAATACCATTTTACAAATATAATTTATCGTTCTTGTTCTAACGTGTGCTACTGTTCCAAAGAGAATATATGAAAAAGGGTATGGTTATGGTATTAGATGATATGCTCTTGTCTCCTTTGTCTACAGTATTAGCGATTTTGACTATCAAGAGAGAATATATGGATTTTCTAGTTACTGCTTGTTTCTTGGTCCTTCCTCTCTAAAAAAAAAACCCATAATTTATTTTCATAACATAAAGTATTATAAATAACATTATTTGTAAAAATTACTTTAATTTTCAGTTTTTATTTTAGGCCTTACACAGTAGTAACTCCCTCAGCCTCCTCAAAATGTCTTTTTCTTTTGGATTCTCTGAGTGGAATGATGAGAATCAAATCGTGTAATTGTACCATTTACATCAACATGTCAATGTAAGAAATGTCCTAACCTGTAGAGAATTTTTATAAAAATTTATTTGAGACAGAGAGGATATACCTGGGAGCAAGATCTCAACAGACTGAGACAGATTCTTCAGAGAATTAACAGTTTGCAGTTTCTTTTATAGATTTGAGATTAAGGAGGAAAAGTAAGGAAGAATACATGAAGGTGGGAGAAAGCAATATGGGTATGGCATTATAGGATAGTTAAGATTATGTGCTCTCTTGAGGGTGCTTATGGTTTATTTCAAAGGTGTGTTAACCTAGATACACAGAACATGCTAAGGCAAAGATAAACCTTTTACTTAAAAGTTATGTACCTGGGTGCGACTACCCACCATGACCTGTGGAATTTATGATCAGATTACCCTGTGAGGTTCATTTCCACAGAACTTCTTTTCTCCATAAATATAAAAATCCTTTCTCTTTTGAAGAAGTAAGGTGTACTTTTACGAAATTTTTTTCCTTTGCAAATTTAGTTTATAATTATAGAAATAAACAGAAACTATCTCTGATGAGCAAGGTATTGAGAGTTCTGAAATTAGCTTTTCCTTAGGGCATTGTCAACAGAAGTT
>NW_011888783.1:21716414-21721097 GCF_000151845.1 Pteropus vampyrus | reverse complement strand
AACTAAAATTCAGGGATAAAAATTCTGGCATCTCTCTGTGTATGTTCATGTTTATGCTTGCACCTGTGGGTTTCTGTGTGCTGACTACATGCTTACTCTTGGTATGTTAACTTAAGAAACTCGAGGACTATGATGAACTTATGAACTAAAAAAAAAAAAATGTGATCTACTGACTTTTACAGACTTTCAAGAATAGTAAGTCACAGGATTGGGTCTGTAATTGACTCATACATCACTGGAAATTGCCAAAAGCTGCCAGGGCAGCCATCACCTGCTCTCACAACTGTGGAGCTAGCAGGTATTCATGTCATCTTCTAAAGATTCTGTCATTAACCACAGGTCTGAAGGAACCCTTCATTTCTAATGGACTATAGATGTGTACAGATCCTTAAAGGTTCTTTATTGTCACCAAGGTATTGATTTAGCATTATAAAGAAAATATAGAGAAAACTAACAAAAAAAAAATTTGGACTAAAAACAGACCTCAATTTGAGTCTCAGCTTTTTCTTTAATTAGCTGTGAAAACTTTGGCAAGTTTTAACCTCTGTGGTCCTTAATTTACCTATTAAAAAAAAATCAGGTGAACTAGATTATCTCTTAGACCCCCATGTGGCTTTTAAATGAGGTGGTGTGCAAGTAGTTTCAAAAACTTAGCTTCCAAACTTCGGTCAGATTTCCAAACTTGCGTGACCACAGGCTCAAATTTTGGTGTTCTCTCTGTGCCTCTGCTAAGCTAAAGATGGAAAGTAAACTGCTTTTCTTCCTCCAGAAACAGGTGCAGTTGGGGATCTAGCTCATACAACTTTAAGTTGCATCTCAAACAAGTTTAGAAAACATTTTTATTCAAATTGTTTTACATGCCTATTTTTTTCTCATTTAGGAACTATATTTTTAATTAATATAATTTATTTTATAGCTCAGATTATTTTAACAAACTTTATAGCCTTAATTTATAAGAACTAAATTTTTAATAAATTGTTATAATTAAAATCTCTACTAATTGCAATATGATATTATAATACCTTGTACTTCATTTCAGTTTTCCCTCACCCTACCATTTCCAAAGCATCAACTAATTTTGTGATCTATATTAGGCTGTTAATATGTGTCATCATAGGGTGGATGAAAGATGGAGGAGAGTAATTGGGGTCAAGGAGAGAAAGGGGTGGAAGTCAGAAATAAAAAGGAGCGAGTACTTAATTTCTCTAAAATTGAGTATCATTTCATTTATATAAAACACTTATGTATATTTATGTGAATGTATATACATAACTAATTAGAAAAACTTATGTTTTAAATGAATGCTTGATATCTATCTGCTGATATATGGAAATAGCTATTTAAAATGAAACATGAAAAGACAAGTTACAGATAAAGATATATAGTATGTAAAGTAGTCAGTTCTGAAAACAAATACCTGTGTGGGGGTAATATATTTGTGTGTGTATTTGAATGAGCAAGGAGAATCTTGTGAAAGTGCATGCACCAGGCTGCTAATGTGGATTATCCAGCAAGCAGGATTTGGAAGGTGGGTTACAATGACATGATAATCCCTTGTGCTACCCAGCTCTGAGATTTTTTTCATTTGACTTAATACATACATTCCTTTTGCAATTTGAAGAACATCAAATTAGATATAGAAATGTAAACTGGTAGTATTTGTTAATTTTCTTTAATATATGAGGGACTGTACATTGATGAATCCGCACTACTGCATATGTGTGGTTTTAGCTTAATACTCAGTTTATAAAACATCTTTATTTCATAAAACTTTGGAAATAATTTTCTTAAACATTTAAGGATTGCTAAAAATATAATTAATTAAATATATTGAACTACTAAAGCCATGATCCTGTTGAGTGTTTCAAACCTTTTAAACAGCAGGCATAACATACACAAATACAATGATTAACAAATATTAATGTACAGTAGTCCCCCCTTATCCACAGGGTATATGTTCCAAGACTCCCAGTGGATTCTTAAAACCACAGATGATACTTAACCCTGTATATTCTATGTTTTTACCTATACATACATACCTTTTTACTTCAAGGAAGCACTTTGCAGCTTCTCTTTGGCATATCTGAATTGTCATCATCTGCATGTTTTTTTAACATAGGTCTTTCTTCTGAAGTGTACATCGTATATGATATGACTGTCCCACATTGTATATCCTATGAAATTATTATTGTATAATATTGGTCCACTCTCTTAGCATTATTAAAATATTAGGAATGCATTATTGTCATTATAATTTAATGGTCATCCACAGAATTCATCTTAGAAAATGAAGAAATGATACTGAGAAGTTAACCTGTCTTTTTAAAACATTTGTCTAATTCATTATTTTAAAATACGATATTGAGCCCTCTTTCCACCTAGCTATAGTGAGACTCCATCGGTGATAATCAGTTCCTATTTTTACAGGATACTTTGCTTTACACATAGTTTATTGTGTTTACTTTTATCTACTCATACACAGAAAACAGTATATATCCTATACCTTATAAAAAGACATACACTTAGAAGAAGCAAACTGCCAGTGTGTATTAATGTTGTCTAGTGTTATTAACTAACATTATTATCTAACTAATGTTAACTGTTATTGAGTAGTACTGTGTAGTAGCATTTGCTGTTTATTAAATAATTAAATTTAAAATGTGTTCTCCCTTGTCCTGTGGGCTAGGATGATCTGACATCTTCAGTGTTAAAGGTGACTGGGCCTGCACCAAGTCTGCACTACTCAAATGGTGTCGCTCAGTGTCAGTTTCCATATAAAACCTCCTGAGGACCGAGCTTGACCTGAAACAAGGACTGATTCAGGAAGAGGCCATTTCATACACCCAAAATCTCTGTCCTCCTTCCTCCTTCAAAGATCTCTAGATCTTGGAAAACTTTTCCTGAGGAGATGATTATATTTCCCCTACACCTACCCTTTTTGGAAGTTGATGTGGCTGTATGTGATTTGTCTTTCCTGAGCTGTTCCAAGGGGCCCACACAAATTCTTTCAGAGGCATTGTTTTCAGTGATGCCAAGGTGATTTTCTGACCCTCATCTCACTATAAAAAAGGAGAAAAATAATGTGTGTGTGTGTGTGCGTGTGTGTGTGTGTGTGTGTGTTTATATATATAAATAAATTTGGACAGGGCCCCCAGCCACAGAAAACAGTAAAAAACGCCACCAAAGAATTCTCGTATTCCTCTGTGTCTGCATCCCCTTGATGTTCCCCACTCAGTTGCCTTGGTCTCTGCTGCAGTTTTGTCTCACGAATCTTTTGGACTTGTGTTTGCTTCTCTTCCTTGACTACTTGCTGTGTGTCCCATGCTCCTGCTTGGACAGCAGTATGCAATCATCCCTACAATTCTCTACGCCACCTGCAGGGGTTTCTTTCCATTCTGCTGTATTTGCCTAGTACCTGCAGAATGACATCTAAGGCAGTAATGAAGAGTCACTTGTATAGTTCAACATTTTATTATTCAGGTGAGACTTGGTCTTGATAAAGTAGTTTTATTTTTAAAATGTAAAGGAAGTTAAGAGATTTGGCACAGATTTATCCATTGAATAATTAATGATACAAAATGTTCTTATCATTTAAGATTGCTCTTGATTTCAGAATTTAAATGACATCTTTTTGTATTTTAAAATTATTTGATCTGCCTCCCACGTAGCAGTCTCTTAGAAACACTTGTTCCAGGACTACTTGTTCACCTTCAGAATTACTAGTTGAGATGGATTTCCAAAATAACAGGTTTCTCTCAAGTCACTAGGGATTCATTTCCTTTTGTGTATTCTCTTGAGTATTTTAATTCTAATAATACCAATACACATTTATAGTATCTTTTTAATTATTCATCGTTATTGAAATAACTCTGGTTTAAAAATTCTCTTGTTCTCTACATATCAATAAAACGAGTGAAAAGGCAACTACTGACAACATCCTGTGGAAAATAATCTGCAAAAAGATGAAACAAAACATAACAAAAAACCCACAACGGTGAAGAATAAAATTAATGACCATAGCCTGACCCTGAGAAGCAAATGTTTTATGTTTTATTTTCTTTAAATTGTAAACACAATGATTAGATATGTCAGGCAGATTGCAATGTTAATAACTTTTATAGGTGGATGATTTGCAGCAAACGCCTGATTATGGTTGACTTCATTTAAAACTAAGACCTTTGCAGTGGACATATTAATATTTGCTGTTTGCTGCTTAGAATGCATTTTGTTTGTCACAACCTGATGCCTCAGAGGACCAAGGGAGAACATTCTAATTAACCCTGGGTGAGTTGCAGTTGTGTGGGACTGCTCTGTGTTCTGTTTTTCTTTTTATTCTTTTTCCTTTTAGTAACTATAATAAAGCATACAATCAGAGTTTTAGCACCACAGGCAGAGTTCCTTTGTGTAAAAGTTCTGTCAGCGGTGCCACAAAAGCAGTGTTCTCCAGAGAGAACCAATGGTAAATAGATTAGAGATAGAGATAGAGATAGAGACAGCAGATTATGAGACTTCTCAGCCTCCATAATCCTGTAAGCCAATTCCTATAATAAAGCTCCTCTTATCTATATTTGTATTTTTATACCTATATCTCTATCTCTTTCTCTCTATCTCTTTCTATCTCTATATCTCTATCTCATCTCTATCTGTATTTCTATCTCTCTATCTCTATCTCTATCTATCTCT
>NW_011888783.1:21713304-21716364 GCF_000151845.1 Pteropus vampyrus | reverse complement strand
TGTGGATTTCAGTCTGACTGTTACAATTACTATAAAGTTCTGAAAAATATTTATCTCAAAATATGAAACAGCTAAAAACAATTGTCAGCTTTACTTATCTGTTTGCCAGTATTTACTGATAGCCTATGTGTGCCAGGTTTGCTAAGTGATGGAAATGTGTCAACTTTCTTTGTCCTATCCATTAAAACACAGTAAGGGGCTATTTAGAATATATTTTGACCCACTATAATTTTAAAGTCTTGTGTCAACACTGACCTATATTTTTAATGATACATAGAGAATACCTGGTGTCTAGAATTGATTTCTTAGGAAACAAAATGTATCCTGTCATTTTAAAAATTCTGAATTAACAATGTATTCTTTGTGTTCTGTGTAGTTAGAAAAATCAACATTAAGTAGCTCCAGGGGAGAGGAGCCTATTGACATTCTAAAAGCTGGGCTGCCTTTGGTTATGCTTTTCTGATTACTTTTTATTGATTATTGCATACCTGCCATGGTTGAAATTGTTAGATAAACACTTTTCTATCAGTACAGAGGATTTTGAATTATTCTTTTGATTTAATGAATCAAAAATGTATATTTATGGTATACAGACATAAAATGATGATCTACATACATTTGACAGTCTGTTTGTATGGTGTAGACAATTTGTACTATTGGATTATGAAGTGGAAGAGGGAAGAATAACAGAAATGAATTTACCAATGTGGTCAGAGCCTGGAAAATCCAAATTCCTGTCAGCTAGTTCCTGTCTTCTCTGGTCAGATTGCCTTGGTTCACATCTTAATTCCACCTATTACCAGCAATGTGATGTCAGTCAGCTTGCTTAAGAGAATGAAATTGTTGTGACATGGATGTACTCCTTGAGTGTCCATATTTTTTTCCTGCAGGCTATTTCACTTGGATTTTAAGCTAATTCAGTAAAGTTAATTCAGTAAGTGTATTTACTGGTTTACTGATCCAGCAACCAGAGAGGTTGCTAGAAGCATATACAGAAGCACATACTGGGAGCTAGTAGCATATACAGTCCAAATGGGTAAACTTGGTTTTTGTTTGTTTTTTTTTCTCTGTGTGATAAATACACTGAAAAAAAGGCCAGCTCTCTTTATATAGGTAGATTTGTGTACTAGTTATTCTTTCTCAGCTCCAATTCTACTCATCTGTAATTTGTTGTGATGCTGGGACTGGAATTCTGCAAACTGTATTTTCCACACTTCCTTGTCAGCTGCTTTTTATATTGGGTGAGGACATATTGGAAGGAGATAGGACGGGAGAAGACACTTCTTTATTATGCTGTTGCTGCCCATATTGTTTCTGCCACCACAGTTGTCCTATACTCTAACTTCCTTCAGCCAACTCTGCAGGGTCCCCTCAAAGGCCCCAGTAGCAGCTCAGAGGCTCTGGCTCATTAGAGCTCTTGGGATCACCTCTGTGAGACCTTCCTTTGATATCCTGTAACTTCATCTCTTTCCCTTTTGTTACTTCAGGTCTTGGGGTTGTGGCAGTTGCCTCATATTATTTCATCTGGCTTAACTCAGTATAAACGTAGGAAGAAAATCTTTCATATTAAGAAACTTTGACAATGAAAAGGTCAATTGTTAAAAATCTTTCTGGGCTCTTTTTTGTGGTGCCTCGGAGGCGGCCAACTGCTTCAGGATGAAGCTGAACATCTCTTTCCCAGCCACTGGCTGCCAGAAGCTCATTGAAGTAGACAATGAACGAAAACTTCATACCTTTTATGAGAAGCGTATGGCCACGGGAGTTGCTGCTGATGCTCTGGGTGAAGAATAGAAGGGTTATGTGGTTCAAATCAGTGATGGGAACAACAAACAAGGTTTCCCTATGAAGCAGGGTGTCTTGACCCAGGGTGTCTGCCTGCTACTGAATAAGGGGCATTCCTGTTATAGACCAAGGAGGACTGGAGAAAGAGTGCAAATCTGTTCGGGGTTGCATTGTGGATGCCAATCTGAGTGTTCTCAACGTGGTCATCGTGAAAAAAGAGAAGAAGGATATTTCTGGTCTCACTGGTACTAGTGTGCCTCGTCGCTCGGGGCCCAAAAGAGTTAGTAGAATCTGCAAACTTTTCAGTCTCTGTAAAGAACATGATGCCCGCCAATATGTTGTGAGAAAGCCTCTAAACAAAGAAAGTAAGAAACCTAGGACTACAGCACCCAAGATTCAGTGTCTTGTTGTTCCACGTGTCCTGCAACACAAAAGTCAGCGTGTTGCCCTGAAGATACAGAGTACTAAGAAAAATAAGAAAGAGGCTGTAGAATATGCTAAACTTTTGGCCAAGAGAATGAAGGAGGCCAAAGAGAAATGCCGGGAACAGATTGCCAAGAGACGTAGACTTTCCTCTCCGAGAGCTTCTACCTCTAAGTCTGAGTCCAGTCAAAAATGAAATTTTGTAAGAGTAACAAATAAATAAGATCAGACATCAAAAAAAAAAAATCTTTCTTTTTGGAATAGCTGTACTTTCCTTGGGACTCTTTATGCAACTGAGTATGAAAGCTATGATGATAAAAATGCCTCAAAATGGAAGAGTGGGTGCCCCTATGTTTTTTGTGGCCTTCCCTTGCCACTACACCTATACTTGTCCAAACAATAGTTGACTTTATTCATTTGTTCTGTAAGAACTACCTGTGTTTATTTGCTTCTCCTTTCCATAATACTACATGAATAGTCCTAGAATAAGCATTAAGATAGCTTTTGAAGTCTTTCTTTAAATTAATCCCAGTAACATTACATCTCAGAAAATTCCATAAAGCTTAAGACATGACAATGACATAATTATCTAGATTCCAAGATTTTATCTTTCTACAAAGAAAACTATTTTGCTTTTGGCAAACAGTTGGAGTAGACTGTTAATTCAATCAGGGATTCTTCTGATTTGCAGTGGGGTTTTAATATCTATAAGGACAGATCTTCAGGTTTATGTCTAGTTTATCTTTACTCTTCATTGTTAGGGTTCAAACAGAAAGCTTCTGGTGTTTACCAGTGACCTATCTCTTTGGTGTCTGTGAACTACAAATTTTGTCTCTCCAGCCCATATTAACGAAA
>NW_011888783.1:21710660-21713254 GCF_000151845.1 Pteropus vampyrus | reverse complement strand
AAAAAAAAATCTTTCTTTTTGGAATAGCTGTACTTTCCTTGGGACTCTTTATGCAACTGAGTATGAAAGCTATGATGATAAAAATGCCTCAAAATGGAAGAGTGGGTGCCCCTATGTTTTTTGTGGCCTTCCCTTGCCACTACACCTATACTTGTCCAAACAATAGTTGACTTTATTCATTTGTTCTGTAAGAACTACCTGTGTTTATTTGCTTCTCCTTTCCATAATACTACATGAATAGTCCTAGAATAAGCATTAAGATAGCTTTTGAAGTCTTTCTTTAAATTAATCCCAGTAACATTACATCTCAGAAAATTCCATAAAGCTTAAGACATGACAATGACATAATTATCTAGATTCCAAGATTTTATCTTTCTACAAAGAAAACTATTTTGCTTTTGGCAAACAGTTGGAGTAGACTGTTAATTCAATCAGGGATTCTTCTGATTTGCAGTGGGGTTTTAATATCTATAAGGACAGATCTTCAGGTTTATGTCTAGTTTATCTTTACTCTTCATTGTTAGGGTTCAAACAGAAAGCTTCTGGTGTTTACCAGTGACCTATCTCTTTGGTGTCTGTGAACTACAAATTTTGTCTCTCCAGCCCATATTAACGAAAACTCTATTAACCTTTTCAGTTTCTTAACTACCCTTTTTATCCACCCTTTTTTACTTGGCTCCTTAGCCTCTCATCCACCCACTGCAAATGAATGAAAAGATGTCTTAGATATTGTGCTCACTTCTCTTTCTCTCTCTCTCTTTTTTTTTTCTTTTTTTGGATTTTGGGCCCTCAGATCCTTGATACCTTAACGCCATGGTTCTTTGATGTCTTTGAACCAATTTTGTTTGTTTATTTGGTTGAAAATTTTATCCAGATTGTTTAAACTGCATAAATTTGATGTGTAACGTTGTTAAGTTTAATATATACAGTATATTACTTTGATACATTTATATATTGTAATATGATTGCTGTTGTAGTGACATCTATTATGTTACATAATTACAGTATAATATTATTAGCTATATTCGTTATACTGTTCATTAAATTTCTATGGTTTATTTACTATTCATTAGTAAACACCATCACTCATCATACACACCCACACCACTAATAACCACCATTTTACTCTCTGTTTTTTTACAGGTTTAACTTCTTTTGCTTCCATACGTAAGTGATACATACTGTACTTGTCCTTCTCTATCTAACTTAGCATAATATGATCAAGGTCTATCTGCCATGGCAAATGGGAAGATATCTTCCTTTCTTACAGTTGAATAGCATTCCACTGTGCATATGTACCACATCTTTTTTATCCATTCATCCATTGCTGGTCATTGGGTTATTTTCGTATCTTGGCTATTGTGGATAATGCTGTGATCAACATGGGAGTTCATATATCTTGTCAGAATCCTGTTTTCATTTTCTTTCAGTAAATACCCAGAAGTGGAATTGCTGGGTGGTATGATAGATCTATTTTTAATTTTTTGTGTAAACTCCATATTGTTTTCCATAGTAGTTGGACCAATTTACATTCCTATCAATAATGTATGAGGGGCCTCTTTTCACCACATCCTCACATATTTCTTGTCTTCTTGATAATATGCATTCTAACAGGTGTGAGATGATATCTCATTGTGGTTTCAATGTGTATCTCCCTGATGATGTATGATGTTGAACACCTTTTTATGTGTCTATTTGCCATTTTGATGCCCTTTTTGGAAAAATGTCATATATGGCCTATGGAATAAGAAGAAAAAGAAAACTTTGCAAACCATATATTGAATAAGGGGTTAATAGCCAAAATACGTAAAGAACTTTGTCAACTCAATAACAGCAACAAAAATGTGGTTAAAAAAATGGCAGAAGAACTAAATAGAAATGAAATACAGACAATGTCTATTTGGATGTGATGCCAACTTCTCAGAAAGAATTAGAGGATTAAATTTGCTTGCTTCCAACCCCCCTTCCCAAAAGAGATTTATGATATAGTTCTTTCTGAGTATTTTTGCTGTTGTTGTTAAGCTCGGCTTTTAGGCAGATAAAGGACCTCAGGAACTCAAATGCCTTCAGTTTAAAATAATTTTTATGTGACAGTGGCATGTTCTGGGCCCCTTCATGTGTTTTGAGTTGAATTGTGCCCTCTAAAAAGATCTGTTGAAGTCCTAATCCTGCTGCCTGTGAGTGTGACATTATTTGGGAGTAGAGTCTTTGCAGATGTAATTAAAGTGAGGTGGGTCCTAATCTAATATGATTGGTATTCTTTTAAGAAGAGCAAAACACCATGTGAAGACACAGACACAGAGGGAGAACACAATGTAATAACAGAAGCAGAGATTGGAGTGATGCAGCTTTAAAACAAAGAATGCCAAGGATCTATAGCCATCACTACAACATAGTAAGAGGCAAAGAAAGATTTTTCCCTACAGGTTTCAGAAGCAGCATGGCTCTGCTGTGGGGGCACAAAAATAACTTTTCTCCCACCTTCTAAATTATTCTAGCTGTGCTAATAATCACATTAACAGGATTATAATCAGATTAACAGGAGAAAATATACAAAGTTTATTACAGATGTACATGCAAGGGTTGTCATAAGG
>NW_011888783.1:21708313-21710610 GCF_000151845.1 Pteropus vampyrus | reverse complement strand
CAGTAAATACCCAGAAGTGGAATTGCTGGGTGGTATGATAGATCTATTTTTAATTTTTTGTGTAAACTCCATATTGTTTTCCATAGTAGTTGGACCAATTTACATTCCTATCAATAATGTATGAGGGGCCTCTTTTCACCACATCCTCACATATTTCTTGTCTTCTTGATAATATGCATTCTAACAGGTGTGAGATGATATCTCATTGTGGTTTCAATGTGTATCTCCCTGATGATGTATGATGTTGAACACCTTTTTATGTGTCTATTTGCCATTTTGATGCCCTTTTTGGAAAAATGTCATATATGGCCTATGGAATAAGAAGAAAAAGAAAACTTTGCAAACCATATATTGAATAAGGGGTTAATAGCCAAAATACGTAAAGAACTTTGTCAACTCAATAACAGCAACAAAAATGTGGTTAAAAAAATGGCAGAAGAACTAAATAGAAATGAAATACAGACAATGTCTATTTGGATGTGATGCCAACTTCTCAGAAAGAATTAGAGGATTAAATTTGCTTGCTTCCAACCCCCCTTCCCAAAAGAGATTTATGATATAGTTCTTTCTGAGTATTTTTGCTGTTGTTGTTAAGCTCGGCTTTTAGGCAGATAAAGGACCTCAGGAACTCAAATGCCTTCAGTTTAAAATAATTTTTATGTGACAGTGGCATGTTCTGGGCCCCTTCATGTGTTTTGAGTTGAATTGTGCCCTCTAAAAAGATCTGTTGAAGTCCTAATCCTGCTGCCTGTGAGTGTGACATTATTTGGGAGTAGAGTCTTTGCAGATGTAATTAAAGTGAGGTGGGTCCTAATCTAATATGACTGGTATTCTTTTAAGAAGAGCAAAACACCATGTGAAGACACAGACACAGAGGGAGAACACAATGTAATAACAGAAGCAGAGATTGGAGTGATGCAGCTTTAAAACAAAGAATGCCAAGGATCTATAGCCATCACTACAACATAGTAAGAGGCAAAGAAAGATTTTTCCCTACAGGTTTCAGAAGCAGCATGGCTCTGCTGTGGGGGCACAAAAATAACTTTTCTCCCACCTTCTAAATTATTCTAGCTGTGCTAATAATCACATTAACAGGATTATAATCAGATTAACAGGAGAAAATATACAAAGTTTATTACAGATGTACATGCAAGGGTTGTCATAAGGTAACCCAAGATGCACTGGACAGTTGAGGTTTATATGGCATTCTGGACCAAGGGTAAGTGGGACAGGGGTCTGGGAAAGTAGGTAATTCACAGGTAGGAGAAAAGGCAAACATGGTAAACAAATTCTTGCTTACAGAACTTCAATGAGATACAACTTCAACAAATGGGCTTTGTTAGATTTCTTCGTGTCTGCTACATTTAGTGCATATGTGCTAAGGTAAATATCCTAAAGTTATGCTTCCTTCCATTAAGTATTTAAAAAATAAAACATCTGAATTCCTTTAGGCGGGAAAGGGGAGAGTCAAAAGTTCTGAGTTTTTTGTTTCTTAACAATCAGTTTGAAGTAAATATCCTAAAAGGCACATTTTGGGTGGCAAAAATTTGGTCCCCTTCCATGCTAACATATTTTGGACATATTAGCCTTGAGAACTATGAGATAATACATTTCTGTTTTGTTTTGTTTTAAGCCATGCAGTTTGTGATACTTTGTTATGTCAGCCCTAGGGAACTAATATAACCAGGAATAATGAACCTAGAAAAGACCTCTTTTATTACCACGACATTTTTAAATTTTAAAAAAAATTACATAAAAACCTACCTTATAACTTTGAAAAGCTGAAAGAAAAGACACACACACACACACACACACACAATCTAAACCAAAACCCAGACCACCTCTGTAGTTTATAAATTGATTTATCCAGATTGAAAAGTCGGTTAGGTGAGCCTAAAACACCAAGAATATTGAAATCCCATAAAAGTTCAAGCAAAAGTTAGCCTAATCTGAAGCTGTTTTATGAGTAAATTATTTACTCTATTCATGAATAGATGCTATCATTTATTCATAAACTAATAGCAAATGAATTGTTTGAAAGAGGGCAAGTGATAGATTATACATTCATCTCTGCACCTGATTATTACTACATATAAATCAATTCAAGATTCAAGTGTTTAGATGCACCATAAACAGAGTGGCACACAAATACTTGAGGGTATGACAGTAGTGATACATTTTTTCTACAAATATTTATAAATTTTTTCCTAAGTGAAAGACACTTTAAATCTATACATATGGAAAAGGCGTGGTTTTCAGGAATTTTATTCTAACAGGAGCAGGACCAATGATAGTTT
>NW_011888783.1:21705224-21708263 GCF_000151845.1 Pteropus vampyrus | reverse complement strand
ATTGAAATCCCATAAAAGTTCAAGCAAAAGTTAGCCTAATCTGAAGCTGTTTTATGAGTAAATTATTTACTCTATTCATGAATAGATGCTATCATTTATTCATAAACTAATAGCAAATGAATTGTTTGAAAGAGGGCAAGTGATAGATTATACATTCATCTCTGCACCTGATTATTACTACATATAAATCAATTCAAGATTCAAGTGTTTAGATGCACCATAAACAGAGTGGCACACAAATACTTGAGGGTATGACAGTAGTGATACATTTTTTCTACAAATATTTATAAATTTTTTCCTAAGTGAAAGACACTTTAAATCTATACATATGGAAAAGGCGTGGTTTTCAGGAATTTTATTCTAACAGGAGCAGGACCAATGATAGTTTAAGAGCTTGAACACACCAGTGGAAAAACAAAAAGGGGTATGAACATGAAATAGAAATTGGCTCTGAGGGGTGAAACAGTTTATAAACAGGAAGAATGAGAGATAAGGTTCAGTGGGTAAATTGGAGAAGAATCATGGGAAACTAAATAGCTATTAATAACACTAACAGTAATTGAATATTTAACATTAGTCCTGTACTTGCTTTGTATGCATCAGTTACTTAATCATCACCATAAACTCTGAAGTAGATACTTCAGAGTTAGGCAGTTTACCCATAGGTAACAGCTGGAATTCATAGGATTCGAATCTAGGCAGTGTAGCTGCAGAGCTCTTAATTACTGTGTGATACAGGCATTATAAAAAAATGGCTAAGTGGAGAGCTGAATTAGTTGACACAATTTTTGCAGGCAATGACATATAAAAATGATAATTATAATGGAGTACTTACTATGGAGTAGGCACCCCACTAGGCCCTTTACGTACATTATCTAATTATAATCATGACATATTCTTGTAAGCTAGGGCACTGAAGATTTTAGAGGTAATGAGATTTATCAAAGCATTAAAGTAATATTCTGGGGAAAGTATCTGGTAAGTTGTATACTGGATCAATGTGGAGAGGTAAGAGAAGTGAGAAAACAGTTATGAATGTGTTCAGATAACCTAGATTTTAAGTGTTCAAATAATCCTAAATTTAAGGTTTAAATTTAAGGTAATGGAAGTGGGGGAAGAAGAAACTAATATGAAATATTGTAGGAGTAGAATAGATATTATATGGCAACGAGTCATTGTGAGAGGAAAAAGTGAAAAATCATTGACAAATCTTAAACTCATAAATTGGGTAACTCATAGAATTGTGGTTCCAGTAAGAGCAAAGGGGCCGCAGAAGTGGAAGCAAAGGTGAAGATGTTCTGTCATCGGCAAATGTAAGAAGGTGATAGGGCCCAGTGGGAGTGGTTTAGGCCTTGAGAAATATTGACAAAAACTCAGAGAACCTTGAAGACTGTGGGGAGGTAATCTTAGGAATGCTGTGCATAGAAAACAAAGGTCTAAGATTGGAGAAAACTAATACAGGAGAGAGAGGGAGGGAGAGAGGGAGAAGAGCGGGGAGAGAGACAGAGAGAGACACAGACACAGACACACACTAAGCGATTGCTACCAGCTCGGGGATGATGGGGAGTCTTCTCATTCCACTTCCTACTCTTGTTCCTCTACCTCTTTGTTCCCATCCCCTCCACCTCCTTATTCTTCCAGTGTCTTGGTATGTAGTAGATGCTCAGTACTGTATAAATGAATGAATAATGGAATAGAGGAAAGAGGAAATAAATGAATGAATGAAGGAAACTTAAGAATATCTATATTCGTGAAACTAGAAATAAAGTCAGAGAAAAAGAGAAATAACAAATAGGAAAAGAGTCAAGAATTTTAAATGATTATTAAGTTACTTTTTAAAAATGTTTTTTTAATTTTTCAATTACAGTTGACATACAAGATTATATTAGTTTCAGATCCACAATATAGTGATTAGATATTTATGAAATTTCCAAAGTGATCATCCCTAAAAGTCTAGTACCCATCTGACACCATATATAATTATTAATATATTATGGACTATATTGCATATGCTGTACTTTACATCCCCATGACTGTTTATATAACTGGCAATTTGTACATATTAATCCCTTCCCCTTTTTCACCCATCTCCTAAACCCCCTTCATCTGGCAGCTATCAAAATGTTCTGTTACCTATGATTTTGTTTTTGTTTTTTTATTTTGCTTTTTTAGATTCCACATGTAAGTGAAATCATATGGCATTTTTCTGTCTGACTTATTTCACTTAGGATGATATCCTCTAGGTCCATCCATATTATCGAAAATGGCAAGATTACATTCTTTTTTAATGGCTAAGTAGTATTCCAATGTATATATGTACCACATCTTTTACATCCATTTGTCTATCAATAGACATTTAGGTTACTTCCATATCTTGGCTATTTTAAATGTGCAGCAGTAAACATGGGGTGCATATGTCTTTTCGAATTAGTGTTTGGGGTTTCTTTGGATAAATACCCAGAAGTAGAATTGCTAGGTCATATGGTAGTTCTACTTTTAACATTTTGAGATAAAATATGATTAGCTCATCAGCTACTGTGCTATATAGATCCTAATTATAAATATAAGTTTCCTTCTGCAAACCATGTGTACATTTCTTATAAATCAAATGTGTTAGAAGAATTTTTAATAGCAAGAATATTGTCATTATTCCTAGAACAACCTGAAAAGTCATTCCACATTAATATTTTGAATAAATTTGAATCATCATATAAAATAGCATTATTTACAATACAGTTTCACTTGTTTAGAAATTAGCTCTCTTCCTTGGAGAAATTTGTTTTGCTCTTGTAGCAAATTTAATAACCCTCAATACAAATAAAAGGATAGAGAATTCCTTCTGTGAACTTCTGTTTCTATTTCTTGGGTTTTCTGATATATGGGCGAAAAGTTTACTTGTTGGAGTAAAATCAAAGAACTAAAAAAATATTTGTTACATATAGAGGTATATATTACATATAATTTATACTTAGAGTCATACAACTGTAAATATATCTTTAATTATATATATAAAGCTGTAAAAATTTGATATATATTTCT
>NW_011888783.1:21697662-21700549 GCF_000151845.1 Pteropus vampyrus | reverse complement strand
CTCTCTTTGTTTCTTAATGAGTCTGGTTAAAGACTTATCAATTTTGTTTATCTTTTCAAAGAACTGGCATTTGGTTCACTGATCATTTGTATTTTTTTAAGACTCTATTCTGTTTATTTCTGTTCTGATCTTTATTATTTCCTTCTTTAAGCCCAAAGCTCTTTGGGCTTTGTTTGCTGTTCTTTTTCTAGTTCCTTTAAGTGTAAGGTTAGATTGTTTATTTTAGAGTTTTCTTATTTCTTGAGGCAGGCCTGTTTTGACATTAATTTTGTTAGGACTGCTTTCACTGTGTTCGATAGATTTTAGGTCATTTTGTGTTTTCATTTTCTCAAGGTGTCTTTTGATTTCTTTGTCTCAAGGTGTCTTTTGATTTCTTTTTTGATATCACTGTTGCCCTATTTGTTTTTTAATAGCATATTACTTACCCTCCATGTGTTTGTGTGTTTTTCAGTTTTTCTCCTGTAATTGATTTCTAGTTATATACCATTGCGGTTAGAGAAAATCCTTGATATGATTTCGATCTTCTTAAAATTATTGAGTGTTGTTTTGTGACCTACCATGTGATCTATCTTGGAAAATATTCCATGTGCACTTGAAAGAATGTGTATTTTGCTGCTTTGGGGTAAAATGCTCTAAATATATCAATTAGATCCATCTGGTCTAGTGTATCATTTAAGGCCGCTGTTTCTGAGTTGATATTTTGTCTAGAAGATCTATCCACTGTTGTCAGTGGTGTGTTAACATTTTCTATTATGACTGTATTACAACCACTTTCTCCCTTTATGTCAGTGAATATTTGCTTTATGTATTTAGGTGCTCCTGTGTTGGGTGCATAAATGTTTACTGGGGTTTATTTTCTTGTTAGATTGATCCCTTTATCATTATGTAATGTCCTTCTTTTTCTTTTATTACAGCCTTTGTTTTAAAGACTCTTTTGTCTGATATAAGTATTGATACTCTAGCTTTTTTTTCATTTCCATTTGAATGAAATATCTTTTTCCATCTCTTTCAGTCTTTTGTGTCTTTTGATATGAAGTGGGTCTCTTATAAACAGCATATGTATGGGTCTTGTATTCTCATCTATTCAGCTACTCTGTCTTTTGATTAGAGCATTTAATCCATTTACATTTAAAGTGACTATTGATAGGTGTGTAGTTATTGCCATTACATTATTCATTCTTTTTAATATTTTTTTTTTAATATTGGTTTGGTGTTGAATTCTTTTAGCTTTTTCTTGTCTTGCCTGTTCTTTATATTTCAATTTTAATGGATAGCCTTGCTGGGCAGAGTAGTCCTGGTTGTAAGTCCTTGCTTTTTATCACTTTGAGTAATTCATGCCAATCCTTTCACCTGACAGTCTTATGAGAGCTCCCTTATAAATAACTAGCTGCCTTTCGCTTGCTTTTAAGATTCTCTCTTTATATTTAACCTTTGCCATTTTAATTATGATGAGTCTTGGTGTGGGCCTCTTTGGGTTCATCTTGTTTGCAACTCTTTACACTTTCTGGACTTGTATGTCTATTTCCTTTACCAGGTTAGGGATTAGGGAAGTATTCTGTATTATTTAGATATGTTCTCAATCTTTTGCTCTATCTTTTCTTCTCGTAACTCTATGATGTAAATGTTGTTAATGCATGATGTTGTCCCAGAGTTCTCTTAAACTGTCTTTATTTTTTAAAAATTCTCTTTTCTTTTTGCTGATTCAATCTTCTGCTTCATCTAACCAACTGTTTATTCCTTATAGTGTATTCTTTATTTCAGTTATTCTTCATTTCTGACTTTTTTTTTTCATGGTTTCTATGTTCTTTCTATGCTCACTGTCTCTTTATTGAATATCTCAACATTTTGTTGGTTATCTATTCTCCCCCTAAGTTCATTAAGCATCCTTATAACCAAGTTTTTGAATTCTATATCTGGTAGGTTGCTTGCCTTCATTTCATTTAGTTATTTTTCTCGAAGTTTCATTTGTTGTTTCATTTGGGACATACTTCTTTGTTTTCTCAATTTTGGTTGCCTCTCTGTGTTTGTATCTATGTATTAGGTAGATCTGGTACATCTCCCAGTTTTGGCCAGGTGTCCTGTGTGGCCCAGTCTCCCTGATGTCCTATGCCAGATGCTCCCTTGTGTGGATTGTTTGTGCCTTCTTGTTGTAGTTAGGCCTTGATTGCTATGGGAACATCAGTGAGTGGAATTGATTCTCAGGCTGACTTGCTATGAGAATTGGCCATGTCCACAGTGTAAGAGCTACTATGTGGGGTCTGACCCTATGGAGTGGGATTCATCCCAGTGAGCTTTTATGCCTGTTGAGTCTACACTTTGGGAGTGCTGCCTGTGGGGCTAATCAAGTGGTGCTCTGTTGTGATCTGATGGTAGCCTCTGGGTATTTTGGTTCTGAGTCCTTTTGGGAGAGGCTCCTGTGAAGGCCAAAGTCAGCTGCTGCCTGTGACCAGCCTAGGTCTACCTGCTAGGAGCTACAAAGGTATCTGTGGTTTGGTTGCTGCCTATGCTGGACCTGGAGGCTCGTGGGAAAGACCACACTGTGAATTGAGGCTGGCTGCCCCCAATACTGGCTTTGGGGTAGCTTGGCAAAAGGCCCAGGGCACCCCAAGGCTTGAGGCTACCTGCCAGCTCCCCACAAGGCTCAGCAGCTGAAACTGCCTCAGGTGGTCTGTGAGCTGGTTGAGGCTTGGTCTCAGAAAGTCTCCAGGGTAGGGTAAGTGATATTCACCAGGTTAGTGCAGATTCAGAATTGGCAACACATCAAGGCCAGCAGCTTTCTGCCTTGGGCCTGCAAACTCCTGAGATTTGTTTAAGAAGTACTGTAGCTTGAGTTGGGGCTGGTCGCCTTTCACAGAAAGTGTCTCCATAAGCTGAGAACTATTGATTG
>NW_011888783.1:21695322-21697612 GCF_000151845.1 Pteropus vampyrus | reverse complement strand
CACATGTTTTATTTCTTTGATATATGATTTGTACCCATTTTGATGCTGTTTTCTATATATTTGTTCTTCCGACTAAAATCTCACACCCTTATGAAAGATGCATCTCAAAATCTGAGTATTCTGACTTGTGATGTTATTATGTGTTTCAGTATAATCATATAATTGACAGTCTTTTTCTGTATTCAATGTATAAACTACCATAGGTGGTTCATCAGATGCCGTGTTCAATATTTTCTTTCTTCTCAGCCTGAAATTGCTCAGTGTGCTTATTGAGACTGCATTTATGAGAGGGAGACGGATTCTGCCAAGACAGGAACTATTCTACCTTCTTTTTCACTCTTAGAAATAATTTTTTAAAATTTTGCTTTAAGTACATATTATTTTGAAAAAGTGGGACAATGTAAGTGAAAATTTTTGAGGATATCATGGGCTTTCTTAGGGTTATAGAAATTCTTAGGACGAGATGAAAGAGAAAAGATCACCTCATAAAGCTACTTATTTAACTGAAAGGGAAAGTAAGTCTTAGAGTAAGTATTTTTTTCCCCAAATTTGCACAGCTTTTGGATGGCTAAGTTGAAACTAGAATTAAATTTTATTAATTTCCTTTTGCTTTGTTGCCTCAGTGACATATGTATTGAATCCTCTTTTCCAATTACACTTAATTATATGAGTTGCATTTTATTGAAAGAAAGAGAAAAAATATATTCAGTTTTATGAGAAAACTTTCCTTTTTGACTTTGTATAACAAGTTCATACCTAGCAGTGGTTCTAGATGGTTCAGGAACATAAATTAGAACATTAGAGATTGTCTCTGCTGCATCCTTTCTTTCATCCAATGCACTCAGTCTACCGGCAGCTAAATCCTGATATTTCCATGTTGCTTCTTATTCGCAAGAGATTTAATCAAAGTGAAGTTATTAAAAACAATGGTAATTTTATAAATGCCTATGAGTTGTAAAGGCAGATCTGCAAATGTTAATTCATATTTTACCTCAGGACTTCTGTATTTCTGTGGATTTCATACTGTTCCTTTTTGTCAGCTTGGCTAAATCCTCCTTATCCTGTTGGTGTTACTAGAATCTCGATAGACCATGTTTGTGCAAGCAATTGGATAAAATTTACACAACAGAAAGTGAGCAAACATCAACCCTATTCTGTCGGGTTTTTTGTTGTTGTTGTTGTTGTTTACATTTTAAAACATGAGTTGGAGAAGTTCAAAGTGAACTATTATTTTTTTAGCCAGCATTGATGGCTTCTTTGCTAGATATTGAAGAATTAAGCAGTTTCTATCCTGATGAAGCTCATAATCTAGTAGGGGAGATTAAAATTTAGCTCAGTTTAATATAACAGGCAACACGGTATGCTATGAGAGGCAGAGGAAAGCCATATAATGATATAAAGAAACAAGATTGTTCAATCTTCTTACCCAAAAGACATCTTGAGATGCACATCGTATGGCAGGAGTTTGTATTTTACAAACTGGGTTTCTCACCTAAACCACAGAATACAGAAAATGCTTGAGCGACTTGTCTTCAGTTCCTCCAGAGGTTGTACATGACTAGTACTATTCAACATTCATAGGAGAGATGGTAATTAATTACATGTAATGGATGTCTTAGGATATCTTTTCTTTCGTGGAATTTTTTCATGGAATCCTAGTGAAGCAGCTCAAATATCTCTATAGAAAGGCTAGAATACTGGGTTATGTTTGGCTTAGAAGGAGGTACTTTGTTCAATTGTCTTAACTTTCTGTGTGAAAAGAGAATTAGAGAGCCATGTGGATCAAAACGGGAGATATTCATGGATGTGAGAGTTCAAGTTTTCTTACTTTTTACAAACAATTCAGTCTGATAAAAAAAAATAAATCCTAGATATTAGTAGTCTGGAATGTAAACCTAAGGAGTCTATGAACAGATTAGAAAAATGCAACCATCATAGTCTATCACATCCTCTCTAGAAATTTGACTCTTGAGCTGAAATAAGTTCCCTGAACACAAATTAGAATTTGTACCACACAATCCAATTTTTAATATCCATTTCAAAACAGCAAGAATTTTGCATTTTTTAGTCATTGAAGTCAGGCTCATTGAACAGTTCACTTCCCAGCCAACCAAGTTGCCCAGTGGTCTGCGTTTAGGTGAATTGAAAAATATAACCTCGACGGCCGACTTTTAGCAACAGATCTGTCTGCTCCAGAGGCATTGGCTCCCTGTGCCTGGCAGAAGGTTAGGGCTAATTCTTTTTCTCATAGGTCACTTATGCTCTCTTCAAAGAGTTCCTGCTGGGCTTT
>NW_011888783.1:21691652-21695272 GCF_000151845.1 Pteropus vampyrus | reverse complement strand
ACACAGGGATAATGGTGTTTCTTCCTCCAACCCTTGCCCTAAAGCCACGCAACAGTCTTTCCTTGTGTGTCTCTAGTGCCTCCTGAGCTGCTGTCTTTCTGCTGGAGCTCAGGTGAGCGCCTGTGAGTAAGTCCTGCACAGATCCTTTAAGAGGTCCTTCTAGCAGCCCTCCATCTCCTCCAGACAGTCAGAATCCCTGCTAATTTTCACAACCAGAATTTGCGGGTACTCCTCTTCCTGGGACTTGAACCCTGGGCTGGGTAGCCCTGGTATGGGGCTGGGGTGACCTGATGTGGGGCTGGGGCTTCTGGGGAAACATCCGTAGACAAGATATCCCTTCTGATGCTCAACCACCACACATGGGTGTGGAGCTAGCCAGTTTTGCATCTTTGCCTCTCCTACCAGTCTTGATATGTCCTCCTCTTTATATCCTTAGTTATAGCAGTTCTGATCAGTTAGTCTTCAGAAAGTTCTCCAGATTGACTGTTCTATAATTAAGTTGTGGTTTTAATGTCATGGGAGAAGGCAAGCACAGCATTTTCCTACTCCACTGTCTTGACCAAACCTTCATAATTGTGATTCTTAAACTTTAAGAAGAATATTCTAAACAGTAAAAAGTATTTAACAGGAAAGCAGACTGACTACCAGACTGAATAAAGACATTTTTTTTTTTAGAATTAGCACCACCATGTACACCTAAAGAATAACTTAGCTCATTTGCACCTATAGAAATTCTTTCCTTGACTTAACACTAATAATAGAAACTTCTTCTTTATATTCATGAAATTATTTTCCTTCCTTTTTTTCATAAAATCCCCTTGCCTTCACCCTCTAATCAAAACACTACTTGGTTTTCTGCCTGAATCAGTGCTTCACAAATAGCTATTCTTTTTTTATCTTAAATACATGTTTGTTGCCTCTCACATATATATGTGGAATATCAAATTTAATATATATATGTGGAATGTCAAATTTTAAAAAATTGTTGGTTTTGTGCCTAAATCCTATAGGGTTCTACAAGTATTGTGTACAACTTAATTACAGCAGTCTACTGCAGTGTTATGCTTAGAAACAAATGCATCATGTTCATGCATTTTAGAAATATTAGAATTATACAATATCCGTTCTCTCTTATGTTTCCAGAATTTAACAGTGTGAGGAATAAAGGAGTGAAATTTTTTTGTATTTGCTGTAATGTTTAGAACATGTTCATTACCGACTGATTATCCATCAGTATAAAAAGGCAGCAGAACTGTCTCTCACTATTGCTATACCAAACTTGCAATATTTCAGCAAAATAAATTTAGTTACAAAATGCAGATTATAGAATTCCACTTATTCTTAAGGAAGAATAAAATTTTGTTTGGGTTTGTTTTCTCCTTGTTTCTAATTTTTTAAAATTCTATTTATTTATTTTATGGTGACAGGCAATTTCTAAACTTTTTAATGTTTATTTTCAATATAGACTATGTATAAACTTTTTTCTTTCTTTTAGTTGGAATCCAAAACCCAACAATCAAGTTAACCATTTAATTTTTGTTTAAAGAGTAGCTGGTTTGCAAAGGCCAGCAGAGGGCAGCAAAGCCTAGACTTTAACACTAGCTAAACTGACATATCTGAAGAGCAAGAAAGGGAAATGGCACACAGTCTGATTTGATTTGAGTGACATGTATGTAGCAGCTGACAGTTGTTTTGGATAGGATATTCAAGATTAAATGGAGAAGGTCTTAGAACTTCAAGAAACCATATAACTATTTAATTAACACAAATTGAAAGCTCCTTGAGTTTATAAAAATAAGGTCACTCAGGCTGTTATTTCACTGAATAAATGGTCTAAGATTTAAATTGAGTAAATAGATTAAGAAGAATCAGAAAGAAACCCTGAGCACAGTGAATGGAATAATATGAGCAATGGGTAGCATTGACTTTTCTCTCTCTACAAGACGTCTTTCTCTTCTTACTTGATGTCCTTTGCCATCTTCTGTCTCCCACTCAGATACTAACCACTCTAATGCGTATCATTTGCCTCTTTAGTAAAGTTAAATTGAGAGGATCTCAAAACACTCTAGAATTTTTCAGGCAAAGGTGTGTAAGTTCGCTTCATAACAACAGGAGAATAGATCAGTAAAGTATAATTGGCACTGTTGGTATTTTTTAAATGGGAAAAAAAATCCATCACCATATTGAATATTCTATAGAATAAGTAGTACACTAGCTATTTCTACACCACTAACTAGAAAAATGTTCCTTAACTCAATTGAAATTAGAGCTGAAAATCTAATGGCTATAGGGGTTGGAACTATTTTCTTCTGTCATTGGTATCAACAGGGACATTGTGTTTTTTGAGTTGAGAAGCAATTGAAAACTTACTTAGGAGTATTCTCTTCTATCAGTGCATTCATCAAACCACTGGGGGTAACAAAAAGTATGGTTATGTGATAATTGTTTTGCAAATGGAGGCTTTCTTTTAAACTTTTCATCTAGTAGGAGGTCCTTATGCCTGCTGGGAAATTTTGGAGACAAAGAACAACAGGATGTTTTTCTCTCCCACAACAGTTTCTATTAACCTCCTGATGTTTGACTCTGGAGATTGTGATTATGAGCCTGCTGACATCAGCCACCCATCTAAAATAAAGGAGCAATATTTTGGCTCAAGCAATGAGAATCTAAAGACTTGGAGTTTTCCTACCTGTTAATGTAACTGTGTGAGAATTAAGTGTGAGGAAACATGTTGTGCTATCCTCTCAGCTGGCTAGTGGTGGTGTTGCTCAACTCAACAAATACCTAAGGAGTTCCTACCATAGTCTTAGTAATGCATTATTTACTAGAGGGATACAGAGAGGCATTAGGCATATCACTCTCCCTTCAGAAACTTATAGCTTTATTGTGGAAAGGAGAATTATATAGACAAAAAAATGTAACATGATTTACATGCTGGGTTGAAGGGATTCCTGTCAGATAGGAAGTGTGATGTAGACATTAAATAAACCTGCTTGGTGTTTAGGAGAGGAAAGAAAATTCCTCAGGCAAAGATACATATTGGAAAACAGTCTAACTTGCTGTCTGTTTTAATTTACATATTTCAAGTTGGTTAAATAAACATACTCATCACTCTATACACATTGTGGCATTCTGATGAGTAAGCTCTTCTATTTTTCTCATCTTGTAAATAAGGCAATCAAGATGTTGGGAGATTAAGTGATTAGGGCCAAAAGTATTAGGAGTTAGCAATAGCATTTGAATATACATTTCTTGAATTTTTGTCTCTCGCCCAATCCAGAATTTTGGGAACCATTTAGCAAATCTTCAATAATAGCTATATTAATGGATTCATTAAATATCAACTAAAATATATTGGGTTACTTAGATATTTAAAAGGTCTTTCATGTCAAGGATGAAATGTTAAAGGAAATCCAGAGAATGGCAAAAATAGACTATGTTCTTCATGCATTGCAACCATGCTAAACGGAAATGAAGTAACTATCACATTTGAAACTGATTCCAAGCAATGCTTCTCTGTAGTTGAATATTCTTCACTGATGCTAAAACCATCTGAATTCTGCCAGTTTCACCTTGTGGATCTGCAAGCTTTTCTAGAACAAGGATAATGTCTTACATAG
>NW_011888783.1:21688893-21691602 GCF_000151845.1 Pteropus vampyrus | reverse complement strand
TACAAATGATAGGGTGATTAAGGACATAGCAAATGATTTATACAGTATTTTTTTTAGTTGAAAGTTAATTAAGCAAATTTATTGTTTTAAACCCAGTGGCATTGAATACAGCTGCATCCTTAGTGATAGTGGTGAACAATGACTCAAATCTGATTGATCATGGCACTCTGTCCCCCTGATAGGCACAGGGCCCACACTGAACCAATGAGGGGTCTCTCACAGGATTTTAAAATGTAGGTCTTGTGATGAAGAATTTCTTTCTCTCTGGTTACAAATATTTAAGCTTTGGGGTCCAGTGCTACCTCTTTGAAAAAGTAGTCACAGCAAGAGAAACTAGAGAGAAATGAGATGACAGATATTGAGAGGAAACTCTTAATAGAGTTTAAATTCCTGGTTGTCTTCTATTTCATCTGTCCTTCCTGTGGTTTAGTTATGCACACCAATATATTTCCTTTTTTTCTTAAGTGGATTTCTGTTATTGCCTCCTAACTGACCAGAATAAATTATGGTCCTTTAGAGATGAATTTTCACCTATCACTCTGTCACTGCAGTTAGATTTTGAAGTCAGATTAGCAAGTTAGAAAATTTGAAATTTAAAAAATGACTTATATAATGGAAAATGTGGCTCTTATGTAGAATGAAAATAAGCTGTAGAAATCCTTAGTTAAACATACACACATACAACATATTCTAAATAAAACTCTATTCCAGCTACTGAGAATACACAGCAACAAGGGAGAATCTTGCAATAATTGTCTATAGCAGAGGAAGAGAGTGATTAAACCCTAGAGTCACCCATATCAGGCTCAAATCCTCACATTGTCTGCTGTTAGTGAGGTGATTTAAAACATATCACATAACTTAGCTCTTCATAGTGCAGTCTTATGAGAAATGTATCTGTGCATCAGTAGCACTTAGCAAAGAGCCTGTCTGAAAATATAGTGGGCACTGAATAAAAGCACTCATTATTAGCATAAGGCTAGAAGTTATTTCTATTCAAGTCTTGTATTTTATGAAGTAACACTTCTGTATTGTAGGTAAGGGTTATTGTCATCATGGTGTATCTTCAGAAAGAAACATTTCAGACATCACGTTCTCCTTCAACATGATTCATGACTTAGAAATGACTTTTTAAAAGTGAGTAATAAGCAGAGGATAACCTTGATTAGCTGAAGTTAATGGGGACATAGAAAAACTTTGATTAAATACAGGCCATGGGAAACTGGTAATGAGTAGGTTAAACAGTAATAGAACAGATAGTAAAACACAATTTTGTATGATGGATTGATTCAATCTTATTTTGTTATTAAAAATCAATTACTAAAACAAAATGGGGGAACGTTGCCTGTGTGTATATGGCAATGTTAAAATCAATGAATTCAAATAGTCTAATGAAGTATTTATTCATGATATTCTCTTCCTGGTCCATTTTTTTTCCTTAGTATTGATTACTTCTGAAAGCTTCCCTGACATAAACTTTGCTATGCTGACAAAAGGGAGGTGAAGCAAAGCATCTTGATTAGTTATGACTTAGATAAATTTTTCATAGAGTTTACCAGACCAAAGAACACATTGCTTGCACATAGAAGATGCCTTCCAAAACAAGCTGCAGTGGAAAACCCCCTTTGCTTTTAATCATATTTTTAGACTTAATACATCCTCTCCAGAAGTTTAAGTCCCATCAAGTAAACTCTATAAATTGACTTTTTTTCCTTGACACAGTCAACAAGAAACAGCATTATTCTTTTCTTTTCAAGAAATGTCAGAGAACATGGGCTTTTACGTAAAGATTTGGGATCAAGCTGATGCTTCTCATTATACTTCATATGCTTGCTTATTCAGAAGAAAAATGCAAGAACTTAATTTGAATGGGTGTATATGATGTGGTTAAGTTTGTTTTGAACTTTTCAGAATAGATTTTCAAATAGATCCTAAATGGTGTCCTTTTCTAGCTAGAGATTCATATTTCAGGTTTTTGATGTCTCTTTGTTTTCTTTTTACATAGAACTAGTTAGTTTGCCTTCAGTTCAAAATAATTCATATGCCACAGTGGCACATCTTGGGGAGGCCTATACTGAACTTCTACAAAGGTGACTAAAATTAATTCTTTTAGAGACTACCAACTTTCTATTCATTTTCTGTTCTTCATATAAAGAAGTTGTTGCAGTTTATGTTCTAAATCACTCAAGTAGCATGGAATATAGAGAAATTCATAATTGTCATTCTTTTTTAATTGTATTTTTCAATTGGAGTTGACATTAAATGTTATTTTACATTAATTTCATGTGTATAACATAATGGTTAGGCATTTGTATCATTTATGAAGTGATCCCCCTGAATAGTCTAGTATCCACCTGGCACTATACATAGTTATTATAGTGTTATTAACTATATTCTCTATGCTGTACTTCATACCCCATAACTATTTTGTAACTATCAGTTTGTGCTTCTTAATTCTTTTACCTTTTTCACTCAGCTTCCAACTCCCCTCCCATCTGGCAATCATCAGTATGTACTCTGTATTTATTAATCTGTTTCAGTTTTATTTGTTCATTTATTTTGTTCTTTAAATTCCACATACAAGTGAGATAATATGGTATTTGTCTTTGACTTATTTCACTTAACATAATTCATCCATGTTGTCAGAAATGGTAAGATTTTATTTTATTTATGTTTTTACGGCTGAGTAATATTACTCTCTTTTTTTAT
>NW_011888783.1:21685589-21688478 GCF_000151845.1 Pteropus vampyrus | reverse complement strand
AATCTTGCAATAATTGTCTATAGCAGAGGAAGAGAGTGATTAAACCCTAGAGTCACCCATATCAGGCTCAAATCCTCACATTGTCTGCTGTTAGTGAGGTGATTTAAAACATATCACATAACTTAGCTCTTCATAGTGCAGTCTTATGAGAAATGTATCTGTGCATCAGTAGCACTTAGCAAAGAGCCTGTCTGAAAATATAGTGGGCACTGAATAAAAGCACTCATTATTAGCATAAGGCTAGAAGTTATTTCTATTCAAGTCTTGTATTTTATGAAGTAACACTTCTGTATTGTAGGTAAGGGTTATTGTCATCATGGTGTATCTTCAGAAAGAAACATTTCAGACATCACGTTCTCCTTCAACATGATTCATGACTTAGAAATGACTTTTTAAAAGTGAGTAATAAGCAGAGGATAACCTTGATTAGCTGAAGTTAATGGGGACATAGAAAAACTTTGATTAAATACAGGCCATGGGAAACTGGTAATGAGTAGGTTAAACAGTAATAGAACAGATAGTAAAACACAATTTTGTATGATGGATTGATTCAATCTTATTTTGTTATTAAAAATCAATTACTAAAACAAAATGGGGGAACGTTGCCTGTGTGTATATGGCAATGTTAAAATCAATGAATTCAAATAGTCTAATGAAGTATTTATTCATGATATTCTCTTCCTGGTCCATTTTTTTTCCTTAGTATTGATTACTTCTGAAAGCTTCCCTGACATAAACTTTGCTATGCTGACAAAAGGGAGGTGAAGCAAAGCATCTTGATTAGTTATGACTTAGATAAATTTTTCATAGAGTTTACCAGACCAAAGAACACATTGCTTGCACATAGAAGATGCCTTCCAAAACAAGCTGCAGTGGAAAACCCCCTTTGCTTTTAATCATATTTTTAGACTTAATACATCCTCTCCAGAAGTTTAAGTCCCATCAAGTAAACTCTATAAATTGACTTTTTTTCCTTGACACAGTCAACAAGAAACAGCATTATTCTTTTCTTTTCAAGAAATGTCAGAGAACATGGGCTTTTACGTAAAGATTTGGGATCAAGCTGATGCTTCTCATTATACTTCATATGCTTGCTTATTCAGAAGAAAAATGCAAGAACTTAATTTGAATGGGTGTATATGATGTGGTTAAGTTTGTTTTGAACTTTTCAGAATAGATTTTCAAATAGATCCTAAATGGTGTCCTTTTCTAGCTAGAGATTCATATTTCAGGTTTTTGATGTCTCTTTGTTTTCTTTTTACATAGAACTAGTTAGTTTGCCTTCAGTTCAAAATAATTCATATGCCACAGTGGCACATCTTGGGGAGGCCTATACTGAACTTCTACAAAGGTGACTAAAATTAATTCTTTTAGAGACTACCAACTTTCTATTCATTTTCTGTTCTTCATATAAAGAAGTTGTTGCAGTTTATGTTCTAAATCACTCAAGTAGCATGGAATATAGAGAAATTCATAATTGTCATTCTTTTTTAATTGTATTTTTCAATTGGAGTTGACATTAAATGTTATTTTACATTAATTTCATGTGTATAACATAATGGTTAGGCATTTGTATCATTTATGAAGTGATCCCCCTGAATAGTCTAGTATCCACCTGGCACTATACATAGTTATTATAGTGTTATTAACTATATTCTCTATGCTGTACTTCATACCCCATAACTATTTTGTAACTATCAGTTTGTGCTTCTTAATTCTTTTACCTTTTTCACTCAGCTTCCAACTCCCCTCCCATCTGGCAATCATCAGTATGTACTCTGTATTTATGAATCTGTTTCAGTTTTATTTGTTCATTTATTTTGTTCTTTAAATTCCACATACAAGTGAGATAATATGGTATTTGTCTTTGACTTATTTCACTTAACATAATTCATCCATGTTGTCAGAAATGGTAAGATTTTATTTTATTTATGTTTTTACGGCTGAGTAATATTACTCTCTTTTTTTATTTAATTGTCTATTGATGGGCACTTAGGTTGCTTTTCTATCTTGGCTATTGTAAGTAGTGCCACCATGAACATAGGGATGCATATTCTTTTCAAATTACTGTTTTGATTTTCTTTGGATAAATATCCAGAAGTAGAATTGCTGAGTCATAAGGTAGTTCTATTTGTAATTTTTTTTTAAGAATCTTAAAACTGTTTTCCATAGTGGCTGCACCAATTTTCAATACCATCAATAGTGCATAAGGGTTCCCTTTCCTCCACATCCTCATCAACACCTGTCATTTGTTAATTTACTGATGATAACCATTCTGACAGGTGTGAGGTCATATCTCATTGTGGGTTTAATTTGCATTTCTCTGATAATTAGTGACCTTGAGCATCTTTTCATTTGTTTATTGGCCATCTGTATGTCCTCTTTAGAGGAATGCCTATTCAGGTCCTCTGCCTATTTTTTAATTGAATTGTCTGTTTTTTTGTGGAGTTGATGTGTATGAGTTCTTTACAAATTTTTGGATATTAACCTCTTATTGGATAGATCATTGGCAAAGATCTTCTTCCATTCAGTAGGTTGTCTTTTGTTTTGTTGCTGGTTTCTTTTGCTGTGCAAAAGCTTTTTAGTTTGATGTAGTTTCATTTTTTTTCCCTTTGTTTCCTTTACCTGAGGAGACATATTAGAAAAAATATTACTAAGAGCTATGTCAGAGTTTACTGCCAATGATTTCTTTTAGGTTTTCATGGTTTCAAGTTTTATATTTAAGTCTTTAATACATTTTGAGTTTATTTCTAGTAAATGGTGTAAGAAGGTGGGGTGGTCCAGTTTTATTTTTTTGCATGTTATCTATCCAGTTTTCCCAACATTATATATTGAAGAGACTGTCTTAACCCAATTGTATATTCTTGCCTCCTTTCTCATAGATTAAAT
>NW_011888783.1:21683086-21685539 GCF_000151845.1 Pteropus vampyrus | reverse complement strand
ATGTGTATAGCAGTTCCAGATCTAAACATCTGGTATTGAACATTCTATGCTGGCCATCCTCACCTGGGTTGCAGCTGCATTTCAGTGCATTCAACTGCTCCAGGGTCATGGGTGTGTAATGTGCGGCAGTGATGGCATGACCTCTGAGTAAGCCAAATAGCCCTTGCCTAATAGGAAGATGTGTCAAGGTCCATAATACCTCTCTCAGGCTCAGTGATTCTCTGGAAGGATCACTGGACTCAGAAAAGCTGTTATACTCATAGCTAAAGGTTATTACAGTGAAAGGATACAGATTCAAACCAGCAGAGGTAACAGGTATATGAAGCTTCACCCAGGAGAAACCAGGTACAAGATTCCAGATGTCTTCTCCTTGTCGAATCACACAGGGACACATTTAATTCTCTCAGCAACAATGTGATATGTGACATCACATTCAAAGTGTAGCTATTAGGGAGGCTCATTTAAGCTTTGTGTTTTTATTGGGGGTTGGCATGTAGGCTACGTGACTGACTTCGATTACTCAGACTCCAGCACAAGACACACACACCCCAGAGCAAAAACAGGCATTTACCAAAGAAGAGATTATTAGAATAAATTTATCTAGTCAAACTGTTAGAGCATGCTCTCAAGGCTACAGGCACTGAAAACACTTATCATGCAAAAATGTTCCTAGGGCTCAATGGTTATCTCCTGGGAGCTGACCAAAGATCAGGCCTGAAGACAAGCTTTTTTTTTTTTTTTTTTGAATTTGCCAGAACAACCAGGGCCTGTGGAGTCAAACCATTTTTGTCCAGAAAACACCTGAGGGTATGACAGGAGAAGAGAATGCATAACTAAATACCTTATACTAGGAATCTTCCAAGATATCTCTCTCTCTCTCTCTCTCTCACTAACACACACACACAAACTCTCTCTCTCTCTCTCTCTCTCTCATTCTCTCTCTCTCTCTCTCTCTCTCTCTTTCTCTCTCTCTCTCAATCTCTCTCTCTCTCTCTCAAATGGTGGCCCTCTCAGCTACTCTATCATGATGTTGAGCTTGCTATCCAGTCAAGTGGAAAGCTGGTATCCATTCCAGAGTCTGCTAATAGTAGTTGTGCTCTTGGGGCCTGCCAGACTCCTGGTAGATATCTTTGAATTATAGCACCCAGCATTTACCAATGGACCTAAGGCCAGAAGCCGAGCAGGGGTTATGGCTCTTCTTTCTCTAATTTTTGGAGGAGACTTGAGAGCATGCCATTTCTCAGCCTCCATGCTGCTGCTGCGGATGGCAGTTTTGTTGCTTTTTCTGGACTGAACATCACACATTTCCTGGCCTGTGCTTATCAATAGGCCTCCCAGTTTACTTTAGGAAAATACGACTTGCTTCCTGTAGTTAGTTACCTGGCTATTCCTGATCATCTTCTGAGTTTCCTGCATTGATTTCAGTGACTGGTCTTGATTCAGGACAGGGCAATATCCCGGAGCAGCAGGAGAACAAGCCCTGCATTGAGAGAAGAAGTGTGTTCTTTGGCAGACAATGTAGAAAGAATTCAAACACACGCCAAAGTTAGAGTCGAAAGGAAAGTTTATTAGAGAAGGGGTAACACTCCAGAGACAGAGCATGGCCTCCTTTCACAGGCAGAGAGTGGGAGAGCCTAAGAGACTCAGAGTAAAACACTGAGAGGGACCCCAAATGTTCAGGAATTCAGTTTATATATTATTCTTTAGTTCCCATGAGTTATAGTTTAAAGACTTTGTTTATCCATTTCCTTTGATATGGACATACAGTGAGGAAGACTAGAGTCTATAACCTGAAAAGGCCTGCTGGCAGTTCCCAGCCTTTAATCCATAGGTTCCCCATGGTTTTAGCCATGGGGAATGAATGATTTTATTTTGCGTAGGGTACCACTTAAAGGCTCTTTTTCCTATTTCCCTTTCACAAATGTGGGAAATGGGTTGTTAGCAATCCCAGCAGAAATCTTACTTTGTTCTGCAGGTGTCCTCAGTGGCCTGGCTGCAGAGCTGATCAGCATATTGCAGTCTCTGAATGTAGCTTGATTTAATGTTTTAGTTCTCTTGCCTCCTCCTTACATTTGTCTCACAGATCTTAGAGGTTTAGTTGATACAGGTTTCTGACAGAGTGGAGTGTAACATTTGGAGTCCATTATTTGATATCATGGAGCTGGCAAACTTGAGAGAATCAAGACTGACTCTATAGAATGGATTCACCAGAAAAATAAATTGTCCTCTTTGAATTTCAGTGGAAAAGTGCTATGGTCCAGTGCTGAAAGAAATCAAATCTGGTTAACTATAATAACCATGTCAGAGTGGTGTTGCTGTTTTGCCAGTCACGAGTGCTCATTTGGTAAATCCTGCTGCTAGATTGCTATGTCACACAGGTGGCCCCATGCCTAAATTCTCAATGTTGAGCTGGCAGGAGAGGGTTTGAGCCGTGTTATTTACACAGCATATTG
>NW_011888783.1:21681582-21683036 GCF_000151845.1 Pteropus vampyrus | reverse complement strand
TGGTTTCTTTTGCTGTGCAAAAGCTTTTTAGTTTGATGTAGTTTCATTTTTTTTCCCTTTGTTTCCTTTACCTGAGGAGACATATTAGAAAAAATATTACTAAGAGCTATGTCAGAGTTTACTGCCAAAGATTTCTTTTAGGTTTTCATGGTTTCAAGTTTTACATTTAAGTCTTTAATACATTTTGAGTTTATTTCTTGTAAATGGTGTAAGAAGGTGGGGTGGTCCAGTTTTATGTTTTTGCATGTATCTATCCAGTTTTCCCAACATTATATATTGAAGAGACTGTCTTAACCCAATTGTATATTCTTGCCTCCTTTCTCATAGATTAAATAGTTATATAGACATGGATTTATTTCTAGGCTTTCTATTCTGTTCCATTGATTTATGTGTCTATTTTTATACCAGTACCATGCCATTTTGATTACTATAGCCTTGTCATATAATCTGAAATCAGCTAGCATGATACCTCCAACTTTGTTCTTCTTTCTCAAGATCGTCATGTCTATTCATAAATTTTAGGATTATTTGTTCTAGTTTTTTGAAAAATGCCATTGGTATTTTGATAGAGATTGCATTGAATCTATAGATTTCTTTGGATAGTATGGACATTTTAACAAGATTAATTCTTTTAATCTATGAACACAGTATGTTCTTTCATTTATTTGTATCTTCTTTAATTTCTTTCTCCAAAGTCTTATAATTTTCTGAATACCAGTTTTTACCTCTTTCGTTAAATTTACTTCTAGGTATATTTTTGATGCAATTGAAAATAAGATCGTTTTCTTAATTTCTCTTTCTGATAGTTTATTATTGGTGTAGAAAAAGGCAACTGATTTCTGAATATTAATTTCGTATCCTGCTACTTTACTGAATCTATTTATCAATTCTAACAATTTTTTGGTGGAATCATTAGGGTTCCCTGTATATAGTTCATGTTATCTGCAAATAATGACAGTTTTACTTCTTTCTTTCTAATGTGGATGCTTTTTATTTCTTTTTCTTGTCTGATTGCTGTGGCTAGGACTTTCAATACTATGTTGAATAAAAGTGACTGAAAGCGGACATCTTTGTTTTGTTCCTGATCTTAAGGAAAACGCTTTTAGCTTTTCCCCATTGAGTATGGTATTAGCTGTGGGTTTGTCATATATGGCCTTTATCATGTTGAGGTATGTTCCTTCTATTCCCACTTTGCTGAGTAGTTTAATTATAAATAGATGCTGGATTTTGTCAAATGCTTTTTCTGCATTTATTGATATGACCATATGATTTTTATCTTTTAGTTTGTTAATGTGGTGTATCACATTAATTGATTTGCAGATATTGAACCAACCTTGCATCCCAGGAATAAATCCCACTTGATCATGGTGTATGATCTTTTTAATGTATTGCTAAACTTGGTTTGCTAATATTTTGTTGAGGATTTTTGCATCTATGTTCATTAGGGATATCAG
>NW_011888783.1:21679316-21681532 GCF_000151845.1 Pteropus vampyrus | reverse complement strand
ATGAATGATTTTATTTTGCGTAGGGTACCACTTAAAGGCTCTTTTTCCTATTTCCCTTTCACAAATGTGGGAAATGGGTTGTTAGCAATCCCAGCAGAAATCTTCCTTTGTTCTGCAGGTGTCCTCAGTGGCCTGGCTGCAGAGCTGATCAGCATATTGCAGTCTCTGAATGTAGCTTGATTTAATGTTTTAGTTCTCTTGCCTCCTCCTTACATTTGTCTCACAGATCTTAGAGGTTTAGTTGATACAGGTTTCTGACAGAGTGGAGTGTAACATTTGGAGTCCATTATTTGATATCATGGAGCTGGCAAACTTGAGAGAATCAAGACTGACTCTATAGAATGGATTCACCAGAAAAATAAATTGTCCTCTTTGAATTTCAGTGGAAAAGTGCTATGGTCCAGTGCTGAAGGAAATCAAATCTGGTTAACGATAATAACCATGTCAGAGTGGTGTTGCTGTTTTGCCAGTCACGAGTGCTCATTTGGTAAATCCTGCTGCTAGATTGCTATGTCACACAGGTGGCCCCATGCCTAAATTCTCAATGTTGAGCTGGCAGGAGAGGGTTTGAGCCATGTTATTTACACAGCATATTGCTATTGAATCCTGGTTTCTAATCCCAACAGGGAAGGATCAGTGCTTCCCTAATCATACACCTTAAAAATCTCCACAACCCAGGGAGACCTTGCCCTAGAGGCATGGTGTCCAGCCCTATCAGATATCTGTGTGCTGTGCCAGAATGTACTGGAGCAAGGAAGGACTCACAGTCCTGCAATTGATCCTGCCTGTATAAGTTTCTCCCGATGAATTCTGCTCTAGAGCAACTGAGCAGATTTAAGATGGTCACGGGCAATAACCAAATGTCCTTTTATCTTGGCCATTTTGTCCCCTTTGGTTTATATTTTGGCTCTTTGCATGATACAATTCCCAGCTCAGGCTCTGGAACATATCAGGAAAACAGTATTTTTTTGCAAGTATAACTTATTTATTATTTTGGTTTTGTCTGTGCTATAGCTGGGTACAGAAGTTCATTATCCTTAAACTAGGTTTACTATTTCTACCATGTCTATGATGGAAGCATAGATTTTAACCTCTTTAAATCATTTTGAATGTCTGAGAAAGTGGTTAATAACACTTGGTTGCTGGAGTCTTGAGACTATTAATTGGTTTTTACATCATATTAGCAAAGCACTTAAAAGTAAATAGCATAGTGAAAAGTACTGAACACATTGCTCATAAAAATAAATGTTAGGAAATCTCTATTTCTTGCTTTATCCTTTCAAGCCACTTGTAAGTGCACTAACTGTGTGTGTGTGTGTGTGTGTGTGTGTGTGTGTGCATGCGCACACGCGTGCGTGGTTTCTTCAAAAGCAGAAAGCAGAGAGTTTAAAAATTGGAATTAAAGGTCAAATTTGGAGATACCAGGTGTTACAGTCAATTTTCCAAGTAGGTAGAAAATGTGAGAACTCTCCTATGGCACAAAGAACTTTGCTATATGATTTATGTGTTGGGTTGCTTTATTATGCACTGTTGAGAAAAGGCTATAAAATATTATAGATCAGCAACCATTTGCATTTGGGAGCTAAATAATTTGCATACTGATAGTATGCTACTTTCTGAAAAGTGGGGGAAAGGGAGCCTCAGGACTCACCTGAGAAAAAGGAACAAGTTAGAAATCCTGTGGTTTGGGAGATGAGAGTGTAGGGACATTTTTGTACAGTTCCATTTTTGAGTCATATATCTGTTGAAAGAGAACTTGCTCTATAAAAACCTTATAAGCAATGAACTGTTCATTTCAGAATGAGGCTCTGGGGAATAATCTCATAAGAAACACATCTTGCATTTGTAGAGAAACCCAAGGGGATAGTATTCGTGAAGCATTATTCCAGTGCAGGCAAAAAATGACAACCACTGAAAACTCATCAAACAATTGAAAAGGAAATGCTTGATTACTGAATAATTTTTTTCTCCCCTGCCTCCTGCTCTTTCCAAAATGCACAAATCCATCATTATGTGTTACAGCAGACTGATAGTTCTTTCTCTCTCACCCTTTTCCTTTTCTGTTCCTATATAATTGTTCTCTAGTTCCCACCCTACTACCCAACTAAGCAAAGCCTTTTATGTCATGTCATCTCTATCACAAGCTTTTTGTGAATCATTTTTTATAGGTTTAACTTATAAGGTTTAACTATGGTACATGAGCATTTGGAAATCAG
>NW_011888783.1:21668019-21677456 GCF_000151845.1 Pteropus vampyrus | reverse complement strand
AGATGGAAATTGTGGTATGTTTTCTGTAGCTCTTTGCTATAGAAAATTACAAACCAAAATCTGACAGCTTCTGTGATTAGAACTTTCTGTTGCTCTTCTCTTTGTCTCCATTCCTCCCACCCCTTCTCTTTTTCTGTTGAGGATTTCTATCTAAATGTAAAGATATTTTCCTGACTCATCATACTCATCATATTGCACCTTCTGGAACTGCCTTTTTTTTTTTTTTTTTTTTAAGAAGGTGAAGCTTCCAGGCTTTCCCCAAGAATAAAGTAAAAGAAAGAATTAAAGTTTAAAATTAACATTTAAAAGCAGAGCAATATTGTCACATTATAGAGCCCATAGAGTCCAGGCTGTAAGATTTACCTGTGTTCTGATGAAAGGTGTTAATGTATGTTACTGAAGGGCTGGAATAGGCAGCAGGGAGGTTGATCAGTCATGGACTCACAGGAAGAGGCAAATACTAGCTGAAGCCACCTGTAGGGCAAGAACACATTGCTTAAGAACACACCATCTGTCCCATCCAGGTTAATGGCTTTAGGATAGAGTGAAAAAATATAAATTTTCTTTATATCGTTCAAAGTTTTAATGGCATGGGGTCACACACTCCACTTATTCTGATCATGCTTAGCAGGCAATCTTCCAATCATGATTTACATTTCCATGAAATTTGCTTACTGAAAGATAACATTGACTGCAGAATTCCACCTGTCCAGGGCCTTGCATAGTTATAGATTAAAGCTTTCATATTAAGTTGATATCCAGGTTGTGACTTGACTTTCTCTAGAGTTGCCTAGAGGGACAGTTAGGACATGTTAAAAAGAGGACCCTAGTAGCTTTCATCTGAGTAAGAATCATTCTCCGAAATAGAGAAATTTGGCATTCTGGTTTTAAATTTAAATCTCTTGAGTTTGGTTAAAGTGAATCTGTTTCTAGAGATGGATTTGTTACTGGCAATCAGGTGTCTGTGTTGTAGGAGTCAGGAGCTCTGTCCTTGGATCCCCAAGGAAACGTTTGTGTGGAGATCTGACGCTCAGAGAAGAAAAGGAGAGCAGGTGAAAAGTAGCAAACTGAAGTGATTGTATTATGTGAATTAGAGAGAATAGAGTACACTTGGAAGACAGTCCAAGCGGGTACCTCAATAGAGGGTTGAGAGCTGCTAGAAGTTTAGGGTCGGGTTTATATGGGCCATAGGTTTTTTTTGTTTTCCTGTTTCTTTTAACCCAAATGGCGTTACTATTCTGCTCCTCCCTTAGGCCCTCCTACTCTAAGCTGGGGCCTGCGCAGTGTCTGCCCGTAGAAGGGAAGTCGTACACCTGGGCCATGGGGACTTTGAGAGTGGGCCCATGGCCAGTTAACTAATTTTGCCCTACCGGTTGAGTACTCCAGAGAAAGGTTATATAATGGTCATTTGCAGTTTTCTGACCAGGGGAAGCCCATGGGGCAGGAGGAGGGAGGGGCAGGGATGGTGTAGAGAAGGGCGTGAGGAAGGTAACAGACACTACTAGGCTTTTTGGTCTGTCTGCCTTCTGACCTTGGGGAAATGAAAGAAGCTCCACAAGCCTGCAAGACCCCTGGTTATATATATATTTTTTCTGCTGAACTGGTCTTCGAGCCTCCTTAATCCTTCATTGTCCCTTTCCCTCAGGCTCATATCTACCTGTCAGATTCAGGTCAGGAATAGATAAAATCAGGTTGGTTAGCCTTCAAGACTAAGGTACCCTGACTTCAGACTATGGTACATTCAGTAACCTCATGCCACCCTGTCTGTAGCTACTTTACCAAGCACTATGTTCTCCCTGAGATTGCTCATACTCTTTTGCTATCATTACTCACAAATACTGCTCAGAACTATTTAGAATGAACCACTTTTTTAAAACTATCCAATTATTTTTTTATTATTGAATTTTTATATTGTACAATATTCAAATAATAAATGATGTGATGAATGATGTTCAGTCCTCAATATATGCTTGCCAGTGAATCCATAAAAATGATTTGAAGTTTCCAAAGCTGGATTAAAGATGGAAAGAGTGAATGCCTCAGGCCTGTGATCTTAGTTAAGCAGCCCTCCATTTTCTTCATTTTATAGTAATGTTTATCTCAGAGCAAAACATAACAACACATGTCACAAACATGTTAGTGCTTAGTCAATATAAGTTTCTATAGCAAAATGATAGGTAAACATTTAAATTGCAAATTTAATAGGTAATATTTTTATTTAGTATGATGTTAGTAGTTGCCATCTTTCGAAAAGTATATGTATTAACATTATAGGCATTATGCTAAGGGGTCATATGCATAGCATTAAGAAGACAATCTTACCATTAGAAACATTTCGGATTGCAAATCAGATTGAATTGGCAGAGATCGGAGAAGTTGTTACTTCTAAATTACTACTTTAGTCGAATCTTAAGTTATAATGCCGGTGGTTTGTTTTGGTGTCTAACTGAAAGGGTTAGAGAGATAGCTTTGATTTCATCTGTAAGCAAAGGGAGGTGAAGTTAAGTGCTACCTGGACAGGTAGAGATTCACACAAGCTAAAGCACAGGTTTTAAAATAAATGTCTTCAAAGTTCAGTCAGCAATAATGAACTGGAAACGAGTAACTGATAAAGCCAAGTAGGAGTGTTGATTATGAAACTCTTAAAAGAAAAATGGATACTCCTAAATATTAACATGGTATTAATTTGTTTATTATACATCTTTCTTTGGATCCCATTTTTCAGAAGAGATCTCTTAACACTTAATGAAAACATACACCCAAGAACATGATTTCTGCATTTGGATCTTTATTTCTCTCTGTCGTCTTGGGTAATTGATTTACTTCTAATTTGCCTTTCTTTAAAGGCAGAAATTCTGTGTTTGCTTTCATCATAACAGGTGTGGTACCTAGATATGTCTTCAGTCTAGGGTCAGCCCATGATGAGGTCCTTATTCATCTACAAGAAATACACTTAGTTTTTTATAAAGTTGTCTCTCTTTCCTCACATGGAGCCTGATCTAGATTACAGACTCCTACTACTTTTCTCCCTCTCTGGTCAAATATAGCTTTGCAACATTCCATCCTTAATTAGAAAGTAGAAAGCTATACAAATAGAGCTTTTATTTCCCCAATAAAGACAGGCATTTTTACAGGTTTCTCAGATTAAATAGGATTATAAACTGGGGTTATATTTCATTACAAAATAAATAGGATGCATTTTTATTTGAAACAAACTTTTTTTTGTAGGAAAGTGTTACCTTTAGAGATGTTTATGGTCTAAAATTGGAATTAAACAGATGTTTAAGTAGAATAAACATTTCGAGCCAGATGCTGTGCAAGTGTGACAGAGAATTCTTTGACTATTTACTAATCTTTAGTCAATTAATAGTTAATTATTATTTACTAATTCCATGCTAATAGATTTGTAAATAAGTAATACTTTGTCACATTATATTCTACTATTTATCAAAAATCCCGTTAATAGGAATATTTAACCAATAAGTATTTCCTATTTCATAGCCAGGTAAAACTCATCCATCCACTCATTCAGTCATCTATCCATCTTTCAAACATTAATTAAGTTCCATTTACATGCTGTGGATACAAAGATAAATAGAACAAAGTGGGAGACAGATGTGAGAACATCTAATTACACTATTGTATATGATAAAGTGGAAGTAGCAAGGATTTATTAAGGGAGCACAGAATGGGTCTCTTGGAGTTATCATGGAATGCTTCTGAAAGAGGAAACATTTGGATTCAATACCGAAGATTAAGTGTTCATCATTATATGAAAGTGTGTGTCGGATGCATTTACTGGTGAAGTGGGAAATGGGAGAGAAGATAATTTAGGCAACAAAAAAGGAGTAGTTAAAGATGAGAGGGAGAAATAAAAATATGTGGAACATTTAAGAACCGCAGAAAGTTTAATATTCCTGGAGTCCTTGGTGCATGTGGAAAGGTGGTATTAGGGGAGGGAACAGTGAAAGGAACGAGGATTACTTTCCATCCAGAGGTGTTTGGACTTGACTGTGTAGGTGATGGCATACCATTAAAGGATTTTAACTGAAAAGTCAAATAATTAGTTCTTTATTTTAGAAATTTTTCTCTGATTGTATTATGGATGGATTGAATGTAGGGAACTGGAGAAAGTGGAAACATTGTAAAACTCCAGGAGAGAAATGATAAAGGCATAGGCTAAGGCAATAGAAGTGGAAGTTGAGAAGAGAAGATTGGTTGAGGAGATTTCTAGACAGTAGAATCAATAGTACACAGTTAATAATTGAATATAATAAGAATTGAGAGAGAAGGAAAATCTAGAATTATCAGCTTTCAAGCATGGGTGGTACAGTGGAAAAAATGTGCTGATAACTAGAATGGGAGAAAATGTTCAAAGCTCTGGAAAAGTCTATAAATGATACAAACATATTCTTAAGGTTCATTTTGAAATGATAACTGACATACACACAGGGTGCTGTTTGAATCACTATAGTAATTTGTTTACATGCACAATTTCTGTTGTTCATATTTGGCCAGCTCTTGAAGGTAAGAACTATGCAAATAGCTTACTTTCTTTGTACAATATCCACTCAAGTACAGACAGCTTTGATGATGATAAAGCTATGGCCAGGAAAATTGGATACACCCTTAGAGCAGAAAACACCCCACATTAAGTTTTGAATCTTAACTTAAAAAGCTTTCAGTTTCTAAGTATACTCAGTCTTGAAGATGAATGACTGTATTTCAACATTAATCAATTTCAGGCATAGGAGGAAAATAAATTTATGCATTCCTTGAAGATAATATTGGGAGAGCAGTTTAACCTAAACAGTTTCCATTTAGGATAGCACAGCATGTTTAAAATGCAGTTAGATGATTCATTTGGCTTTTTATTTCAGTTCATTTGGTGGTGCCAAAATGACACTCTGAGCCACTGACCAGAGTCAGTGGTGGACACTGCTATAATTATACCCTCATTTTTACCTACCTAAAATGCAGAGACTAGAAAATGCTTTGTAAAATGAATAATTGCCCAGGGAATACTTCTCACCTTCACCCTTTAGTGTACAATGGGATTTCTCTCAAAAGACTAAAGGAATAATAGATGTAGTCTGCAGGCCTATTGGGTTGATGAAATAGGTCTTTAATGATTAAGTGTCTGTTGAGACCCATCTCTACTCAGTGGAACACATGCTGCCTTTTTTGACTCTTACATTAATTTTGATTAGATCAGCCAAGACAAGAATGGGACACTTTTTGCCAAATTGCCCATATGGTGTTTTCTTACTGGAACCCACTCCCTCAACTTCTCCTGAATCTCCCCTTTTCCCCCAACTCCACTACAGTCAAGTGTTGACAGTTCAACAAGGGTATGGGATTTAAATAGAACTGGCTATAGCCATGGTAATTTTGAAAGTATTTGCATTTTGTCCTCATCCTTATATTCTTTTGTATAATGCTTTCTCTCTTCTGAAAGGACACAGTCTTCTGGCTTTAAACTGTGCACTGATGTACTCATATAGAAGATTCTTTGGCTCATCCAATTGCACCTTGATGGGCCATTTTGCTTTCTGCATGTATGAAATCTTGCTTAAGATTCCTGACATTAACATATATACAGTGTCCATAAAGATGTGAAGACACTCTTAAAGCTAAGTAATGTGCTTACAAAATAAACAATTTAAACACATGATTGGGAGGAAGAAGTCAAAAGAGAGCTTAAAGGTTAAACTTCAATCACAAGTTTAAAGTTGTCATTTAGTTGAGTAATGATTTTTGTGACTGTTGAATAAATAGAAGTAAAATTTTCATTTTGTGTAATTCTGTGGAAGAATGCCCAAAGCATAACGTAGGATGAGAGCCTAAATCATTATGCATTCCTCATCAAGAATAATGCATTTCCTGTTTCACCTGGTGAATAAGGACCTTAAAATCAATTTGCCTCTCTTGGGATTAATGCATAACCTTTAATTCTTGCTGAAGGTCTTTGAGCTTTCTGATGTCTTTTTGCTGTTGAGTGAATATGAATACTTGATAGGAGAAAGAGAAAAAAAAACACATTCACTGCAACTAGGAAGTTTAAGGAAAATATGCAAATGAAATTTATTTTATTACACAATAAAAATGTAGTACAAAAGCTAATGTAGCTGTCAGAGCTGCTAAACCTGACTTGAAGCAAAAGGCTGAGTATAATAATCATTATTATACTGAATTTGTTCCTCTCCAGGCAGATATCTCAAATCTGTCAGATTTTCTCACTTTGTAGAGTATGAAACCAATTAATTTAATCCCTAGTTCATTTGAACTAAATGACAATTGAAACATTTGCAAACATCACCAAAGTACGTTATTTTCTTCTACTTCATCAATTGGACAAATTCTCATGGTGGTTGATAAAATATTGTAGTGCTTAAATTATTTGTAGTGCTTAAATTATTTGATACAATAAAAGTATTTTTAAAACAGATTTATTTTGCTTAAGAATTGTGAGTTATAAGAATTGGGAGCTGTTTTCTAATCTCAGCTCTACTGAGTCTTTCTTAGTCAAAGTGCTTCTCTGAAAGAGAACTCCCAGTCTGGAAAATGAAGGACTTGCATTGCATAATTGATATTTTGTTTCCTACTACTAATTATCATCAACAATTTTTCCTCTAAACATACAGGCATCAAAGAAGAAAAAAGTTTGCTCTATTTGTTTCTACAACTGATCTGGAAGTATGGAAATACACATATTATAAAAGAAGTGTTTGATATTCTCTGACTTATGTATATAGCCCTTGATTTTGAGATAATGTCAGATAAAATTTTGGAGTTTGGGATAAGACCCTGAACATAATAAATACTCCAAAGGATGTGGAGCTCAAAATAGATAAGGCTAGTAAAACACTCTGTTTCGGCAAAGGTTTGTGGAGGGAAGATGAAGTACTCAAACAGTGTATATTAGGGTGCATACCAGATGTTACTGGAAGCTGATGAATGAGTGAATGTTAACATTTATCACAGAGAATTGACCTGAAAATACAATATTTTTGAATTATTTTGACATGTAAGTTCTTTTATCCTTCTGTAAAAATACTTAAAGGCCATAGTTGGATGTTTAAGAACTGTGATGGTGATCTTAATGTCCTGTCCTCTTTTTCTCTTCTTCTCCTATGAGCTATTATTACAAAACACTGGAATCCAGTTTCCATATCTTTTTTGTACCTGTTGATAATTTCAAAAGAAATAAGATGCACATTTTCTAGGATCTTTTTATTCCTCAAAGAAAAGTCATCTCAAAATGTCCTCTCTTTCTTCTTACTTTCTCAGATTGGCATTTTGCTCTGTGAAAACCAGGACTATAAGTAAATGTGGGAGAGGAGATAAATCTTTCTTACAGAACAATTCCAAATAATTTATTTAGATACTGCCTCTGCCAGTATTTAGAATTTAAACCATCTCGTACTTCCTTGAGTGTGGGCTGCAGTTGGTAGAAACAGAATATGGAAAGTAGGAGTACCATTACATAGAGAAACCTGGCAAACACTATTTTAACTAAGTGATCAAAGTTTGCGTTACCTGTGATAACTTGTGTTGATACCATGCACCTCTGATATGATGGGATGAGAAAGACATTTCACCTCTATTATATTCTTCCTCAAAATTTGTAACACCAGTCTAACCATGAGGAAAACATCACACAGCCCCAAATTGAGGGGCATTCTACAAAGTAACTGCCTCGTACTCCTTAAAACTGTCAGTATCAAAATAACAACAACAACAACAACAACAAACAAAGACTGAGAAATTGTCTTAGATCAGATGAGGCTAAGGAGCTGTGATGGCTAAGTAGAATGTAGTACTTTTGATGGGATCCTTGATAATAAATAAGATTCTAGAAAGAAAAAGACATTACTGGAAAAGCTAGTGGAATCCAAATTATAACTGGAATTTAGCTAAAGTAGTGTGCCAATGCTGGTTTCCTGGTTGTGGCAAATGCTCTATGGTAATGTAAGATATTAACAATATGGGAAAATGGGAGAGGGGAATATGGGAACTCTGGGCTATCTTTGCAACTGTTAGGTAAATATAAAACAATTATAAAATTAAGTGTTTAAAAAGTGGAAGGCCAATTTTTTGGTTCATTTGAATAGTGTTACAACTTCATCTTGTTTTACTGTGAAATATCTTAAATAGTTTTCAATTTTTGCCATTACATTTCATTAATTCTTTAAATGCTTTGAGATTTAGGAGGAAGTATACAGAAAAAGATACTGAAATTAGAAATGATAAATTGTTATTTATGACCCACAATGAGTACAATAAGTAAGAAGAAACAGCTTTTTAAGAAATTTATTTTACAGAAATAGCCATTTCGTATAAGAAAAAAAGATTTTAGAAGTAAAGTTTTGAGGGAAAACTGGAATCTCCTATGTGAATGACTTTACAAAAAGCAATTGATTCAACTCTTTTGAAAGGAGATTTTTAATAAGATTTGAAAGATGAAGGAAAATACGTCGTAGAAAGTCATACTATGAGCTTATGAAGTCATTGATTGTTGACTATGGTGTGGTTAAATAGTATCAAGAGATTAAAGAAGAGTTAAGAATTAAATACTCAGAAATGATAAAAAATAAACTTTAATACACAGCTTCTTTAAATATGCAGTTAGAGAACTGAAAACTAAGAGCAATGTCAGAAAGTTTACTGCCTGTGTTTTCTTCTAAGAGTTTTATAGTTTCAAGTCTTAAAATTAAGTCTTTGATTCATTTATTCTTGTATATGGTGTTAGAAAGTGGTCTAATTTAATTTTTTGCATGTATCTGCCCAGTTTTCCCAGTACCATTTATTGAATAGGCTGTGTTTACTCCATTATATATTCTTGCCTCCTTTGTCCTAGATTAATTGATCATGTAGGCATGGGTTTATTGCTGGGCTTTCTATTCTGTTCCATTGATTTATGCGTCTTTTTTTTTTTTTTTTTTATGCCAGTACCATGCCATTTGGATTACTATAACCTTGTAGATTAGTCTGATATCAGGTAGCTTGGCACCTCCAACTTTGTTCTTCTTTCTCAAGACTGCTGTGGCTAATTGGGATCTTTTGTGGTTCCATATAAATTTTAGAATTTTTCTAATTATTTGAAAAATGTCATTCTTATTTTGAAAGAGACTGCATTAAATCTGTAGATTGATTGCTTTGGGTAATATGGTCATTTTAACGATGTTAATTCTTTCTATCTATGAACACAGTATGTGCTTTCATTTATTTGTGTCTTCTTCAATTTCTTTCTCTAATGTCTTATTTTCTGAGTACAGGTCTTTTACTTCCTTGGTTAAATTTATTCCCAAGTATTTTTTATGATAAAGTTATAAATGGAATTGTTTTCTTAATTTCTCTTTCTGATAGTTCATTATTGATATAGAAAAAGGCAACTGATGTCTGAATATTACTTTGCTGAACTTATCAGTTCTAAT
>NW_011888783.1:21651265-21666850 GCF_000151845.1 Pteropus vampyrus | reverse complement strand
TTTCCTCCTTTTTACTCACTGTGGGCTTTGTTTACTGTTCTTTTTCTAGTTTCTGTAAGTGTAAAGTTAGATTGTTTATTTGAGATTTTTCTTGTTTCTTGAGGTAAGCCTATATTGTTATGAATTTCCCTCTTAGGACTGCTTTTGCTTTTTGGGTCATTGTGTTTTCATTTGTCTCATGGTATCTTTTGATTACTCCCTTGATTTCATTGTTAACCTATTCATTGTTTAATAGCATATTATTTAGCCTCCATATGTTTGTGTTTATCAGTTTTTTCCTTGTAATTGATTTCTAATATTATACTATTATAGTCAGAGAAGATGCTTGATATGATTTATCTTCATAAATTTATTGAATCTTGTTTTGTGGCCTACCATGTCATTTATCTTGGAAAATGATACATGTACACTCGAAAAGAATGTATATTCTGCTGCTTTGAGGTGAAATGCTTTAAAAATATTAATTAAATCCATCTGGTTTAATTTGCCATTTAAGGCCACTGTTTCCTTGTTGATTTTCTGTTAGGAAGATCTATCCACTGTTGTCATTGGGGTGTTAAGGTACCAATATTTGTTTATAAACCTTATAAACAAATATTGGTACCTTAACACCCCAATAAGGTTTATCAATATTTGTTTTATATATTTAGGTGCTTCTATGTTGGATGCATATTTACAAGGATTATATTTTCTTGCTGGGTTGATCCTTTTATCACTATGTAATGTACTTTTTTGCCTTTTATTATAGTATTTGTTTTGAAATCTATTTTGTCTGATATACCTATTGCTACCCTGGCTTTTTTGTTTTTTTGTTTTCATCTGCGTGAAATGTCTTTTTCCATCTCTTTACTTTCAGTCTGCGTATTTCAATCTGAAGTTTGTCTCTTGTAAACAACATATGTATAGGTCTTGTTTTCTAATACATTCAACTACTCTATGTCTATTGATTGGAACGTTTAATCCATTTACATTTAAAGTGATTATTGATAGGTACATAAGTGATTATTGATAGGTTATTGCCATTTATTATTCATATTTATGTTCTTTCTTTCTTCTTCCTCTTCCCCTCCTCCTCCTCTCCCTCCCCCTCTTCCTCTCTCTCCTCTTCACCCCTCTTCCTCCCCTCCTCCTCCCCCACTTTCTTCTCTTCCTCCTCCCCTCCTTATTCCTCCCCTGCCCCTGGAGTCACCAGGGTAAGGCAAGTAGTGTTCACCAGGTTAATGCACATTTAGTTTGGTGCCAGTGCTGAGCCTGGGGCCACTCAGTAAGAGGGACACGGTATACCAAAGCCAGTTGCCACATGCCTGGAGCCTGGAGACCTTTGAGAGTTTTCAAGAAACACTGCAGCATGTGCCAAGGCCATCTGCCTGCTCGTGGTGCATGGAGGGGGAGGGGGTCTCAGGAAGTCATCAGGGTGGGGCCAGTGGTAATTACCAGGCTAATTCAGATTCAGATTTGGTCATGTGGGAGGAGGGTTCCATATAGGAAATATGGTGCCTGCCTACAGGCTGTGTGGAAGAAAGATTCAACACATGGACAATGGCGACTTTCTATCTAGTCCTCATCCTAAAGCCATACAACTCAGTTTCTCCTTGTATAACCCTGGTTCCCCTCAAGCCACTGTTCCTCTGTTGGACCCCAAGGTGAGTGCCTACAAATGAAAGAATGTGTGTGCAGGCCCTTTAAGACTATGACTGGATTTCTAGCTGCCTTCCATCTCACCCAGGTGAAAGGACTCTGCTGATTTTCACAGCTAGATTTTGTGGGGGTTTCTACACTGATCCTCCAGGCTGGTGAGCCCATTTTGGGGGTAGGGCCCATTGCTTCCAGGAGGAACTCTTGAATCCCAACCATTACATGTGGGTATGGGGCCAGCCCGTTTTGCATTTCTGCTTTCCCTACCAGTCTTGATATTGCTTCTTATTTGCATCTTGTTATAGAACTTCTGTTCAGCTAGTTTTTAGATGGTTCTTCAGGTTAATTTTTCTATAATTTAGTTGTAATTTTGATGTGGTTATAGGAGGAGGTGAGCACAACTTTCACCTATTCTACTATCTCAACTAGAACTTCTTAGTGATTTATGTTGTTGCGTAAGATATCACATTGAATCTCACTAGAGAGAAGGCTAGGTTTTCTATCTTCTCCAATTCCAAGAATGTCTTCCATTCTGTTGTTATGAAGCAATTAACAAGGAAATAATTGTAGTTTCTATCATAGCCAAATATATTTATCTTATTGAGACATTATTTTAAAACAGTACTACCAAGAAATCAGAATATAAGATAAATTAACTTACAAAAAAGCAAAATAATGTAATTACTATAATTTATATATAAACCAGTTCTAAAAACTCATTATTCCCTACCTCAAAATGAAAACTTAGCATCTATATCATTTTCTAAGTCATAATTAGGATGAAATGAAGAATCGAACAAATGTTAAAATTTCACAAGAAAGCTCAGGCTAATATAAACATTTGAAAATAGCCATCCATATAAGGCAAAGTTATGAAGTTTGGATTATGAAAGATATGACTTAAAATGTAATTTGCATTCTGATTAAATATATTAATTATAGCAGTGAGGAAACAGGTAGCCTTAGAGAAAATGACTCACAATCAGAATAATGTCTAACGCAAAGCAATATGTTTAGATTTAATTGCTTTTCGTGAGACAGCTACATTTTGTTGGGCTTATAGGAAGAACCAAAATTCAACAAAAAATCATCCTAGGAAAGCAATGTAATTTTTTTTATTTTAATAAATTTATTTATTTAAATTAGTTTCAAGTATACAGTACCTTGGTTAGACATCTATATTGTTCATAAAACGATTCCCCCAATTGCTCCTTCCCTCCCCTAGCCCTCCACTTAGCCATCATATTAATGCTAACTGCATTCCCTGTGCCATGCTCCTCATCCTCGTGCCCAACTATCAACTACTAATTTGTACTTCTTTATCCCTTCACCCCATTTTCCCAGGCCCCCAACCACCTTCCCCTCTGTCTGTCACCAAATTGTCCACTATATTTGTGAGTCTGTTTTGATTAGTTTGTTCTTTTTGTTCCTTAGATTCCACATATAAGTGAAATCATATCATATTTATCTTTCTCTGATTTATTTCACTCAGCATAATAACCTCTAGGTCCATCCTTATTGTTGCAAACAGTGGGATTTCATTTTTTTTTAATGGCTGAGTAATATTCCATTGTATATATGAACCATAATTTCTTTATCCAATCGTCTGTTGATGGGCATTTAGCAATTGCACTTCTGGGTATTTATCCAAAGAAAACCAAAACAATAATTCATAAAGATCTGTGCTCTCTGATATTCATGGCAGCACAATTTACAATAGCCAAGATATGGAAGCAACCTAAAAGCAATATAATTTTAAGATATCATTGCAATAGTATCTTATTGCAGTAAACCCTAATAGATGCTTTAGAAAGACTACATGCATTATCTGATGGCATTCGTTCATTATCTGAGTTAGGATCAAACCCACTAGTCTTTTATTTTGGCTAGTTATCGTGAAGCTCTAATAATGAGCACCAATAAATCATACTAGGTGCTTTGTTCAGGGTTTTCAAGGTGGCACATTGTTCAATTTATAAAAATATTATGTAGAGAAGCAAGATAAGACATATGTTTCAAAGACAATCCTTGAAATGTGCTGAGGATTTATGGAAAGTATCAAGGTCATCTTTGTGTCTATCTAGAAACAAAAAAAAATCTCTGCAAAGAGAAACAAAAAGAGGGAAAGTTTTAAATTATTTATAAAATTGAATGCATTACAAAACTCATTCCCAGAGAACAGTATATGTATATCTATTTCGTAACTAGACATTGTTGATCTTGGCTCTCCAGAAAACATTTTCAAACCATACCTCTTAATTCCAAAGCATTATTGAAGAGAATTGTGTAAAGATCAATGAAAAAGAGTAATTATTTAAGAACTTGATGAATATTATAATGGCCATCTGCCACCCTTTATACATTCTAGTACAATTTGAAAATAATGTTATTTTGTATAACACTTTCAAAATCTGAAGGGGAAAAATAAAGGAAATGGTGCAGTAACTGACAGGAACTGAATCCTAACTACCTTATTTTAAATATAAATTACAGTTAAATGAAGCAAAGTTCAGGTAATATACAATCTGTACAACTAAAATGGGATAATAGTATGTGGATTGCTTGTTCCTTACATTTTCAATGTTTTGGATACTAGCATTTTATGATTCATATCAATGAGACAAACACAATTTTAATATATCTTATTTGACTATTTCAACGGTTTTCTCTTAGAATGGATAGGCCATCTATATTATGACTTTCTGGGTGAAATGGCAGTATTCAGAATGACATTGGCACCGGTTTATCAGGTTTCTGTTACTTACATTGAATACGTATTTGTATTTGTAGTTACTTTTACATCCTTCCCACTTTTTAGAAAGTGGAGTGTTTTGATATATTTAACAGCAGAATAAAGCTACTAAAGAATCAAAGAGAGGTAGGATTGTGTAGTGGTTAGAAGGAGGGACTTTGGAGCTGAGTTTCAACCCAGACCTTTTACTATGAGCTTTTTAATCTGAAGTATGACAATCAACCTCACTAGACTTCAGTTTTCTCTTTGTAAGATGAGAATTACAATAATAATATTATCAAGAAAAGAATATCCTGCTTTATAGAGTTATTGTAAAGAGTGAGATGCATCCAAATTGTTAATAGGTCAGTATCAAGGGTAGCAATTATTATTATGTGTGGATGGTCAGCTCAAAAGAGAATAACAAAAGGTATGTATATTTATACCTTTGTTATGAACTTTACTATGGAGAAACAATATCTTTTGCATATAGTGTTATACGAGTACAACTGAACATAAATTTATTACTAATTCGAAGGTAAACTTTTTAAAAGTATCCTAAGGGAAAATTATTCAACTTTTTTTTTCCTTAAAAAGTTCCTTAGAAATAGAATTTATAACCACAAATGATGAACATTAAAAACACATACTGTGTAATATAGTATTGTCTCATATATGTAATAGATCTAATATATGTAACCTATATTTTCCTTTAAGGTGTCACTGCTTTCTGAATCTTTGTGTATTTTTCTCAATCCTATCTTTGAGGATTTAGACTAGGACCTTGAACATAGTGGGTGTTTAATAAACATTTTATCAAATACTTAACCATGAAAAAAACAAGATAGAAAGTAAGTGATTTCATTTTTCTAACACAATTTAATCTTAATTTCCTTTACAAGTTCCTCCTATTCCTCGATAGCAGCAGAACCCTTAAAATTGCTTTCATATAGTTTCTTTGGGGGTAAATATTCAATTGAGTTCAAGTATTTAAACACCATTCACAATTCCCTTTTTGATTATTTTCCTCTTCTTAAGCGTTATTTCTTTCCCATGTCCTGGTCTCATTTCTATTTTCACAGGGTTCTCTTGTACTATTACTCAGAAGTACCAAGTGGGAAGGAATCATTAAGAAGGTTAGGAAGATTAGGTTTACTCTGATGGAAATGGAAGGGAAAATCCAATTCCCTATTTTATTTTGAATACTAGGGGCCATTCAAGTAGTTGATGTCTGTGTTTGGCTCTCAAATAAGTGGCACATGAAATGATGTTTAAGCACCGAGCCCCTGGGAATCTTGCGGGTATAGGTCCCACTAGAGAGGCATGTAGTTTCACAGACATCCTCATAGACAGTTCAGCCCCACAGCACTGAAAGCATATGGCAGCTTCCTCAGAGGTAAAAAACTGGCTTACACTTTAAGTTGCTTTCCGAGAACTGAGAATCCTAGAAACCTGAATTTATGGGAAGTTGGAGATGATCTTTGCCTTTTCTATCCTAGCTGTGCCAAAGGTATCCTATCTACCTTTCTACAGATGCAGGATGTTCCTATGGTTTCTGTAACTTCTCAAATTAAGAGGACACTACAAATTTTTGGTTTAGAGTGACCTGCAAACATTAATGAATATTCTTTTCCCCCTCCTCAAATACCTGGAGAGGGTTAGCTGACTATGCATGCCATTCCTGTGCAGAATACAATACAAAGTCCTTTTTTTAACTCTTTCTGACCATGTTCATGTATCAGATGCTCTAGAAAGCATCCAGTCCTACTTTTGGGCAGGACAATTCCTCATTTTGTAGAATTGTTTCAGACATTGCAGCAAGTGTTTCATCACTGGAACCTGGGTCTTAATACCAGGAGCACTACCTATTTCTTCCACACCTTCAGTCCCTCTAGAGATATCTGACACCTCTGGCTGAGAATCCATGGGTGTACCAGGTGTTCTTTTTCTCATACCTTTCCCAATTGTTTCTCCCTCCTACATACCTGACTAATTCTTCATTGAATGTGACCCTTTGTTATCATCTATTTTTGTTCTTAGCTATATATTTTTGCTTTTTAGTTAATTATATCTTTTTCCAGCTTTATTAAGATATAATCAACATATAACATTGTATACATTTAAGATGTGCAACATGTTGATTAGATACAATTATATATTGCAAAATGATTGCCACCCTAGCATTAGCTAACACCTACATCGTGTCACACAATTATTTCTTTTTTTATCATAAGAACATTTAAGTTGCTCTCTTAGCAACTTTCAAGTATATAATACAGTATTATTAACTTTAATAATCATTTGGCAATACATTTTTGTATGAGATAGAGGTGAAGCCTCAGAAAAAAAAAAATCAGAATTCATTCTTGTCACAAGTTAAAACTTCAAAGATGCTCTCAATAGTTCAGATAAATGCAAAAGTTAAAAAAATACAATTAAAAAAAACGCTATATACTAATTTCAGGAAAGCCAACAGAAATTTGAATAGATTGTTATAAAGTTATCAAAGCATTTCTGTAACATTAAATTTTTGATGGGGTGGGGAGGTGGCATAGTCTTATCTGAAAAAGCGAACAACTTTTAACATTTAAATGTGTTGGAACTTTACCTAACCGATTTCAAGATTGTTCTGTTAAGAATACTCCAAAATAAGGGAGGAAATAAATCAATTAAGATATTTAAAAAAATAAATTTGAAAAACATTAGTTGCAAGATATCTCAATGGTAAGATCTCTTCAAATTTCAGGCCAAAGACTCTGCATATTATGTGAAAATTTGCCACCCATCACTCCTACCTGCTTTTTGCTTCCTCCTACATTCTATCGTCTCACCTACTTTCCCTAATATTTGCTTTAATTCTCATTATGAAGAACATGAAAAATAAATTAAAATAGCAAGATGCTAATAGCTCTGGGTCCAGACTGCCATAGAACTCTGAAATGGAAATACTAATCCCTTAATACCTAAAGAAGGACATAGAAGTGTTAATAACAAACAAAAAAAAAATGGGAAAAAGAGTACAGTAAAGCTACAATGTGCTAATAGTGCAAATTTTGAGCAAAATTAAAATTGAAAACATCTTCAGTGTTTTGAAGGCAGCAAGACCAAGAAAAAGGTCCTCTCTTTTTAAATTTTAGGCAGGGAAAATTGATCTACACTTATGATTTTAGTGCTTCAGTTTGGTTTTTATAGTGAATTTATGTTTAATCAGATTTGTAGAATAAATGACAATTCTAATTAAAGGATGAGAGATAAACAGGCAAAAAAAAAACTGATCAAATACTACATTATAAGCAGAGTTTGATAAAATACATTAAAGAATACCTAGTGTATTTAAGAATTGAATGTGTTGTACTACTTCATGGATATCACGAAGACTAAGAAGAAAAGATTTGGTTGTAATAGTTTATAAAAAAAAAATGTGTCTCTGCTTATTAGATCTAAACTAAGAACAAAATTTGCCAGATAGCAAAAGCTTAACTCTGTGAAGACAAAATCAAGATAGATCATTTTCACTAAGCAGTCATATAGTCACTATCTTTTTTTATTCATTAAAATGTTCACATTCACTCTACAGAACATAAAGGGCTACAAAAGTATGTAGATATAATACTACCTCCATGAAACTTATATTGTAGAAAAGGAACTTGTAATCTGAATTCATTCTGTAACAACATACCCGGCTACTGACTTAAGACAGTAAACTGTAGACAAAGTCTATCTGAACTTGGATTCTGTCCCTATTGATGGTTTTTCATTGATGCATTGAGAAATCTGATCTAGATGCCATATTGTCATTGAATGGAGGGATGTTTCTATATTACATTAATTAATGCTTCTAAAAGGCTCATATATATACATACACACACACACACACACACACGTATATATATGTACACACAATATTCCTAAAAAAAGGAGGCATACATGCATATGTTAAAACATATGTGTGTATGTATACACACATAATATGTTGTGTATAATATATGTAAAATGGAATATATGTAAATACAGGAACATGTATACATATACACACAGGAATGGAGTGAGACAGTTATATTTAAAATGTGTAGAACATTGTATTAATTATAAAAAGTGACCCAAGACAAATATGTAACTGTTGGCATCAGTTGTGTTTGAAGGGTTATTATAACTGCCATTTATATTGATGTCTATAAGTTTTTATATGTTTGAAAACTATTTAGGTGAACACAAACAAAACAATGGATGAACAAACAAAAAAACAATTAGGAACTATCATTCGCAGAGAAAGGTCAACATTACTCTTACAGATAAGTAATGCATGGAAGAGAAAAAGTGATTGCAGACTTTCACGGCAGCCCCTGCCTGTTCTTTTCTCAGCCACACTGTTTGGAGTGTCAACACTTCTGAGCATAGCTCCCAACTTCAACAAGTTCTTGTATTAATTAAATTACTTTTTTAGGTTACATCTGGTCCTGTTACATCTGTGAAAACACTCTCACAATCCCCTGCCTCATAAGACTTAAATAAATGAAGAGGAATCAAAGAGAGTGTGAGAGCCAGAGGAACAATACCTGAAAGAAAGCATGAGCAACAGGAAGAGTGTATGCAAATACTATGGTTTGTGTCAGAATTGTAAACATGAGAACACACACATACACACACACACACATCCCTAAACTAAAATATGAGAAGACCAATATAGACACTGGAAACATTGTCATTCATTAAAAATCAGAATTAATTTCAACGTTCCATAATACATTTGATTAAAAATTTCAGGGCTACGACATAGAGAAAAGCTAAGTTATATTTCAAAAGGTATATATAGGTTACAATTCAAAGGGATGGAAAAGAGTCTTTTCCTTTATTAGAAAAGAATACGCTTGTTTGGGATGTTATGATAACAGGATTATATGTCTTACAGATCACCTTAAGTAAATATTCATAAAGAAGCTATGCAAAATAATCATCATTTAGGAGAGTAAAATTATTTCTTATTTAAAACACTTGCCTTTATAGAAAATATAGGTTATTATTATTATATAAAAATATTGATTGAAGTTGAGTTCTTCTCATTCTTAGAATATAAAATATGACTGATAAACTCATAAAACATTAAAGCGGTTAAAATTTAAAACAAAAATAAAACCAAAAATGGTTTCAGTTTGTCTCTGCCTCTTTTTATCTGTTTAACCATAACTATATCCGTTACTCCCTTCTTTTTCTCTATATAAAATATACAAAACATGAAAATAATTGGAATGTTTATGTTTTCAAAGTTTTGCTCTGAAGAGACTGGTCTTTATTTTTTGCTCCTGAATCCTCGGTCCTGGATAGTTCTCTTTCCTGTTGTTTCTAAATCCCAGTCCTCAGCCTCTTCCTCTCTGTGAACCACTTCATACATTTCCCATATACAGTATTTCATTTTTAGTAAATGAGCCACAGTTGAATTATGCTGCTAGCCGTAACTAGCCTCCAAGAAAGCTGTTTCTACAATTCCTTTTTTTAAATAAAAATTCAGTTTATCTCCAGCTTATAGATATATACTATACCTACTATTTACAACATTAATCATTTGGATATAGTATATCGATTTTGTTTCATCTAATTTTTAGATGCATAAATAAATAAGGTATAAGCAATACTAAAGACAAAAACATAAATGAAAATACAAAATTCAAACCTCATTTCTACATGAGCTATGCTATGCGCTCTATCCCCCCTTCTCTCAATTAATATTTACCTTTCAATGGAGAAAAAGTAGAATGTGGTGGGGGGAGGAAGTCTAAGAGAACTTAAGCTCTGCTCACACCTAGATATTTGACACTACCTAGAAAAATGGAGGTAAATTGTAAAGCCAGTATAATGCATTCAACGATATAAGTTTAGATTATGCTAACCATTCTAAATTGTTTGTGAGCCCCTGTAAACAATAATTTATTCTGTACAAAATATATCTCATTATATGCTCTAGAAGGAGGCAGATAGCATAAAGATGAATGTAAGGAAAATACTTTCTCATTTTGTATTTGGGAATAAAAAAGCCGTAACTATCCCTTCATCTTGCTGACATGGCAAAGAAAGAAACCCAAGTATCATTTTAAATAAGTGAAAGTCAGTATTTGCAACCAGTGCTCCTTTGCAAAAATGGTGATTAAGAAACAAAGGTAGTTTGTTTAATAACAAGCTATAAACAGGGCACCAATACAATTAATTTCTTTTTTTTTTAATTTAATACCTACAGCACCTAGGTACTAACCAGGCCCAACCCTGCTTAGCTTCTGAGATCAGACGAGATCAGGCACATTAAGGGTGGCATGGCTGTAGACCCAATACAATTAATTTAAATTCCTTCCACTATCATCAAAAATATGGCTGACTTATGTCTCCTAAAATGTTTTAGTTGTAGAGACTTAAATGACCCAAATGGAACAAATAATTGTTAGTCTTCTTCTAGACCTTCTTGGAAGGTAATTTGCAATGAAAAGAAGTATTATAATGCTAGGGCAGTAACCCCTATTTCTCAGTGGTGTCTGATACAGTGCAGGCTATTTATAGGTAGATGCTCACCTCTATTTCTTCAATGGTTTTGTCAAAGTACTGGCTTGAGAGGTCTGCATGAAGTTATTTTGATTACATCTGAAACTGATTTTTTTTTTTTTTTCAGAATAGTTCTTTAGGAAAAACTGTAGGATGCTGAATAACGAAGAGATAACAATTTCAAAATGCTGCATTTTCTTTTTGAAACTTCTTTTGTTTTTCTTTGAAAAAGAGAAAACACCAACTTTGAACATATAACTCAATGAATGCTTGAACATCTGCTGTAATGAAAACAAGAACTATTAAAAGGTATTAAAGGTGACTGATACTGTGCTTTAAAAAAGTAACTTTGGAATATTTTTTAAGAGAATATTTTAGCTTGAAGGAAACTGAATCTCAACAGAGGAAAGGCTAGAAGAGACTATGAAAAATGTTTGGGGATATACTGTATTCAGATGTAGTTTACTATGCATGATTCAGGAATGCCAAAACAAGTTCAGCAGCAGGCCTCCTGGTTTCAGAGAACTTGGAAAGGATGTGGTATCTTTCACATTTATTTCTTCTGCTATTAAAATGAAACTAGTTTAACTTCCCAAATTTCTTTCCAGAAAATCAGAACAGGGTTGTTTGTCAAAATGTGTTATAGATGAGGATGAAACACATAATGGCATGCGTTACATAAGTGGATTAATATACATAATCACTTAATAATTTTATCATTTGTCAAAGGAATCTGAATTAACATTTCGTATTTGACATGCTAGTGTGTCTAAATACATAAAGAAAACCCACTAATTTTATTTGCGCCAGGTGATTGTTACCTCCACAAGGTAACAATCTAAGTCGTAGTTAATATATTTTTCTGAATGATTATTTTTGGAGGATGACTGTTAATTTCAAGTACAAATATCATATGTAGAAACTGAATTGTTAGAATCTATTTCAAAACCCATCCACACATCTATCTTTAATACAAAATCTGAGCTACAATAGTAAATATTTTTCATACAGCTGCCAATAAGACACCTTCCATTAACGTAAGACCAGTATTGAACTTGCCATAATGTGGAAAGCATCCTATTTTTGTTTGACTAATGAGGAGACCTTGTTATAAGTGTATAGACATATCTTCTGAAATTTGTCCATAATTCAACTTATTTTTCAACTAGGTGATATTAAAGGAAAATAATGAATTCTTTTATAAAAAATGTCTTAGCCTCTACATTAGGCTTTTAATCTCATGGCAATCATTTTATGGCACTGGGTTGATTATTTATTTTAAAAATTAAAAAGAGCCATAAAATAATGTACTGTTTGGAATGCATGTATATATATTTTTGAAATATAAATGAAATAATTGGTTATACTATTTCATAATTGCTTTTTAATTCTCTATTTACCAGGAGAAACACTGAGGAAGTATTTTTAAGTCAATTTCATATTGACAATGAACCTTCTCCTATATTGGAAAAATGTATTATTGTTTTACATTATATCATCAAAATTTAGGAAAAGCTATGCAAAATGTCTTATGGACATAAGAAAGCACTCATGTTTGAAAAACACGTCAAAGATTATAATTTGATTCTTCTGTCTTTGAGTCATATTTTGATATATTTTGAAAGCTAAATGATTGCAAAAAAATAAATAAGACTGAGTTTTCACTATTTACAAACATCATTCCCTGGACTTCTAAGTAAGAGATTGACATATTGTAAATGATATTTCAGTACAGCTCTGCTTCCCATAAATTAACATTTAAAAAGTAACTTTGAAGAACGTAAGCATTTTAGACATTGCTGACTGTTTTAGGGCATGTGGCCACAATTTCTAAGATGGAGGGGGTTTATAAAGGTGAGCAGATGCAATAGAAGATTTATAGTCTTGAGCTCCACTGGCCTCTGTGGTCTTTAAACAAGTCTCATTGTGCCTTATTTTCTGAATTTATAAACTAGAGCTTATCTGTAAATGTAAAATTCTGAAACCTTTGAACAGAAGTCAAAAAGAAGGTGTTATGGGATAGAAAAGAATTATTATTCAGAGAAAATCTTATCTTTTTCACATTGCCATTTATCTTTCTCTGCCTATCAATTGACAAGTAATAGAAAGCAGGGGAAATGTTTTCAGCATACTGATGATTTAATTTTGTTGGTGTTAAATTTCTCTTGGCTGTTGGTCCTCTTAATCTTTTTTTTATTTTCCTTCATAATATTTCTCGCCAAGCAAATACAATATAGGAAGCCACAGAGGACTGCACTTATTATTTAAACATTTTACAATATTGGTTATAGCAATAAATGTGCATGGATGTGAATAAAAAGCCAGATCTATCTAAGAATTTCTCGTAACAGTAAACCTGTATAATACTATCGAGATTGTCCTTATTCTGTAAAAATGATTTAACTGTATCTTTTTTTTAAGATACCACCTGAAACATCTGTGAGAATAGAAAATGTGCGATTTCTATGACTTGCACTTCCACTTCTAGGAATCTGCTCTAGCATGTACTTATTCATCGCTGAAAGAGACAAATTCAAAGATGTTCATTTTGGACTGGTGAATGCCAGTGAAATACAAAAATACAGATGCCTATTAGTAGAGAAATATATCAATAAAAGTGATATATATATACACACAAATATTTTTTAAATTTAAAAATTCATAAAAATTATTTTATATCTCTACAGATTATTATGGAAACATTTGAAACGTGAAAAAAGTGAAATCACAGAAAAAGCATGTTCTTTATGTAAATTAATAAAAATTAATAAAAATACACAAAACTACATTTACTCTGGATATACATGTAAAGTTTTAAGAAGAGAAATGGTAGAATAAATCAAACCCATAGCAACGGAAAGTTCTAAACAGGAGTCAAGTAAATTGGAATTGAAGGAAGTAAAGTGAGCTTTGCATTCTTTTGTCTGCTAACAATCTACTGCCAATGTATTCATATAGTTCTTGTATTATTTTAATAGATTATGTTGCAATATGGCATCTAGCAATATCACCAACTAGCTGAGAATAGTCTCAAAAACTTAAATGCAGATATATGTATATTTTATACTAAATATGTTAAGTAACAAAGAGATAAATTAATCACTATACTTAAATCCTGGTGTATGGAGATATTGAATCTAAGTACTTCCCATGAAATAGTGATTAAAACATTTATAGAATTCCCAGTGAATACATATGCAGCATTTAATTACATTTAGTGGGAAAATACAAAAGAAATAGGAGACATATTCTGGGCCCACAAGGAATCTATAATTAAATATGAACATAAAATGAACTAACACAAAGTACACATTTATCAAGTACACATTGATATTGTGGAAACTGTAAATTTTCTGTTATCCTGAATTATTGGTATAAGCTCATTCATCTAAAAGAATTTCTAGCTAACTGAAGTATTGAAATGACAATTATGTTTAACATAATTTTTTAAATGAAAACCATATATAAGAGAGGGCATACTTTCTAAACAGAATATTCCATGCAATTTTACTGTAATGAAATAACTTTTCTGTCTCCTATTTTGTTGTTAATGCATCTGCTTTTACAAAGAGTGCTAAGAAGAAAATACTAGTGTGTGTTCTCCATACTGTGCCAGAGATGGGTAAAGGTATTAAAAGATATTTAATTGAAGGGTGGAGATGTTTTGAGAATGACCCCATAGTTCAAAAAGTTTGGGAAGTAATATGTTAAGTATAACTAAATAGTTGTATTTGCTTTAAAATCACTCACAGCCTATAAAATGTTAAAATCTTCAAGATGAACATTTTGTTTGTAATATTTCACCAATATTATTAGATCATAGAATTCATATCAGCATTTTGAAAGCACTGGTGTTCTACGAAACACATTTTGGAAACACCTGCACTATCTATTGTTATCCATTTATACACAGGTGACTTACCTCACCAAAGGACATCTATGTTTATGAACATTTTAAGAAGTTAAATTTAAAAAAATTAAAAATTAAAAATTGTTTCGGCTATTCTAGGTTATTGGACTATTCTTTGGACTTTCATATGTATTTTCAAATTAGCTTGTCAATTTGTACAAAAATGCCCTGTGAGATTTTGATTGGCATTACAATGAATCTATAGATCAATTTGAGGAGAGCTGACATCTTAATAATATTGAATCTTCCAGTCTATGAATGTGTTACAATTATATATTTATTTAAATTGTCTTTAAATTCTCTCAGTAATATTTTGTGGTTTTACAATCAAGATCTTGAACATCTCTTGTTAAATTCATTCCTAGAGATGTCATGGTTTATGATACTATTATAAGAGTATTATTGTAAAATTTCAATTTCCTAATATAAAGTAATACAATTAATTATTATATATTGACTTTATATCCTTGGATCATGCCAATTTCATTTATTAATTCTAGGAGCTATATGTGTGTGTTTATGTGTATATGTACATATTTGTGTATATATATATAGATATATATACACATTTGTAGAGTCCTTAAGACTTTCTATGTATCAGCTGTAGGTTTTTTTAGATGCCCTCTGTCAAATTAAGAAAATTCTCTTGTTTTCTGAGTGTGATGAGAACTTTTTTTAATGCAAGAATGTTGACTTTTGTCAAAGGATTTCTCTGTATCTATTGAGCTCATCATGAGTTTTCCCCCTTTATTCTGTTAATGTGTTGAATTACATTATTGATTTT
>NW_011888783.1:21644880-21650125 GCF_000151845.1 Pteropus vampyrus | reverse complement strand
CTGGAGCCAGTCCTAGTATGTTATAGCTGAGAAGAAGCCCATGCAGTGCGTGCATTCCTCCTCTTATTACTGCTCCACTCATAGACCTGTCATAGGCCTATCATATAATATCAGGGTTGGAAGGCTGAGAAAGAGGCTGGCTGCTCTTCACAGGACCTTCTTTATGGTTTTTATATGTTCCCTCTATGTTAGAGGTAGATGTCTCTGGTAGGCACTGAGGAGCAAAAATTTGCACCTTTGTGTCTATTTTGATAAATCCACTCATATGTTTATTTCCCCAAACATTTTTCTTTGGTTTTTCAATCTTATACTTTTCAGGCCCCTAAACAACTAGGCCAAATCATTTAATACTGCTGAGAATTTCATGGCCATCTATATTTCCATCCTATTCTCCCTCTACAAGTCAACAATCAGGTGTGTAGCTCACATATCAGACTAGTGAGAAGATTTTCTTCATTGTTTTATTTTAGGGCTACTCCTGAGTATAGCAGGAGTTCAGCAGCAATCTATTTTTAATTCTCTCCAACATAAGAAGGCAAGCCATCCTGAACATGATGGGTAGTTTTATTCTTTGGTCAGCTGGTCATAGGGAATTCCCCAAAAGGCCATTGGTGTGACCTGAACGAGAGCTGTGGATATGCGGTACAACGAAGGTTTATCACTTGGATTTTTTAGACACTCTGTTATGGAAACTTACTTGTATACTTTGGATTTGCTTGGGCCCAATCCCAAATAATTTCCATCATATAATTTGAGTTTAAGCCCACTGGGAAAACTTTGAGCTAGTGTAGGATACATATTTCAGAGATTTACCATCCAAGGGATGGTTGAACTTGTCAGTCATTGGATAGGGACTGTTCCTACAGGACACTAATTTGCAGATACTTCTGGCTTACCACACAGGCAGACAAAGCAGGCTGCAATATTCAGAGAAATCTCTCAGGTATTTGGAAGCTAGTATTATGGTCTGGTGTGAATGAGAAACAAAGATGTTAAGTAATGTATTGTGTAATTACATAGTAGTGGTAGATTTTCAACTGGATTACAATTAGTCATAATATTTTAGAGTGCTCTTTAATTTTTAAATATTTAATTTTTTTAAATAGGGTAGATTGTCTCAGTTTAAATTACAACCAACATGAAAGGGTTTGCAACACAATGTTTCCTAACAACAATTCTGCTCACCTCTCTAGATACAATCATTATTAGTTTCTTATTTTCTGAGAGCTATTGAGTGTAGGCATAAATGCATTCATATGCATTATATAGTTCTATTTTCAATTATTTTGTTCTTTGCCAGTCTGATAGAAGAAAATAGTATTCTAATTTTTATTTTCATTATCTTTTTATGAGTGAGGTAGATCATCTTTTCAGATATTTTCAGGCTACTTGATTTTACTTTCTGTGGGTTATTCTCATGCCCTCTGTATATTTTCTACTTTTTCTTGGTCTGGTTTTGTCATTGTTGTTGTTGTTAGGAATATTTTCTATATCAAATAAATTAGTCTGGTGTTATGTAATTACCAATATTTTCCTCTCTCTCTCTCTCTCTCTCTCTCTCTCTGTGTGTGTGTGTGTGTGTGTGTGTGTGTGTATCTTTTGCAATGTAGAACGCTTGATTTATACATTGTTGGATTTACCAATCTTTTAGTTCCAGTCTTAGAAAAGTTTGTTCATTTCATGGCTTAAAGAAATGCTCCCATGTTTTCCTTTATTGTTTTATTTTATTTCTCTATATTTCTTATGGAAATGTTTCTTTTTGTGCAAAATATCAAATTATCCTAATACTATCAAATTATCCTAATACTGTTTATAAAAATCCATATTTTAACCATAAATTTGAAATATATTCTTTATCATATTATAGGTTTCTGAATGTAGTTTTTGTCATTTTTAGATTTAACAGTCTATTTTTATAGCCTGTCTGTAAAATGCTATTTTTAAATTTAAAAAAGCCTAAATTCTCTATCATTACAGATTTATTAAGTATCCTTAAGCATCAATGCACAGATTTCAAAGCACATGCTAAGACAACAACTTTACATTCCTCTCATCAACTGTAATTAAATAAAACTTTACAATACTAGGTTTAGATGTTTAATTAAAAAAAGGGGCTGGCACAACAGAGCAGTTAATAGGCTTCCTAGAAAGTAAAGGTTTCTTTATAAAAAGTTTTGTTATTAACATCTTATATATAAAGCTGCTGTAGTGAGGTAGATCATCTTTTATTTTTTGACCTAATATATTTTTGTTCTAATACATTCTGTTTTAATACATTTTTGTTCTAATATATTTTTGTCTAAAAGTAAGTCAAGTTAACAACTCAAAAATTAAATCTAAAGTGGATTGCCTTAAGGGCCCTGATTCATCTAACTTCATTTGGTTTCATTTATTTTCTACAGCTAATAATTTAATATGATAAAATAGAAGGTCAAAATAAATTAGAACACTAACAGTTTCTTTGAATTTAAAATATGCAAGGCAGGGAAGACTCTTGCTATATCAATGAGAAACTTTGGTTGTAAGTGTGGCGGATTGTTCATTGTATGTCCAAAAACCTTTCCATTTACCTGCTAAGACATGATTTATCAACAGGTAGAGATGCACACCTATTTCTAGCCCTAGGGGTCAAATCATGATCAGCCTAAACTTGTCAATGTAATCTCAGCTTTCTTGGACCTAGGGAGGACCATTGTAATATAAGCAGGGCCTGCTAGAGGGCTTCTGAGATTTCTTTCTTTCATGAGAGAAGAGAGCTTGCTCCTGCTGTCTCTTTATTTTTTCCTGCCCCTAACTATGGAGCAATGCCTGGAGCTGTGGCTGCCAAATTGTATCCTCAGGGAAAAGCCCTAAAGATCACAAAATGGTCATTATTATCACTGAAAAAAATAACATTATCGATCAACCAAATCAATCACTGTACGTCCAGGAAACTAGCTTTGGGGGAAAAATCATTGTGGAACAGAAAATGACTCCAAGGCATATACTTGTGCTTCTTCCTGATTTGATATGTTACCTTATGATAGCATATAATACTCACAGGTTTATTACAAAAATATTTTGAATAGCGTGTTCCACTGTCTTCAAAAATTTGAGGCCAACCCTTTACGTATGATTCTATCAGAGCACAGAACACAGACCACCTTGTTGTTTTTAGTATTTAAGCTTCTGTGGCAGCCCTCTATCATGGTCCCCGAAGATCCTTGCCTTCTGGTATTTATACCTGTGTGTAATCCCCTTCCCCTGTGGGCATCTTTCCCTTCTTCGAATAGACCCAGTCCCTTCACATCTGTGAGACTTGGACAGCTGTTCCTCTGCCCAAAATGCTTTTAACCATAGGTCTTTAAATTGGCTGCTCTTCGAGCTCATTCAGACTTCAGATCAAACCATCTACAAGTTGATGACTCTCAAATTCACACCTTCAACCCTGACCTATTTGTTGAGCTCTGACTTATATGCCCAATAATCTCAGGGTCATCTCCGTTTGGCTTCTGTCTGACGTGGCTACAAATCAGAGATTTCCATGACCCTCTATTTGGGTCCAATCACTTGCTAAAACAGTTCTCAAAGCTCAAGTAAACACTTACTTACATTTACCAGTTTATCACGTAATAAAGGATGCGGTAAAAGATAGACAAACAGCCAGATGAAAAGGCATATAGGGCAAGGTCTGGAGAGGTTACTAGTGCAGAACCTCTGTTCTCCTGAGTTGGGATACCTCACCCCTCTGGTACCTGGATGTCTTTGCCAACCTGGAAGCGCTCTGAACCCTGTTCTGTTGGAGTTTTCATGGAGGTTTTATCACATAGGCATGATTGATTATTAACTCCATTTTCAGCCCCTCTCCTCTCTACAGAGAATGGGTGTGGGGTGAGACTGAAAACCAAGCTTCTGATCATAGTTTTGTCTTTCTGGTGATCAGCCCCCTTCCAGGAGCCCACCAAGAGTCACCTCATTAGAATACAGTACATTCCTATCACCCAGGAAATTCCAAGGAATTTAGGAGTTCAGTGTGAGAAGCTCCTATCACTCAGGTAATTACAAGTCTTAGGAACTCAGTGCCAGGAACTGGGGTCAAAGACCAAATGTCAAGAGATCCTCTATTTACAAGAGTTTTAGGAGCCTTGTGTCGGGAACAGAGAAGAGACCAATATATAGATTTCTTATTATTTCACAACTGCCCTAAGGGATGCCCCATAACTTAAGTTTCTGGCCAGTGACCAGCAAGGAGCTGAGCTCTTCCTAACACATGGCTGAGCTTGAAAGCATATCCTCCCAACAGAGCCTTAAGATGAGTACAATCCAGACAACACTTGATTATAGCCAGGGATTTTCTGCTTCATGTTCAAAACTAGGCAGAACGTGAAAAATGTTACACAGCTGCCTCTCATTAGTGTCATCATTTACTACGTAGTCTTCCTTTATCTTTCTCATTTGGTATGTAGTGGTTATTCATTAGCATACATAGGAATATCCTTTAGTCTCTAATTCGTTCTCATCTACATTAATTTGTCTGTTAATTTTTTGCTTGCATTAAACAGAATTGTAATGAAAGTAAAATATTTTCTTTCTTTCAGTGATAGTCTTTAAATAGTGATGATTATTATATTACATTCAGTTACCTTTCAAGACCTTTTTTCTTTTTCCCACCGAGAGATGCACATTTAGCAATAACAAAAGCTGATGCAGTACAATAAAATTATGTGGGAAGGATTTAGATTTTATAGTAAAATGGTAAATCTATTATGAAATGTTTACATTTTAGTTTCATCTTAGAACATAACTGTGCTAGTTATTAAGCTATTGTTTCTCAGCTATGGATGCACCTTCCATACTCAGCTTTTTGATGTCGGGGCTGATACTCTGCCAACCACATTTTTTCTTTGCCAACTGTTTCTGCATCGGATTCTGCCAGTAGGGACACTAGAGCAACTGCAGAAGACAGGAGGGAGAGAAAAAGATTGCCCCTTCTTGTTCGCTAACTGTTCTTGATGGCATTGCTCCAGCATTGGCCTTTCACCTTGGGCAACAGCCATTGCTTCTGGTTCCAAGCTTTTTTGCCACTCTCAGAAGCAGCCTTGGCCACAATGCCAGCACCAGTCAGCTGGCATCGCTCCCGCAGGGTCTGGGCCCAGCCAAACAGGACCCTCTTTCAGATTTCAGAGATATTAACATTAGCCCTGTAGTGTCTACTCTTCAGAGTCCTTGGTTCTAGATCTGCAGGGCCCTTCCTTCAGGGCCCTTC
>NW_011888783.1:21642475-21644830 GCF_000151845.1 Pteropus vampyrus | reverse complement strand
GATGCGGTAAAAGATAGACAAACAGCCAGATGAAAAGGCATATAGGGCAAGGTCTGGAGAGGTTACTAGTGCAGAACCTCTGTTCTCCTGAGTTGGGATACCTCACCCCTCTGGTACCTGGATGTCTTTGCCAACCTGGAAGCGCTCTGAACCCTGTTCTGTTGGAGTTTTCATGGAGGTTTTATCACATAGGCATGATTGATTATTAACTCCATTTTCAGCCCCTCTCCTCTCTACAGAGAATGGGTGTGGGGTGAGACTGAAAACCAAGCTTCTGATCATAGTTTTGTCTTTCTGGTGATCAGCCCCCTTCCAGGAGCCCACCAAGAGTCACCTCATTAGAATACAGTACATTCCTATCACCCAGGAAATTCCAAGGAATTTAGGAGTTCAGTGTGAGAAGCTCCTATCACTCAGGTAATTACAAGTCTTAGGAACTCAGTGCCAGGAACTGGGGTCAAAGACCAAATGTCAAGAGATCCTCTATTTACAAGAGTTTTAGGAGCCTTGTGTCGGGAACAGAGAAGAGACCAATATATAGATTTCTTATTATTTCACAACTGCCCTAAGGGATGCCCCATAACTTAAGTTTCTGGCCAGTGACCAGCAAGGAGCTGAGCTCTTCCTAACACATGGCTGAGCTTGAAAGCATATCCTCCCAACAGAGCCTTAAGATGAGTACAATCCAGACAACACTTGATTATAGCCAGGGATTTTCTGCTTCATGTTCAAAACTAGGCAGAACGTGAAAAATGTTACACAGCTGCCTCTCATTAGTGTCATCATTTACTACGTAGTCTTCCTTTATCTTTCTCATTTGGTATGTAGTGGTTATTCATTAGCATACATAGGAATATCCTTTAGTCTCTAATTCGTTCTCATCTACATTAATTTGTCTGTTAATTTTTTGCTTGCATTAAACAGAATTGTAATGAAAGTAAAATATTTTCTTTCTTTCAGTGATAGTCTTTAAATAGTGATGATTATTATATTACATTCAGTTACCTTTCAAGACCTTTTTTCTTTTTCCCACCGAGAGATGCACATTTAGCAATAACAAAAGCTGATGCAGTACAATAAAATTATGTGGGAAGGATTTAGATTTTATAGTAAAATGGTAAATCTATTATGAAATGTTTACATTTTAGTTTCATCTTAGAACATAACTGTGCTAGTTATTAAGCTATTGTTTCTCAGCTATGGATGCACCTTCCATACTCAGCTTTTTGATGTCGGGGCTGATACTCTGCCAACCACATTTTTTCTTTGCCAACTGTTTCTGCATCGGATTCTGCCAGTAGGGACACTAGAGCAACTGCAGAAGACAGGAGGGAGAGAAAAAGATTGCCCCTTCTTGTTCGCTAACTGTTCTTGATGGCATTGCTCCAGCATTGGCCTTTCACCTTGGGCAACAGCCATTGCTTCTGGTTCCAAGCTTTTTTGCCACTCTCAGAAGCAGCCTTGGCCACAATGCCAGCACCAGTCAGCTGGCATCGCTCCCGCAGGGTCTGGGCCCAGCCAAACAGGACCCTCTTTCAGATTTCAGAGATATTAACATTAGCCCTGTAGTGTCTACTCTTCAGAGTCCTTGGTTCTAGATCTGCAGGGCCCTTCCTTCAGGGCCCTTCTTGATAACCCCATGTCTTGGTCCCCAAGCCTTAAGGGTATTAGTTACTTTTAACAATTATTATCTCTTCCCATCTCAGTATTTTTTTTTTCCTTGATTTTCTAACATCAGCTTAAGTAATTCCCTGTGTGTTATTCCCTTTTTAAAAAATAACTACTTTGGTTTCTATTTTCCTACCTTGACTGTGACTGGTATACAATACAATAATAGAAGAATTTACATGGGAGAATTTAAAATCCATAATAGTACATAAGGCCAAAAGATAGGTCCTATTTGCTTTGTATTATAGATTAATCATTTTGAAATGTGTTTTGAGTATTGACTACTGGTCTTAGAACACAAATGCCCTTAATGACAATCTCTTTTAAAGAAAACACTTAAATAGGCTTAATATGCAATGAGAAGACTCTAACCTTCACCTCTTTCTCTGAATTTATATTTGCTTTACCTACTCTACTCCCCAATTTGACAGTTCTTATACACTGTATTATTTCTGCTATATCATTTTTTTCCAAATAAAATTGGAAGCTCCTTGTAGATAATGAATCCTTTTCCTTCTCTTTTATCTCTCAGTGTGCCTAACACCACTTTTTTGAAATGTAATATTATTTTAAAATAACTGTTAGATAAATTTTTCCATAATGCCCTACTTTTATATTTATCAATAATTATTTTAAAGAGGTGAAGGAAAAGTATGTGGTAATAGCAGAGAAAAAAAGATGAAATAG
>NW_011888783.1:21637620-21640645 GCF_000151845.1 Pteropus vampyrus | reverse complement strand
CTAGAGATGAAATAAATATGTGCAAATATTTGAGACTTTTTACATTCTGAGAATATTTTGAAAGTCATTGAAAAAGATGATACCATCAGCAATAACCATTACCCAGCCACCTGATCTTTAAATAAGCCCTTGAAATCAGGATTTTGTTTCCCTCAGTCCACTAAAATTGCTCTAGAGCAGTCAACCATTTAATTGCCAACCGACAAATTTTACTTGAGCCGAAAGCAATCTTTGGGCATTTCTATGTCATCTTTCTCAATAGAAAAGGAAACTGTGACTCAGGAGCATGTATAGTTCATCATTCTGTTTGCATTTTTAACTCTTAAAATCAAACTTTTTTTGACTTTAACAAAACAGCCAACTTGAAATTATCCTTGTAATTTTCTTGCCTTAGTGCCATGCTCCTTTCTCCTCTTCAGGGTCTTCTATTCTGAGTCCAAAACTTAGACAAAGTTAGTTTTGTGGTTGGATTCCTTTCTCTATTTCTTGTACATCTCTTACATATTTTTGGTTTGTGGTTACCATGTGCTTCATATATACAAAACTCTGATCATAGCAGTCTATTTCAAGTTGGCGGTTGCTTAAATTCAAACACATTCTATAGTCACTACCTTTTTTTTTCTCATCCCCTTAAAATAGTTATGGGGATATAAAGTACAGCTTAGGGAGTATAGTCAATAATATTGTAATAACTATACATGATATTGGTTGGGTGAAAGACTTATTGGGGGAATCACTTTGCAAGTTAATTGTCTAACCACTATGATGTATAGCTGAAACTAATATTAAATGTCAACTGTAATTGAAATTTTTTAAAAAATTAAAAAAGCAAACAAACAGACCAGGTTAGAACTTTAGTCCTTCCTTCTTAGTACATTTTCTTCCTTGGTTATCTATTCAGCCTCATGGCTTTAGCTATCATTCTCAGCAGGTCTTTTGCAAGTTTAATCTCCAGCCATAGCTTCTCTCCAAATTATTTATTTTTGAATTCCAACCAAGGACCCAACATTTTCACTGGCACTTAACACTCAACACATTCAGTATTTCCTTTTCCTTTCATCTCTTTATTTCATTATTCATTGAGATTAATTCTTCCCTAGAAATATAAACTTTAAAAAGTCATGTGTACTGTAAATAAATATACATGTTTATTATTAAAAGTTAAACATTAACTGCAATTAAATGTTTCTGAAAGGAAAATACTTTAATCTTTTTTTATTTTATGAAGTAAAATATTGACTTTGGTCATAGTTTAATATGCATTTTTACTTTTTGGCATCTAATACATAGACAAGTCATCGAGAGTAAGTACTCCTTCCCTTTCTTAATTTCCCTCTATTATCTTGTGGCTGCTTTCTCCATGATTATCTGTTTTCTATGTTGTTCACTTACAGTGTAACTATTAGACAAGCAGAAGGTGACTGTGTCCTTAATGAATGGGCTATTAGCTTTTTGAGAGCATATTTTTATCTACCCTTACTGGATCTGGTTATAGATTTATAATTTACTTAGGACCATGCATATGTGTGCCGTGTCCCCTATTTAAAGGTGAGAACATATGCTTATGAGTTTCACCCGTTTGTTACTGGTATTTAACATATAAAAGCATTTTGCAGTGCGTGAGCAGTATTGCTGGTGTGTCAAAAAGCTTTAAAAGTTGCTTAATATTTTTTGAGGCAGCAGCATTCCTCACCTACTACATTTCCCCATATTGCCTATTAAATCTGCCAGCCATCTGGAATCCTATTGCTTTTGAGGGATTCATTTAAATAAAATCCCACAATTTATCTGGTTAATAATCCATTAAACATCATGATCCTGAAGAAACAATTTCACTGGCTAACTTTTTAGAGAAGTAAGCCATATATAAAACTATGTATTGGCCACCTAGGTCCTAGATGTATCAGAAAACAATTTAAGTATCTGCGCAAGTATGTAGATATATACTTCTTATTAAAAGGGAGTACATTTGTAGACATAAAATATAGCATGTCATGATAAGCACAGTTAAGAAAATAAGAAAAATAAAGTATTGTATAAATTAGTGGTATAAATCAAGTATTCAAAGAACTTTAGGATGTTCAGTAATTATTCTGCCAAGATATCTAAATTAATGGAAGTCATAAATTGGATGCTTTAAAATAAAATGTATAAATCTTCTGTCTGGAAAATTGGAGTTTAGGAAATTTGTAAGTTATTTTAGGAGTGTTAAAATATCCTTAGCTTTGATTATAGATCAAACCAAAATTGAATACGTTCGTAAAATTGGGTTGTAATCTGGGTTCTAGCTACTAAAATGCTGCATGATTTTTATGGGTTCCAGTTTCTTTCTTCATTCGGAAACAAGAAGATTGGGTGAACCAGAGTTCACAGAACAATGGTCTCTGTCTTTTCAGTGTGTGAATCCAAATGTCTCTCTATGAAGGAACCATCACTCACTATTTATTTAACTTAGCTGATTATGCCGAAGATATTTGAGTTTGTCTCTTGTAGATAGATCAATTCAATGGTCTCTTTCCGAGTTCAGATTTTATTTTAAATGTCTTGCATGCATCAATGTGATTAAATTGGACACATCAAGAAACACACGTGAAAGAAACAAGATTCTAGTTCCCTAAAACTTGACACTTGTCTGATTTGTATTTCCAAGGACATATATCAGCCCCTTCTCTCCCCACCCAATTATGGTCATGAATATAGTTTTCCTTGTAAATTTCTAGATTGATTATTCTTAATGTAGGCCGTAGGCATCGTACAGGAAAAACTCTAGCTAATATAAATGTCCTTGAATAAAAATAACCAGTGACCTCTAACAGCAACAGAATGTTAGTTGAACTGTGGGGGACTTTTGGCAGATAAGCGATTCTCTCATTAACAGTATGTCATTGATACCATTTCTAGACATATGCTCTCTGGAATTAGGTGACTTGCAGATGTTTCAAGGGGAAGCCGTCAGCTATATGCTGGTTTCAGGACATCCTTCTTTTATTATCACATGACTTAAAGTCTGTAAATTTTAGTAGGT
>NW_011888783.1:21634389-21636100 GCF_000151845.1 Pteropus vampyrus | reverse complement strand
GTGGAGGCAGTATTCTTGAATGCCTAATTCTAAAAAGAGTTTATTTAAGCCATAATTTCTCTTCTCTCTCTTTCTGTCCCTACTCTCTCCCCATTCTACTGTGAATAAGCAAGGAAATTTATGGTAGGATTTAAAATGAAAAGCTTCTTCTAACTAAAAGAGTAATTAAAAATGAGAGCTGATAACAGGTCTTGATGTGCCTGTTGTATAAAATATATTTCAAGGAAATTTTATTTTGTTACTTAAAATAGAAGCACAGAATATTGGTTCTTACTAGATCTCTCATCAACAAAAAAGACATGAGAAATATGGAAAACAAAAAACATTGCCTTATCAGCTGTGTCCTGAGCTAGAGCTAAGAAGGGAAATGCAAAGTATATTTATTAATAGAACTGCTACTACCAGAAAATGATCCCTAAAAAGTTTTGATTTTATTTCTATATCTCACTGGAATTAAATTAATATATCTGAAGCTGTTTCTAATAAGTTAACATGTATACAATAAGTCTTAGACTAATCATTAAGGAAATAATTGAAAAAGATATAGTATAAAAATCATTAAAGAAATTAAAATGTTACAATAGAAAATACACAGTTAAGGCAAGAGAAAGTTGTGAAGGAGGAGTAGAGAAACAAAAAAGACATGAGAAATATGGAAAACAAAAAACAAATTGGCACACATAAAATCCAACTATATTAATAATAACATTTAATGTGAATATATTTGGATCATTAGTTACCAGGGGAATACAAGTCAAAACCAGAATGTGATACCACTTAACATACTCGAATGGCTAAAATTTAAAAAGTTGGACAATAACAAGAGTTAGTGAAGATATGGAAAAATTGGAACACTGACACACTTCTGGTGTAAATTTAAAATAGTGCTGCCACTTTATGAAAAAGTCTGGCAATCCCTCAAATGATAAATATGGAGTTAACATATGACCCGGCAATTCCACTCCTAGGTATATATCCAAGAGAAATGAAAATATATGGCCATAAAAAAACTTGTACACAAATTTTTATAAGAACATTACTCATGATAGCCAAATAGAGGAAACAACCCAAATGCCTATCAGCTAATGAATGGATAAATGAATTGTGATATATTCATGCAATGGAATATTATTGAGCCATATAGAAGTAATGAAGTACTGGTGAATGCTACGGGATGGGTGAACCTTGAAGATATTGTGCAAAGTAAAAGAAGTCAGTGACAGAAGACCACGTATTATATGATTCCATTCATATAAAAGTCTAGGTTAGACAAATCTATAGAGGCAGAAAATGGAATAGTGATTGCTTAGGGTCAGGAAAGGGGACTAGGAAAGTTACAGCTAAATTGTACAGGATGAATACCTGGAGGTGAGGACCATTGGGGCCATCTTAGAGCCTGTCCACCACAAAGCATATCATTTCATAGTAGCTCCACTTCTTTGCGATAAGAAGAATGGAAGGGAAATTGACAAATAGGCCTCTAGAAGTTGTATTCAGAGATTGTAAGACCTTACAGTTTCACTTAAGGTCCTTTGTGTGTTCATTTTTTTTGTTTGCTTATTGTTTGTTTCTGTTTTTGTTTTCATCCTTGATGCTTAAAAAAGCTAATAAGGAAAGTCCAAGTTTTTGAGCCTATGTGGATATTTATCTTGATGATCTGCCAAAGAATTATCAAGAAAAAAAAGCAGCTCTCATGGTAGTTATAATTTCC
>NW_011888783.1:21576038-21633449 GCF_000151845.1 Pteropus vampyrus | reverse complement strand
TCAAATGATTCTCTAGTGCATACATTTGTAAAATGTATGCATAACATATAAAAAGATGTCTGCTTTGAATAAACATAGTTCATTTTTTAAATGGCCATATGACCTTATTTCTCCAAGTACTTATGTGGTTAATTGAAAGCAGAGATGCATGTGAAGGTCAGCTCAGAATGGGAGAGTGAGCTCCTTCTTCCAAACTGAGCATGCGGAAGGAACTGCTCTTAGTGATATCAACAATGACTTGACCCTTGGGAAAGCTAACCCTGGAGTAGCCACCAAGTATCTCTTTCACATAGATTTCAGGGCTGGGATGCCAAGTAACTTTTACTAGGACACTCTTGCAGATTAGAGCCATAATGTAGTAAAGTGGTGTGTTAGAGAGTACTATTTATTTGTAGTTACATACTAGATGTTTATTTATTTACATATTTATTTACCCAATTATCTCTGATTTACAGACCTCACGGTTGAGATGCAGGATGCCTTTTCTAAGATATCCACGTAGATTTGTGGCTTGTACTCCAAAATAAAGACTACTGGATAGTTACCAAAATTTCTTTTCTCTTTCTCCTGAGCAAATAGACTATATTCCTGAGCTTCTCTTGTTGTCAAGGGACTAAGTGCTAGACAATGGAATGCTATCAAAAGTAATGATTGTCATTTCTGGCCCTGTCCCAGAAAACCTTCCTCCTACATCTTCTCCTGCATGCTACTTTCCTCCCCCAGCCAATTAAGAAGGAAATGACCCCTTGAAGAGCACCACAGTTGCAGGCAGCCTAGGTACCAGATTAATTATGTTAACTAGAGACCTCTCATTCGCAAGGTGTATCTACCAGGTATATTGCATGAGCCACAAGTATTCTTCTATTGTATTTGTGCCTTTAGATTTTTGGATCTTTTAAATCTACCTATTGGCATTACTGTAACTAGTTTAAATGGAAAGAATGATTATGTAATGATTAGAAATTCTGTATGCCTAGCCCAGGTTTACCACTGACACTCTGAGTAGCCATGGACAGAAATTCTGTATGCCTAGCCCAGGTTTACCACTGACACTCTGAGTAGCCATGGACAGAAATTCTGTATGCCTAGCCCAGGTTTACCACTGACACTCTAAGTGGCCATTGACAGGTCACATATATCTTAGGACCAGAATTTCCTCATTATGCGATGAAGGTAATAGATCAGTTCATCTAGGCCATTCCTTGCCATCTCACATTATAGAGCTGGATATTTTATTAAATTGTGTTAATAATATATCTTTGTGTTTTAATGCAAGGACACCATCGGTATGTAGCTGCATGTCCATTTTTTATTTTTTTTATTTTTAAATCTGAAAGTAAGTTTCCAATAACTTTCTAGGGATATCTGTTTACTACTATTGGTTAACAGTAAACAGATATCCCTAATTGAACTGCCGGGATGCAAGTTTATACATTTGAACTGGCTCCTTCTAAATAACTGAGGTCTTCACCTATAAATTGGCTCTCAAATCAATTGGAAAGTAATATTTGTTTACCCAAAAGATAGTATCAGGAAGTTGTTGCTATTTTAAATTATTGCTTCTACTCTGCACTCTTTGTAGCATTAAAGAAAAATGTTCTTTTGAGCAAAATCTTTCTATGCCTGGTATTGGTGAAAAGGGTATTATCTTTCTTTTAAAAGTTTAAATGAAATAGATTTGGCCACTTTTTAGTTATTTGAGGATCCCCAGAATAAATTTTTCATCTAAAGGGGGAAAAAAAGATTGCTCAAATATTCTTTAGCTTATGTCACAAATAAAACCAGAAAGACGTAATGTTACTCTTTGAAGAGTAGATTTTCTCTATTGTAAGTAACTACAATGAGTGCCAAAATAAATGTATGTTTAATAGAGCTGAACTGACTCAACTTGAGGCTCATTCCTTTTCTGAGAGGATTTTCAAAAAGTTTGTTACTTTTGACACTTAGGAACTTGACACAATTTTATACACTATAATCCCTTCTACTTTGAAACATCAACTTGATGGATAATTCTAAGTGATCAGCATTATCTAGAACATGTTATTTTTTAAATGTTTAATTAGTTCTTCGAAATAAGAAGAAAAAGCTGAGTCATATGAGTTCTATAAATTTTGATGTGTTCTTGATTTAAAAAAAAACTACAAATCATCGAAGAACTGATTTTTATAGAAAGCACACATAGTTTACTGTCTGATGAGTTAACATTACTGGAAAAGGAACTTTACTGATTAGATTTGTCCATTACTTTGCTTTTTCAGAATTAGTACATTTTTCTTGTCAAATGCAGCTTTGAATATTCACTAAGGACAACTGGTCATTTTTTGGAGTGAAGGTCATTCAATATTATGGCGTTTAGAAATGCTTTTAACACTCTTCCCTGATCCCATGGCTGACAAATACAAAGCTTGCCAGACAAGTGAATTCTGAAGAGTAGAATGCTGCTGAATGTATGCAATAAAATAAATTATTCTGGTCCTCTGTATAGAGTTAATTATTTTTAACCAATAAGTAGAGGTAGAAGAATCACTTTCTTATATTTGCTCAGATCAGAATGACAGAATATATATGTAACATTTTTTTACTCAAATCTTTTCTAACTAAGACAAGGAAGTTAAATGTCTACAGGCCTTTATTTTATTTATTTTTTTTAAATGAAAACTAGAAAAACTAGAAAAATGAGTCATACTTCCAAATAGCTTTTGCTGTTCTCATATATAAGTTCCATTGAAATATACATAATTTGCATCATTCAGATTTCACATTTTTAACTTGTTAATACCTCCCCTTGAGTTTGACTTTTATGAACTATGCCCCAACTTCCAGGTACTACTAATCAGCCCTATAAATTTATCACTTGCTTTAACATTGAAAAAAAATCTTCACATTGCCCAACATTATGCCACAAGGAGAAGATAAAAAGGATTCTTGCAAGCATAGTAATATTTATAAACTGAAAATGCATCCAAATGCCTTTGTACATTGGACAGTCTACATTTGGTATATATATATACAGAATAGTCAGGAAGTTAAAGCCTTTTGTAGAATAAAATAGAAGAAATCAATGAACAATTTCTTTAATTCTCTGGGCTCATGGGGAAGGCCCACTTTAACTATCAGACTTATTGTCCGCTAGTTGAGGGTGGCAATAAGGTGAGGTATCTTGTTTCTTTTCGCTACTGTATAAGTTATTAGAGAAGCTCCTTTAAAGAAATATATACTAGATTTCTTTTAAAGAATGACAGGTTATAACTACCAACTTCTACCAAACAGACTATTTTCTCCTTTATTCTACACTTTATAACTCTTCATGAACTCATAATCATTAAGAGAAAGCAAATGGGAATTATTCTTTCTTGCTGAAGTCTAGAAGTTGCATTACCATCAGTCATAGCCATGTGGCAAACAATACCAAAGAAGGAGGAATTAAACAAGATAGGAAAGACTCTCAACTAGATCATTTTGGAGCTCTTCTGACTGCATCATTTTCAAGTTGCACAGGAAATTAACTTAAAATGATTTCCACCGATGTGACATGTGACCTTTAAAATCTGCATATTTTGTATATTTTTGTTATTGTACAAATGTTAGTATCTAAGTTTAAACAAGATTTTTAATTATAAAAGTAATGTGTGAACATGTCAACAAAATCAAATAGTGCGAAAGAGTATAAAATTTTAAATCTATCCCTGTGATTACTGGTTTCTTTCCCCAAAGATAATGGCTGTTATCGGAGTTTTGGGGTTTCAATTTTTGATTTTTTTTATCTTTACTGAAATATGTTTATGTGTATACAAACATATGTGTTTGTATAAATAATTTTAGATTAATACAACCATGCTATATGGACTCTTATGTGCTTTGCTTTTATTGGTCATGCTCTAAAAACTATTTGTATCCATGGGTATGTTCAAATGAGTTTCTCTCTTTTCCTCCCTCCCTGTCTTTAATATATATGTATATTTATTTACTTATTTAATATTTATTTATTTATTTATTTATTCTTAAGGTCTCAAATGGACATCATGATATATCCAGACTTTTCTTAACTCAGTGTGTCATACTTTTCAACTAGAGGAATACGAATTCCCAAATTCATAGAATATCGGATAAATCATAGATTTTAGAATCAGAGTGGAAGTTTAAGATTCTAGCTTCAAAATAATTTGTCATATAACTCGTTCTATGTCTCATCTCTCTCCTCTTTACCTTTGTTTAATAAAATACTGTTTCTAGGGACTAACCTAAATATTGATTCTAAATGAATTTATTATTAGGTCCATAATCCCTCTTCATTATCTCTTCTCTTCTTGAGCTTTACAGATATACCACGTAATTTAGCACCTAACAACGAATAACAATACTATAAATCTATTTTCTTAGCTTTCATATTTATCAGAGTACCTTGAATATCATTGGCTAGCCCAGAGATTAATAAATATCAATTGATCGAATGATCAAGGAAGCAAATTATAATTAAATCAGTGAATCCATTTAGCCCCTGGAGCCCCTGTTGTCACAAATGACAACATAGCCCAGTAAAGCCATTTCTAAATAAAGATGATTTCAGTCTGAAAACCACTGCTGTCTTCTATTGTACTTCTATTGCACATTTTAAAATATGAGTAGGAGTGACAGATATAGCCTCTGAAGTAAATGTAGAAGCAATTTGATTTTTATTCTTTGTCTTATGTCATATTTCTCAATTAAGGAATTCAGTGCACTGATCCAACCTCAATGACCTTCCAGTGGGTGGTGCTCCAGTTTGAGTCACTCTTAAAGATGAAGCCATTTCATAAGTTTAGTTTCAATAACTCTGGTGCTCCAAAGAGAAGCACATTTAAGATTCTTGCTTCATCAGATGGTGCTGGGCATACATAAGAAAAAATTATATCAGCTCAGGATTTCAGCACGGGAGCACGCATGATTCTAGAAACATTTTGATCTTATAAATTTGAAAAAAAAAAAAAAACTAGGTCAGGATTAAAAAGGAAGCCATACCTTGTCCATTTTTTATCACTGTAGATGAAGTTGTACACATCTCTCTAAAACCTGAAATTGAGTTCTTAGGGGTGGATTTATTGAGAACTACTTAGATATAGGACAGAAAAAAAAGGAGACGAAAAAGGGAAGAATGAAGGGAGAGGTCAAAAAGGATCATTATATGTTCTCTTCTGTGTTTTAGACACCTAAATAATGAAACTGTTATTTTTGACCTTGGTCTATACATAGAATGAGCAAACCTATGTCAGTAATTCCTATAGAATGGTTACATATTCTAGAAATGTAAGTGAATATTTCTTTAATCAACTTCCGAAAACAGCAATGATTTGCTAAATATTTCTAAGCGTACCTGAAAGTTATAGTGAGATGTTCACACACAGCATGCAGCTTAATGATGTTTTTCCTTAGAAAACCTATGACTGTGTGTTCAGGATTTAAACAAAATTCTTTATACATTACTGTCAGGCAGGCGCTGAAGCTCAAAGCAGATGCCATCAGTATATCTTACACTGCAGTGTGAGCTTAAAAGACAGTCCTTTTTCTTTCAGTTTCCCTCAATATAAGGCAATTTGTGTTAATTCTGATTAACTTAATTGTTTAAGTAGTCGATTTTTAAATGGGAAATCAATACAGTTCTTAGTAATAATCATTCTCTCTAATGCGATAGATATATGTGTGTTTCTAATATGTATGATAATTGTGCCTGTATCTACCTATATCATAGGTTTATTAGGAAGATTAGATGAGTTAAATTTAAAATACTTCCAACAGTAATTGACACATAGTAAAAGCTCTTCATACAATATGAGATGGTAACTGTGATGATGATGTTTTGAGATACAATTTTTTAGTAGAATTGTAACATCACTTATTTTTTTCAAGATCAAATTTTACTCTATTAAAATGTATAAGAAGCCACAATAATGATCACTAGTTCATGCTATAAGAATATATTTAATCACCTTACCTATGTAGTACAGCACTAGTGCTACTCTTCCCCAATTTAGGGGATCCCTATTTGGTATTAGGGTGGACATATTACTTATTTTCTATCAGAAGCCATTCTCTAGGGTCTAGAGTAGAGCTTAGACATGGTGGGAATTTCTAAGAATCGTGTTTCCTAACCAAGAAGGCTTTATGTTTCCAAGGTCATGATGATCAGGGTTCAAGCAGAAACACAATTGTGTTTTGTGTGTGTTTGTAGATAAAAGACAAATGAAGAATATGTATAAAAGATATATTATATTTGGATTCTATGGCAAAAATAAAAACTGCCTGCAGTGGGCAGCTGCTTCCCTGCAAGTAAGAATAATATTGCCACTCAGCTCAAGTCTAAGTGTATAGTCGAAACAGTTCTGGTGTTCAAAAGACCTCATAGGAGATACACTTCACATCTAAGGGTCTTGTCTAGCTATTTTTCACATCTTTTTGAACTTGTAGCAGCTTAAACTTTAGAATGACACTCTGTGACAGGAGGCTGACTCGAATTCAGCTGGAGTAGGCTTTGAAAACAGACATTTTCTGATGGTATTTGATTAAAAAACAGCTCAGTGTAGGTCTGAAATGTCCCATAAGTATGAAGAGGGATATAAAGTTTCAAAAGCAGATAAAGAAATGTCACCCACATGAAACAGGAGCATTGAAAGACAAATGTCCTTTCCTAATAGAAATTGAGGTTAAAATAACCTAGGCTTGGACGTAAAACAGGAAAACTTCGACTCACTTGAACCTTAAGACCGAGGTAAGAAATAAGAAAAATCCTGTGTCCATTTTCCTAAGCAGAGCAGTAATTGATGGTGTTATTGCTATAGTTTTTATTGTTGTTTTGTAGCTGTTTGTTCATTAGATTGTTTTCTAATTTCTTTAAAGACAGGAGCCAAGTGATCACTTGAAACAGGATTTCATAAATCACAGTGTGCATCTGAATAGCATACAAAACCATAGCCCCTTAGCAAACTGTTGCTGTCCTACATAAAGAGATTGAGAGTAAGTTGTTACAAATGTTTATAGTGATTGGCATTGCTACAACACTTAAGTTTGTGATCAGTAGATGTATCACACTGAATAGGGTCTAGTATATTCAAATGCTCAACTCTCCTCATATAAACTGTGTGCTGGTCATGCATGATAAAACCATATATCTGTTTATGACAGATGTGAATTAACAGAAAGAAAAAAATAACCCTGGTCCTTAACCAAGATAGGTTTGGAAGCACTGACCTGGGTGATGTGAGAGACTTTGATATCCCAAACTACTTCCGTAATAGAGTATGAAATGGCTACATTATTTTCATATCTGCTTTCTCGTGTTAAGGCATTTAAGGCTCTTAAAATACAAATTATTTGTGGAATGAGTCTTAGTAGATGCTGCATGGTGCAGTTGATATAACCCCTTCTCAGGATTAAAGGACAGACCCTTTAACTATGAAACCATCTCTTTATCAAAATAGACTATTATTAATTTTCTTAATATTCACAAATTCAGCTACAACTCAATTTTTCCATCATAGAGTGGCCAAGGATTTTCAGAGCTGGTAGTAGCCCTATTCTGGAGTGAATACTCAGTGATCACAAAGCACTAAAGTCCATTCCAATCACAGTATATAATCTAAAGAACTGGAATTGTGTGCATTAAAATGATTTTCATTCAAAAGATCTCAAAAGCATCCCTTCATATTTAAAAATCTCTATCTGTAATTTATAGAGTCTTATCACATTGCTATGACCAGACCTGAGATTTCTCAACTTCATAATACCTCAGCTGCAGTAATAGTGAGCCATCCACTAACCTGCTCCAGAGAACTCCAGTCACATAATTTACTTCTGTGCTATTGCAACTGTGTTCTTCAGATAAGCAGTATCAGTGTCACCTGAGAACCTATTAAATTTTGGAATCTTAGGCCCTTTCCAGACTGATGGAATTGGAATCTGCACTTTAGAAAGATTCCTGAGTAATTCTTATGCATACTGGTGTTGGAGAAAACTTGCCCTATGTGACTGAATCCTCTGGAGTTCTTCATATTTCAGTTTGCATAGCTATACTCAACAACCCTATTAGAGACACATTCTGTAATACTATCTTTCTCGTTCACTCCAACCATCATAGTATTTACTTCATATAAGAAAGTTGGAGGAGTGAATTGAAACCAGAATGATTAAAAATGCTGTCTTCCTTTATCCAAATGCATTAATAAGTGAAGACAAAATACCATATGATACATATACATAAAGAAAAACATCAGTTTATTGGGACATAGTCCAGAATCTGTAAAATAACTCACAAGAACAAACCTGCACAAACCTACTTCCCTTTTCAGCCTTATCTTTTGCTACTCCCACCTCTACTAAACACATGCATGCACGCGCGCACACACACACACACACACACACACACACCCTAAACTGATAGGCTGATCTATTTTAAGTTTTATCCTGAGCATTCCATGAGTTGTCTCTTTCTGAAACATTCTTCTTTTCATATTCTTTTCACCTAGAAAATTTATATTCATCTTTCAAACTTCATATTAGATATCATTTCTTCCATAAAGCCTTCTGTAACTCCAATAGGATTCTGTATTTCTTTCAAATTCTTGGACAGTATAGTGAGTGTCTGATTCTTTAGGCTATAAACCTGGATTTAGCACTTGACCCAGCACCCAACACAGATCTGAGTACATACTGATTGAATCCACAAATAGAATGGAAACAGACTGGTTGCACTCTTATGTAATCACACACACTTAATCAGGTACGTCCCATTAGCTTTCTGTATTTATTTTGTTAGAAACAAGTCACAGGTAATGCTCAGACACAAGGGCGGGGAATTACACAGCTGTTTACAAAGAGGTAGGGACCACGGGTTCCCCCTTAAAGTCTGTCCATCACAAAAGTTATTGTTAAATGTTTATTTGTTTTTGTTGTTAATCTTCTAATTTATTTTAAAAATGAAACTTTTCTAATATGAGATTCAAATTAGTGTCCGATAAAACAATTGTAGGGAGATTTTCTCAATTCTATTTTCTTCTCTTTAAGTCTCCGTTGTTGGATTATATACCCCTGAATAAACCCGATTTTCTCTCTAGAGTTAGTTTCCCTATTCCACAAGAAAACACGGCTTGCCTGTCAAATGGGTATAACATATTTATCTTCCTGACTTGAATCTTTGGATATTTTTCATTTCTGCTAAACTTAGTCAATAATCAAGTTGTTTGCTAAGTTGAAGTTTAAAGCACGTTGGCAGCTACATGTAATTCTTATACATTTTTCTTTTCACCTGAGTAGTTTTATTTTTCTCACATTCCTCCTATTGTTTCTAATGAGTAGGTAATACCCGGTCAGGCACCTGTGTCTATTGAAAGAAAAGAATTTCAAGTTTGCCTCTGCCAAAGGTGCAGATTTTCTACATTTTGTGCAACTAAACATCTTCCATATCTGTAGAAATAATGTAAGTCTTCTTGAAACCTACTTTAGCTATACTATCCCTTCAAAAAATAATGAGAATTATACCTATTGACTTCTTTAGCAGAATGATAGATATTAGGATAAAGAAAGGTAGAATGGATAATAGTTTTTATTATTACATTTAGGAAAAACAAATTCTTAGTTTACTTCCTAGTAATATGGTGAATTTTTATTCAAACTACTTGCATCTTCCAAAGAGCTTAGTTTTTCATATTTATGATATATTTGTGTGTGTGTACACTTTAATTTTTTTCTTCCCTTCCCCACTTACACTGATTTTTCATGGTTTTTAATGGTTTGAATAGGACTTGTGGTTATTGTCAAGGCTGTCACCACTAATGGAACCATAACTTTTAAAAAGAATAAGAAATTATTGCCAATCCAAACCAAATTTCTAAAGTTAGTAAAATTTAAATATAAGACAATATAACATAGAAAGTAGAAAGTTGATTACACTTAAATGATTAAGTATGTTAATGTTCTTTAATTGTGTTGGAAGAGGGGAGAGATTAATTTTTGACTGCTTTAAGACAAGTATTCATGTTAAAAATTTGAGGTTAACTACTAAAAATTCAAACACAGTTTACTCTCTAAACAAGGAATGGGGTAAAGGAAATAAAGTTATTTTAATTCAATAAAAGTTAGGCATGAAATATAGAAGAACATATGGATTTAAAAAAAGCAAATTAAAATGATAGAAATAAGTGTAGACGTATAAATGAATTATAACACAATTTGATTATTTTCACCCAATAAACTAGAAGCATTCTACAATTAGATAAAACAAATCGACCTGTTATTTTTATTAAATACACCTAAACCTAATGGCCCAGAGGATGTGAAACTTAAAAAATAAAAAATTAATAGGATACCAGTAAAGTTCCATGCCTTTGTACCCCACCCCCTGCCCCAAATAGAACAACTGGAAGTAGCACTATTAATCTCAGATAAAATAGTACTTAAAGGCTCCTTGGTGAAATGACTGGTTCTAGGAATGGAGCAGGAAACATACAAGGTGAACCTGGAGCATCTTATAGTACCAGAAATTAGAAATGAAAATGCTAAAAACAAAACAAAAGAAAACAAAAACTTCACAAACTAGCAAAATAAATAAAGCAGTATTAGATTATTACCAAAATTATAAAATAAACACCCATGAGCCCAAACTGATATAAATAAATGGCTGACTGAAAAATCTAAATTGGTAAGAAGAGACAAATATTCCATGCTGAAACTTCCAGATAATTTATGTAGGTAGTCTACCCTGCAGGAGGTGGAATGTAACTCCCCACTGCTTCAGTATGGGCTGTGAATAGTTACTTCCTTGAAAAGAGTGCACTATGGGAAAGGGGAAAAGAGTAAGTTTACAGTGGGGAATTGTGACAAACACTACTTTAGCCAAATGACTAAAGTCAATATCAACAGTCAAATTTTGTTGATAGTATGTACCTTTGATATGATGTGCTGAGAATGGTACTTTGCTTCTGTGATCTTCCTCCTCAAAACCCATAATCCCAGTCTTATCAAGAAAAATATATCAGACAAATTCAAGTATGGGAACATTCTATTATATACCTGGCCAGAACTCCTCAAAACTGTGAAGGTTATCAAAATTATAGAAATATCTGAGAAACTGTCATAGCCAAAAGAGCCACTACATTTCCAAAAATTGCTTACAACTTATATTTTTCTTTAAAATAAGCATAATTGCCTAACCTTGCCATCTATGCTGGTTAACTCAACATCAGTCAGAGTTCTCCAGCGAAAAAAGAACCAATAGAATTACATATAAAGAGAAAGAGATTTCTTATAAGGAATCAGCTTATATGATTATGGAAGATGACAAGTTCAAAGATCCACAGTAGCAAGCTGGAGACTCAAAAGTGCTGATGGTGTAGTTCTAGTCCAAGTCCAAAGGCTTGAGAACTAGGAGAGCAGATGGTGTAATGCTAGTCCAAAGGCCAACAGAGTTGAGATCCAGAAAGAGCTGACATTTCAGTTTGAGTCTAAAGGCAGAAAAGAACAACGTCCTAGCTGGAAGGCAGTCAGGCATGAAGAATTAATTCTCTTGTACTTTAGGGAAAGTCAGTCTTTTTGTTCTGTTCAGACTTTTAACTGACTGGACGGAGGCCATCCAGTCATTAGGAAGGGCAATCTGCTTTTATTCAGTCTCTCAATTTAAATGTGAAAGTATTCCAAAAATATCCTCCCAGAAACACCTAGAATTATGTTTGACCAAATACCTGGCCACCCAGTGGCCCAGTCACATTGATACATAAAATTAACCCTCGCACTCTGATTTCTATAAAGCTGTTAGATATGCCACTCAGAGGATACTGATTTTCAAAAAGTTTAGTAATGTACAGTACATATCACGCTACTATTGGCACATTATAGGATAATTCATGATCATTAAGTTCTCCAACACTGTACTAGAAATATCTAGAAGTTCTACACAAAGGAAATCCTCCGTAAATTTAGAACCCTAAGGACCATCTTTCCTTATGGCCCACAGTGTCTGGCTTTCTCACAGCTACTCATGTTAAACTATATTCTGTTGACATCCACCTCTAGACTGGCCATGTTCTGACACTGGTTTGGGCCAAATGAGTTATAAATATGAAGATCTCAAAGATGACTTTTTCAGTAGGTGCTATTGGTTGCTGTTCTGTTACAGGTGAAATTCCTTGAAGTTACTAGGCTTTGATTAAATAATCTTAACGTCTTTCATGATTATATGTATCACTCTTACCATCAACCTCTATCTGTTTCTCCCCAGGTCATACTTGTCATTGTGCCAATCCCCTATCTTTTCTTTCTCACTCTAACATAATAGTTAATTTTGGTTTATTCTTGTGTTTCTAAAATCTAATGATGAGAATAATTAGGAAATCAACCATAAAAAGAAAGCTAATAGGCTAGGGTAAACTAGATCCTAATATATAATTAGCACTAAAAACCATTACAATACAACCAATTAAAAATTTAGCTTTTTGTTTCTTTGTGTGTGTGTGTGTGTTTTTTTTTTTTTCTCCATTAAACAAAGAGACTTCATCTGGATGATAATGCTATCTGTGCTATCTCGCATTATGGCTTCTTTCTTAACACTAACATGCAATGGTTTTAAACATTCGACTTAATTTCTGTTGGAAATGTACGGTGACTTTTTCATTTCAGTAGACTTCAAGTGCACACAGAAATCCATGAAGCAATCATTTACAGTATTTGATATCCCAACAATTGCATTCTAGATATGCAAACACCGGAGACGTAGAAACATTCATGGATGAGTTTCATGCAGCTAGAATCATATCAACAACTGACAGAGTGAAGATTGAAGTTGTAGATCTGTCAGTTCTCAGCAAACTCGCACACATTTATAGGACCAAGTTAGCTAACTCATCTATTTTGTGAAGACATTATCCAGTCAGTCCATTGGCTTCTGGAGAGGCTGCGTTTAACACATTCTAGATTGATAGTTTCTATTCTGCTTTTTAGCTGTGTCTTCTGATACTGCTGGAAACTCATAGGTTCCAAATTGCTGACTTTCAATAAAAGGGGCTCCTTACTTCCACTGATGAAATGAATCATTTTGCTTATGTATATGACCTTGAATTCAGTGCATTTTTCTTCATAGGAGACCTATCTATGTCTTACTAGGAACTGAGCAATATTTGTTCTCTGTCAACCATAGAAAGAGTTGTTTGCCATTCTCTTTATACTATATGCCCTTAGGAATTTGGGTGAATTCTTATCTTTTTCCTGTCATTTAACATTTATGCTGATTCAATACTACAAAGATATTGCTGTAATATTTGCTATAAATTCTGAACTAGAAGAGACATAATATGTGAAAATAACCATCAAGTACAGAATGAATAATACAGGCCTCTAAAATGTTGGAGTTAGAAGTAACCCTCCTTTGTCCATCATATCATAAATGAATAAACCGAGGCTCAAAAGGGTGAAGTGGCTTGCCCAAGGCCATAATGCTAATTACGAAGAAGTAGAATTTTGGCTTCTTAACTGATATCACAAACACCATGCTGCCTCGAGCATTTATACTTCAGAAAAAAAAGTTCTTAAAAAAAGAGAAGAAACCTTTTAATAGAGTATGAAGCAAATCTATTGAATGAGTTAGCGCTTTTTGCCAAAATCTTATTCCATTTCTTCAAATTAGGTAATTAGTCAAATTATAAGATTAAAATTTAATTAATATCTAATTAACAGAATTATCTTGATTGCCTACCTATGTAATGGTGAGATTTCTTTGAGCAAATAGACAGAACTCTGTTAGTTGGACACCCCGGTCCACCGCAAAAACTGCCCCCACCAATCTGGGCCCAAGTTCAGCTTTGGTTTGTTCTAGGTTCTGCCATTTTAAAGTGTTATATTAGAAGTCACCTATTATCCAGAAACAATTAAAAGGCTAACTCTGAGGGGGGATGTATTAATAATGGTCTGTGGGGCCACGTTCAACTAAGTAGATATAGCATCATACCCTTTTCTATTAATAAATTCATTTTGCCATTTGAAAATTGATTTTAAAAAAAATTAGAATAGACACTTATTCTCTAACCTCCAGTTGTCACCAAAACTCACAGGAGATTTCATATATATACATATACAAATATATGTATATGTGTGTGTGTGTGTGTGTGTGTGTGTGTAATCTTTCTAAGAGAACATTGATATCAGGTATATATACAATCATGTTACTTTAGCAGGTGATCAGTCATCACTTGGAATAAAGTACACATGAATGATGATAAAAGATAACATTTATTTACATGTGCATTATTTAGGTTAATTTGGATAATTTAATGCAATTTAAAAAATACATACATTTTGTTCAATGGTAACTATGAAGAATATTCTTTAAGTTTACTTTTTTTTTTTTACTGTTTCTCCCTGTGAATTTCCCCTCTATATCTACAATGTATTTATGCTTCAATTTCTAAATGGTTTACTAGAGAACTTCAAAGGCTAGAAATCTTCCATTTCCTATCTTAAGTCAAATTAGACTCTATATTATTGATACTTAATTACATAATCACAATTTTTTAACATAGACATTGTTTATGTTTTAGTTATAAATTAATGCTTAAGTCATCGAATTACTCAGGACATGAATCCTCTTTTTATGAAGCTGTCAATAAACTAAGGGTACTTTTTTTGAAACTTCTAAGGAAGATAACTTTTATAATATTATACATCTAGTATGATATGGGGCTCAAATTTATAGTCACATAGGACACATAACTGTGGGAATACTCTTAAATAATGTTATCATCCTCATAAATTACATATTTTCCAGCTGTGTGCAACTCAGGAGAATTTGATATTTATGATCTAGGTTTGAGTTACAATAGATATTAAAGTTGTGAGAGAACCGAGGAAAGTAAGGTCTCCAGATAGTTTCATGTTAACACAATAATCACATGTAAAATAAATGTGTTTTAGTTCAGTGTCACCAAAATGTCAGGCAGCTACCTGTAAGGTAGTAATTTAGCCACTTTAATAGATATTAAAGAATAAAGCCTAACCCCCAACCTTCATTTTCAGTAAAAGTATGTAGAGATCTCTGAGAGAATTTGAACTTTTAATATTGACATCCAACAGAGAGGAATTTCTGCTTGCAACAAATAGCCAGCAGGCTACACAAAACACAAACCACTGGGTGACTTGGAAAAGCAGGATTCAAAATATGACATCCTCTGGCATAGGTTATTTATGTAACCTTGTTTATAAAATGTAGAAGGAAAATTTTAGAGTACGATAATAATCTATTTTGCTAAAGAGATGGTTTCATAGATAAAGCATATGACTACATAGCATATGTACCTTGAGGAAGTTCAAAGCATTTTGCCAATGTAGTTAACAACAAAACTAATTCCAAATAAAATAGCAATTATATTAATGAAGCTTTGGATTTTATATAGATATTAATATGTTTTTCTATCTATAAAGAGTAGTAATATTACAAACAATTTCCAACCAAGGAGGGTAAATAGAGTGATGATTGTGTGCATTTTTTCACTCAGCAAAACAGTTTTGAGTGTCTACTGTGTTCCAAGCACCATGTTAGGTTTTCATGAGCACAATCAGAATATAGTCAATGGATTGTTCTACCCCGATGAAACACAAAATACTCCTTGGATTGTAGATGCATCCACAAGCAACAGAGGCTGATGTAGTCACATTTCATCCCTTAGGTTCAAAAATCTGCTTAGAAATTTTACTCCAGAAAAAGCACTTTGTTCTTGTTTGCTGCTCAGTGGTACTTCAAAGTGAATCCAAGGCCTGTGTGAGACATACATGAATAATAATTTAGGACTAATTTATTTTACATAACCCTCATTTTTCAAAACATGGCTTCCTCTATATCCCAAATGGTACACAATAAATAATTTAAAGTTAAATAGAACATTGACTCTGCATAAAATGAAGATAAACTTGGCTCTCTTAAGTAGAATAGCTAAGAAATATCATCTGTTACTGATTGCTTCTAAAATATTAAGGAACTCTATTCTCAGAATACATGAACAGAATAAAGTTAGGCAAAAGATACAGTTATTTTTCCTGGCAAATCTGGCAAAGATAACTGTTTCCTAAGTTGTTGCATATACTCAGGGAAAAATCTATACCTTTCATTTGAAAGACCTGATTTTGTAGTGGGTTCTTATTCTTGGGCATGTTTGCTTATGCCTATTTGTGAAGAAAATTAGAGTTGGAACAATGCAGGAATGGGAAAGGCATGGAAGGATTTTTTTTTTTTTTTCTAAAGGGTCACTTTTCCTATTCATTGATTATATTGTTAGAAAGAATAAAATTAAAAAATCAAACCTGATCACAGAATGCTAGTGCTGTAAGGGACATAAACATCATCTAGATCAATTCCCTAGTGTAAGAATTGAGTATATCAGAATTGAGACTATAAGATGAAATTATACTTAGTTACTAAGGACAACCAAGTAAATACTAACAAACAGGGTCAGAACTAGGCTACATTATATCTGAAAATTTATTTTGAAAAATAAGTTCTGAAAAAATTTATCCTATTAAACAACTGAAGCTTGTGACACTATCAGGATTAGTAAAATTATAATATATCCTAGTAAATTATATTTTAGGGGATGGTTAAAAAAAAAGCCCAATTTGGAATGCATATGCATATATTTTTTTTCCAATAATATGAGTAGTTATTTGATAGATAAATGGATAGAGAGATAGACATATATGTACATGTATACTTACACTTGTACATATATACACAGATTTAAGTAAATACTAACAGTAAGGATTTTATCTCTTTTTGGAATTAAATTTCTTTAAAATAATCTGTATTTAAATAATATACACCATTTAAATTGACATTTAAAAAATGCCCTCTGAAAATTAAAATATCACTTGTAAATTACTTAAATTAAAAATAAAATTTAGTGTCCTCCCTACAAGCTTTTAGCAGTAAAAGAAAAAAAACAAAAAAACCATACCTGTGTTGAAACTTTTTTTTATAGCTATCTTCTCTTTAGATTTAAGTTTTAATGAACAGATTTAGCATGTAAAAGAGCCATGAAAGGCCAGGATAATATACTGAATAGTTTACAAACATGAATTATTTCTCATAAACATGAAGGAAGAACAAATGTTTTAATATTGAATACTATTCACCTTTTTATAGCAAAGATGAGAACATTTGTAGCTCTACTATTGTAGAAGTCAATATTGAGCCCTCTTTAGAGATTGTTTTCATTATTTTTGTTTTCAACATAGAAAATCTCTCCGGTGAAAATCTATAATCTGTCATTATAGAGGAAATATCTGTGCCTCACACCTGGGAACAGAAAGCTCTACTGTTCTAATTTTGGCATAGATGACAGCCTCTCCATAGACTCAGCATAGTGATTCATTTTCCTAGCCTCTCTTTCTTTGCCTAGGAAACTTCTTTGCTCTTCGTAAAATCTTTCTGATAAAGATCAATTTTACAAAATTTGAGAATGCATTTTTCAGATGAAAATATTCTTGATTATTTAGAAGAAGAAATAAGAGCTAAAAAAATTGGTAACTTATTTCAATTGAATAAAGTGCCCAAGGGCCTGAACTCAGGTAAAAGTTTATTTGACCTTTTCATACATTCCATTCATCAACTCTCTGGGACCTGGAAATGAAGGGAGAATTTGAATGACTTGACTCAAGGTTTATTATCAAGACTAAGAAGTAGAATAAATCACTGTGGAATCATAACATTGCTTTTGATGCATGTAATATACACAGCTTCCATATAAAATATGATAGCAAGTATCATCTCTCAACTCAGAAAATATAAGAGAAAATATTCAATTTGGATAGAGCAACATTATCAAAAAATTACTAATGATTTTTTTTAATAATATATTTGTGATGCTTCTCAAATATCATTGTGGCAGGACAAAAGGCACTAAATCCCTGATTCCAAGTAGGCCTTGGGCTCAACTAGCACCCAGATCTTGGTTTCTAATAACATTCTCCAAGAAAAGGAACCAGAGGTTTTGGATAACAGTCTGACTCTAGGAGTTGGGCAGGACAATTACAAGAACATGGAGAATCTTATAGTGCCAAGAAGTGTTAAAGGGGAGAAAAAACCTTATTGATGAAAATATGTCAATGGGGGCATAAGAGCCAACTGAAAATGTTCCCAATGGCCAAATCTGGAACAGTTTGAGCAACAAAATAATATTGAATTATAATCCAAAGTACAGCAGGAATATCCATGAGTCCATCCTTAATAAATTATTGGATGAATTAATAAATGGAGACAAGAGACAAACAACTCATGCAGAGGAATTCTAAATAATTTATGTAGACATTTTGCCCTAAAGAAAGGGGAGCATAACTCTTTACTCCTCAAGTGTGGGTTATGCATAGTAACTGCCTTTCAAGAAGGTCGGTATAGAAGGAGAGGGAAAAAGAATAATTTTACAGTGGAGAGTTCTGACACGTACTACCTCAGCCATGTGATCAAGGTCAACACAGTCATACATCGTATTGATAGCATGTACCTTTGATAAGATGTGATGAAAATGTCATTTTACCAGTTTGATCTTTTTCCCAAAAAAATCTATACCCCAGTCTAATCATGAGAAAAATATCAGACAAACCCCAATTGAGGGACATTATACAATACCTGACGAGTATACCTCAAAACTGTCAAGGTCATCGAAAACAATATAGTCTGAGAAATTGTCAGTCAAGAAGAACCCAAGGAAACATAATGTGGAATACTGGATAGAATTCTGGAGTAGAAAAAAGACATTAATAAAAACTAAGAAAATCTAAAATAAACTATAGACTTTAGTTAATAATGTATCAATATCAGTTTGTTAATTATAAGAAATGTACCATACTAATGTAACATGTTCAAAATAGGGGAAACTTTGGATGCTATCTGTACTATCTTCTCAAATTTTTTTGTAAATCTAAAAATGGTATAAAAAAATCTTTTATTTGTTTTTAAAAAAAGGTCTCCTAGAATAATATATAATAAAAAGATAGGTAAATGTGAGCCTAAAGACAAAAGGCCAGAAAAAGCCCCTTAAGCATTGCAGGTGATACATGGGAGAAAAATGTTTATATCCAGAATTATACCTGTTGGCAGGATTTTATGTATGTATTTTGCATTTACTCCCTATTTCCAATATGTTTAGTTGCAAATTGTGAGTGAAAAAACTGGCATTGAATTAAATCAAGGTTTCGGTAATGGGGACAGCATAAACTTTTATAGATTATTTAAATCATCTAGTCCTCAATTTTCTGAAAGTGGAATAGTTCACTCGTGAAACAATCTAAAACTCTAATATTTTATATTTTAAATCACTTGATAGGTATTATTAATAGTTTGAAAAATATCTTCTGTTCTGAATCTGCTAATGTAATTTGGGCACATTATATAAACATGCCTTTTAATTCCTTTCCAAGCCCTCTTGTTATTATGTTTCTTCATAGGACACAATATTCTAATATTAAAATAAACATTAGTATGAAATATAGTTCACAAAGTAGTGAAACTTCATGCGATGCTTTAGTAGAAAATAACTTTTTACATAATGAAGAAATAAAACAAAATACATTTTATAGGTATGTCAGTGGGAATTTAAAGTGGTTGAATACAGAATCAGTTTTCATATGTTCACATCAAGTTGTGAGTGCAAAAAGGAATTTTTGGCTAATTTTTTTCACTGCAACGACACAGTGCCAAAATATAACAAATCACCCATTATATTCAAAAGGGAAATATTGTCTTTGAGAATTCCTGAATCAAATCAATTTTAATATACTTTTTCTATAACATTCAGAAATATATAATTGACAATTTTAAGTGACATTTTCTGCCTTCAATAATTTTTATACATGGTAATAAATGCCTTTATAAAATTATTAAAATATTTTTACTAAAATTCCATATTATCAGATAATTATTTTTTCTTTATTAACATTAATTTAGAGATTAACTGAATCTGTCAAATTAAAGTGGTGATGATAGATGAAGTTGCACTCATTAGGCAATAAAATTCACTTTATGACAATGAATAATGTGTGTATAACTATAGGACAGTGCGGACATATTCTTTTCAGTACGATGAAATTAATTTACAACAACTGAGAAAGTTCCTCCTAATACTTTTGTTGACCCTCCGTTAAAACCTCACCAAAACTCAGATGTTGAATAAGGGTGCATTTGTAAATGGTAGGCTCGCTCTTAAGCAAAAGAATGAATTCAGTTCCTACAGGATCATGTGTAGTTCTGAATCTTTCTGCTTACTCTTCTTTCCCCAACCTACTGGATGCTTATTCCGGATATGTAGTTATCTCTTATTCTCATAATGCTTCCACCGGTACCATGTTCATGGACTTTCTAAATGCCTTTTCCATCATCATGTTGAATTTCACCATGTGTGCACCACAGCTTGAATATTGCATTTAATCAAGAACTAATTTTTAAAAATCAACTGTGTTAAGTTTAACTATGTATACAGTAAAACACATTTAAATGTACCGTGTAATGATTAGACAGATGCATGTGCCTTTGCAGCCACTACCACAATTAACATATACACCACTTCTATCACCTCCAAAAGTTCCCATTATGCCTCTTCCCGACCCCCACTTCCTATCCTGGCCCCAGGCAGATGCTGTTCTGCTTTCTATGACTGTATATTAGATTTTCCTTTCCTACAATTTCATATATACATTATGTAGTTTTTCGCTTGATGCTTTTTATGTTTAGCATAATGTGTTTTTTTCCTTTAGATTTATCCATATCGTGAAATATGTGAGTAGTTCATTGATTTTAGTGCTGAGTGGGATTCTATTGTATGGATATTCCATATTTTTATCTATTCTCCAACCGACAAATGATTAGACTGTTTCCAGTGTTTGGTCTTATGAATAAATTGTAATGAACACTTTTTGTGCATTTTTTGTGCCTTTTGTAGATATATGTTTTTGTTTCTCTTGTGTTATATATAGGCTTGATTGCTAGATCAAAAGTAATGTTTAATTTTATAAGAAATTGCCAAAACTTTTTCTAAAGTGGTGGTACCATTTTTACACTTCTACATATAAGGTATAAGCAGTCCAGTTCTGAATTCTCAACAATCAATTTTGGCAATATGTTTAAAATTAGGCATTCTAGTAGATATAAAATAATATCCCATAATGTTAACATTTCTCTGATGACTAATGATGCTGAACACCTTTTCATATGCTTATTGGCCATTCTTATATCTTCTTTTGTGAAGTGTCTATTCATATCTTTTGTCCATTTTTAAAATTGGGTTGTTAGTCTTTATTAAGAGTTCTTTATATATTTTGGATAGAGTTTCATTGACAGACATATGTATTGCAAATATTTTCTCCTAATCTATGACTTGCATTTTCATTTTAGTAATGTTGTCTTTCAGATAACAAAAATTTTTAATTTTTATGATGCTAATTTTATCTATTTTTATTGTTTTTGCTTTGTATCTAAGAAATTTTTGCCTACTCCAAGGTCATGAATATCTCATTTTATAATTATAACCCTCATGTTTAGACCTATTCTCCGCTTTGAATTAATTTTTGTTTATAGTGAGCAATAAGGCATAGAATTTCTTTTTTGCATGAATATACAGTTGTTCTAGCATCTTTTATTGAAAATACTTTTCTTCATTGAATTACTTTTGCTTCTTTGTCAAAAATTAATTTACCATAGACATGGGCTATTTCTGAATTCTCTATGCTTTTTCTCTTGATCTATATGTATTTTTGTCAAAACCATACTAACTTGATTACAATAGTTCCCCTTTATCAGAAGAGAACATATTCCAAGACTCCCAGTGGATGCTTGTAACTGCAGATACTGCCAACCCTGTATATACTATTTTTTTTCTCTACTTATATACCCATGATAAAGTTTAATTAATAAATTAGGCACAGGAAAAGATTAACAATAGTAATAATAAAATAGAACAATTGTAACAATATACTGCAATAAACACTATGAAGTAAAATGAGGGTTGCTTGAACACCAGCACTGCCATACTGTGACAATCGATCTAATAACTAAGTGACTAATGGGCAGGTAGCATATACGGTATGGATATGCTGGAGAAAAGGATAATTCACATCTCGGGCAGGATGGAGTGAGACTGTATAAGATTTCATCACGATATTCAGAATGACTTGTAACTTAAAACTTATGAATTGTTTATTTCTGGAATTTTCCATTTAATATATTTTTGGGGCTACAGTTGACCACAGATCATTGAAACTGTAAAAGGAGGGACTATTGTACTATATAGTTTCTAGTAAGACTTGAAATACACATTTCTTAAATGGTTTATCTGTTCTAAATTCTTTTTATGTCCATATACATTTTAGAATCAACTTGTCAATTTCTTCAAAATAACCTGTTATGATTTTTATTGAGACTTTGTTATAACCAATTTGAATTCAAAATAAGTGAGACAAAGTGCTCACACCCATGGAGTTCATTTGTTTTAACCACGTACCCAACATTCAGAAACAAGAAAATTGAGAGAATGGTTAAATAGTCACTGCATAATCAGTTATGACAATACTGGATGATGACAAAGCCTTAAGGTTTGTGTGGTACTATACAAATTTTAGTTTATGCTCAGTATAAATTAAAACATTTATCCCATGGCCAAAACAAAGCCTGTGTTCTGGAAACAGGTGTAAGTAAAGTGGCTTGCATAATTTATGATTCTTTGAACTTGGTTGTGAATCTTCATTTCCAAGGAATCTATGCTTTTATAAGGGACATAACTATCACTAAATTGAATTGGAAATTGAGGATTCCATCTAGTAACATTAAGTATCTTGTCCTGAACTGATAGGCAAAGATGATAGATCCCAGCCATCAAGGGGTATTATGGTTTCTGTTACACTAATAGGGACAAGGAAAAGTATGTCAAGAACCTAAGGGATTCTTTCAGGCACCTATTATTTCCATTTCCATGGTAAAGTTAATGGAGACTGATAGCAATCACATACATTCAAGGGCACAGGCATCTCAGATCTTCATGAATGAAGATTTTGTTCACCCAACAAGTGAAGAACCTTTAATAGTTGGATTCTTATGAGAGAAAGTAATATACAATGAGTAATGGCAGAAGGAAGACATTTGTAAAATGTTTATGGTGGCATTGAATAATTGCAAAAACAAGAACTACAGTAGATAGACATATCTATCATAGATCATCTATCCATCTATCTACAGATACATACACACAGACTTTTTTCTCTTTCCTTCCTTCAATACTTTAGACAAGATGTGATGGCATTATATTGGCATTTAAATTATATAATATCATTGGATAATTGTGACTGATCAAGTAAAGACATAAGTATTAGCCAAAAATTCAGTTATTTATAAAACTTCTTTTCCATATTTTTAAAAATCTGCATTTGTATGATGAATAGTTGTACCCTGTTGTGATTTGGTAGTTTAGATATACACAGACGTGTGTTTATGGGAGTAGCTAAACTGGTGAAACAGATCAGATATTTTCTGTTGATGTTCAGTACCATCTCTACCCTTTTAAGATTTTCTGTCAGCCACAAGCTATGGATATTACATTTCTAAGATTCTCTTAAATGTTCAACCGGTGCAAGTCCGTGGCCAAATATTTGAAAGACAGAAAAGCAGCCATTATTTTCTGGTGGTGATCATGGGCAGAAGCTTGGGCAAAGGCAAATGCATGCCAGTTATGTGCTGCAGAAGGCTGAGATCATTTGTGGTGATATCCCTCTGTTTTCTGTATTTATACTGACTTCCTAAAGGCTAGAAGTGGCCTCAATGACCTATGTTTCTCAACTATTCCAGGTATTCTGCAAGTTCTATGTAGATATATTTGGGTGAAGAAATGATAAAAATAGAGCATGATGTGGGCTTTTGAGGTATTGAGAATGTTCTATTTTTAAAATTGGGTCCTGGGTCATGGATATGTTTACACTAAGAAAATTCATTGAGCTGTACAGTTATATGTATAGTATATAGATACATATTATACTTCAATTTTTAGTAACAATTAAAAAATTTTAGTAACAATTTCTGCTCAAAAGATGTAGAATAGCTTTTATTATTCTGGCTGATCCCTGACTGATACACACATATAAATGAGTAAATAGGAACTATATTATTATTGCATATCTCTTCATTCCCCCTTTCCACATAAGTTTAGCTGTGTTTGCTACCTATTTTCTGAGAAAGATGCCAAGTTTCACTTTGTTTTCTGTGGAAATAAGTCATCTGAAGAAGATATGTATTTGCTTCTTCTTAGTGCTCTTATGGAAATATTGACTGTTTCTTACTTTTTTTCTTATTCTCACATTAGTCCTCATTATACAGATCAAGGTTTTACTCTCTCAAGCATGAACTGACATTAATGTTGAAGTCTTTATCCTGATTTTTCTGGTGGAGGTAAATATACAATATATCGCATATACTATGAAATAGTTTATAAAACCATCATTGAAAAGATGAGGACTACAACAATATTAAAGGAAGGTATATAAAATAAATATTCAGATACACAAAAAGCAGACTTTATGCAAGGTGTAGGATGTGCTTTATGATGATTCAAGCTTCTAGAAAAGAAGACATCTCTTCTTTCACATAAGTTCTGCAGCTCTATAAGGAGTTTAACCATGACCCAAACTTTTATTGGATAGCTAACATATGTCAGAAGTTTTCATTCTTGCTTCTTCAATCTCTAGGGTTTATTAAACAGTAGAGTCAGCTGGTTTAATCATTGATTGTGTAGCATGACCATGAACTAGAACAGTTAGTCAGCTCCTGCACAGTAATCTTTCATATTTGTTCCTCCTTGGAAATTTATGTTTATGATAAAATTTTTTCCCATGGTATCTCTTTCCCATTAAAAGCCTGTTTCATCTGTACTGTATGTTTGATCTAGCTTATGAATGTTCTCCTCCATATTCTCGTTCAGCTTGAATAGGAAGTTTCTACAATAATATGGTCAGCAGAAGTGATCTAATCTGTAACTTTGACTTATAAAAGAAAACTTGTTTTTCCCATTTTCAAAGAAAACTTAACTTACCACAGGCAATCAGTTATAAACTACTACCTTTTCCTCTGTTTCTTAGCGAAAAATTTTATGTGAATCAGTATTCAATTGAATCACATTTTTTTCTTGACAGATCTTTATGAAAAAAGTTAATTATCATTTCCATTTTGACTAAACCTTTTATTCTCCCTGTCTAGAGCCATTGCTGAAACATTTCCATTTTTCACCTTTTCTCATTTTTTCAAGAGTGGAGTCAATGTTTAAAGCCAGATTGCTGAGGTTCACGTCCCAGCTCCGCCACTTATTAGTTGTGTGATCTTCAGTAGCTTGCTCAACCATACTGCTCATTTTCCTCATCTGTAAAAAGAATATGATCATAGGGCCTATTTCATGAGGTTGAAGAAGGATTAAATCTTTTATCTTGAATAGTACCTGGCATGGAGTTAATGTTCAAGAAAAAATTAATTTAAAAGATTGACTACAGTTAAAGCCACAAATGTAGTATTATATTCTTAGCTTCTTCCAGATTTCCATTTTCTGGCTGAGAACAATCACTGCTTTAGGCCTCTTTGCTTTCTCTTTATTTCCATAGTAGCACTACTAGCCAATTTCACTTAGGGACTATTTCTTATGCGGGATAAAGACATCACTTAAAAAGAGTTCACCGAATAGGCAACATCAAATAGAAAACAACAAAGTCTTGTTGAAATGGATATGCTGTGAGGTCTGCTGTATTTAGTTGCCAGCCGAGACCTCATTCTGCTCCCTGACTTCAGTGTATGCAATTCAAATGCATGCTTCAAGCAAATGACCTATTCACACATGTCACCTTCAGAATCAGGAGTTAGTTGTCATAAACACAGATGTTAAATTCACTTATTTTAAGAGTCTACTGGAATTTTAGATTTTTTAACTTAGTTCTGATTTTTAGTTTTTTTAAAAAGAATACATGTTCATGAACATATTCATGTAGCGTATAAATATGTATCAACAGATATGAGCATATAAGGAAACAAGAAGAATGAACTTTGCATGAGATAATTGCTTCTTGAGAAAATACATAGACACCAATGAAAGTTATAATTGCTCATCTTGGTAAGTCTCTAAAGAAAGGAATTTACTGAAAAAGATTCGAAATACAATATAATATACAGTTAGGAAAATATTTAACACAGGTGGAATTATTGTCATTGAATCTATATTCTCACTTTCTCCTGATGTGCCAGGTATCTGGACAAGTGAGTCACCTCCATCCTCTGTAACAGATGGTTCTCAGTATTCATTTAAATTAAAATATAACATTTCCTCTCTTGAAATCAATTCAAAAGAAAGAAAGGACTCAGTGATTTTTAAGCAAGATAGATGCTTTTTCTGGTTTTGTGGCTAACTCAAATCTGGATCATATGGCCTATCCCAAGCATCAGCTATATCATCAATTTAAAAGATAAAAACTCTATTAGGGGTGGGGGAGAATCAATTTGGATTGTGTTAAGAATGCATAACCTACCTCCCAAACCCTACTTATTTATTAGATCTAATTATTGCTAATTCTTGTTATGAAGATCAGATAAAATGTGGTTTTTCACATTTTATTTTTCTCATTACTCTTAGTATTCTATGCAGGGGTCCCAGTAGGCTATTAGGATATTGTGATTGAATCTCTGAAGAAGACCATTTTAATTATGAAGGAATAATCATCTTTTCATAGCTGCCATTCTTTTTAGAGATGGAAAGCTTGGGAAGGATGCTTATTCACCTTTAAAAACTCCATGATATCACACATGTAAGAATGTCTAAAATGCTTTCTTTAACTTCTATGTATGGTAAGACATGCACAAAAGGATGCGAAGAAGAGTTGGGGAAAGAAAGACCTAGATCATTAGTATGATACCATATATTCAAAATATAAACTGCTAACAAAAGTCAGTGTTGAGTGGGAATCTCTAGGTCTGGATCTTGGTTAGTCAGTGTTGAGTGGGAATCTCTAGGTCTGGATCTTGGTAAAGGCAGTTGTGAGAAGTTCAATAAATTTGAAGGATTGGTGGGTATGTCAGCTTCATCTTGAATATGTTTGAAAGTCCAAAGTAGTAAGCTAAGAATGGGTGTCCATTGGGACTGGGTTCAAGACAGAGAGAAAGGTGGAGAGGAATGGAAAGTGAATAGGTGCATGGTGTTTAAAGATGGAACTGACTCTTTTTGAATGACAATCAGACAATCGTCAGATGCATAGCTTGATAAATAGACTAAAATAAATGATCTCTTTAGGGACTAGTGAAGCAAATCTATCAATTTACTCATCCACTAATTTTGACAACATATATTGAATTCCATACCTTTCTGTGTACATTTCTTGAAAATACAGAGAGGAATAAAAATACATCTGAGTTTATGGAAGCAAATAATTAGAAATATATAAATAAGTAATTACCAATTATTATATGTAATAGAAAAGAAAATAATTGTGTGCTTCGAGATATAATAGGGGGAGTGGGAATTTAGTTATCAGGGAGGGTTTCTTTGAGAAAATGTCATTGAAATTGAGATCTAGAGATGGAATTATCCAGGCCTTGAGTGAGGAGAAAAGCCTCCAAGGTAAAGACAATAACAGGTTCAAAAGCTCCTGAATCAGGAAAAGGCTGGTAAGGTTGTAGGATTCAGCTTTGTGAATGAGAGAGAGTAACACAAGGTGAGGATGGTGAGGTAGGTCAGTCTTGAAGGTCTTTGTAGATCACGGTAAATGTTACATTTTATCCTCTCTGCAGGTAAAAACCATTTGACGTTTTGAGAGAGAAGTGATATGACCTGATGTATGTTTCATTGATATCCTCTGATTGCTTTGAGAAATGAATGGAAAGGATATTAAAAGGTCGAGTAGAAATGCAGTAGCATTTGTCTAAACTAGTGGCAAGGATGAAGGCAGTGTCAATGAGCAATGTCGGCACGTAGACAGTCCGTGGTTTGTGAGTATGCTGAAAGCATCAGGGCAGCCCTCAGACATATGGGGCCACGAATGACATGGGCCCGCTTGGCAGGCTGGACAGCTGTGCCTTTGGAGACTGGTAAGAAGACATGTATAATTAATTTTAAAGCCTGCTGAGATCTAAGAAATAATGAAAATTATTACTAGCGTCTACATGTGCCAAAAGGACAGCTGGGATCTGTCTAGGCCTTAAATTGATGAGTTCTAAATACAGTAAATTGTCAGTAAATTGTAGAATCATACAGTTAGTTATCTAGTATAATCACTGAATCACAGGTAAATTAGAATTCTCTCAGCCAATCTGTGAACCTGTTCACATTTATGAAATTGTTTCTTGGGAGAAAAAATTTATTGTACATTGGAAGAAATAGGGCCCATGTAAAGCAGAAAGGTGTCAAGGAGAATCCACTTTGATAAATAGATGATCCAAATAGAGCTGTCCTATCAAAAATAATAACTTAGAAGTTCTACAAAAACAATTTCAGTTGAAAAAAATTTTAAGGGGTGGTATATGAGACGTATGCTTAAGTTTAAAACAAACCAGAAATTCTTACAAAACTAGAACTAGATATTAAAACTGAGCATAAGTAACATTTAAGGTAAGAATTAGCATCAGGGTTAGGATGGGGTTCAGGGTTAGAGTAAGAGATGATCTCAAACCAATAACAGTACATTGTTAATAGTGAAAATATAGATTATTCCTAAAGTCAAGACCAAACAAGGATTTTTCATGAAAATTAATTTAACCTTGCTCTGTAAATATTAGCCAATACAATAAATATATAAAGTTGGGAAAGTTATTATTTTTACATATTATGTAATTACATGTCTAAAAGTTCAAAAGAATCACCTAAAAGATTATGAAAATAAAGTAACCAGTAAAGTGACTGGCTAAAAATTAGTTTGACTTTAAAAATATAACACAGAAAAAGTTTAAATATATTGTTTACTTATGAGTCATACATCCAAAACGTCGATGTAGCTTTGAAAAAGATTTATTTTTATGTATACACATATAAAATGTTCATTATATATTGTTACTTTGAAATGCAAGTATATTTAATATGATTTTATTTTTGAAAAAGAATCCTAGCATTACACAAAGTATTATATGTTTCCTGAAAATGTCTGGCAGAACTCATTAAATTTTTAAATAGTTGTTTGAATAATGTAATGGAGAGTAGTGTGAAGAGTTGTTATATCTTATGTCACAAAATTATATATTGTGTTTATGATAATTATGTTTCTTTTACAAGTAAAATGCTTAAAAATAAAAATACTATTTTACTTTTCTCAGGGCATTATATTTTTCATAAAATAATATTATAAATTTTAATTACATTTTTAATCAATTTAACATTTTATAATATAAGCATATAAGTATTGCTTGCCTGTGTAAAAAGAAAAGGAGAAACATGATTATTGCTACTTAAATTGTCTACTCTACTTAAATAATTCAGATCCACATACATATATTTCAATGCACGTTTTCCTAAACCTTGCACAAAAAAATATTTTTGCTGCAGTTATTGTTGTCATCTTTATGGTCTTTTCCAAATTAAGGTTGTAGACATTTAAAATACGTTTATGGGAAATGTTCACCTAATCCAGGAAAAAAATATAAAATGATATAAAAACAAAAGAAAAAAATAGTCATCTGTCTATTCCCAGTCATCTTCCCATTTCTATACATACTTAAAATTATATCAGTTACTGAAGAAAAAATAATTTAAATGAAAATTTATTTGATATGTTTGTGAATAAAAATTTGGAATTGCTTCAAATAAATGAGTCAGTGTTATAGTGACCTATATTAAAATATCTGCAAGCTTTAGAACTATCAAAAAATAATTTGAGCTATATATGCCCAACTAAATTATGTTGCTTAGGTGAAGATAATGTAATAACAGTAATTTCCATTATTTCCCGCTTTGCCTTTTATTTCAATACTAAATTTTATTGCGCTCTTAGTTCAATTGTTCCAGCTTCGGAAACAGCCAAAGAATAAAACCATATATTTCTATGAAATGGAGATATAAATTTCAATTCAGAACTCAATATTACATAAATAAATAAATTCTAAGAATTCCCCTTGACTTTCAATATAACTGTTAGAAATAGCATCTGTAGATTTTAATGGGCATTGGTTGCATTATTTCTAAGAAAGCCTTATATTTAAAGGAAAAATTCATGATCAATTCCATTCAATATTGCACTTAAAATTAGAAAATGAAATAGGTATGTGTATTTGTGTGCATTTTCATATACAGTTTTAAAGATCTATTTATATTTAAAAAAATTTCTTCCAGAACATTTGTAAAGCAAAACAAAACTAGTAACTACCTTAGCAGTGGTTTTTAAGGGTATTTAATAGTCAATTTATTCTGCCAAATTATATTCTTTCAAAATTATTTGAAGCAGTTATTTTGCAATTATTCAGATAACTTCTTTGGTAACAAAGAATAATAAAAATATTCACCTATTACCTGGTTGATACACAAGAAAAAGGAAGCAGAATTGGACAAGGTTTTTGAATAACGGTCATAATTCTCAAACCTAATAATATATATTAACACACATCTTGGTCCATAAAAAACAAATACTTCAATTCAGGTAAAAGGTAAAAATTTATTAGTCACCTACAACATAACCTTCTGTCACAGTATTGGTGCAACCTCAGGCAATTAAATTTTCCTCTCTCACTTTTGGTTTCCTCATTCGTGAAAATGGTGATAATGACATTTCTTTTGTAGGACCTGTAAGAATTAAACGAGATCAAGCATGTGAAAGCTTTTAACCAAGCACCTGACAGGGATATTGAGTGATTGCACAGTTAACATAATTTTGCATTCTCCAAAGGAAATGTATACCCTATACAGGAAATATGTGAATAAGTATATTTCTGAAAGCTTAGGTAATGGACTAAGATTTTATGTTCAGGCTAAATGTCTCTTTAAAAAAGCCCCTACACCATGTAAGAGCAGGGAGTTATTAGAATGAGTATTTGGAAGCTAGGTCAGAGATGTTGAAACAAGCTTACAAAACAAAAGAAAAGAAAACTTTCCATCCTCAAGTCACTTAAATCAAATATCACTTGGCCCTAATTATGGCACCTAAAACTGAAAAGATATAGAGTTGAAAAATTCAGTGTCTGTTTTCTTTTTATCTTTCATGTTTAACCTTGAATATTTTGAAGCTGAATTATTATTATTGTCAAGCAATATTTTGGAGGCTTTTTTAATGGAAAGATCAACAGATTCAAAGTTAAAACTATGTCTTGGTATGGTAAGAACTGCAGTGGAAATTTAATTCATCATTCCTGACAAATGATAGAGAATGTATAGTCAGTAACATCATGAAAAGCACATCTCTCTTGAAAAGCAGTGGGGAAAGAGGTGAAGGACACCCTAATGTTGAGGTGATCAAAAAGGAATGAGAGAAGAGGCTTGGGGAGGGGCCAGTAAAGACAGTAAAACAAGAAAGGAACACAGGCAAACAAAGGTCTGTCTGATTTGGTCAGTCGTAGCCTGAGCAGAGTGAGGGGAGGGGTAAGGTCAGGGGGTAGCTGCAGGCATAGAGAAGAGCATCAGGTAACTCTTAGAATTACCCTGGCTCCTGGGAAACCTGAACTCCAGTGGGAAGCAGGTACATTTAAGGTAGTCCCGGGACCTTAAATAAAAAAAAAAAAGAGAGAAATTGGATATCAGAAAACATTTTGTGATGATGTAATGAGATCTCCGTGTTGATGGATTCATGCCCTGAGGAATACAATGCAAGTCCTGTCATTTGAAACGTGTTGAATTAGAGAGGGAAATCTACTCTAATGTTCTGTGAGGAATCACTCTGATAACATCACATCATTTATGTTATGCTTTAAAAATTTGCAAGTTTTGCTTCATTTTGTGACTCAAGAGCCCACTAAGCAGAGGCACCTGAAATTAGTCAGAGATATTATTTTGTGTTTATACCGAACTGGTTTTTTGTTTGTTTTTGTGTTTAAGATCTGATGACTCCACATTTCCTTTCTTTATCTAAACCTAGCCAACTGTGAACTCAGAATCCCTCAGATAACTGGACCATCCAATTAGGGCCGCTATGTAGCCTGCATAAAGCACTTGGGTAATTGGTCCTTTACATTGGACCATGAAAGGGAATAGAGTAGAAGTAGGAAATAAACACTCTTGGCTGCTTCTCATAGTTGACTTGTCATTTTTGCAGCTCTCTGTGGGGCAGGCTGTTACTTTGTGTTAGCTGTCATACTTAGTCAGGGACTGTTTGTCACTCACCATAGTGAGACATTTCCTCTTCCTAGGGATGCATATTTGTGCAATTTTACATGAACAAAAAGAAACAGTGTTTACAAACAGCCTAATATTTTTAAATGGAAGGACAGAAATAAGACAAAGCACCTAAGCAACACTTAGTTTTTCTTAACAAACTGAAGCTACCTTGTTTTATTTTAATAAATGATGCTAATGAAGCTTAGAGACTTTTGTAGATGTATAATTCTTTATTTCACTACACTATTGTTTTCCATTATTTTCTGTTAAGGCACCTACATGCTTTTAAACACAATCTGTTTGACAGCCAACATTCCCACAGCATTGGTTTTGGCACAATATATTTAGAAAATGAATAATCAAAAATGAATCTACCCCAAATTCTCTTTTTTTTCCCATAATGTTTCTCATTCTTATTTTTCTTGTTACAGATAGGACAGTGAAGTATGGGGCATTGTCAAATTTCCCCTAATTGTCAAAACTAGCAAATGTGAACTTGTTCCTTTTAGTAGTAGAGTCCACGTTTTTGAATCAGATTTTCTTTACTGACTTACTGGAAAAGAGAGGATATGAAAAAAATATCATAGGTAAGCATAACCTATCAGTGCAGTTTGGTCATGGGTAATGTTACTTCTTGAAACTGTAGAGTTTACCAGTTTGTGACAAAAATATTTTATGAGGTCCTACTAGTAAAATCAATCTGTGGAGGTGGAAATACATAACATCAGGGAGTACTGTCAACATGGTCTTGACCTTGAAATTTAGTTGCCTTATGAGCACTCACAGCTTTCCCTAAGTCTTTTCCTCTCCATCTTGAGAAATGGGAAACATCAGAAAAGGTTAGCTCAAGCAAATACTCTGTACTTAGAGTTTGTTCTAAAACGTAACCAAGAATTTGGACTGGGAGTAAAATAGGGGCCCTGTTTCTTTTTTGTTTCTATCTTGTTGGTCCCAAGAATGAATGTGCCTGTTAAGGACTCCTGGTAGCTAACTAGGCTCAAATTTAGAGTCTGTAGTCATTGAAAAACAGAGGCCTCTCCTGCTGTGCTTCAGGGAAAAGCTGCATTGAGCTGAAAGCCTCCTGCATTGAGCTCCTGCCATCTGAGCTGATCCTTATAAAGGAGTTTGTGGAATCATATTTCAACCAATAGGACCGAGACTTTCCTCATTTAATCAGAGCTGCCACAGCTATATCCTCATTTGCATCTTCACCGACCAATCAAAGAGTCTCCATCTGACCAATCAGGACAGTGCTTTTTGGACCAAACAGTGAAGACTTGGAGTCCTAATTTGCATAAGCATGGACCAATCAGAGACTGGGAGCAGGAACTCTTCTCTACATAAACTAGCTTCACCTTTGTCTCAGTAGCGCACATTTTCCCTTTCCACCCGATACTCTGTTTCCATAGCTGGAGTTGAAATACCAAAGACATCTTGCTAAAAACCAGGATAGAGAAAAAACCATCTGGGCAGACCAGACTAGTACAGAACTGTCTAGTCAGAGAGAGACTGAGCTGCAACACTAGGCCAAGTTGTCTGGCTCAAGGGCCACCTTGAGCCCATGGTCACCTCACAGTCATGCTGTTTCATAATTGAACTGTAACACTGTTGAGCTGTTCCACAGCCAAGCTGTATCACAGTTGAACTGTTTACACTGAATAGTGTTTCTTCCTTCACTGCACCCCAAATTGGTGATTCCTGTTGGCACTGAATTGACACCAATGACCATCTATCAATAATCTCTTGGTCAGATTGAGGATATTCACCACAAATACTGACAAGTTATGGCCACACATAAGGGCCACAACTGACTTTTTATGTATGTATCTTTATGTTGTTTGTGTGTAACTAAAGACATATTGCCTACTAATTTTTAAAATTCAAATAGTTAAAACATGAAAAGAGTGAAAATCACTCATATTTCCTTTCTTGCTCTCTATCTCCAAAGTAAACTGGAATATATCCTTTCAGAAATGTTTTAGGGCATAAATAAACACTGTGTTAGAAATAGTATCATTGTGGCCATATTTTAAGCCATATTTAAAGTAATAATGTATTCAGCTTTTCTTTGACCTTTTAATGGGTTTATAACCCTGTCAAATTTTCTCATTCAAAATATAAATAAGATGACTCTGTCAACCAATATGCAGCCCATGCTGGTAGCTGAACACTGAGCATCAACTCTGTTACTTTTCAACTACATTCAAGTTTAGATTTTATGCAGTCTTGAGGGGTGAGACTGGAAAAGTGTAGTGATAGCATGTTGTCTCTATTATATTAACTAAACCATGGCTTATTTGGTTTATAGGTACAAAGTTAGAGGCAATTTGAAATATGAAGTTTATTATTAGATCCTTTAGCATTTCACTAAATCACATAACAAAAAAGAACTGCAGCAATAATGTAATGTAACCTCCTCCTCCTCCAGATGTGAATGCTGAGACATAGAGTGGTCAAGAGACTTGTCTGTGGTTATACAGTACAGGTCTAGGTCAAAGCACTTAGTCCAGGTTATGTCCAATTATACATTATTTTCTGGGATGAATTGATACTTTCAACCAAAATATCAATGGGGTTATAGTTTGCCGGTATTACCTTTTAAAATCTGTTTTCGATCTTTTTTTTTTTATTCTAAAGGAAAACATAAATTTACTCTGCTTCTATAGCAGCTCTCACAACCATGTAAAATATCGAGTTCCTTTCATCATAGACCTTCAATTGTTGATAGTAGAGCTTTTCTACAAATCTTATGAAATCACATTTCTTCTGTGCTAATTCTTTTGGCCTACTGTTATTGGCTTATTCTAATCTTACCCTTGGCTCTTAGTTTTATCATTCCAACAACTCTTCTTTGTCTCATTGTCAAAATGGTACATAAATTTAGCCCACAGATTATATAAAATTCATTTCTTCATAAATTTAAAGAATTTAACTTAGTTCAAAATCTTTATTATCTAATATTTCAAGCCCAAAAACTATGTGTTTATAGGAAATGTAATCCTACTTGATACCAGTTTTCTTAAGGTTGCCATGTGTATCTAGCTCCAGACACTGGGTGAGGTGGCATTTTTTATATAAACAGTCTTTAGTGTTTATGTAATAATGCTCAGAGTCTGCCTATGCAGAGGTCACAAGAAAAAAAAAATTCGAGAACTTCATGAATACTTTCAGAATACACTCAGAGGATTTAAAATTATTAAAGCTTTCCTCTCCAACTGTGGGACCCTGGTGACGTTATTGGGCGGAGGTCATTTTGAGTAGTGACTACAAGAAGGAACTTGGTAAACTATTGTTCTATCAGGTATGATATTGACATTTTGTTTATCAGAATGTCAAAAGATCTATTTTAAAGAGTCTAGGAAATAAGGCATCTACATTTTATTAATGTGAATCATAGACTTTTCCTTCCAGGCCTGGCTATATTTTTGTACTAGTTGCTGACAAGTAACCCAGACTTAAATAGTAATGAAGAATGGGAGAATGCAAATCCGTTTATCTTATCTCTAGCTTTTAAGTACGAAAGCTTTCTCCACATGTAATATCACAACCGACATGCTCCAGGCAACAGTAGATGCCAAACTATTTACAGGCAATTATCATAAATTGAGACTAATTTGACATCAGTTGTTCTTGCCCCTCTTGATTTTAATTTTTTCACTTTGTATCCTGATTCTCTGTAACTGCTTTTGATGCCTTAAATTTTGGCAGTTAGTTTGAGTTCTCTTTTTGATTAATAAAAAGTACTTACCATTCAGCTCTCCTTCTTCATATACTTCTGATTTTGAATCTCTAAAACATATGAGAAATTCTTCTTCCTAGCCCTAATTCTAAGTAACATGACTGGTTCGTTTAATTCCTTCTCAAGAAGGGATTTGGCTAGTCTTAACTTTCTTCAGAAACTACTCTGTCTCTGTCCTCTTGGCTTCACCAACACCAGTCATCCCCAACAGGTTCAAGATGCTCATAATCATGCCCGGAATGACCTGGAGGTTCACAAACCTCAGTCATTTATTAAATATCTTTGGAGTTACTTCCCTTCCTCCCCCCCAGTTTATTGTACATTCAAGTAGCACATACAATACAAAGGGTTAAAATATTTACTGGTGTCATTTGCACAAAGATTATAATCATTTTAAAAACAGGTTTATGAACCAAAATTTACAACTTCATTTCCTGGAAAATATATCTATTTTAACAAAAAGCAATATCCGTGAAAACTGCAGAATAAGAAAAATGTCAACCTTGAAATGTGGAGATTCGTTCATAAAAGCTTAAAAGAATTTAGAGACAGTGGGAGAGTGCTTAGAGAAGTGAGGTCAGATGAAAGGAGACTCTCAAGAGACCATGTGCACATGAAATAAATATGGCTCTGGAAGAGGAGACTCAGAGCAGGATGATAAATCTGAAGGAGAGAAAGCACCCTGTCACTGCCCTTTCCATGAGCTCAAATCCTTCATAGCAATGTAAAGAACAAGATATGAGAGATCCAGGAAATTTTTCCTTTATTCGCTTTATTCTTTCTTCTTTTTTTCTTTCTGTATTTTTCTTCAAATAGATTATAGGTTTGTTTTCTAGTTAATTTTCTCTAAAATGTGTTTGGAATAAGCCTGAAAATGTAAGCATGTAAAACTGGGAAGGTGTAGGAACTTATCCTTAATGATTTGGGGGGAAAAAAAAATAGGAAACAAAAGGTAGGTAGAAAAAGATACAAACCATGCTTATTTGTTCATTCAACAACTATTTTATTGAGATCCTACTTGTGCTAGACTTTGTATAGTGCCCTAAGCATCCCAAGGTAAATAATACACTTGCCTCAAGGAATATGTAGTTTAAAAGGAAGGGACTCAGATAATTGAGGTCTATAATAGAGAGATATACAGATTACACTGTTGACAATGAGAAGAGATGAAGTTTTCTTAAGTAGATCAGAGACAGTCTCATCAGAGAGCTCATGGTAGACATTATATGGGAATGGGGAGGTAGAGATAAGGGAAAAAGAAATTACAGATTTTGTGTGTGTGTGTGTGTGTGTGTGTAGGAATGCCTGCAATAGGAACTAAGTATTGGACAATTCAAAAAATCTTGAGTATTCTGGATTTCTGGAAAGTGGAATCAGAGTAGGGTGTAAAGTGAGAAAAGACTGACATGTTGTCAGAGACCAAGTAATAAAGGACCTTGTTAGCATACCAAAAGTTGGGGATTTATCTTGTGAGTAATGGAAATGATAATTTTAAGCATTCAGGACAGAATTTCCTTAGAAAAATCTCTGGTTGCATTATAAAGCGTAGGTGGGCACATATGAAATTTCATCTTTTTGGTCGATAAAATATCACTTAAAATGATATAACAATTTCAAAGTGGAAGGAGATGGTGATTTTAACTAGAGTAGAAGTTTTGAAGTAGATAGAACCAACACATAATTAGAATTACCTATAGGACTAAAATTGATTAGTCAAAAGTGAGAAGTTAAGGAAAGAAGGGAATCAAATATAATTTATAAGATTCTTGACTTGAAAGACTGGGTAGTTGATGATTCAGTGCCTAATGATGTGTAATAGACAGTCAGTGCTCAAAAGAGACATCTAGCCTGGAGGTAAAGATTTGGTAGTCATCAGCATACAGATGACTTTGATTTCCTACGAGTAAATGTGGTTGTCAAGGAAGATAATGTGGAATAAGAAAATAATTCTGCAGACTAGACCAGCTATTGGAGGACAAAAGATGGTCTGCTGGAAAATATTTCTAGAATTAATAATCATGTCAATCTGAAAGATGTCATATGCTTTACTTTATAGACCTTTTAACCACCTTGCAGATAGTTAAAAAAACATTTGCCTCAAAATTATCCAGTCTAAGGAGCCAGGAAGCCATTGGTTGAGGAGCGTTAGGAGAAGGGACAGGACTGTTAATTCCTTGATATTTTCAGTTTTGTTAAGAAAACAAACAAACAAACAACTCTTCAGGCACAGAAGATACTGACAGTGTCAATCAGCTTAGAAGATCTGAAGAATATGGGCAAGGCATGGTCAGTCTCTACTACAAATACCTTTTAATTATATCCTCCTCTATCGACTCATGTTTTTTCTTATTTTCCTGGAAATATGTGTTACATTTGGAAGAAGAAAGTGTTGGGGTGGAAACAGATGAATAATAATGATTGGATGCATTGGGAGATTGTTGACAAATGGTCTCATTCTACCTTTTTTTGGTTGTTGTTGTTAGTAGATTAAAACTGAACTTGGTGTGAGTCATAAGTCTAGGACAGGACCTCTGCACTGACAGATGCAGGGTGTTGTTTACTGCTTTCTCATTTTCCCTTTGGCTTTCTTCTTCCACTGCTGAATACCCTATGTACCTGACTCCTGCATACCTAATGTCTTCATACTGCTCTCTGGTTGCCATAGAGTTGTTTCTGCCTAACTGATCATTCCTAGTGTTCTAAAATTATCTTGTTTCTTGTTTCTTCTTTCTTCTCCAGTCCCCTGTTCTGTCAGTGTCCTCAGCTAAGAAACAATGGAATAGTGATACTAAAGTGCACAAAGAGAAGCACCTACTTTGACTCTAAACATCTGCAGATTAAAGCAATTCCTTTCTCAGATTGTATGAGAAAACTGTGACAAGCAAGGGAGAAGATATTTTTGGGAAACAGAAGTTGTTCCAGCACCTCTGAAAACATCCCATGAAGCCATAATTCATACTCAAATTAGATCCTATTTGAAAATGACCTAGGCTAGAATTTTAGTGAGTAAATAGCAGACTCTGATGCTCTCCATTCTAGCACAGTCTGTTAAAGATAATTTTAGCCAATTTTTTTTTTTGTAAAATATTATTATGTTCCATCAGTGAACCCTGGTGAAACTTGGCCTTGAACATGTTAATTGTTTAAAAAGTATCTCTGTGTCCCAGTTTGCCTGATAGTGCAGTACCTAGGAAGAGAAACAAATTCTGTGCTTAAGTCTGGCTTCATCAGCATCATGTGCATGATGTTCAGTAGTTTAACCCTCAATTTTCCATTCTCTAGTAAAAAGGGAAAAAAGAGACATTACTTGATTTTCAATTTGCAGTTCTCTCAGTGTGAGATGGCAACTGTAACTACTTTGACTCAGTCTCCCCAAACTCTACCATCTTCCTGCTCACCCTGTGCTTCTCCTCTAGAGATATATATCTATATCTATATATATCTATGATGTATATATGATATATAGATATATATTTTTAAATCTGGATTATACTTCTGTCTTCTATTTCACTTTTAAGAATGCATTCAAAAGAAATGAATAAGTAGAGCACAGGAAATATTTTTAGAACAGTGAAACTATTATTGTAATGGTAGATCTGTGTGTCATCATACATTTGTTGAAACCCCTAGAATATACAATACAAGGAGTGAACCCTGATGTAAACCTTGGACATTAATATTGGCTCTTCAATTGCAACAGATTTCTACACTAATACAATATGTGAGAAAATAGGAGAAATTGGAGAAGTTGAGGGGGTGTATGGAACTCTGTACATTTCACTCAGTATTTTTCTGCAAACCTGAAACTGCTCCAAAAAAAATCTGTTAATCTAGAAAAAACGTTAAATATACACTAGCCTTTCCACTTCATAGCAGTTTAATTTCCAGTAGCTCAAACTAGAAACAATCCAAACATGCATTAACAGATGATTGGAAAAACAAATTGTGGAAAATACATACTATAGAATACTACTCAGCAATAAAAGGAAAGAACTATCAGATAACTCAGAATAATTATGTGGAGTAAAAGATCAGATGAAATAGAGGGGTTATGAAGGAGATGGAGAGTCTTATGGTGATGATGGTTATGTTCATTATCTTGATGGTTTTATGGGTATGTATTGTGTTGAAATCCATCAAATTGTCTACTTTAACTATGTGCAGCTTACTATATGTCAATTGATAGATACAATAAAAATATAGAAAGATTCAAAGAACTTAACACTTTCCTCTGCCTTTCCTCCCTACCCTTGTTCTTCCCTATGTTTTCTACCCTTCCCAGACCATATGCCAGTCCTGAGATGTTTATGTTGCAAAAAATGTTATCTGTCAGTGTTTTCCTAGTTTTTGCTTTATCAATTAAGAGTTAGAAAGCACAGAGAAAGAAACATCATTATTATTTCTCAGCACTTGGGAGCTGGGTTTAAGATTTTTACTTACTACTTTTTGAATGTCATCAGTGTACATTGTTCTACCCTATGATTGCTCTATGAGGTGAGAAAAGATAGATGCCTGTGGTCTGCTACCCTACTCAAATCTTTAACCCACCATGTTACTGCTAAGTTTAGAGTTCTGTGGAGAAGGGCAATTTACCACTCAAAGGAAACTTCAAAAGGAAGATAAATTTTAAAAAGTAAGGAGCTTTTTCTGTAGCACCATTTCTCAGTGTAATGCCTTATTGTATATCACTAAGATTCCAACAATATTGTCTAATCCTTTAGAGATCAAACAACATAAAATGTCTAAGCTAGTCATGTCAATAATTCACATTACGTTTTTAAAAAGAGACAGCCAGAACATATCAGCATAAGTCAGTCTGTTTTTGTAGGCTAACGGGAAAATTTTAATCTTCTTACTTTATTGTTATTTTTTATAAATTCTCTTCTTGTGAAGCAATCTATTTCAACATTACCATTGACAAATAATTTGCAGACACTAACGCACTATGGAATTTCATGCTAGTTAATAATCGCAGTGTTAGCTAGAAGCCCTCCCTAGAGGCAGACTGCCTGGATTTTTTAAAAATAATTTTCTAAAATTATAGTTGGCATATGATATTATATTAGTTTCAAGTGTACAACACAATTATTAGACATTTATTAACTTACAGTGTGATCACCCTGATAAATCTAGTACCCATATGACACCATACATAGTTATTACAATATTATTGACCATATTCCTTATGCAATACTTTACATCCCCATAACTATTTTGTGACTACCAATTGGACTTTTTAATCTCTTTCTCTCTTTCACCACCACCCCCCATGCCCTCTCATCTGGCAGATATCAAAATGTTCTCTGTATCTACGAGTTTCTATTTTATTTTGTTCTTTAGATTATGCATGTAAGTGAAATTATATGGCATTTGTCTTTCTCTGTCTGACCTACTCCATGTAGTACAATACCATCTAGGTCCATCCACATTGTTGCAAATGGCAAGATTTCATTTTTTTTTTTTTTTTTTTGTGGCTAAGTAATATTCCATTATATATATGTACTACTTCTGAGGTGAGTCTCTCATAGGCAGCATATGTAAGGGCCTTGTTTTTTATCTATTCAGCCACCTTATCTTTTGATTGGAGCATTTAAGCCATTAACATATAAAGTAATTGTTGATAGATATGTAGTTATTGATACTTTATATTTTCTTATCTTTTTTTTTTCCTTCTTCTTCTTCTTAAAGAGGTCCCTCTAATATTTCATGTAATACTGGCTGGGTGGTGATGAACTTTTTAGCTTTTTCTTGTCCGGGAATCTCTTTATCTGTCCTTTGATTCTAAATGATAGTTTTGCTAGGTATCTTTGTTGTAGGTCCTGGGATATCATCACTTTGACTATTTCCTCCCAATCCCTTCTGGCCTACAAAGTTTCTATTGAGAAATCAGCTTACAGTCTTATAGGCACTCTCTTGTAGGTAATCAACTGCTTTTCTCTTGCAGCTTTTAAGATTCTCTGTCTTAAACCTTTGGCATTTTAATTATGATGTGTCATTGTGTAGGCCTCTTTGGTTTCATCTTGTTTGGGACTCCTTACGTGTCCTAGGTTTGTATGTCTATTTCATTTGCCAGGTTAGGGAAGTTTTCTGTCATTATTTCTTGAAATAGGTTTTCAATTCCTTACTCTCTCTCTCACCTCCTTCTGGTACACCTATGATATAAATGTTGGTATGCTCGATGGCCCAGAGGCCCCTTTTAAACTATCTTCTTTTTTTTGAATGGAGACTTGGAGACCTTTTTTCTTGTTGCTGTTCTGATTGGGTGTTCTCTGCTACCTTATCTTCTAAATCACTGATTTAATCCTCAGCTTCATCTAATCTGCTGTCGATTTCTTCTAAGGTATTTTTCATTTCAGTTATTATATTCTTAATTTCTGACTGGTTCTTTTTTATGTCTTCTATTTCCATTTTTATGTTTTCTATCTCTTTGTTAAAGTTCTCACTGAGTTCATCTACTCTTTCCCTAAGTTCATGGAGCATCCTTATAACCAGTGTTTTGAATTCTGCATCTGATAGATTGCTTATTTCCATTTTGTTTAGTTCTTTTTCTGGAGCTTTATTTCCTTCTTTCATTTGAGACATGTTTCTTTAGCTCCCATTTTTGGCTGCCTCAGTGCATTTGTTTCTATGTATTAGGTAGGGCTGCTATATCTCCAGGTCTTAGTAGAGTGTCCTTATGTAGTAGGTGTACTATGGGGCCCAGTAGAGCAATCTTCCTGGTCACCTGAGCCAGGTGCTCCTGGTATATCTCTTCTATGGGTTGTATGTGCCTTCCTGTTGTAGTTAAGGCTTGGTTGTTGTTTGCATATCAATGAGAGATATTGACCTTCAGGCTAATTGGCTATGAGGACTGGCTGGTGACTATAGTGGAGGAGCTGTTGTACAGGATCCTACAAAGCAGGATCCACTTTAGCAGAGCTCTGGTGCCTGCTCTGTCTGCCCTTTGGGTGTGTCATCCTCAGATGTGGCCCCTGGTGGTGCTCCTGCTCTGGCTTAGATTGAAGCCAGCCACCGAGCTTGTAGGCTGGAACCTCTTGGGAGGGGCCCCGCTACAGGCCAAATTCAGCCACAACCTGTGCCCTGCACAGGGTCACCTAGAATGAGCCACCAAATCATCCACAGATGGCTGCCACCCACGCTGGGTTTGGATGTGCCTTGAGAGGCCAAGCTGCAAACCAGGTTCGGCTGCCACTAGTGCTGGGCTTGAAGCTGTTCAGCAAGAGGTATAGGGCATGCCAAGGTCAGATGCTGCTTGTTTCGGTTTTGTGAACCTTTGAGAGATTTTAGGAAAGTCCACAGCATGAGCCAAGACAGGTCATTTGCATGGAAAATCTATTGGAAGTGGCTTGAATGGGCCTGCAAATTGGGTGGGCCGATATCTCAGGGAATCATCAGGGTAGGATAGCCAATTTGATGGAGACTCAGATATGGTGGGGGAGGGCTCAACAAAAGAACAATGCCCTTTGTCCAGCAGGTCTGGACAAAGTTGCCTTTTCAGCCCTTGCTGTGAAGCCCGATAACTCAATTCCTTTTTGTAAGTCCCTGATGCTTTTCAAGCTGCTATACTAGTGCTGGAACTCAGAGTGAGTCAGTCAGTCAGCAAGTGAGTCCATGCAGGGGGCCCCCTAAGAGGAATGTTGGTAACTCCAGCTGCGCTTTGTCTCTCTCAGCCAGTTTCTGCTGGTTTCACAGCCAGAAGTTGTGGGGACTTTTCTTCCTAGCACTGGAACCCTGATTGGGGGGCCTGGTGTGGGGCTGAGACCCTTTGCTTCTCCGGGGAGATCTCTGTAGCCAAGATAGCACTTCCAATTCTCCACTGCTACACACAGATATAAGACCAGCCCGTTTTTGATGTGGCCTTTGCTGTAGGACTTCTATTCAGCTAGACTTTAGGTGACCCCCAATTATGGCTGTTCTGTAGCTTAGTTGTAATTTTGATGTCCAGGCTGCCTGGATTTAATGTCTTTGGTGCTTTAGCTTCTTTATCTGCAAAATATAGGATTTAATAGATGATATCATAAAAATATTGCATTTGTTGTAAGGATTAAATAAGATGTATTTAGCACAGTTTTGGGCACATCAAAAGAATAAAAATATATTTAGATAATATTATATTGTCATAATGGCATATAACATTTGACTACTCATGCTTGAAAGACGTAACAAAGCTATTTTCTGTGATAATGTGCTGATTAAAGGTATTCGTCTCTGTTCCACAAATGTTGAGCAGTAGATTACAACTGTCATTATTTCTAAGGAAGTTCTGATGAAATGTTAGTGAAAACTAAACAGTGCAATCATAAACTGAGGATTTAGTGTGATCACACACATTCTTTTATACATGATTCAATTCGTATAATTGTAAAGTAGCATTATCTGAAAATTATGTTATATCCTGGGAAATCTGCACCCTTTTTAGAGACTTACTGTCTATTTATTTATTTATTTATTTATTTATTTATTTATTTATTTATTTAACAAATATATTGAGAACTTACTGTATTCTAACCACCATTCTAAAAGCTGAAATACAGTCGGAGCAAGTTCTGTTCTCAAGAAACATAGTCCAGCAAGACAGAGAGAGAGAGAGAGAGACAATAACAAGTAACTAATTTCTATTGTGATAAGCCATTGAATAAGTATGGAATTATAAGAGGATAAATAGTAAGGGATCCCAACCTAGTCTGTAAGAGTGATGTGGTTAGGATAGACTTTGCCCCACAAAATGTGCATTCAAAACTATTACCTCATTAAATCATGTTTAAGATAATACTTCTTGAATTTGGTACTGACTAGCTTTGTGATTTTGGCTAAGTTAATTAAATACTCTAGACTTCAATTCCTTTGTTTATAAAACAGGGATAATAGCATTTATTTTAAAGGATAATTTGATGGTTAGGGAAAAAAGTATTAATTATTGGCCAATATTAATTATTGAGTGTCTACTTATGTGTCAAAAGCATATCTGTCATCTATTCTTAGAATCAGAGAGACATTTAGTTTTTAAAATGTTGGATGTTATTGTAATTTATCTAAATTTTATAGAGATAAATATTTATTAGATGGTTTTAATTTACACTTTTCAGAATGACTAGAATAGAGGTGCAACATTTGTGTATGTGCGTTCTCATGTGGGGGTAGCTTCTGCTTTTCTTAGTGTAGAATCTTATACAACTTTGGTAGTAGTAAATGAATTATTAAACAGAAATAAGGAGAAACTTGGTTGAACTATTGAACATGAAGCCGGAAGCCTGGGTGAATCCTGGTGTGTGCATGCACGCATTCTCTCCCTCTCTCCCTCCCTCCTTCTCTCTCTCTCTCTCTCTCTCTCTCTCGATCTCTCTCTCTCTCTCTCTCTCTCTCTCTCTCTCTCTCTATCTATCTATATATATACACACACACACATACATACATACAGTATAGATGTACTCCCTGAGACATTAATCAAGCGTCACCCACATACAAATATGGAGCCAATGGCATCCTAATGTGGACAGATGACGCATTTAAAAGAAAATCTGAGTATACCTGAGAGGAGCAATAAGATTTTCTCTCTACTTAAGGAATAGCATTACCTTTTCTAAAACTTCTCTATCTGTGAATAAGAAAGAACCTCAAGAGTTTCTCTGTTGTTGTTTTGTTAATCACAACTTTCTAAGGTTCTCAATTTATAGGAAAAATGGGAAAAACTATTTTCCCTAGGATCAGACTTTAAGCCTAAAAGTACATCCAAGAATATCTTTTAGATTAGAAATACATAATTCTTTCTAATAATAAAGAAATACTGATTTGGTGCAGTCAGCTAGAACAAATAGTATTTAATTAAAATAAAATTGATAGTGTTGTAGAGATTGGGAAGATATATTTTTTCTAGATAGGTAGAATCTGTCACATCTTTGAACATAATACATAGGATTAGGTGAAATTATTTGTGGGTTATAACTATTAATTAGAAAAGCAGATATTCCAATGTCTAGTCCCTATGATTTAAAAAATATACTTCCACTTATTAATTATGACATATTTTCCGTGGATTCTAAAATATGCCTACTCACTTTTTTTGTCTCACTGAACACTTTCAAATTTTCTTGACTTCCTTTGCCAATATATGGGTCCCCAGTTAATAATAATTTTTTGTTTTTACTTTTCCCCTACTTTAATATAACCATACTCTTTCCCAGATTGTTTTTAAATTTATAATTAAAGTGCCAACAGAAATTAAGAATACTCTGGTAGCTAAAGGAAAAGGCAAACATTAAAAAATAAAGTCCATGTAGAATTTTTTAAAGGAGAAACAGCAAATTTATTTTAAAATCATATCTAATGGTTAAAATAACAAGCAAAGCAGAAGCAGTGATTTTCAAAAATAAATTCTAAAACAGAATGCTGTGCTTAATGCAAAAATTATAACATTGGACTGTAAGGTTCATAATACAAAATAGTACAAAAAATGGAGAGGTAGGAGAATTATAGTAATATATGAAGAGAAATACATAAAATCAAACTCTAAATATATACTGTCTACATAAAATGGAAAAAAATTTTGGAGAGATTGAAATAAAGGTGTGAAAAGAGATCTGCCATGCAAACAGCATTAGAAAGTATGGCTATGTTATATTAAATAAAGTAGATTTTAAAGATACAAATTGTATTCCCAATGATAAAGAAAGTCACTAATAATTGACAGAATGTCTAGGCGAAACATCAATAAGTATATAGAAGATTTCAGTGACATTATCAACTACTTTGACCTCTTCGATCTATTTGATATTTTTATAACACCATGATTAGCAATAGACATCCTGTAGAAAAGAATAGATATTATTTTCAAAGGCATGTCAACTAGTTACCAATATAGAACATATAGTAGGCCATAAAATAAGTCTCAATACATTTCAAAAAAAAAATTGAAATATTACAGAAAGTTTATTTGATTTCCACCAGAACTAACAAAATAAGAAATAGAAAATCTGACTTCTATATAGCTATTAAAGAAATTTAATATGTAGTTATCAACTGTCATTCAAAAAGAATTTGACCATATGTCACATGCATTAATGATAAAAACACTCAACAAATTTGGAATAGCTAAGATAAGAATATCAGTTTTCACTTTTATCAACAATGAATTGAAGTCCTGGCCTGTTCAATAAAACAGAAGAAATAAAAAGATATAAAGATTGGTAAGAAGTAAAATTTTCATTATTGGCTTGTTTAAATAAAAAAGAAAAATTCTAAGAAATCTACAAAGTAAACAGAGTATATAGTAGACAGCATTCTAAGAATTAAGAGATAATAAATGGGTGTTGTTTTAAACAACCATTTGTAGTATTTGTTGCACAGCAAAAGAAAACAATGTAAAAAATATATTGTGGTCCTACATAGTAGAAGCAAATATTTGGAGAATGAAATAAAGAAAAAAACATTTCATTTAAAATAGAGTCAATGAATAGTTGGAAATAAAGTTAACAGAAGAGGTGAAAGACCTTTAAATTAACAACAGCAAAATATGGCTGAAACTAAAGACTAAACAAATGGCACTATGTATATATATCATGTTCATGAATTTTGAGAATTAATATTAAGATGTCATTCTCCTCAAAATTTGTCTATGGTTTCACTGTGACCCCATTTAAAATCTCAACAAAATTATTCTAGGTAGAATTTGGCAAGTTTTTTTTAACTTACATTGATATGCAAAGGACTGAGAATAGTCAAAACAATCAAAAAATTTTTGGAGTCGCACTACTTGATTTTAAACTTAATATAAAGCTACTATTTAAAATAATGTGGTATAGACAGAGGTATAAACAAATAGATCAATGGAGGGAAAAGAGAATTTGGGAATAGACCCGGACATAAATGACTTTCAACAAAGATACTAAAACATTTTAATAGAAAAAAATGTTTTCAACAAATAATGCTTGATAAAGTGAATAAAGGAGGGGAAAAAATTAATCTCCAATCCTACCTCACAGTAGTTTAATTTGAAATGGATCGTGGACCTAAAGGTAAACACTGAAATTATAATACCTATTGAAAAATATATCAGGAAATATCTTTATGACCTAAAATAGGCAAATGTTTTCAGAAGGGACACGAAAAAAGCACCAACCATAAAATGAAATATGATAAACAAGATTTTATAAAAAATTAAATATTCAGCATATTAAATTTAAGAGAATGAAAAAGCAGTACAGACTGGAAGAAGGTATCCGCAGTACATATGCTTGACAAAGACCTTATATTTAAAATATGTAAAGAATTCTACAAATCAATAACAATAAATGCAAATAAATCAACTAAAAATCAGCAAATGGACAAACTTCACAAAAGAAGTTGTATCAATAGCTAAATAATCATACAAAAATGTGTTTAAAACCATTAGTCATCAGTAAACGTTAAATTAAATCCAAATTAGATATTATATCACATGTACTAAAATGGCTAAAATTAAAATGATTAAGCTATATAAAATTTTGATGCGAGTGCAGAGCATCTAAAATGTTTGTCACTGGGGGACATTTAAAATAGTATGACTATTCTGAATGATATTTTGGCAATTTCTTTTAAAATTAAATATGTTGTTATCTTATGACCCAGCAATATCACTTCTAGAGAGAAATGAAATATATGTCCATTAAAAGCAATTTTATTTTTACTGTCTTTAACAATACAAATGTCTCATTAATATGATAACGAATAAATAAATGATGATACATTTAGTCAGAAGAATATTAAGCAATGAGTAAAAATGAATAAACAGCTGTTTTATGAAATTACATTAATGAATCACCAAAACATTTTTGTCTACCATAAAAACAAAAGTCAACTAGGTATTCTGTTCCCAAAAAAAGATTTATTTAGGAAAAAGAGAAGGTTGCAATCCAGTACAATCAGCCATGGTGAGCCACCTGGAGGAAGAGAAAAAGAATCAGGAATCCCCTTTTATAGAGAGGAAGAGGAAGTAAAAGGGAGGGGCTATTACAACCATAGAGCTCTACTGTAATCAGATTTCTTCCTGTAGATCTCCCTTATGACCTAGAGTGTGATAGCTCCTCCCACAGGCTCTCTCAGTTTTTGACCAAGTTTAGGTTTCTACCATAAGTTTTAACAATTTTGTTAAGCAGAAGAAGCCAGACACAAAAATGTGCATATTGTATGATTCCATTTTTATGAAGTTAAAGTAAGTAAAATCATCATCATCATCATCATCCCAGTGATTGCCTATGGGCATATTGACTGGAAGAAGACATGGGGGAATTTTCTGAAGTAATAGAAATGGAAATATGTATTTTTCTAAGATGTGGGTTACATAGTTATGTGCATTTGTAAATTTTATCAAATTTTATACTTTAGATATGTGTACATAATTGCATGTGAATCATATTTTAACTAAAAACATGATGCTGTTAGGGATTTTCTAGGAAGGCTTAAGAATTTACATCATTTTACTTTGTTGTATTGTTATTTATAAATATTTTTTAAAAGCTAACCTTAAAATTATATACAGAAAAGTTTTATCAGAATACTATTAATCTTCAATTGTTTTAAAAGTGAACTTTAGGGCCATTAGCCTTTTTTTTTTGTAAGTTAGACACAATGAAGTCACTAAAAAGAGCTTTAAATAGTCCATCATCAGCCTGTCTAGACAAGTTATCTTGTAGTTATTTGAATCTAGCCAAATAACTTTATTTATTGCTTTATTATAATTAATTACAGCATTTGAGCCAATATGAATGAATCCAATTTACATGAAGTCAACTGCCATTTAAATATTTGCTAAATCTCAATTTAATTTCCAGCAGAAATTGTTAGTATCAATATCTAAAATAGTGATCAGCCATGTAAAAATTCTTTCATGCCTCTTATTTTATTTAGTGCTCTTAACAACTTTGATGGGGTAGTTCTTTTTATAACCATTAACCTGATGTGAAAATGAGCAATCATTGAGGTTAAGGAAATTTTCTAAGAAAATATGATGCTATCAAGTATCAGAGTCAAGATTAAAAATTAGGTCTACTATTTCCATGGTTAGTGCTCCATCCAATACACTAGATCTGACAAGTAGACAAAAACAAGGTGATTTCTTGACAAATTCATAAAAGCAAGAAGAGAAATGAGAAAATCTCTTCTGCAATAGGGTTTAGTTGCCATGTCTTAACTTATAGACTAACAAAATATTTTTAAAACTTTTAGATGACTTTAATAAAATGTCTATACAAAATAAAAGTGTTTAAACATCTACTGTCTATAATGGTTGTACTAGACAGAGAGAAATTATGCTGAAGGATGTGTGAGGTATATTATAGTTTCCACCTCAGAGCTATGAACTGCCTTCACTCTGCTCCATTTACAGCCTCTACATCATAACATTTCTTTTACACGCTTACGTTTTTAAGGTAGACTTTAAGATAGTGAAAGTAGCAGATACTTCAAAGTGTCCCAGAATTTATTATTCACAGAAATTAGCACATGTGTCAAAGTGATGGTAGAGCAGAAAATGTCAAATTATGGTTAAAGTAGTTGTAAAGCATGATATTGAAACTGTTGAGAGGAAAGGTCTGATTAAGAATCTTGCCAAAATTTAGATCCAACTTCTTTGAAGGGAATATGGGAATGAGTGGGAAGATTGGAAATTATTTGATCAATGGACAGTAAAAATAAAATTCTAGAATATTTTTATTTCAGTTCACAACTTCGAATGCTTCATTGACATGGACCCTTCTCAGCTTCCTGCAGGGTTAGAGTATTTACATCCCTCTTCTTAATTTTGTTTGCCAACTAACCATTTCAAAATTACAGCTAAATTAAAGACATTGCCTGTTATTTGCTGTATACTGGAACTCCGATTTCCCCTTGGGGAGCTCTAAACTCATTCAATGAGGCATGCACTTAATTTCATTTGCAGAGTTTCTGCTATCTAACTTAAATTAAATGAGAGCAGTTATTGCTTCTTCTGTATGCTAATGGGACTTATATTGTTTGTCCACATTTAATGCCCTAATATTTCGATTTCATGGTCTAATGTTTAATAACGAAACAGTAATGGATTTGAATGTACTGTAAAGAAAAAAAGTCCTTCAGTTTATTACCTTCCTATGGCACTACAGAACCTTAGACTTCTAGCTCAGAGTTGCTAGTTTAGATACAGGAACCAGACAGGCTATAAATGTGTGAACTAAACTTAAAGTAAGAGAATAGAGTAAGTTGGGTCCTATGATAACCTGAAGAAAAAGATTGTTTTTTGAGGAGTGAAAATTAACATTACGAAAAAATATATGAGGCACACAAAATTTTCGTGTGTCTGTGGATGGAATTTGCCCTAAAGCTTCACTAGTTTTTCAACCTGATCTTGCCTATCTCTATCATTTTAAAAGTTAGAAAATAACCAGTGAACAAAACAACTAATTAACAAATTCACTTATGATTCCTATTTTAGTGTCTGAAAAACGATACCATCAGTCTCTATACTTGAGAGAAATTGCTCGTATTTATAATTGTGACCTGGAAGAGGAAAGGAACATGCATCATAGAGGAACAGAATACCTGGTATTGGATTAAGGTAAAGAAACAAACAGCAGGGATCAGAGTACAGAGTATATTAATACACAAAATGATTACCTAATAGAAAGTAGATAAATTTATAAGGGTAGTCAAGATAGCAGGTGTGGTTTAGATGATTCAATTAATTAAAGTAGAAAGTTTCAACTATATAAAGAAACCAAGACCACACAAGCTAGTAGGAGCATTAGGTGAACTGACAGATATGGTCTTTGTTTTTCTCTATTTTGGTTTTAAGCTTAAAATCTTAGACTTAATAACAGGCATTTTCAAGCCACCAAACTACAGGTGAAACTGACAAACAGTGTATGTATCTATATAGCACCTATGACTTTGGTAATTAACTGGAATATGTCTCTTTATGAATTTAGGATTTGGAAAAGAATCTCAGGATATTCATATTAATTATTATAAGCGGTGAAGATTATTTAGAAACAGGGGAAAACACATCATTTATATCAATTTTTTGTTTCTTAGGGAAAAGAAGAGGTGGCAAATGCAAGTACGCTAGCTTATGTAAGCAATATTTGAAAAAAGAACAGTGATCCAGGGAATTCAATGTATGTTTGGGTCACATGATGATTTTATATATGTTAGCTCCTCCATTGTGTGGTTGGTTACACCAATTCCTGGAATTCCTTTTGCTGCTTTAGAAATAATTCACTCCTTTGGCCAGTGTAGTTCTTCAACTAAAAATATGTAAAACATTTTGAACAGGTGACATTGGGCTGGAGTTTTCAAATTTGTGATTTTTAACTCTAGGAGATGTTCTGAACAATGTGTTTCTAGTTCTATAAAAATCATTTCATTGACTGAGAAAGCAGGCAGGAAAAAGTCTGACATTTAATATCTGGCATTGTAAAAGGAAGCTTTCTGAAGGCAGATTCATCATATATGAACGGAGAGATGAATTTAAAGTTGAGAACTCTTGTTTAAGTGTAAAATTGAAGAATATGAACTAAGTAGGTTTCTTTATAAATCTGGGTGAAGGGTTGGAGTAGCAGGTGCAGTTTAATGATTCAACTAACTAAAGAAGATGAAGAAGATGTTTCAGATAAAGGGAACATTTCAGATGGAAGGAATTAAGTGGAGATCAAATCATAAATCATATTGTTGATGTCTCTTTCGGAAGTTGTTCGGAGGGAAAAAGAGGCAAATTGATCTCTCTCAGAAGTAAACTGTCAGGGAGTTGACCTAAAATTCAAAGATTTTAAGAGCTTCTCCAGGTACTTGGTACTATAAACAATGGGAAGAAAAGCAACTTTGATGTACTCGATATCTATATTTTAGTATCTGAATATAAACTGAAAATAAACAATTTTAAACAAGTGACGAAAGTGACCTCAAGCAATGTAAAACTAGGAGAAAATTGTAATTTTAGAGAAATTCTGAGGCCAGATATGTTATTTGAAATTAAGGTTACTGATGTTTTTGATTTCTGATAATACTTGCATGCCAAATATGATTTTCAAGTGCAACTCTTTTCTGTTAATCTGATGGATCAATTTCTTAACCTGACAAGTCAAGTTCTCTCACTTGCTTGTTAGCTGAACAAAATTGCTTGATAAAGTAACACTGAAAAATGTCTTATCCAGTGCCACATACTCCCAAAGCACTTTTCCATACATCTTCCCTTCATATCTCCCTTGGTGAAAGTAATATTTTTACTACTGAGAAAATAATCAGATTCCAAATTATGAAATTAGTTATTAATGGATTTAAACTTTCTACAGTATATTTTTACTTTCAAATATTATATTTAAGTCAAATGACTTCTTAATTGTTAACATAAGTGCAGAAAACAAGAAAACACACTTTTAAGTGCTTGTTCTGGCTCACTGTAGTCCATCATAAAAATGCCAGAAGAAATGGGGTCAGTGACTTGGAAAAACTCATTAAAAGACTTTCCACATAGATTGTTTTATATTTTAAATTTATTATAAATGTAAGTACAAATTTACAATGGATCATAAGCTTCTTGAAGTTAGGTTTCGTGCTTCGTCTTCCTCAGTAGACCTGTTCCTAGCACAGTACCTAGTTATTAGAGTGTCTCTATAAATATGTTCTAAATAAAGTAATTATATTTTGTAGAAAAAATAAATTTTGAGCAATATGTATATGATTTTATAAATGACCAATTTCCAGATTCTATTATTTTAATAGGCATTAAAATGTATAGACATGGTATGTACCTTAACTGGCATTTCTAGGGCATTTCTTAAAATTTCAGTATAGTATAAGTGACAGATATATCATACTTGGTAGAGAAAATAACCTTAATTTTGTATAACCCCTGAGGGAAGGATAAGATAAAAAATGGATATTCTTAGCCCCTTCAGTGCCCTTCATAATAATTTGAAGTACCATTTCATAATTCAATCACATACTTCCTTGAGTGATATCTGATTGTAATGATGGTGCTTGCTTTATATTCTGAGAGGACTTGGTTTCTTCCACATTTAATGGCACATATTTTTTTCTCTATGAAAGTAGTAACAAAAAATAATCAAAAAGCCAACCAGTATTAATTAAAGCCCTATTCTAGGTGATCGGGGGCCACAAAAAAAACCCATAGGACTCTTCCTTTAGGGTTCTGCAATGTAACATACAAATTTACAACCAAGATATATAAATTTACATTGTTAATGAAAATATCAGAGTATACATGGTATAATAAATAAAACACCCATAAAAAAAAGAAATCAGATATAGCAAATGTGGCTCCTTAATTTTGATGGTTTTTCTGTTTTTAAATTCAGGTAGAAACAACATCTCATAATATTGGAATCTAAGATTTGTTCTTTGATTTTTCAATAGACATCATAGTCTTCAAAATATTTTAAGCAGAAAAAGTGGTTTTAAGGCAATAAAAACCTACTTAACTTAGCCCAAGAGGAAGAAATTTATTGTGAAAATGCATATTTTAAAAATCTAGAGAAAAACAGAACTAGATTTCAGCAAGACTGGAAACATCAAGCTCCAGGGAACTCAGCTGTAGAAGTTCATAGACCTTTACTCTAATGATCTGCCATTACCTCAGCTAGCAATGTATTAGGTTTCCACAAATCTTAGTTCAAATTCTCAAAAGGGAATCTGATTAATTCAGATTAGTTTATGGAGTGGTTCCTCTGGGTTTGAATAGCTACTCTTGGTTCAGTCAGCCATGTCAGGAGAATGACATTGCTAATTAAGGATAAGCAAGAGGAAACAACATCTTTCTTTAGTAGAGATATTTTCAATGCCTATACATATTTATTGATATGTAAATGTATAATAGAAAACAGACTATATGGATATTAATAAAACATAATTATTTTTTTCTAGAAGAGTTTATTCATGAATGAATTGTTGACAGTTTTTAATGTCTGAGTATTTAACATCAGTGCATGCCACATAAGCTGCCCAATTGCTTAAGTCAAAACTCAGGTGTCCTTCATGACTGGCCCCCTTAACTTACCCCACACATCTAATCACCAAATTCTAGCTCTTCTATATCCTAAATAACATTATATTGAAATCATCTATCCATGAGTGAAACTTTCTCATTATAAAATCTATGAAGGAATGGATTTTGTTCAGCTTTTTTATATTTGTATCTCTAGTACCTATCACAATGATTGGTACCAGCAGTCCCAGCTGACACATCGATTGTTGCCTTGTGGAATTCTACAGCAGGCTCAGCTAAACTGTGCCCACAGAAACTGTGTAATTTGGTTAAGCTGTTAAATTTGTAGTAACATTGTTATGCAGCAAAAGATAATATAGCCAACTTTCTTTTTCTATCTGTATTATATTTTTTAAAATAATGAAAAAGTCTTGTTTTAAATTCTGAATCTATGGTTTTATTTTCTACAACAATCTAACATTTAACATTTAGTAACAATTCAGTATTCACTTGGTATGGGACTCAGAAATAGTGGGATGAGTCAGCAAGACGAAGACCAGATATGGATAAATTATTGATATTTATCTTTAGGTTCTTCCTCCCTGCCTCCCTTCCACAGTCTGGGACTGACATTGTAAGCCATGGCCCCAAACTATCTCAGTTCAAAGGACCTTGTTGTTTTAGTAAGGAATCATCACTGAATATTTATTTAGCTTCTGTGTCATATGTCTTCACCTCTTAATCTTTCCTATAAGATGCCATGGAAGTATCAGAAGCCTTGTTTTTGTTTCAAGTCCAGATTAATCTATGAGAAGTGTTTCCTTTTTCCAGGAACAAAGGAACATTCTATTCCTATTCAGAAATTCGTAGACAGTTATGGTTCTCAATCTGTAAAGTTCTGTATCGATATAAAGGAGATGATTCAGAATTATCATTTCTTCTTAATGGTTCCAGGACCTATAATATTTTGAGACACCTAAAAATCTTAAGACCTAGAAGAAACCCATTCTAAACAATTGGCTTAATGGTATGCGTGGGAAAATGAATGTTACTCACTCAGAAGACATTAAAAACTATATGAAAGATGTTGAAATAAAACTAAAGACATGGCTTTTTTATATGTGTGTAAGAAGCCCTTCTGATCCTTCATTCTTCACTGCTATATATGTGTATGAGCTTCTGAAGCTATATGTTGACCTCTCCTCCTATTAGGAGATAATAATCTTCTAGATAGAGGAATTCCTCCTTTTCTTCTGCTTCTGGAGATACCTAAATCCACATTTGTATCATGTTTCCATGTGCTTCTAGAATTCCAGCTTTTAGGAGTGCCAGAAAGCCCTCAGATTGCCCTAGAATGAGACTGAGTCTTCGAGACATCATCACCAAAGGCCTGAGCTTTGTAATAGGCCATCTCTAAAAATAAAGGACACAGACCACCCAAAAGAGGATTTAGCTGTTAACAACATTATTTGAGTAATTGGAAATTGAACAAAATGAAATAATTCTTTATTCAGAATAAGCCTAGACTAGACAAAACAAGAAGGCAGAGGACACACACTTTAAATTAGGAACCCTAGTCTAGCAAGAGACATTGAGTGGACAGTAAATATGTGTACGTGTAAGCAACTCTGTTTTTATGTTAGGTAATCTTTGTTTTGGAGATAAAAAATCTGTTCCCTTGAAAAGAAGTCCTGGGTACTATGATTTCTAAAACCACATTGTATAAATTTAATGAATCTTGAAATTTATTCAGCTCTTAGTGTCTCAAAAATTATTTGGGGTGGCACTTGCAAACAAAAACATAAAATATTTGATTGTAAACAAAAACATAAAATACTTGATTGTAAACACTGATTTTATTGTAAAAGAGTAAACAAAAGAAAAAAAAAGTTCTTTTGATTATTTTGTTGCATTTTTTTTTCCCGGTTAAAGGGCCGGATTGCTTTTTTAAGGTTTTTTTTTTTTAGTTAAAATTCTTGGGATTCCCCCCTTTTTAACCCATTATTTCTTTTTTTTTGGTTGTTTTCAGTTTCTTAATTTCGGCTTTTGAATTTCCCATTGGACCTTGGTTGGAAAATAAGGGTCTTTGTTGCCTAAGGCTAGATAACTTTAAAAAATTATTTAGTAATTGCAATGTTTGTCACTTTTTTCCTAAAACTGTGGAATTTTTAAGATTTAAAGAGGAAAATCTGTGTAAAGTTTTTTTTAAAGAGGTAAAGTATTATATAATGAAACAAATATGAAGTTTAATATTAACTTTAAAAATCATTTAATTTTATTTTATATTGATAAATACAGTTACTGCAGAACACAAAACTGTCAACTGGTGGCATGGCATCCTTTCTGAGTAATTTTGATTTGTGCACTAAAATTAATAGCTAAACTTTTATGAAAATGTAAAATAGAACCTACTATTTGAAAGAAAAAGG
>NW_011888783.1:21533314-21575988 GCF_000151845.1 Pteropus vampyrus | reverse complement strand
GTCTTTGTTGCCTAAGGCTAGATAACTTTAAAAAATTATTTAGTAATTGCAATGTTTGTCACTTTTTTCCTAAAACTGTGGAATTTTTAAGATTTAAAGAGGAAAATCTGTGTAAAGTTTTTTTTAAAGAGGTAAAGTATTATATAATGAAACAAATATGAAGTTTAATATTAACTTTAAAAATCATTTAATTTTATTTTATATTGATAAATACAGTTACTGCAGAACACAAAACTGTCAACTGGTGGCATGGCATCCTTTCTGAGTAATTTTGATTTGTGCACTAAAATTAATAGCTAAACTTTTATGAAAATGTAAAATAGAACCTACTATTTGAAAGAAAAAGGGTAGCTATTAAAGTGTGTAACAATTATAAAATTTAGTGTTTTCTATTGATGTTTTAATGAACCAGATAATCAAAATTTTTATGATTCTGTAGAGAAAATTATATTTAAAATATTTAGGGAAGTTTCAAGGTATAATTCTTACACATTTTTGACAATGCTTTACTTTGTCCTTGATAATTTTTTTTTATATTTTTCTACTATTTTAATTGAATTTGAGAATTTAAATTCACATGGTATTTTAATAATATAGTTGACCATTGAGCAATCTGGATTTGAACTGTGCAGATATGCTTAGCTATTTTTTTCAATAAATACCTTTACTGTTTTCAATCCATGGTTGGGAGTCCATGGATGCAGAAAGAAGCCACTGTATACATTGCTCTATGCCATCTTATATAAGGGACTTGAGCATCAAGGATTTTGGTATCTTTGGCGGGGTCCATGGATACTGAAGGACAACATGTTTTAGGGGAGTCAAAAGTTATATGCGAATTTTTGACTGCCTGGAGGCCGTCGCCTCTAACCCTTGCATTGTTTAAGGTCAACTGTAGATACATTGGAATTTTTCATTAGACTTTGTATAATTCTAAAAGATTCCAGTTTTATATATTCAGAATTTCGAGATGCGAGAAGATCTCAGACAACTTAAAAAAAAATTTTTTTATGTATAATAACTTAGTAATAATATGGCATTCCAAGATACTAGATATCTTCCTCAAAATCCCCCTGGAACAAAATAAAGAATTGAATGGTACTGAGTGATAATAGTAACTAGGAATAGAATGTATACATTTGTAAGCCTTGGCATAACAGTGCACAGCAAAGGTTGTAAAAGAATATCATGTTTTATAAAAAGAAAGTGACTCTAGGCTTATTTAGTGAGGATGATAAATAAAATAATATATCAGAACAGGATTTTGTAAAGTTAAAATTTAACCGAATGTGAAAACATGTAGATTTTAATATTATTTAAAACAACATAGAGGACAGAATTGTTTTGCTTAGCCTGAAGTCGTACATGTGAACCTTACACATTTAACCATGCAGCTAACCATGGAATATAGACCAGATGGTGGCGAAACAAAACAGTATACAGAGCTTTGGAGATTAAATTGTGGATTTTTTTTGGCCTCCACATCTCATAAGGTAGACTGATAAAGCTGATTTCCATTGCTCTCTACCACAATCCAAATATCAACACCTAAAAATGACACTTTCGAAGAATATGGAACAGTCATCTTTTGGAATGGTAACATCAAAAATTTGAAATAAACTGCAAAAAATCATACATCAAGTAAATACTTCTGTAGCCCTGTAGATTGAGTTATGAATGGCTCTAAAACAAAGTAAACTGTATACATATGTCTATTAGAATTCACACTAGAAGTAGAAAAATCTATATAGGAAACCTCAAACTTAATTCGGTAGTTTCATTTTTAATATTAATACCTACTTTATTATTATTTTACATTAATATACAAAGAATATTTAAGTATGTTTGTTTTGTCAGAAATATTTTCACTATAAGTGAAAAATAAGACAATTACTAGATTATCTAAAGAAAATTAATTAGAAGCACCATAGTGTTAGAATTAAGTAGAAATATCACTATGAAGCACACATTTAGAGAAAACCAAACGTTTATTTTGTACCTGTGTACATCGAAATATCTAGAAGTACTGTTACCCCAGCAACATGAATCTAATATGCAATCTCAGATCCTTAAATATTATTTCTAATTCCATTTTCAAATAAAAGGACACAAAGTGCATTTGAGCAAGGGAAATTTCATATCTAGGTTGAAGAAAATACAAGATAGGTCTGAGGTATCTCTGTGTGTACAGAAGAAAGTAAGTTTTCAATAATAATTTAGCATAATTTTAAGAGGACACAGGAGTCCTATAAAGAGGTTTCCTACTGGCCAATGTTTTAAAAATATGAACATCCAAAAGATGAAAAGCTGTGGCTGGTTGAAACATAGTGAAGAAATGAAAATTAATAAGTCCATAAAGAAAAGATAAGTGTATTGAAGTAAAATAAAATGTATTTCTGTTGTTTTATTTAATCATTTTGATATTATGTCATTTATTGTATTTTATCTTTCATTCTAAATAAAAAACCTCTGGGGAGCCTGAAGTGATCCAACAATGCTTCTATTTCTGAAGCACAGAAAAAGCACATACATCTACTTTCTAGAGAAAAGTGTCCCCAAAATTGTGCCCATAGCACTACCACAGCTAAGATAAAAAGACATACCCACAAAGATTACTGCAAATATGAGAAAGCACTGTGAGTGAGTATCAACAAAAGCAAGGCACAACCACTTATATACAAAGAATGTTTGAAGAAATAATAGATGCAGTTGCAAATGTAAGTATACCAATTTTGACAGATACATTTTTATAAAATGAAATTTCAAGAAATGAACATTGTAATGGTGAAAAGTTATACATGCATAATGAAATCTCAGGACAATTAATTAATTTAAATTAAAAAATTAGAAATCTTAATACAATAGATAAATGAAATAAGAAAATAAAAATTTAAAAAGCAAAAGGAGAAGAAAGAAGTAGGAGGAGAATGAGAAAAGGTCAAATGTAAGATGATAGATACAAGACCTAAATTATCAAGTTTCACTAAATGTAAATGAAAAAAAAAAATTCACCAGTGAAAGATGAAGATTGCCAACTTGAATTTTTAAATCAGCTAATATAGTATAGTAGACAGAATAATGGCCCCCTCAAAGATGTTCAAGTCTGAATCCCCAGAATCTGTGATTATATTAATTTCCATGGCACAAAGACTTTGTAGATGTGATTAAGTTGAGGATATTGAGATAGGGAGATAATCTTGCATTACTAGACTGAGCCCAATGTAATAATAAGGGTCCTTAAAAGAGGAGTCAGGAATGTCAAGGGTAGGGGTAGAGTGGCTGGAAGTTGAATCTATTGCCAATGGGCAGTGATTTAATCAATCCTACCTATGTAATGAAGCCTCCATAAAAACTCAAAAGGATGGGGTTTAGAGAGCTTCCAGGGTGGTGAACATGTGGAAATTTGGGGAGAATGGTGTAATAGGAGAGAACATGGAAACTCTGTGTTCTTTCCCCATGCTTTATTCTATGCATCTTTTCCATCTGGCTATCTTTTTATAATACTCTAGTAATCTAGTTAGTAAAATGTTTCTGAGTTCTGTGAGCTGCTCTTGCAAATTAATTGAAATGGAGGAAGGAGTCTTGAGAACCTCAGATTTATCGCCAGTCTATCAGAAGTACAGGTAACAACCTGGATTTGCAACTGTTATCTGAAGTCCGGGGCCAGAAGGGGGTGGCAGTTGTCATTGGAACTCCTGATCTGTAGCTGGTAGGTCAGAAGCCATGGTGATAATCTGGGCTAGCAATTTGTGTCTGAAGCCAGGTTGTGTGTTGTATGGTCAGTCTTGTACAACTGACTGCTTAACCTGTGAAATCTGATGTTATCTCCAGTAGAGAGTGTCAGAAATGAGTTGAATTTTAGGACACCCAGCTAGCGTCAGAGAATAGCTCGTTGGTATGGGGGAAATTACCCTGTTCCACACATTGGAATTGGGTCTGGAACCCAAAAGAATTACATAGACAATGGATTTTTTAAATAAATGAATGATATTACAATGCCTCAAAAAATTCCTAGAAAATGTATTATCAAACCCAGTGGCATATATGTATGTATATCTATAGGCAAAATTACATGTGTATATATCTATACACACAGATAGGTATATATATATAGTTATCTCTTTCTACATATAGCAAAAATATCAATAATTAAACCAATATTTTAATCTAAACCCAATATGGTATTGGTTTTATTTCTCAGGAGAATTCTTTAATACTAATATTAATACCTTCCAGATAGAAAGGAAACATTCTTGAGTGCTATTCAGGACAATCCAGTAAAAGAAAAACACAGAAGTGACCATATGGACTTAGCCTGACATAGATGTCATTGTGATCCTTGGTAGCAGCAGTATTGGTGAAGTGTTAATCAGGAACAAAAGCCTGATTAGAGAGAGTTGAAGAAAAAAAAAAGTGAATAAACGGAGATGGTGAGTATAAATAAATTCTTCCTTCTCGTATATATTCAATGCATGTTTCTTAAGTAAATTTTTGCTTGAGGAGTATAGAACCACGTATGTTTTTCCCATAGCACCTAATGAATTCATCCGGACAGTGTAGGTACTATCGAATATTTGTTAAATAAAATGTTATATATGATTTTAGTCCAGAAAAATGAATCATATTGCTATTTAGTAGAGAGAAAGGCATTCCAATGTTTACCTACAAGTGGGGTAGAGAAACCTGTATAAGACATAAAATTTGCTTTGAAAACGGTGTAGAGACCTGCTGTGTAGGTTCAATAATGGCCTCTAGAGATATCTATGTCCTAATTCCCAGAATCTGTTAACGTTACCTTACGTGGGACTTTACTGATGTAATTAAGATGAGAAGATTTCTTTTGGTTACTTGGGTGGGCCCTGAATGCAATCACAACTGTCTTGCAAGAGGAAGCACAAGGAGACTTGGTCAGAGAGAAAAAGGCAAAGTGAAGATGAAGAAGAGAGATTTGAAGATGCTGTTAAATGGAAACAAAGTTTTGCCAACTCAAAAACTGTGCCTTTTGGGGTATTGATTTTAAACTGGCTATTAAGAAAGAAATGACTCAGAATGAAACTTTGACCATTCCTCTCTTCCTTTCTAAGAGACTGAGAAGAAAAGGCCTACTCCAAGAAGGAAATTTTAGGATGCTCACCTTAGCCTCATTTGAATCAAGGTAGATAAAAAGGTACCAAGCAGGGCCTGGTAGCTAAATCACCCACTGTGTCCCATCGAAGCAAGAATTTGCCTGCCATGTATGTTCTACTCTTCCTCAATTACCTGCAAATTGCCCAGTCTCACTTTTGAAATCTAAGATCCTGTTTCTCTCTTTTTTTCTTAGTCCAAAATGTCATATATACCCAATTTTACTTCACTGTCTTTGGAATTTTCCTGCTTATGTGAATTCTCTGTATGCACATATTAAAATTTGATTTTCTCCTGTTCATCTGTCTCTGTTAATTTGACTATTATCCCTGCTACGAGAACTTAAAAGGTGGGGGAAATGTATTATTATTATTTTTTTTTAGCTCCCGCATTGTGCTGCTAGCCTTGAATATAGAAGAATGCAAGAAATGCAACTCTAGAAGCTGGGAAAGTCAAGGGAACAGATTCTCCTCTACAGCCTGAAAAGAAAGAGTGACCCTGCTGACACTTAGCTTTTAGCTCCCTTAAATTCATTTTGTATTTCTGATCTCCAGACTGTAAAATAACAAATTTTAGTCATTTTAAGCCACTAAATTTGTGGTAATTTGTTGTAGCAGCAATACTAATATACCCACCTTCCTGGTATAGGGGTTCACTCTATGGAAGACTTAAAACAAGATTTGATTGACTATGTGGAATGTTGAGAGGTCATTTGAGTAACACTCTTCTAGATCTTTGACAATATTAGGAGTCTGAGTCTTATGCCTTGACTCCTAAATGAGCACTAATAGTTTTTACATGAAGAATTAACTGGACATGTTTTTCTGATAACAGAAAGGAAAAGAGAATGGGCATGGGAGTTTTAGTGAGTAGCTGAGTGAATCTATGAATGACATGATAAGGAATATAGGTAGTGGTAAAGAAAACAGGAAAGGGAAAAAGTAATCGTTAAAAGGAATTTTTCAAAGTAAGAGTGATCATGATGACAACACCAAGGCAAAGTAAGTAGGCATTAAGTTAAAAAGTTTAAAATGATTTGACAATGTTAAAAATGGGAAACTAGAAAGATACTGCTCTTGGCAGAATTGGTAAATATCAGAAACATTAATCAGTCAATCGATCAATCAGTCAATCAGGCAGTATTGGTAAATACCAGAGACAAACAAACAAACAAATAAAAAAACAAAACAAGACTGTTATGGTGGGAAAGATTAATGGGCCATTAGTTTATTTTTTGCATTCCGCATGAAAAGCTTCAGTAGAAACTGAAAAATCTGAATTTGCAATTTTGATGAATAAGGCTACAGATAGATTTGTCTGCATGAAGCCCTGGCAACCGATGAGCCATTTTAGAATAAAGAGACAGACAAAGGTTGAAAAGTTGATGTAGAAGATGAGAGATAAGAGAAGGAACTAAAGTATAGCTTGCAGAACATCACATAGCAGAAAGGTGTCCAGCTATATGATTTCTACTTTAGTCTGACAGCCTAGGTATATATCAGATTTCATAGAATTAAGCAACAGGTAGTTGAAAAGAAAGAATTGAGTTAACTCTGCATGTTTCTTCTTTATGATTCTTTCCATTTAGGTTACAAATAGCTTTGACTTCTTAATTTTAGGGACCATACACCTAATGGTTTGACATTTCCTTCTCCAGGCAAGGGTCTATGATGGACTAATTACTTTTGTTGCTAATGAAATTCAGGTGTTGGCTCCGTCAATATTGTAAGCTGTAATGTTGGTATTTCATGGTCCCAGTCTTACCATCTGTGTCTTGGGAGCCCAAAGGACTTATACATTTTGTCTGATTCTCTTTATGCAAATCTTTAGGCAGAGATGACTCTTAAAGCTAACTGTATTGCTTCTCTCAATATCTTTGCATTTGATTTGGAACAAGACACCCGTTGAACTTAATTTTGGAATTCAGGTATTCATATACAGGCTTTGATGAAAGATTCAGTTTTCTTCATTTCCTCTTTCCATTATCTTCTTTTATTTGTTTTCTGTTTTTTCTTTCTACTTAATGGGGAAAAAAAGAGCTGTACTTCAGCTTTCTCAAACAACATTCCACGACTGGCCAAATCAGACAGCTCTAGTAAGGTTAATTTCAGATCTTCTAGAGTCAAGAGAAGATGAGCGATGCTCCATTGACCATCATTCCAAATACCAAAATAACAATTTTATTTTAATTGTGAAACTGCCAGGTGCAAAATGAATCACCACGTAGTTTAATGAATTTTTACATTCTTCTACTCAAACAAAAATAGAACAACAGATGGCCATAAATTCAGGGAAGCTTAATGAATTGGCAAGTTATGACATAAAGTAACTTGGAAAGGAGTAACTTAAATGAGTATAAACAAAGGAGGAAAATCTTCATATTATTTTGGAAAATAGAACGTATTGTGATTTATGATCTGTTTTCTTTTAATATTTCCTTGATATGATTAACTTAAAATCAGATTCAGATGAGTACAACTCCTTTTATAAAAATTTTTTTAATGTGGCAAGAACTGGTGTTTGATTCTATCTGAACTGCAGATTACTCCCTTAACTCTCCGATTTTACCCTCAAGAGGCACAGTGCCATGTACATTTTGGGCCAGGCACCCTGAAAAGTTCAAGATTCTATAATAAACAACACTGATGAGGAGAGGCTCTGGGACGGAAACTGTAATCCCTAGGTTAGGACTGAGTCATAAATTTCTCACTGAAGTTTGCTCTATATCCTAGAATGAAAATAAAGCATAATAATTTGATATGCAAATGCCAAAGACAGAGAAAAGATGAGAGAGTATTCTTCAAGGATTAGATGATTTATGGGTAGTGTACTTTACCATATATTTTTTAAAATTACATTTTCTTACATTAAGCATGTATTTATTGACAGACCTTGTCCAATACATACAGAAACTGCAAAAATGTCTGATTGTTCCATACAATCTTGTAAATAAGGCCTTGTACCCTCCTCCATGGCCAATCAAAAGCAGATTTTTCTGAATAAGGATATATAGTATGAATATAACAAAGGTAAAGTTGCACAAGTAGCCGAAAATTTTTTATGGAATGCTGACCTATCTACTTTATAGATCGACTTTAATTTAAGGGTCCAAATTTAAATTTTGTACAACACAATGAGATAGTTATTAGAAAATGACATTGCTATTAAGTATATTCACTGGGGTGGTGCGGGGGGCAAGTCCCTACGGAACCTCCAAAAACCAAAGGAGTAATAAAGTGTAACTTGAGAGTTTCCAAAAAATTTTAGCTTCTTAATTAGAAGAAAATAGATTTTTTTTTTTTTTACTTTATTCAACCTACAGCATCAGTTGGATTCAACTATACATTTTTTAAATCTTTATAACATTTTTATAGTGTACAGGGCAATAAAAGTGATTTTTTCATATTTTCCTCTGATGTCCAGTTTAAATAAGAATATATTAACAAAAATAAAAGTTAAAAAAGTAGGAGTTGCTCACACCTCTAAGAATATTGGAAAATTTAGGAAAACACAATAAATAAATTTGTTTTATTTAGGCAAATTTTTTTACAAAAACATTTTAAATTTAAAACATTCATTTAAATATTAAGATGCAAAAATATGATCCTACTAATAAACCTTCTAAAATTCATGTTTCTGATTTTTAAACATTCATAGATATAGTTAAAGTAACATAATACATAACTTAAAAGGGTTCTTTGTCAATCTCCATGGCCCTATGTCAAAATAACTGTGTTCTATTCTTGTCTGTCATTTGTTATTCATATTATAATTGGAAATCACTAATTCTCTCTGAAATATAATATTCTCATCTGCAAAATGGGAATATAATATGATTCCTTAAAAGGATTACTGTGAGGATCGAAGAAAATGTGAGAGAAACTAATTTCCAAATTACAGTTGAAACATAAGGTACTACTGTTATTAGGGCATTTATTATTTTCTACCCCCCCAAATTATTGAAGCATGTACAAATTTATGAAGCAGCATATAAAATGCTGATACTAAGCATCAGACTTCCATGATGGAAAAACATGTATATTGGAACAGGTTCAAACAAAAACATCATCTACTCAACAAGTATTTACGAAATGTCAGGTGCTATGCTGGGAATAGAATAGGAAACAAGATAGAAACAACCCTTTCCCTTATCAAGTTTACAGCTGAAAGCAGGGTCTGTAAGACAGGGGTCATCTGATACGTATTAAAAAATATATTTCTTGCCTTACTTTAGATTTACTGAATCACAACCTCTGAAAACGGAACTCGGGAATCTGCATTTTCAAAAAACATCCTCTTAAAGAAGATGTGGTACATATATACAATGAGATACTACTCATCCATAAGAAAAGATGAAATACTGCTATTTATGATGACATAGATGGATCTTGAGTATTATGCTAAGGAGAATAAGTCAGACGGAAGGGGATGAGAACCATACGATTTCACCCATATATGGGACATAAAACAGCAACAAATGAGAAAACAAAACAAACTCAGACACAGATGACAATATGGCCGTTACTAGAAGGGAAAGGGTCTGGGGGGAGGATAAAGAGAGTGAAAGGGATCAAATATATGGTGATGGTAGGAGACCAAGCTTTGGGTAGTGAGCACAAAATATAATATATAGATGATGTATTATAGAATTGTACACTTGAAATTTATGTAATCTGATTAACCAATGCCACTCTAATAAATTTAATAAAATTTTAAAAAGACATCTTGAGATATTTTTAGGCATACTAAAGTTTGACATCAATACTCTACAATTTACAAAGCAGTTTCCATGGAGTTTGACTTGTATTATTAGTGGACCAAGAAAGTGCCAGCTGTCATTTTTCCCCCTGTTGTTTATTTGGTAACTCTAGTTACCAAATGGAAGGATTATGGCATTATAGAAAGTGGGCAAGATTCTCAAGATATGGATTCTATTAAAGCAATATTGCACTGGACAAGTTAAATGATCAAGGAAAATTTTATTCAAGACTTGCAATAGGGAAGAGAGGTTTGACTCAACTCCACTGAAACAAAAGTGGAAGTTTTAGGTGCTGGCAAGAACCAATTGAAAAGTAATGGAGAATATTGGTGGGAGAGTGATCAATGTGATGAGACCATTTGTGTTTACTAATTGATGGTTACTGGCTTTAGCCTCCTATCCTTTCCCAGAGACTGGGAAATAGGGCATTATCTTTCTTAATGATTGCACTTCAAAAATATGGCTTCTAGGTCCTTGAGAAACCCATGTTCCTGGGTTGTAAAATTGGCAAGATTTAATTCTCAAAAAACAAAGAAAGAATTTACAGTTGCAAGTTTTCTTAAGTAAATGTACTAAGAAAAGCAAGATCAGGAACTTAGAGTTAGTAAGAAATCTGTCTAAAGTTTAGTCAAGCTGAAGAAAAAGTTAAGGCTGCTCTTGGTTAGTTTAACAACTGTCTCTGTCATTAATTGTGTGAAATTGAACAGGCCATCTTCCTTCTTATGACCAGGACAATTAAAGTGATTACAGGGCTTCTATTATACCCATAATGCTAAAAGTCAGTGCTTCAAAGGCTATTATTATTTAGCCATTATGCAGTTATTGTCTTACTGAGTTTTAAAATATTATAATAATTTTTTAAAATAAAATTTTACAATAAATTTCATGTATACAGTACATTGGTTAGACATCTATAATGTTCATAAAATGATTCCCCCAATTGCTCCCTCCCTCCCCTGTCCCTCCACTTAACCATCATATTAATGCTAACTGCATTCCCTCTGCCATACTTCCCGTGCCCAACTATCAACTACTAATTTGTACTTCTTTAACCCTTCATCTCATTCTCCCAGCCTCCCAATCCCTCTCTCCTCTGTCCACAAATAAAATATTGTAATAATTTTGAAATTGTGTGTAAATAACCTGTGGCCCTCCCCCAGATTCCCAGACCTTCCCTTTCAATACTAGGCTCATGTTCCTCTGGTATTAGTTGTTAAATATTTTGAATATCACTTCTTTATGTTATAGTCTACTATTCTATAGTTAGTCTGAAAATGACTCTAGTAAAAACTAGCAAAAAAAGAATTCCCAAGATTTCAATATGTCATATTTCTCTAAAAATTTATACTAGCCACTGTAATATCTCCATTTTCTCAAAAAGACTCTGATATTCAATAATAAAAAAAATTCCCCTTTATATTCAATTGAAATCTATTGATTTACATCCTGTGCAAAATGTGCAGCAGACTACAAAGGAATTAAAACATTAACTTACTTTTAAGGTTTCTCATTCTACTAAAGGGAGAAAGATAAGTGACTTATCTAGAAAGTGCTAATTCTGATTGTAGGTAATAGATGGATTAGATCTGAGGTGTTTGGGAGATTAAGACCATTTTTAGTAAGGTACATTTGGGGATGGTTTGCTTGGATAGAAGATGATTTAGGGGACCCATTAGAACCTTCTTCAAATATTTAAAGGTTTTTCATGTGGAAGAAGAATTAGACTTGTTCTGTATGGCCCCAAGGCTTAGAACAGTCTTACTGGGGGGAAAGCTACAGGGATATTTGAGGTTAATGCAAGAAATAATTTTTAAAATTAGAGCTAATGCCCTGTTCTGTTCTTACACAGCACTGCTGCCAGAGCACTTCCAATGAATTAAATCAGAGATTAATTCATTGGAATCTCTTATCAGACTATAAGATCCTGGACAAAGACAGCATGGGATTTAATTCAATATCTGGTGGCTTTTTTTTTCTTTTTTTTTTTTTTAAAGCACATATCAAGTATTGGTGTATATCAGTGAATGAATTAATAAATAAAAGTAAGTCTTTTTTAGATAATGTTCCAGTCCAGTCTGGAGGGCCCATTCAAAGATATATTGTAGAAGAGATATAGGTATCAAATAATTCTTTAGCCTCGGCAAATTAACGAAGCCCAGCAGAAATGTCTCCTTAAAACATGATTCCCTAAAGCAGCAGTCCTCAACATTTTTGGCAACAAGGACCAGTGCTCCTATGAGAATCTAATGCCTGATGATCTGAGGCAGTGATGCTAGTTCTGGGGAGTGGCTGCAAATACAGATGAAGCTTTGCTCACTCACTCACTGCTCACATCCTGTTGTCTGGCAGGGTTCCAAGTAAGCCATGGACCAGTGCTGGTCCTCTGCCCACAGGTTGGGGACCCTGCAAAGGGTCCTGGACGCACATTCAGCACATTAGATTTCAGACTTCAGCAACCAGGTTGATGTACACAGATCAGATATGTGTAACACCTAGAGAAACTCTTTAATTCAAGTCAAAGAAAATACCAGTGCCTAGTTGAGAATGAATCAATGGATATTCAAGTTGAGAATGAATAAATGGATATTCCTCTGAATTTACTGTACAGTCAAATATAAGTAGTATAATTAGGCTCTGATGTAAACTTGCAGTCTTTCTCATTATAAAAAGAAGGGAAAGTCTTCCATCACCAAAATTGGATAGTCAATGCACTTTTGGTTTACTTACTCATCACGTCACTCCTTAGAGTAAGGCTAGCTACTATAAATTAGTCAGAGTAGCTATATAAGATGAGAATTATTTTCAAGTCCTGGTCTAAGGAAATACTCTATTTCTAGAAAGTCTAGTGTGCACTATTTTAGGTCTTGCAATGTTCATCTCTCTCCCACTCATGAACTTAAGTTGACTAGGCTGGGATGATAATGTGCTGAAATAATGTCCTTTGGCACTATTTCCAAATAGTATCTACTAATATGGTTCCTTAAATTCACTTTTAGGATTAATAATTATTAAAATTCATTTTAAAATTAATAATTTCATTTTACCATATGGCATAATATTTTAATGCATATTCAGATTTCTGACTTCCTTCTTAGGAACTTAATGTTTCACAAAAATAGGACTCTTTCTCTGGTTTGAGCATACTGTTTTCATTTGTTAAATGTCCTGAGTCTTTGGAGTTGGGAAGGATGCATTAACTCTTCTTGTAGAAAGAAAAACTTGAGTGACACGTAAAAATGGATCTCTCACTGGGCAGAAGTGGTGACTCGATGGCACATCCGGTTTCACGCCATTAATTTACTCTCCTGGGCCTCTAAACACCAAAAACTCAGAGAATGATCCCGTTACAACATTACATGGACATTATGGTCCTCCACACCCATTCCAGCTGCAAAGCTTTAATTTGGTCTTTATAATTTAACAAAAGTATAAATGAAGTCAAGAGGAAGAGGCATGATGTTTGTAAAAGGTATGATGACTTTTTTTAAAAGAAGAAGCACAATGATGGTGATTCCCACTTGGTTTTAAATATACTAATACTTTCTTTTCTCTCTTTATATCTAACCAGTCACCTTACTTGTCCAATATTCTATTTGAGTATCATTTCCAGATATATTAAGCACATCATTTATAGGAGCTCTGAATAAAGTGACACCCAAACTGTCTTTTATTCCTCTATATTATGTAGAACTGTCTCTATATCCTGACCAAAGTCAGGATGTATTTTGTCTATCAAGTTCTCTGTGTCTACTGTTCTTGTCACACTGTCATAGACAGAAATTAAGTAAATTTGACAGGATTTATTTTCACAATGCCAAGCAGATTTTACCCAGTTGTCCATAATTTTCTAAGTGGCTGCAAATTGATGCTTTGATAATATGTTTCAGTAAGTTTCTAACTAAATAGTGATGATGACAGGTATATAATTTTTAGGGTTATCTTTTTTTCTTTAATGTTCCCACGGTGGGAAAAAGAAACATGCTAAGTACTGCATTTAGTCTTTCCAATATAGTTAAACCCCCAAGTCCTTTTTTAATTAAAAAATACTGAGTTAATTGTTCTTCACTAACTTTGGCAAACTCATGAAAAAATGTTGTAAGTCACCAGAACTTGCATTTCAGAATGTAACTGGTATATGAAGTTAGTCTTACAATAGAATCTGTATATCATTCCCCATATCTTTTTCAAATATATTATAACCGTCCTATATTTTAAGCTTTCAAATAAGATTTAAACTTATAACTTGAAGGCTAGCTAAATTTCACAGCTATTTATATGATTTATAGTCCTTTTAATGTAAGAATATTCATTGGTTAAACATGTAAGATTTAAGATACTACACTAAAATGTATTTCTGCCATTGAATTCATTTATCCCCCACAAAACAGGCAACATTGTCCTGAATAATATATCACTGTAACAATTATATATGAAAACATCGACCCCGGAATAACATCTCTTACAAAGACCAAAGAAAAGTCAGACAGTTAATTAGAATTTGGTGATTACAGTCTCAGGAGAAAGACTTTTAATAAACTCAATTGAAATAATATGTAGTTTAAATATATAAAATAAAATTCTCTCAAAAACAGTGGTCTTTTACAGTTTGTAGCAGAAGATAACTGACATTTTAAAGCACTTTTTGGGTGCCAACCACTTCACTTAAATACTGCTAACAGTTTTAATAATACTTGATTTCCCAGATTTCATTGCAGATAAGACTGGCTATGGGATACAGTTCTGGCCACTAAGAGGTAGTCAGGAGTTTCTGTGGAGGAAACTAACAGAAAGCATCTTCACTAAGGGAAAGCATTTGGTCCTTCTTCTTTCTTTCTTCTTAGAACATGAATGCAATTTTTAGGAGTGTGCAACTATTTGGTAAACTTGAGGATGAAAGTCACATGCTAAGAATGATAAAGAAAAACTGATAGTATAACTTATCCTGGACTACTTCTGAATTCATATATGTATGTAAATACTATGATATGGTTTTAAGCCACTGTGGCAAAAATTTCTATAATTTGTAGTCACATGAAATATTAATAGATTTTAAATGTTATGATGTACATAATGTTTGTACAGTGATTCCCAAACAATATTTTAGTCATAATATGATTTATTTAAATTACTTTATATAATGTATACACCTTAAGCATAAAAGGATTAAAAACATTGCTTCTAAGTTGAGGGAAAGATGCCGAAGGGGCATCCGTTCTAAGCACACCTGACTGTCCTGCTTCTGGAAAAAAAAATAAACAAGAGATTCAAATTACAATAAGACTTTGTTGTTTACTAAGGTTTGAATTGCAGACCAGAAAGGATGGAGTGCTCATCAGTCAGAGGCTGAAGACCACTACATTTTGAACATATCAAAATTTCAGTTTTTCTCTTAGAGATGAAGAAAATCCAGAACCCCCCTGACAATTGCCTATATTCCTTTTGAAAGGAAAAGCCTGGTAAAACCCCGGTAGAATCGATAATAGCTCAGGAAACTCAGTACAAAAGGGGGAGGTTTACCTGACAGTTCTAAGTTAGCAAACTTCAAAAGGGTTTCTAATAAAATATATTTGAAAGAGGTCTTTGTGTTTGTCCAGCAAAATAAGAAGGGCTTATTCATTTGCTAAGACTTCTTTAACTACTGACATGCAGTGCTGTCTTATGGAGAGGCTAATATCTTTACCATTCTCCTCTAATACAGGTTTCACAGGCACCTCTACTGGACACCCAGGTCCCTACAGAATACAATTTGTAAATTATTGTTATTGCCTCTGTTTTATTGAATAAGTAGTGGCAAATCTTATTAGAGAGGTGTCCTACTACAGATTAAACCTGTTGTTGATAGCTAGAGAAGTGACAAGGTTCATCTCAGTGTAGGTGAAGGGCTCATTAAAAGCGATCCTCCTCAGCAAGTAAGAATGTTAGGAATATCTATAGAATCTAGAATTCAAAGTGAGTAGTCTCATTTATGTTTTGAAGATTTTTTTTAAAAAAGAAAAACCGATACACCCCTAAATATGGGGCATCTGAATGAGAAAGGAAAGTGTTTCTAAATCCCTGGGGTAATTTTGCTGAGACCAGTCCTGACTCAGCACCCATAGGCTGGATGTTGCCATAGGAAGTGGCTCTGGATGTGAACAAAGTTGTTCTGAGGACCCTGTTCTAATCAGAATAATTCTTGGGAACGACCTCCCTCCAAAACATTGTTGTGAATGGGCATGAGCCTGGAACTCATTTGGACCAAAGCAGAAGACTCTGGACCTGTCATTGAATTCTGGACCGAACCACTGTGGACAGCTTTGCCCACAGGAACTGGTGAGATGCACTGTCTTGGCAAGTGCATCTTTTCCCCAAGCACACACCCAGCCTCATCCTGAGCAGCTCCATGACTTCCAACCAGGATACTTGATTGTGGACCCCCATCACATGAGTCAGTTCCCCAAAGTGGGACCTAGAGTGTTAGACTCACCTCGTAAGCTGAGGATTTCTTGAAAATATAAAAGTTAAGAATTTATAAACTTTTTACTATCCCCTTGGCATTCAGGGAAAGGACTGGGGCACATTCTTTGAACCCAAAACTCTACTAAGGACTATCCAATTTATAAATGTCTAAAGAATACAAAGCCCTGAGAGACCGAGTGACTTGACTGAATATCTTTAGGTGCACATTTGCCTCTGGACAGGTGGCTCTCATCTCGGCATTTCTAGTTTTCTAAGAGAGTAATTTTACCATCTATTTTCATTTAATCATTTGACTTTGACTTTATTTCTGAAAATCAAATCTATCTTTAACAGATAATCTCTCTCCACTAAAAATTCAAAATTAATTCAATTCTTTAAAATTCAAAATTAGTTGATAACCTTTGAGAAAAGTTTTAAATATGTTGATTGGTTTTTTGTATTATACTCTAAAGAAATGTTTCTACTGAATGTTATTTCTGGTGCCACATAAAGAGATTATTCTGATATTGTATAACACTTTCAAAGTTCCACATATTCCCTCTAAGAAGTGTTCTATACAACTATCTCAGGGAATTATGAGTCCCATTTTATTTCTGAGGAAACTCAAGTTCAAGGTCATGTGGTTGCTGATTGAAAAATCTAGGGCAATGGTCTTCGTACACTGAGTCCTAGTTCTATATATTCTTTGCTACTACACTATAAGCAGCATGTCCAAATTATCACATCCATCCTTACTGCTCCGTTCTTGGTCTCCATCACATTCACTTATTGAATAAGAATGTGATCTTGATGTTGTTTCTGTTGTAGTTCATCACCTGAGGAAAAAAAACCCTTAGATATTCATTTGCCTCTTTACTTACAGAATTTAAGCAATATCTGAATCTATGTTCATTTCAGGGGGGACTGATATTTGCATTACATAATGAATTACCAAGTTCCCAATTCCCTTTGATTTGGGTGCATTTGAGGGTGGGATGGGGAAAGGGCCATGAAGTGTGGAAGCACCAGGGATTAGGTTTCTGCCTTCAACACAAGTACAAAAATTCTCTTCACCAAGAAGCCTATTTTAATTTTTTTTTTTTTATCACAGTAGTCATTTACCAACATACTTTCTATACTTTCTGATTACTGTTTGTATGATTTTCATTGACATGTTTTTCTAGATTTTTTTTTGTGGTAAAATATACATATAACATAAAATATACACCACTTTAACTATTTTTAGGTATACAGCTCAGTGGCATTAAGTTACATTCACATGACTGTGCAGTCATCACCACCATTCATCTCCCGAATGTTATCACCTCAAACTCCCAAACTGAAACTCTGTACCCATTAAACAATAACACTCCCTTCTCTTCTCTTAGCCTCTGGTAACCACTATTCGATATTCTGTCTCTATAAATTTGACCTTTCCAGTTATCTCAGATAAGCGGAATAGGATAATATTTATCTTTTTATGACTGACTTCTTTCACTTAGGATAATATCATCCATATAATAGCATGAACCAGATTTTCTTTCCTTTTTTAAGAGTGAATAATCTTTCATTCTGTATATATACATTTCGTTAATGCATTTATTTATTGATGGACATCTGGTTTGCTTCCTCATTTTGGCAATTGTGAATATGCTGCTATGAACATAGATGGGAAAATAACCTGTTTGAGTTCCTGTTTTCAATTCTTTTAGGTTATACCCTGAAGTAAAATTGCTGGGATCACATGGTAATTGTACATTTAATATTTTGAAGAACCACCATACTGTCTTCCAGAGCAGCTGCACCATTTACATACCCTCCAGCAACCTACAAGGGTTCCAGTTTCTCTATACTCTCACTAACACTTTCTTTTTTCTGCTTTTTGTATGTTGTTTTATAAATGCTTTATAAGTCCTTAGTATATTGCTGTTCCCACTGTAAGCTGTTCCCAAGTATTTATTGAATTAACGAATGCTGTTGTATCTTCTCTAGTTCATTGATATTTCTGTTAATATACAAAGTATTTTTTTTTTAATTTGGAGTCCACGGGCTTCAGGTAACAGAAGTGGTGCTTTGTAAGATTCCCAGGCCACAGTCCAGACCTATGGAATCTGCAACACCATAATGTGGGCCTTAGGAATCTGCAATGTTAACAGCATCTCAGGTGATGTTGGTGCATAAAGCTAAGAAACAGTGCATTTGACCAGACTATAAACCCTTGAAGGCAGGACTTTTTTCTAATCCTTTGGTAGCTTTTCACAGTAAACTCTAAAACTGTTTTTCTTTTTTGTTATTAATATTGAGATTCTTATTTTAAAATTTACAAGAGCAGGTTTGAGTTGATTGTTTTCCTACAGATGTATTCTGTATGTGAGCATGGTAGAAGTTTGCCTGTATTACAGAATATCAGCTTAGTGCTAAGTTACAGGTTTGTCTGGTACCTGGCCTCTATAGGATAATCCATAAAACATTTAATGATAACTTCTTTTATTAAATACTAATTATCCACGTCCTAAAGACAGTTTCCTGGGATACTGTGGGATCGGTCCTTTGACCGAGGATGGGTTTTTGTTCTATAGAATTTGGAAACAAAAGCTGCTTCAATCAGCCTTTACCTGGTAAACCTTGTAAGCTGAGTACCCAGCACAAGCAGGGGTTATGGTCGAAAGTGCACTTCTCTGTTCCATGACTTACTAAATAATGTAGCTCCCAGAGCTATGAGAGATTTGGTGTCTTGTAACCGCTATCTAGCGACGTATGTCCATCATGCTTGATATTCATTAGTTAGATGAGATCAGTGAGTTAAAGAACTGTTAAATTTGTGTTTTCCTTTAATGGATATGTAACTGTGGTAGCCGAGGCACAGAACAGGAACTTGACAGAAAAGGACATGGCGGTAAGATAAGCTTATTGCAAATATACAACTTCATAAATTCTTTTAATAATTTGTCTTAGCAAGGTGCTTTGCCAGTTTTCTTAATAAATGTGAATGAGATAAAAGAAAGAAAAAATAAACAAATGCATTATTCCTATGTTTTTCTTCATATATTGAATTATGCATGCATCTTATCAGTGGCAAATTAAGTAATGTACTAATTTTAGGTACATTTTCAGAAGGAAAACTAATTGAAAATCTGTTTTAATGAATAGCCATAAAAATTAATAAAATTGGCAACATCTACTATTAAAACTTTAGTTAGATTTTTAAAATATATGTTGAAAATGCCATTTCTTTGAAACTCTTAGATCATTTCTTTCACATTCTTATCAGGTAGGTGTTCAGCAACTATCTGCCAAAACTAATTAAAATTTTTCCTGCTCAAAATGATCAATTAATTTTTTTTGACATTTTTAGTTATTGCCTTTAGGATTTTTTTCTCTGAAAAATAAAAAAAGTGCTGCCTGAGAATATTTTGCAATCGCAACAAAAGTATTGATACTTGGTAGTAGAAAATGTAACCAAAACAAAAATAAATTAAATTGCACTAATATTACTATTATAAACCTAATACTTCAAATTCTTATTCTTTTTGGAAGGTGCTAATTGCACTTATTTCCCTGACCTTAACTTGTTACAACAGTTGCAAGACTGAGGATTTCCTTGGCAGTGAATCTGGCTCAGTGACAACATAAATTTGGCAGGTTCTTGGAAACCTTTTGTTTTGTAGTTTGAAACTGCAGCAACACAAGTACAAAAATTCTCTTCACCAAGAAGCCTATTTTAATTTTTTTTTTTTATCACAGTAGTCATTTACCAACATACTTTCTATACTTTCTGATTACTGTTTGTATGATTTTCATTGACATGTTTTTCTAGATTTTTTTTGTGGTAAAATATACATATAACATAAAATATACACCACTTTAACTATTTTTAGGTATACAGCTCAGTGGCATTAAGTTACATTCACATGACTGTGCAGTCATCACCACCATTCATCTCCCGAATGTTATCACCTCAAACTCCCAAACTGAAACTCTGTACCCATTAAACAATAACACTCCCTTCTCTTCTCTTAGCCTCTGGTAACCACTATTCGATATTCTGTCTCTATAAATTTGACCTTTCCAGTTATCTCAGATAAGCGGAATAGGATAATATTTATCTTTTTATGACTGACTTCTTTCACTTAGGATAATATCATCCATATAATAGCATGAACCAGATTTTCTTTCCTTTTTTAAGAGTGAATAATCTTTCATTCTGTGTATATACATTTCGTTAATGCATTTATTTATTGATGGACATCTGGTTTGCTTCCTCATTTTGGCAATTGTGAATATGCTGCTATGAACATAGATGGGAAAATAACCTGTTTGAGTTCCTGTTTTCAATTCTTTTAGGTTATACCCTGAAGTAAAATTGCTGGGATCACATGGTAATTGTACATTTAATATTTTGAAGAACCACCATACTGTCTTCCAGAGCAGCTGCACCATTTACATACCCTCCAGCAACCTACAAGGGTTCCAGTTTCTCTATACTCTCACTAACACTTTCTTTTTTCTGCTTTTTGTATGTTGTTTTATAAATGCTTTATAAGTCCTTAGTATATTGCTGTTCCCACTGTAAGCTGTTCCCAAGTATTTATTGAATTAACGAATGCTGTTGTATCTTCTCTAGTTCATTGATATTTCTGTTAATATACAAAGTATTTTTTTTTTAATTTGGAGTCCACGGGCTTCAGGTAACAGAAGTGGTGCTTTGTAAGATTCCCAGGCCACAGTCCAGACCTATGGAATCTGCAACACCATAATGTGGGCCTTAGGAATCTGCAATGTTAACAGCATCTCAGGTGATGTTGGTGCATAAAGCTAAGAAACAGTGCATTTGACCAGACTATAAACCCTTGAAGGCAGGACTTTTTTCTAATCCTTTGGTAGCTTTTCACAGTAAACTCTAAAACTGTTTTTCTTTTTTGTTATTAATATTGAGATTCTTATTTTAAAATTTACAAGAGCAGGTTTGAGTTGATTGTTTTCCTACAGATGTATTCTGTATGTGAGCATGGTAGAAGTTTGCCTGTATTACAGAATATCAGCTTAGTGCTAAGTTACAGGTTTGTCTGGTACCTGGCCTCTATAGGATAATCCATAAAACATTTAATGATAACTTCTTTTATTAAATACTAATTATCCACGTCCTAAAGACAGTTTCCTGGGATACTGTGGGATCGGTCCTTTGACCGAGGATGGGTTTTTGTTCTATAGAATTTGGAAACAAAAGCTGCTTCAATCAGCCTTTACCTGGTAAACCTTGTAAGCTGAGTACCCAGCACAAGCAGGGGTTATGGTCGAAAGTGCACTTCTCTGTTCCATGACTTACTAAATAATGTAGCTCCCAGAGCTATGAGAGATTTGGTGTCTTGTAACCGCTATCTAGCGACGTATGTCCATCATGCTTGATATTCATTAGTTAGATGAGATCAGTGAGTTAAAGAACTGTTAAATTTGTGTTTTCCTTTAATGGATATGTAACTGTGGTAGCCGAGGCACAGAACAGGAACTTGACAGAAAAGGACATGGCGGTAAGATAAGCTTATTGCAAATATACAACTTCATAAATTCTTTTAATAATTTGTCTTAGCAAGGTGCTTTGCCAGTTTTCTTAATAAATGTGAATGAGATAAAAGAAAGAAAAAATAAACAAATGCATTATTCCTATGTTTTTCTTCATATATTGAATTATGCATGCATCTTATCAGTGGCAAATTAAGTAATGTACTAATTTTAGGTACATTTTCAGAAGGAAAACTAATTGAAAATCTGTTTTAATGAATAGCCATAAAAATTAATAAAATTGGCAACATCTACTATTAAAACTTTAGTTAGATTTTTAAAATATATGTTGAAAATGCCATTTCTTTGAAACTCTTAGATCATTTCTTTCACATTCTTATCAGGTAGGTGTTCAGCAACTATCTGCCAAAACTAATTAAAATTTTTCCTGCTCAAAATGATCAATTAATTTTTTTTTTGACATTTTTAGTTATTGCCTTTAGGATTTTTTTCTCTGAAAAATAAAAAAAGTGCTGCCTGAGAATATTTTGCAATCGCAACAAAAGTATTGATACTTGGTAGTAGAAAATGTAACCAAAACAAAAATAAATTAAATTGCACTAATATTACTATTATAAACCTAATACTTCAAATTCTTATTCTTTTTGGAAGGTGCTAATTGCACTTATTTCCCTGACCTTAACTTGTTACAACAGTTGCAAGACTGAGGATTTCCTTGGCAGTGAATCTGGCTCAGTGACAACATAAATTTGGCAGGTTCTTGGAAACCTTTTGTTTTGTAGTTTGAAACTGCAGCTTGCTGATTCTGATATGCCTTACGATCTTCTTATGTTCTGTCATCTTGTTGGAATCATTAGCTACTGTTTTAAAGGAGTCTCGCATTATATTGCAAAATATTTTTCCTTTCCATGCACGTGGCTATAGTTACCATGCACCTATACTAAAATAAAGTTCTATTCCACAATACATTTTTATTCCACTCTGATGTCTTTTTTATTCTTAAATTGGTAGACCCTTCTCATTTTGATTAACAACAAATTTCTAATTGTAATTAGTATTAAAATTGTTAAAATATATCTGAAAAAAATTTCTATATTATAATCCTGTTGAAAGAGCTTTAGGAGACATTCTGATCTCTGAAATGTAATGTTTAAGAGGATGGTGGGTGTTGGGAAAAGAGAGAACCTGTAGAAACCAGTAGAAATAATGAAAATGGAAACAAGCATTTGGCAGTTTCAAAAAAAAAAGTAAATTTATTTATTACTGAAATTATTATATGAAACAGCTCTGTCATGAAATCCAGGCCCTCTGTTGCATTCTGTTTTCAGAACTCAAAATAAATGATTAAATAGAGTGAAACAGCCCCCTGAAGAACTCCACTTATCTTCATCTGGCAAAAGGCTTTCCATCCAGGCCCCTATAGGAACTATTTTGAGGAGATTTCTCAACTTTCTGGAGCGGAGTTTGTATTCTTTTCCAAAATAACCTTTGGGTGGTTACTTGACAAAGAGTGTCATGATTTTAGAGCAATGGAAATGACATCACTTGTAGTCAAGCTCAGGTATCATTTCATAGAAGCAATATAAATAAATGTATATATAAAACCACCAGAGGGAAAAAGGAGGGATTGCATGCTGATTCTAGGGAAGGTTTGGTAGTGCTGTAATTTAAAACAAAGATGACTGCAGTAAACTGACTCTCGGGTTTGAATTACCTCCAATGGTCATTCTTTGCTTAGTGAAAACTGAGAATGTTGGAATTTGATGCTATAAATATTTGAGTAATGGTCAGTGGAAAATTTAAAAATATTCCAGAGAAATTCATAATTGTTTTAAAAGACATTATTTTTTTTCTTCCATAGAAGAAGATAGTTTGTTGCTGCTAAAGACAGTATTTACTTTTTCTTTAAAAGTGTGGAAAAGTCTATTGCCTCAAATCCCAATACACTAACACAATTATTTTTATCTTGTAAAATGCTTTTAGTTTTAGGACATATGCAAGTATTCTAAAATAACAAAATATATTCACTTTTGTGTATTTGCTTAATATTATACTGTAAATTTATTTTAATATTTCTGTTTTCTTCATATTTACTAGTCCACATGGCTACTTAATTTTATTTTGTTGCCAGACTATAATTTATTAAAATATTCTTCTTGCTTTGAATTCTAGATTTTTTTTAATGATAATCAAAATGCTGCAAGGGACATTTGTATATAAAGAATGTTCTTCAGTTAAGATTTTTGTTTAGGATAAACTTTCCTTTTTGGCAATACAAGTTTAAGGTGTCAGCATTTTTGTCACTCTTGCTATTTATCAGGCCGTTTAAGACTTTTCACTTGCTATCATTCTGTAATAATCATGTATTTCTTAGATTTGCAAATGTGTTTCAAATTGATAAATAACTCTGCTTTAAACTAGAAACACTCTTAGTAGAAAAGTATACCAAATTCAAAGCATGTCTTCAAATATAAGAAAAAAGAGTTATGAATTACAAGAAGTCTTAGTAAATCAACCATATAAGACTATTTACAAAGCTTGTTTAAAATTTGACTTCAGGGAATTTCAGTGGAATGGGAAAGCATTTGGTAATTTTCCTTCTCGCCGAGTTACTTAGACTTAATTTTTCTTTGAGCAGATTGGCACGCTTGACAGGCAAAATCATTGTTGTTCTTGTTGTTTTATATGAAATGAGCCACAAACCTTATATTATTATTATAATTCAGAAATAAATTCAATGTTATAATAAGAGAGACAGGAGATAATTCTTACAATTATAGAGATCACAAAATATAAGGACACCTTTGTGAGAATCTAGTATTTAATACACTGACAACTTGGTTTCAGATAAGTCTTTCTTTTTCTTGCTTAAAAATTCTCCCTCTACACACTTGATACTCTTTCACATGAGAGAGCAGGTCACCTGGAGGAACATGAACTAAAGTCTTTAGAATCCTAATGTAAAGTCAGTTTTTATGTATATAACTAAATCTTGGCAGATTTTCTCTGTCAATCCAGGCAAACAGTTATTCTATTAGCATTTCTCAAAATACAGATTTCAGATCTCGTTCCTTAAAATCACCTCAGATGCCTATTGAATAGTGAGCTATAACATCTTTGATAAGTCAGGAATGATTTTCTGAAGGAGTCATGCCTTAAGTTGAGACCAGAAGCATAATTAAGAGATACTAGGAGAATAGGAGAGGGAAGACTACTGAAGCCAAAGGAACAGAATTTGCAAAGTTCTTCTAGGAGGAAACAAAAAAAGGAATATATTACACTGAATGGGCAGAGTGATTGATGGAATGAAGTCTTTGTTGAAAATCTCTTAAATTACCAAAATCATCCCCAAAACAAGGAAAAATACAGAGTTCATTTGCTTCGGTTAGACCAAAACGATTTATGTGTCATATGTGACCGTGCAAAACAGCACATATTTCTATAGAAATGCCAATATTGGCTGTGCAATACTCCGATGCTTTTTTTTTCAAGTCATCAGTTAATCCTGTAGCTTCCATGGACATTTTTCAGTTTTATTCTACCTCTGTCTACCTCACTACAACCTCAGTTTCAATGACTCAACATAGTGGTTCCTAACTTAGTGAAGGTGCTCACTTGACAGAGGAAACCGAAGTCCAAAATTCCTGAACTCAAATTGTTCTTGAGCATTACTCACCTGGGTGGCTAAAGTGGCAGGCAGGGCCCACCAAACCCAGCAATAGGATTCTAGATATGTGAACAGAAGTAAATGCCATGTGAATCGAAGTTTGTCTTACTGTGTGAAAAAGGGTATGTATGTGTAACCAACTGGTGACCTTTGCAGCATGGTCACAAGGAAACCACCTCAGAATCTTCATTTCAACTCAGTTTTCTTTTTTTAATTAAATTATTTTTATTACAAAATATACAGTTACCTTCCTCAATTCATATCAGATTCTGACCTATTATACAATTCCCTGAATGCTGGGAAAGTCTTCTTATTTTATACATAAATGTTTCGGCTTATCATGTGGTCTTTAACAGATGCCAACTATTTTTTAATAAAATAAAAATACAAAAAAAGTTATTTGTTAAATGTAGTAATTATTAACATAAATACTTTAAAAATTTCTCAAAGTCATGACTTAGATGAATAATTAATCAATTTCTACATATATATACACTAAGAAAGAATCTGAGGCTTGCCTTTTATAATTAGTGAATTTTGCCTTATGTCATGATTTTGATAGAAGACAACTCCTGAGGATGTTATGGACACTTTATGATAAAAGATTCTCCCATTAAATACATTTAGAGCAACAATGAATTATTTGAGCTTTTTGTCTGAAACACTTTTCAAAGTCTTTAAAATGGAATAAGTGCACATTGTAGTTCTCTCGGAATGGGATAAATATTAAGTTTCTTAAACTCATTTAGATAATACTCACTATAATGTTTTCTGAAGAACATCATGGAAAACTAGAGTTTAATAAGACTTTTAGGGAAATGCTATTTTCTGCCATGTTGTTTGTCATTTCCTGACTAGGTTGTAAAGGAAGAAGAGTTATTCCCAACCACATGCCATACCCCGGTACACTTGATAATAAACAGTGGCATGTATCATTGTGATAATACTGAAAATGTGTTAGCATGACTTACTTTTAGAATTAAGAGTCAACAGCTCTTATTGAACAAGTGTATTATAGCAGTCTGAGTCCAATCAGGAAGTAGAAACCACACAATAAGTTAAATAGGAGAAGTTTAACAAAAAGAATTAACAGCTACCATGGAAGCGTAAACATAGTATAGAAGGAAACACTACATGGTCCCCTAGGGCCAAGGCAGAGTCACCAAGGAAGGACAAATCTACAAAGGGTTTAGACCTCCTAGGAAGAGGTGTGTGGTTCAGCCCCCAGAAAGCAGAGAAATTGGCTAGTTTAGCCAGGTTAGAGCTGGTCTGGAGTTTTCAAACAAGCAATAGGCCACTCTCTGAGATTCAGACTTAGCAGATGATGAGCAAAGCCATGCAATAGCAGTCTGAACACCTGTCTGGGCAAGAGGCCTTCAGGATACATGAGCTGTGCAGGGGCTGGCAGAGGGAACAGCACATCTGTGTTCATCTCCTGGGCCACAGGCAAGCTGCATGTAGACTGCTCAGAGGCGTGCAGAATTTATAGCTGCTGCCTGTGTGACCCTCCAGGCCACAGGTAGCTATAGTTTGTTTCCACGTTGAGAGCGCTGTGGAAAGATTATCCCCAGTCCAAAACATAAAATTATAGATGGGTGGTGTTCAATGCCTGTGGCCAGGAACTGCCACTGGCTGTTCTCACATCTATAACCCCCTGACACCTCTCCCGCGCAAGAAATTTCAAGGAGCCTCTTTCATCTGCAGTGTTCCTCCAGTGCCCCCTGCTGAGAAAGCTAAACATCGAGCACACTTTAAAGAGAAATGCTTAAAGGGATTCAGTTGTTTATCATGGAGCATATACTGCAGGGTGCACTTGGAGCTGAGAGGCAATAAACTCACAACTGACATAAGTATGCCATTTATCATTTATAATGATGGACTATGTGGCAGAGTGCCTTACCACCCCATGTCACTACACAACATAAATGCTGATACTACTGTCTGCGTCTCTCACTATCCTTTCCAAATGGAATAAAATGTGAAGGAATGACTATCAAATCACTTGTTTATTTGTTTGGTTTTTAAAAATTTATTTTGAAATAATTATAGATTTGCAGGAAGTTGCAAACAGTGAGGAGAGATCTTGTGTATGCTTTACTCAGTTTCCTTCAATAGTTAGCATCTTACATAACATTCCATTTTTAAAACGAGGAAATCAACATTGATACAATGTGTATATATACTTGTGTGCCATTTTATCACATGCATAAGTGCTACTTTTATTTGTAGTTATTCTTTATAACAATGGCAATTGAGATACAGTACTTTTCTAGCCCCACACAGATATCTTCCCTTTTGCTATCCATTTATAGTTAAACCCACCCCAAGCCTACATTCATAACCCCTGGCAACTATTAATCTGTTTGTATACTATCTATAATTTTTTTCATTTCAAGAATATTATGTAAATGCAATTATACAGTATGTGACCTTTTGAAATTGGCTTTTTTCACTCAGCATAATACCCTTTCATGTATATGCTAGATAATGATTTAATCTATTCTGCAATCTCTGTCCTTTAATTCTTTTTAGACCCTTTACATTTTATGTAATAATTGATATTAGAGCCATGCACTGCTTAACCACAGGGATATGTTCTGAGAAATGCGTCATTAGGCAATTTTGTAGTTTTATCGACATCATAGAGTACACTTAACACAAACCTAGATGGTGTAGCCTACTACACACCTAGGCTATCCATTAGTCTATTGCTCCCAGTTTACAAGCCTGTACAGCATGTTGCTTACTGCACAAAACAACATGAGATTAAGTCAAGTACAAGAGAAAATGATGCAATCAAACACACAGATAAGCGTGCGATATACAAGACTGCTGCCAGCATTGCACAACATACTGTTTCACAGCAAGCTTTTTTTATAGATAGAAGTACACTCTAAAATAGTGGTAAATAATATAGTAAATATATAAACCACTAACATAGTCATTTATTAGCATTATCATAATACTACTTATAGTATTATGTACTATACACAATGAAATGTACTATACTTTTGTAACTGGCAGCACAGTAGGTTCGTTTACACCAGCATCACCACGAACACGTGAGTAATGCATTGTGCTCCGACATTACTACAGTTATGACATAGCTAAGTGATAGGAATTTTCCAGCTTCATTATACTCTGCGGGACCCCCATCATGTATGTGGTCCATTCTTGACCCAGATGGCATTATGAGGCTCATGACTATATCGGGCTTAGGCCTGTCATTTCAGTGATTATATCTTTGTTCCACTTTTTTGTTTCACTCTTTCCTTTGCCTGCTTTATGTGAATTACTTGACTATTTCTTAGAATCCATTTTGGTTTATCTGTGGTGTTTTTTAACCTAACGCATATATGATGGCTTTTTCAGTGATTTCTGTAGGTATCACATTATACGTATGTAACTTATCAGTCTATTGGTGTCAACCCATTGCCAGTTTGAATGAAGCGTAGAAACTTTACCTTCTTTATCCCTTTACCCTCCCTAGTTTACAATAACTCCTCTTAATATATCGAGAACCATTTCAGACAATATTATACTTTTTGCTTCAACTATCAAACATAATTTAGAAAATTCAAGAGGAGAAAGTCTGGTACATTTATACAAGCTTTTACTCTTTCTAGTGTTCTTTTTTCATTCTTAATGTTCCAAGTTTTCTTCTTTACAATTTTCTTAGTATTTCAAGAACTCCCTTTCCCATTATTTTAGGATAATTTTGATAGTCATAAATTATCTTAGTTTTTCTTTGAGAATGTCATCATTTTCCATTTGTTCCTGAGGGATAATTTTTATAGAAATAGAATATGGTGCTGGTAGTTATTTCTTGTAGCACTTGAGAAATATTGTGCCACTTCTTCCTGGCATCTGTGGTTGCTGATGAGATATTCGCTGTCATTCAAATTGTTTTTCCCGTATAGATAAGGTGAATTGTTTGATGTGGGGGGAAAAAGCCCACACATATTGTTGGTGTGTTTCAATATTTGCCTGAAGTACGGCGATTGTATTTTAAGCATTTTCTATCTTGCTCAGTTGCCCCTTTCTCACTTATTTGGCTAAAGAAAGCAAGCGTTTCTTGGATAATTTTCTTTGTTCCCATTGGTGTCTTTGAGTTACTGACTCTTCCAGCCACATGTTCTAGATATAAGAGACTAAAAGAAAACCCAGAAAATTCACAACCATATTGTTCTTCAAATCCCAAAGTCCAAAGGCAGTTTGCTTTCCTTCTACCTTTCAATGTACCTTTATTTTTTAAAATAAAATTTCCAGGGTTTTAAGCTTCTTTTAGTAGAAGAAATAGAGAAAAATATGTTCATTCCATCCTTATATAGAACCAGAAGTTCTAAATCAGTTTTAAGTATTAGGATATTCTTTTCTATAATAGAAAAGTGATTTTGCTCCCCCACTTGCCTATTTTTCTTCCTCTTAGCTTTTCATTCCTAGCTATGCAGGAATGGCTCAGAAAAAAATTCTTTCATTAAATAACCTTGTGAGGTCACTATTGCCAGCTGTGAAAATGTCTCAACCATTCTCTTGTTAATAAGATCTTTTTCGGCGTCCATTTACACATGAGACACAGACATTTCCAGCATACGTTGATTAAATTCTCAGCATATGCTGATCAGTTTCCCAAACAGATATTCAAGTCTTGTTTGGTTCTAATGTTTTATTGAGACTTTCAATAATAAGTGACTAATCCAAACTTATTAATGAGCAATATTATTAAAGCCAAACATTTCAGTCTGTTCAACCTGAATTTGTGGCTTAAAACACCCACTTTCTTCTCCAAAGCACTCCAGTAGGAGGCTCATGTGTAACATAAATACTTGAGTGATTAAAATGATGATGTTTTAGGCCAACTATGAGGTTGGGAGTGGAATTAACAAATATTGAGGGGTTTAATACACACTAGAAATTTTATATACATTATCTAATGTATTCTTCAAAATAAAGCAATGATGTATACAAAATCCATTTACCAAAGAAGCTTTTGCAAGGTCATACAGTTAGTAAAATCCAACGTGGAATTGAATTCCTGCTGTAAATATAGAGCTAGCCAGCAGTTCATGGACCATTAGTAGACCAATAAATCAATTAACTGGATAGCAAACATTTTTTTTTTAATTGAAGGATGTCAGAGTAGTAAATAGCTCCAGATATTTTACATAGTAAAAGAAACAAACTAAAATAAAAGTTTGTTTCTTTTATGTATATATTTATTAATGTTGTATATGTACTGAATCCCAATGCATAACTTGTTTTTCATAATGTGGTTTGCTAAGAAGTCTGGAACCATTGTATTAGATAACCTTTGAGACATTTCCAGGCCTTAATCTAAGTGAGATTGTTCTCCATATCCATTGGGCTAATACTTTTCCAGGAAAATACATCATCCCTCAAGAGCAAAATTTATTTTTTAAAGCCTCAAATGTGCAGTGTAGCATCTCTGGGTTAGAACAGTAAGTAACTGTTTCCATGGCAAGAAATTCATGCTAGTATGTAACTCTTGCTACTTATGACTTGTGTTTGTATGTGTGTGTTTCTGGTAAGAGTACCTTTATCCATTTGATTTTTTTTTTCCTACTAACTTCAAAATCAATAAAAGGTATAATTCTAAACAGTTTCACAATGAGATATGAATTGCACCCAAAATATAAGAGACATTACACTCAAGGAATTAAGTGAGCAGATTCTGAAGTCACACAGATGTATTTCAAATCTAGATGCTGTCACTAAGAACCCTGGGCAAATTACTTCTAATTCCTTACCTAGAAAATAGTAATAATAGCAGCAACTAACCCACTGTGATATGTTAGGATTAACTTTATATATATATATATATATAAAGTTGTTATCAAAGTGTTTGCCTTATAGCAAAAATTTAATAACTGTTAGCTATTAATCTGTTACTTCTGAAGTAAGACATTTGCAGAAACCAAAAATTTCAAAGGAAGTTTTGAACTGTTACATCCTTTTCCTTAGGGTTAAACTTATTAAATTGCCCTTTTCTCAGAATATACTAAACAATGAATGAACATTGTTCAAGTTTTACATTGTAAACACTTTTTCACTGATTTAACATAGAAGGAAAAATAAAGAAAGTATTTTCTAGATTTTGTCTCTTTATTTTCAAATGTCCCTGTGTTGGTTTTCAACCTGGGGAGTTCCCTGGGTGAAATTTGAAAATGGCCCCTGTACACTGACAAAAACAAAGAAAGACTGAAAAAAGAGGCAGACCGTTCCAGGTTGAGAGATGGTGGTTTAATAAGCACTGGAACCTACATGTGAGACTTGACTTGGGTGACTGGAAGATAAGTACATCTCTGCACTCGCCTGCCAGAATCTCAAATGTTTATATAGAGGTCTTACTTGAGGTTACTCATGTATACAGGCCAGCCGGTATCAACAACACATTACTCTCTCAAGGTTACATTCTTGAAATGGTTCCTAGTGCTAACCAGTGAGCCGAATGTACATTCCAAGGACAAGGGAGGGAGTAAAGAACTTCTGGTTGCCCGAATCCAGTTTGCTGGTTAACTTATGGTCATATCCTCTCATTGACCTCCTCTGACACTGTGACTGTACCAATCAGTCCTCTCCATAATTTGTCCAGTTCTAGGCTCACTGACATAACCTCGTAAAGTCAAAAGTGAGAAATTATATAGCAAAGCTATATTTCCACACTGAAACACAAATTTCAAGAGCCAGCATTCCCAAACATAGTGTTTTGAAAATGACTTCTATGCCTGAACATGTCTTTGATTAAAGAACTTTTGATGTTGCAGGACAACCTGGAGCCACCTAGGTTCCCAATGCAGAAGGGCTCCCTGAACTTACTGAGGCAGAAATGGGAATCCACGGATTACCAGAAAAGTGAGTGTTGTCCCAGAGGCAGTCATTGCAGGCTCTTTCAGCCTCAAGAAAGCAAATTGCTTCAAACTGAACGAGAGGTAGTGTCAGCCCCTGGACCTTCAGATCCTGCAAGTCTGCCCTGCAGTATAGGAGAAGAGATGTTGAGCTCAGAACCTGAAGAGAAGGGCCCTGAGGACAGGGATGACAGCCAGCAAGAAGTGCTGAAGGAGGATTCTTCGAGTGGTCGGCGCAGGATAGAGCACTTCTCCATCGCCCTCGATGAGCTGAGGAGTGTGTTTGAGGCTCCTAGGAGTGGAAATAGACCTGCTGGACGAGCTGAATACGGCCAAAAGGTAAGTAACCACTGCTGAGACTCCCATTTACCAATCTCTAATGGGAGAATTTTCTTTCCCTCTTTTTTATTCTACAGATGCAATTCTTTTGTTTATAGCTTTATAATATCTTTTAGTTGGATGTCTAGGGATTCAGATACAATTAACTTATATATTTACAATGTCATTTATTTCTTATCTCAACATTTACAGTTGATGAGCGAGGCGCTTGCCTAGCTTGCCATTTATTTCTAAGTGTATAATTTCCCCCCTCACCTGTACTCTAGACAGATGTCCTGAAGCAACTATATAATATGGTGTGAAATGTGGCATCCTTTCTTGTTGACTTTCTCTATGGTCTGTTCCAATGGGAACTCGACCTCCTTTCACTCCCACTGAAACTGCTCTGACAGGTTGGTCCTATTACGTTTATGTTTATGTGTGTGCCTTGTTTCCACACTAGGTTGTAAATTCCTTAGAGGCAAGAACAATTCCTTACCACTATTTGTACTTTAAACATCTAACAAATGGCGCTGCATTTAGCTAGAGCTCAGGGAGGATTTATCAGTAATGGTGGTGAAATGAAACAAGTGAAGACTTTGCAACCACGGTGACCTAGATTTTAATCCTAAAATCTGCCATTTACATCCCTATGTGCATGACACTTAACTTCGTGAATACAAACGTCTTAATCTGCTACTTTACGGGGCTCTTGCGAGGATTATTGATAATATATTTAAACCACTAAGCAATGGAATATTTTCAATACATAATGCTCATGCCTCAGTGATTATGGTGTACTGTAATGTCATATATAAAATATGTCTATTAGCTAATGGGGTCATTTCATCAAATGCAGAAAACAGGATTAGCAACATCATTAATGAAGACCACATTTGTATTTCTGTTGTCAGTTAAAAGCAATCACTGTTTAAACTGAAATTGCTTGAATTTATTACTTATTATGGCCCCTGCATAGGAGACTATAGTTGAATTTCAAAAATAATAAATGATCTCAGGTTTTCCATTGGGAAGCAAACTCCATGCTTTGTTAATTTTTTACCTAGTGACAGTTATCAAGAATGTACAGTCCTAGTCATGTTAATAGATAATTAGCCTTCAGAGAAGGCTTTACAGAAGTAGAAATTTTTTCAGAATAAATTATTTTGCTAATACTTGCTTCCAGTTTTCTTTTTGGGACATATATACTAGTTATATCAAATGACTCCACTTGGTTTAATCAGAATAAGGAATATGAAGTTATATTTATGAGGTTATACTGAAACTAGAGAATTTTCCAAAAATACAACCATTTACCAATCCCTAATTGGAGAATTTTCTTTCCCTCTTTTTTATTCTACAGATGCATTCTTTTGTTTATAGCTTTATAATATCTTTTAGTTGGATGTCTAGGGATTCAGATACAATTAACTTACATATTTATAATGTCATTTATTTCTCATCTCAATAAATTAATAACTGTAAAGTCATAGAAAAGGGTTTCCATTCAGTCTCTGTTGACTCGAGTGTAACAAATTTGGACATTTACCTGAGATAACTGACAAAAGAAATAGTCAAAAGTAGAAAAAGTCATCCTTATAAATTATGTAATGTAACCTGTCCTCATCTGGAGCAGATGTAGCTGCTTAAGCAATGTTAAGAAAATGAATCATTATTAAGGGGTTCTAGTTGAAATGTAAGATTACTGTTTTTGGTATAGTATGTGATTTTGGATCTAGTGCCCATAAAATAGTTATGGAAAGAAGCAAATATATGAAAACCACCATTTTGTTTGCAAAAATGAAATCTTGTTAGCATATTAAATACACTGTGTTCTAGATATTTTATGGTACTATGTCATAATATGGTATTTTTCTAAATGTATGAAACATGGATTGTGCATTAAGAAAGTTCTCTTTCACACATGGTTTTAATAATCAGTTTGTATAAATGAGTTTTAGGAATGTTTGCAAAAATCTCTACATAAATTCCATATGACTTCTAGAACAAGGAGAAAAAAAGGAAAAGAAAAATGAGAAGCCAATGAAGATTTAACTTGCTTTCTTCCAGTGAAGGATTTTTGTTACTAGGCATCTGAAAAGAATCCTAGTTTAACTTAGTTCAGAATTGTGTGTTTCATGCCAAAGCATAGTAATTATATACAATGTAACCCTTTTCTATTGATCCTTTTTTTCTTTATCTTATCAATGTTTTATGTCATTATTAGAAAGTAATGAAATAATATTTATTTGCATAAATCATGCAAAAATATTCTAGCTACTTTATAATTATGACATATTTATGGAGATTCTAGTGGGACATCGATGATGTGGGGCAAGATATTCAATATTTATGATATTGAAAGCAAGGTCAAAAAGTAATTTTAGATAAGGAAAGTTCTTGCAATTAGCAAATCATCTCAACAATAATAAACAATGAACTGCATTTTGATGTTGCTATTGAAGGAAACTCCAGCATTGGGCACTTGTTTAGGAAAAAAATTATGAATATATTGAGGTTTAATCTCAAGTTTGTAGAATTTTTAAAGATGTGAAATATTATATATGTAAATATATTTAAGACACACACATATTTGTTTAAAGTATTTTCTGCAAAAGTAGGAAAATATGTCTATTTATAAGAGTGCCAATTTAAGAATAGTTTGGTTTAGAAAAGTATTTGTTAATTGGAAAAAGGTACTGCAAGAGTCAATATTATTTTCTATAAGTATGAAAACTCATTAAAGAGAAATTATCTCAACCCTTATAAAATATTCACTCTATTATAAAGCTTTTGTTAAAACAATTTATCCTAACATTATTATAATAGAAAATGAGACATTCTTAAAATAATTTTACCTGCTGACATTTTATAATTTCTAAAGAGGGATACACCCTATTGTTATCATTTCTAAAACACCCTATAAAAGCAATTTATAGTGAACTTTTAAACTGAAGATTTTTATGCTCATGAGGCAGACTCTAATTCGAAGGCAAAGATTCACATAGGCATTATCCCAAATAAATGGTGTATAACATGATTTTAAAAGTTTTCGAGTTTACAAGAATCTAAGATTGTAAATTTTGGAGATAATATCACATTCACTTGCAACACTAAGAAATACATTGTTATTATATAATGCGATGTATTGGTTAGCTTTTGCTGCGTAAAAAACCACCCCAAAATTAGCAGATTTAAATATTAAGCATTTATTATTGCTTAAAATTTTCTGCTGAGCTGGGAGGTTCATCTAGTCTTTTCTAGTCACACTTAGGCATCTATAATCTGTTCCCAAGTCATTTGAGGTTTGGCTATTCTAAGATAGTTGTAGATTTGGGACAACTCAGCTCTGCCCCATGTGATCTCATCTCTTCTTGCAGATTGCCTAGATTTATTCACAGGTCATAGGAGTTTCAAAAGAGAAAGTAGAACTGCATGAAACTTCTGCTGAGAACTTGCACCCCTTCTCTATGTTCCATTGGTCAAAACAATCACAATACAAGCCAGATTAATAATGTGCTGAAATAGACTCCACCTCTTGATGGGGAAGATTGCAAAATCACATTTGCAAAGGTAAATAGGTACAAAGAGAGGAATAATTGCAGTCATTTGTAGACAATCTGCCATAGGAAGTTTACTTAAATATATTCAAGAACCAGAATGGTTTAACATGTCATAATTAATGCCAAAATCAAAAGGAAGCTCTTACACAAAAGGATCCATGTTATTGGTGGACGAAACTCATGTCTTATTCTTCTCTTAGATTCAGTTAAGTGACCACATTGGTGATAGTTATTGTGGAAGGAAGAATAATGACCTCCCAAAGATGTCCATATTCTAAGCCCCATGTCACCTGACATGGCAAAAGTGACTTTGCAACCATGCTTACGTTAAGGATATTGAGGTGCAAAAATTTTCCTGATTTATCTCAGGTAAGAACTGGGTCTTCATAAGAGGGAGTTAAGAATGTCAGAGTGAGAGTCAGAATCAGAGACACGATGACAGAAGCAGAGATGGAAGTGGTCCAGGGCCATGACCCAAGGAATGTGAGTAGCCTCTACAAACTGGAAAAAGCCAGGAAACCAGTTCCCTCCTAGAGCATTCGGAAGGAATGCAGCCCTACCTACACCTTGACTTAAGCCCAGTGAATCTGATTTCAGACTTTGACTTCTGAAACTATGAGATACTACATCTGTGTTGTTTTAAGCCATTAAATTTTTGACAATTTGTTACAGCAGCAATAGGAAACTAATATAGTTATATTATAGGTTTTGTAAAGATTGTTAAGATGGTTGGATAGTACATGATTTTGGAGTTTGTCTTTGTTCTTCCCTGATAAACATATTCCCTATTTCAAAACGACATATTTGACTTTCTTCTATTTATAGTTGATGGTAAGAATGCTTATAATTTTAAGTCATCAAACGCCACTAATAAATTTTAGTTCTCAATGATATGTATTTTATATGTAACACATAGTCACTTAAAATAGTGAATTTCTCAGAAACAGAGAGAGTTTGAGAAAAAAAGAGAGAGAGAAAAGGAAAGGAAAGAGGGAGGAATGGAGGGGTGAGGGAGGGAGGAGAAGTTGGAGGGAGGGGAAGAGGGAGAGGGAGAAGGAGAAAGGGAAGGGGAAATGAAAGAACAATTATATTATATTTTAATGTTATTACAACATTATAGAATATTATAAAAGAACAAATAAACACAAAAATTTGTGGGATATACATGCTTACATTCATGTTTCTTCTATGGGTGATATAGTTTGTATGGAATATGCATGCAATTTTTTAAAAAATGAACTTAATTCTGGTTGGACAGTTCTGATTAGTAGTTGTATGTATACTAATTTGGAGCAGAACAAGTTGATGTAAATTCCTTATTCTTTCTAGTTCCCAGTTGTTGTCCATATAGCTGGGACAGTGGGGTCACTGAGAAGTGCCCCAAATGATCCCTTCAGCCTTCACTATGATCCCACTGTAAACAAGGAGTTTCTCGATTCAGTTAAATAATTAATTTTACCTTTATTCCATTCATGTCTTTAGACTTCAAATGACAAGTTATCTGATTTTCACAGATTACTTAATGACTTCGTGTATTTTCAATGCACAATTATAATCTTTCTCCAAAATTCTACTCACTTGTACAGTCAGATTGAATTTACATAATGCCCCAACAGAGACTGTTCCTTTCATTTACTTAGGCCCTAGGTTGACAAAGACCATTCAAACATGAGCTTACTTGATAAAAAAAAAAGGAAGCACAATGACCACATCCTAGTCATGTTGCCTTAGAATTCATTGATTCCATCTTTTTTGTGATTGGAGACTTGATGAAGAGCATTAATATACAATATTAAGGGACTGTGGATTTATATGTGCATCAACACTTATTTAACATGATATAAATAATTAAATATGGTACAGTTTTCAGAATGTTATTTTCATTTCCTTCAATAATCAAGGCCTCTGGTTTTTCATTTAAGGACCAATTTGTCATTTTTACTTTTTAGTTCTGCATAAAATCAGGCCTTTAAAAGTACAGGTGAATCATGGCTTGCAGTTTGGCTTCCTCTACAAAATTACTTCATTAGATGCTTGAAATTATGTTTGCTTCTTAAACTCAAGCATGAGGGGACTTGGGGATTAATTATTTCTAATCTCAGAGTAGGAATCACTATTTTTCAGGCAGTTACTTCTGTCACAGCCTTCTGACTCTCCATCTCCCACTCTCCTCTCATGAATGTTTCTGAGATAACTTCTATTCAGCATGATATATTTTGTAAAAGCATTTAGCAGGAGATTACAGTCTTGAAATTATTACTGAAAAATCTATCTACCAAATTCTCAAAAACATAAAGCTAATTTTTTTTCTATGGGAAGAGTTTTGAAAATCTTTGAAGAAATAAAATGTTTTTTTCTTGGCTTGAAAAATAAGCAAGTAGTTTTTTATAAAGCTGAAGTAAATATTTTTCTAAGAAAGATTACTGCTTTTTTGTGTTAGAAGACATACAGAATCATAATTTTTATTTCATCATAGCATATAAAAGTGTATTTGATGACCATGGGTCATTTGGAAACCTTGGCTCAGCTACTTCCTCATTGTATGCATTTGAGTGAATTATTCCACCTCATTAATGCTAAATTTCCACATATATAGAATGAGAAAATTAATACAGCACAGGATTTTTGTGAAGATAAATTATGTAACACCTAAACGGAAAGAGGTATTTAAAAGATAACACCAAATTAAATTTAAGAAATAACACCAAAATAGCACCAAATGAATATTTCTTCTGTTCTCTCTTCTCTGATATCATTTCTGTAACTCAGTATATATCCTTGGGGAAAATATTTAGTCTCAATGGACTTCTGTTTTCTCACCTATAAAGGCAGAGTCTTACATTGTATGGTTTCTAAAAGTAGAAAGGTGTTTTGGGCAAAGAAATTTTTATTTCAAATCTGACTACTTAGTCTTTTGTGGAGGCCCCACTTAGAAGGGCTTTTATTAAATATTCAGTAGAGCAAATGCTAATGAAACTTTCAAAAATGAGTTATGATATCATTTTGAGATAATGAGACAAAGAACTACCATTTGTTAAACTGCAGTTTTCAAAGCTTTACTAAAACCCTAAACAGAGATATGTTTACCACTTTCATTGTCCTTTCTAATTAGAGACTCAAAATTTAAATCTAAAAGAGGTGAGACTTGCAGGGTATAAAAGTGTTTATTATATTTACAGAGAGAGAGAAAAAGAGAGAAAGAGAGAGAGAGAAATTAAAATTAGACTCAGTGAAACCACAAGTTTAATGTATTGTTTCATTTTATGCAGCTTTTTCTAACGAATAATTTGTTTTTTCCAAGTAACGTTGTGTTCTTTTATCGTTCATTTCACTCACTAGTATGTTTATTTTACTGCCTCATGTCCAGTGTTTAATGTTAGTTGGAAAAAAAAATAGCTCTGTGATCTGATCGCGAAATTTCCAACTGAACACATTTGCAAGGCGTTTAAAGCTTTAGGAGGAGACTACCATCTTGTCTCATTTGCGTCTCACAGTTGTATATGTATATGTATATGTATATGTATATGTATATGTATATGTATATGTATATGTATATGTATGCACACACACATTCACACAGTCAAATATGACATTGTAGGGGGACATTCTGTAAACAGCTGGTCATTGTTTTTCAAAAGTGATAAGGCCATATTGGGCAAATACTAAAAGCTGCCATAGATTGGAGGCAACTGCCATAGACTGGAGACATGACAGCTAAAGTTAGGATGGGATCTGCTATTGAATCTTGGACCAGAAAAGATGGCATTAGTGGAAAAGGGGGCAAAATTCTAATAAAGTCTGATTATTTCTTGGTTTCAAAATCATAAATTGGTTAAATAAAATGTTGAGAGAAAGCTATAAAAATAGTATGTGGGAATTCTCTGTATTATTTTTGCAAACTTTTTGTAAGTCTAACGTTATTTCAAAATAAAAAGTTAAGTAATTGTTATGATCATTGTTGAGGCTTTAGCACTGCAGAGTAGAGGATTGTGGCCTCTTTTATTGTGATTTTCCAAACCTTTATTATGATAATTTATTATATTAGAATTATATATTATTCTTATATCCCCTTGAAGAATGTGATCCCTAGCTCCTTCTCCCGTACTTTTAAAACCTTAGAAGTTTCAGCCTATAATCTCTGGATCTCTGCAATTATTTTCCTAGCAAAGCAAATTTAAGAAGCCTAATCAGTAATTCAGAAACTGTGTGTGTGGACAGCCTATGGTCAGATCTGCTTTAAATTTATATCCAATTTTCACTCACTGAATTCCATTATATTTTCAGGAGTAGAATTCTTCTCTTTTTGTTGTTGTTATAATTGACGTTTATACCGTTGGTTATGTCTTGACTACAGAGCTTCCAAGTCATTGCTTCACTTTCTAGTAACTCAAATTATCTTTTATCACAAACTCAAACTCCAGGAGCCATAACTATTGCTTTCTGATGCTGATTTGACAGCGGGCTTTAAGCTTTATAATTCATTGCCAGCCACTCCAAAATGCTCACCTTCTTTATTTAGCAGGGGATGAGGGCAAACATATAATATATTGTCTTTTGATGGATTTCCCAATTGCTCCTAAAGTTTTTTCCTGCTGTTTGGAGCTAGGTCCTCTGATGGCCAAATTCATTTACTCCATAGATTTTTCTCACTGCAAACCGAACCTCAGGGCTATTACATAAAGCTTTTTTTTTTTTTTTTTTTTAATGTAATTGCCTTTTGCTATTCCTCAAATGAAGTTCTTTATCTGAATTTTAAAAAGTCTGGAATCTTTTGTCAAGGTTGAAATTCAAGATATGTAGTATGGAGTGCACTGCAGGCCCTGAGAATTCAGAATGGATGTATCTATAACAACAGGTACAGTGGTACCCTCTTCCTAGACATCAACCAACCTTTAGACACCGAACTGTACCCTTATTTTAGCATTTGTTTAGCACTCACTATATTGTGTATGGAAAACAAATGGTTAACACATTTTTCTACTAGGAAAAATATTTCCATATCTGTTTAATGCATAGTGAGGAGTGAGTGCAATGAGTTCCAAACACCTGAAACAGATTCAAGCTCCATTACTGTTTCTCATCTACAACCACCAAATATGATGATTTATGATACTTAATAGTATACTAACTTGTTTCATGTCAGTGTAAGTCATTTATTGGATTCCATGAGACAAATTGCTCTTAAGCATGGTAATGCATCATAATGTATGCTGTTCTCTTTTCCACCCCCAACCCCTCATTTGTGGAAGCATGTCAGGAGCATACATTTAAATGTAACAAAATGTTCTGATTTCAGCCTCGAAATCAGAATTTTTTATTAATGGTAAAGGATATAAGGTATTTCCATTTCTTTATAATTTAATATGACTTTATAATTTAATATGTAATCTCTTTCCCATTTACCTTTATTTTTGAGTGTTAGAAAGAAGTTTTTCCTTGTGTCTTGAATTATTTGAAATTCTCATAGGAAAATAAATTCAAGCTATGAAATAATAACAACAATCTAAAACCAGGAGTTCCATAGACAAATTCTCATTCTCTCTCTCTCTCTCTCTCTCTCTCTCTCTCTCTCTCTCTCACACACACACACACACACACACAAATGCATAAGTTTTTAAAAATATTTCCTATTTAAAAGTAAATTTGAGAGGTTGTAGGACAGATGTGCCAGTGCCTCTAAAACTTACTTATTAAGCACCAGAAATTGTGTTTTTACTGAGCTATGATTTAAGTGTGCTCTTTGGTTTATAGCTATAGCCTTTTTTGCAGGGCCCATACATTTTTGAGGTTATCTCTGAGTGCCTCACCTCATCCTAACATTGGTCTGCCCCTAGGCCACTAGAGGAAGAGGCACTGTGCTGCTGCTAATGGCTAGCAAGATGTAATTATTGAGCACTGAGTATTTGCCAAGCACTGTGCTTCATGGGAATTGCTGCCATTTAATACTCCTAGCTATCTTAGGAGGTAAAAATTATCATTATTCTCATTTTACAGCTATAGGGTAGAGAGATCAAATAACTTGGTAAGTAATAGAGCAGGGATTTGAACCCATTCCAGAACCTACAATATTTAAATACCGCTCTCTGGATTCATGCTGTCCATTTTCATACAGGATCTCACTGCTATGTTTCTGGTACGAATGGGTCCTAGACAGTCATAGAAATCACCAGAACTTTTAAATTTTCATTACCACAGAAACTACCATGCATCTTCACTTCTAAGATACATATTTTGTAGCATGTTAACATCTTTGAAATTGACATGCTTTTTATAGTCAATGGCATTTCATAGTTTGTCAGGATTCCCCCCCTTTGCTAGGGGGGGCATAAAATAGTGATGCCATTTTACTTTGGATAAAATATGGCATAAATAAAATGCACATTTTGAATAAATATAATAAAAACTTCTCAAATATTTAT
>NW_011888783.1:21487473-21532104 GCF_000151845.1 Pteropus vampyrus | reverse complement strand
ATTTCAATTAAAATTAAATTAAATTAAAAATCTACTTCCTTAGTTACACTGGCCATATTTCAGGTTCTTAATAGCTCCAGGTGGTTAGTGGGTACTATATTAGACAGCACAGATATAAAACATTTCTATCATTGTAGAAAGTTTTATTGGGCATTGTACTCTATTGGCTCTTATACAGAGCTCCAACTTCCCCACTTAGAATGCTCTTAATGTTTCTAGGTGCTCTAGAGTCTTTCTGATTTATTCTGCCTTTCCACTTCATACGTACCTCAGATAGACTATTCCTAACTTTCTCTTTTTCATTTTGTCTTTGAATGCTCAGATATACTGTATTGGTGGAACCTATCCACACAGCAATGCCAAGGGATGGAGAAGGCAATACAACACGTATCTGCTTGCAGTAAATTATTTGTCATGAATGCCAAGCATGTTACTGGAACTAATTGTATACTTTATAAAGCCCAAAAAGAGCTTCTCAAGCAAGCTTAGATGGATTTTCTTATTCAACGAAAAAAAAATTTAATCTACTTTCTCTCTTACAGGTCTTTATTCCATACAAACACTTGTTTAGCGGTGCTTCCTTGGGCCCCTTTAGGCCTGTACGCAGGTTCTTTGGTTTCCTTCAGCTATCATGTCATAATAATATTCCAGAGCTTGATATCTCCTTTTTAAAAAAGTTAATAGACATTTTATAGAGCAGTTTCATGTTTAGAGAAAAATTAGGTGAAAAGTACACAGTTCTCATGTGACCTCTCCCTCCAAGCTCTATTTTCCCCTATTAACATCTTCCATTAGTGAGCTACATTTGTTAAAGTCGATGAGCCATTATTGACACATCATTCTTAGCTAAGGTTCATAGTTTACATTAGAGTTCACTCTTTGTGTTGTGCATTCTATGGGTTTTGACAAATGCATAATGACACGTATCCACCATCACTGTATTATATAAAATACTCTCATTGCCCTAAAAATCCTCTATGTTCTGCCTATTCTTCTGTCTTTCCCTCCCCCTTGAGCCCCTGGCAACCACTGACCTTTTTGCTGTCTCCATATTTTTGCCTTTTCCAGAATGTCATATAATTGGAATCATACAGTATGTAGCTTTTCAGATTGGCTTTTTTCACTTAGCAATATGCATGTCTTTTTGTTGCTTGATAACTCATTTATTTTGACTGCTAGAAATAATATTCCATCGTATGGGTGCACCATAGTTCGCTCATCCATTCATCTACTGAAGGACATCTTGGTTGCTTCCAAGTCTTTGCAGTTATGAATAAAGCTGCTGAAAACATTTATACATAGGATTTTGTGTGAACATAAGTTTTCAACTGATTCAAACACTTACTAAAGAGTATAATTGCTGGATTATAAAGTAAGAATGTGTAGCTTTTTAAGATACTGCCAAACTCTCTTTCAAAGTGTTTGTACCATTTTGCATTCTCACCAGCAATGAATGAGAATTCTGGTACCTCCATATATTTGCCAACATTTGGAGTTCTCAGTGTTTTGAATTTTAGTCATTCTAATAATTGAATAGTGGCTTGATGTTCCATTTCTATTTATTATGTCTTGTTTGTTCTAGTTGGTACTTAAGTGACATGTTTAATTTTTCACTACTCTTGATTGGTTCTGATTTGGGGACATAAGCTTGTTTACTTTTGTTTATGACAATATACTCTTTTAGTCCTGTCTTATGTATTTTTTTTTTACTCTGTATCCTTTCAATTATAATTCCCCAGACATTTTATCATTTAAGCATAGATTACACATATATGATACTATATGTCAACCACATGGCAACTGTCCTGCTTTGTGGAAACAGTCCTGGTTCATACATGTTGCCCCAGAAGAATTACTAACAGTATCCTTTCCACTCTCAAAAGTATCACACTTTGAGAGATAAATTATTTTATTATCCTGCTTGAATATCTATCTGGATTATAAGTACAAACAAATCTTTTCTTTTTTTTCTTTCCCACCATGGTTATTAACAGAGCGCTAAGATGTGGTGCGTATGCATTAAATACCTTGGGAATGGGTGGATGGAACACCCTCGTTAAAATGAGCTGGATTTTTCAGTGCCTACTCTCCAGGTCATGTGCTTTAACATTCCATCCTTAGAACTCAGCTTCAAGGTACATTATAGCAATTCTTCAGCCTGCATTATCTATAGTTGCACTACTTCTGTTCATTTGATAGCAAGTGTTTGATAACCTAATGTCATTCGTCTTTTGCATGTAGTCAACCCAGCCTAATCAATCTTTTCAGTGGCTGTGTGTCAGCCTCTCTGGATTGGACACCCTACCTTACCATCTATATACCTTATAGATGACACTGGTGAAATTGTGCAAGACATAGACATGAAGGAATTGATGCTCCTTTTTTTGAACATTTTTATGTCTGAAGTCAGATGTTACTTTGATATTGAGCTATGTCTACCAGCCTCCGAAAAGATATACTGCCTTCATGGTTCATATTTATTCTGTTTTTTTTCCCCCCCCAGTGCACTATTAAACAGTGGCCTAAATATACAGCTAGTTTCAGAAAGAGCGTCCATCTCAGTGTTGCATAGACTCTCTTGATAGAGTCTACCTTATGAATTGCTGACCTACAACCAACCCACTGCCACTGCCAGCTCAGGAATTTTCCTAATACTGAGAAGTTGTTTGACCTGCTTTTCCTACTCTAGAAATTAAGTAATAATCAATTATTACCTACTCTTTTTAAATTATGAGCTATGTCATCCATAAAGAAAAGTATGAAAATATATTCTACATCTTCTTGTAGCTCTGCATCAAAGATGTAATGGCAAGCATAAAGAGGATCTCAAGTATTGAGGCTCTTTATGTATACGTTACCATAGAGTTGGAGTTCTTTTTTGGCTAGCAAAAAGTTTTACCTTATGCAAATGTCCAAATTCCCTTTTTCCATAATATTTGAAGATTTCCACATAAAAGAAGAGAAAGTAAACTCAGTAGCTATACAGGATACAGAGTATGTAATAAATATACTCTGCTCCCCACATATAAATATACATACACAACACTAAAAATTAACCAATAGAAAACTAGATTCCTTCCTTCCTTCCTTCCTTCCTTCCTTCCTCCCTCCCTCCCTCCCTCCCTCCCTCTTTCCTTTCCTTTCCTTTCCTTTCCTTTCCTTTCCTTTCCTTTCCTTTCCTTTCCTTTCCTTTCCTTTCCTTTCCTTTCCTCTTTCCTTTCCTTTCCTCTTTCCTTTCTTTTTTTTTTTTTTTTGGAAGAAAGGTAACCAGTGGTCTATAGCACATATACCTAATTGAATGATTTCTAATACTCAAGGTGAAACGTTCATAGATATAGTTGTGCTGAATCATATTTTCTTTCTTATTTTTCTTCAGCAAATAAAAGCAAAGTCCCCAAGGATATTCAGCATCCGAGTTTCTTTGCTGCTGAGAGAAAAAAGAAAAAACCGTGTAGGTGACATTCCTATCATTTCAAAGAGAATGAGGGGGTGGAAATGAAGGGAGAATGCACCGCTAAGAAGCACAGATCCTATTTTCTTGTAATGCCACTAATAATAACTTAGAAGTGCTAGCAAGAGTATATATGCTGTATAAGCAAAAATAAATCTATACTAAATGGTTTCTAATGTTTGAAAGGTAAAAGTAACTGGAAAGTGAAAATCAGTTTACTATAAACACCTTCTCATAGCAATGTCTTTTGTCAGAGTTCTCCCTGGAGTTTTTCGACACATTGCTCAGAGAGTCTTCAAAAGAATATATCTAATAAGATCTTTTCCATTTATTATTTTCTACCGAGAGATGCTTTTCCAAAGGTAGAAATTTAAAAGCTATAAATTCTTCCAAAGAAATTATTTCAATTTCAGTATGAACATTACTAAGTCCTCTCTCAGCATAAGAAAAGTATATTGACATTTAACTAGCAAATGCAGTTTCAAAATAGATAGTCATAAAAACAAGAGGCAATCCAGTTTTGGTAAAGATATGACCATTAAATTGACTGAAATGAATGATAAGAATCTTAAAGGACAGAACTGCCCTCAGATGTCATTGAGTCAAATTCCCTCCCAAAGTTGAAATCCATATTATGTTGTGGACAGGTGGCAGCCCAGCTTCCCTTTAAATACTTCCAATTTCAATGAGTTCATGATTTTGCAAAGCAGTTGTTTCTGTTGTCAAATGGCTCTTCTTCTCAGAGAGTTAATCCTCATGTTGAATACAATGTGGCTCCTGGGGACATCCACTTCTTGAGTCAGATTTTGCCCCTTGAAGCTATACAAAAGATTCTCCATTTGTCACTGTGGGAAATGACAGATAATGTCTAACCTTGAGGACTCAGGATACAGTTTAGCAGTCAGAGGTGAGGTTGAGATACTCCTGAGTGATTTAGGGAAAGTTAAGGCCAAACCTATGCCTGACAAGGGCATGATATGACTTAGCAGGTTTCAACTAAGGAAAGACAGATGGCTCAAAAACAAAATAAAACAGATTAAAAATTAATTAAGGTGTCTACTTCACAGGTCAGCCAGTATATATGGGTATCTTTATCTTTTTTGCAGATGTTTTAAAAATCTTTGTTTTGGGGTTTTATGTTTTGGGTTTGTTTCATTTGTTTGTTTGTTTGTTTGTTGGTAGACATATTAGGAATACATTAGTAGACCCACCTCAGAGTGCCAACAGTTATGACAGAGACAGATGTCATCGACTGTTTTCTTCCAAGTGTTAAAATAAGCACTTGGGTTAGGAAGGTAGAAGATTTGACAACTGTGGGTTCTATCCAGAATTTTTATTATCTTTCTTGAGTGCCGTTCATACTCTTCAGAACTGTTAGCACCCTGTGGTGCTGACATAATATGTCCCTTTTGAGGCTTTGCTTTTTCTGACTAGGCTTCAAACCAAAGACTTGTAGCAGCTTTATTTGCATAAATAGATACCAATGTGTCATTTTTGTCTTTTTTACTACTTTTTTTTTAAAAAAATCCTTCAATTATAACCACGGTCACAGACACATGTATACTAATTTTTTTGACTGATTATGCTTACACACAGCCTCTTCTTCCCATGTCAATGATCTCCTCTGTCATAACATGCAGGTTAAGGACCCAAGTTGAAGGAAAGAAGGCTTTCTAAAGTGCTTCTGCTTCTATAACTCTCTTTGGTAGGATGCCAAATAATAGAACATAATCTTTTCTCCAAATCATTCCAACCAGCCCACATACAATCAATTCTGACACTCGGCATCTAGCTCTTCCCCGCCTCCCCCCACCTAGCTTTACTGATGGATAATTGACAAAATTGTAAGATAATTAAGTATAAAACATGATGATTTGATATGTTTACATTGTGAAAGAATTCTTCCACATCGAGTCAACACATTACTTACCTCACATATTTACCCCTAATTTTTGATAAACTTAAGTTCTACTTTCTTAGCAAATTTCAATTATATAATACAATGTTATCAACTATAGTTACTATGTGATACATTATATCCTCAGACTTTATTTATTTTATAATGGAAAGTTTGTACTCTTTTACCAATCTTTCCCTACTCTCCCCTTTCCCCAAGATAGAGATAGATAGATCACATTTTCTTGATTCATTTATACTCTGAGAGACACTTAGATTGTTTTGATACTTTATATTGTGATAATGCTGCAGTGAATAGGGAGTACAGATATCTCTTCAAAATAATGGTTTCATTTCTTTTGGTATATACCCAGAAGTGGGATTGCTGAATCATATGGTAGTTCCAGTTTTAATTTCTTGAGGAAACTTTATACTGTTTTCCATAGTGGCTGTACTAGTTTACTTTCCCACCAACAGAGTAAAATGTTCCCTTTTCTCCACATCCTCTCTAACATTTGTTATTTCTTGTCTTTTTGATAATAGTCATTCTAACAGGTGTGAATGATATCTCATTGCGATTTTGATTTGCATTTCTGTGATGATCAGGGAGGTTGAGCATCTTTTTATGTACTTATCCATTTGTATGTCTTCTTTGAAATACCTATTCAGGTCTTTTGCCCATTTTTAATTGGGTTATTTGTCCTTTGCTATTGAGTTGTATGAGTTTCTTGTATATTTTGGATATCAGCTTCTTATTGGCTATGTGGTTTGCAGATATTCCCTCCCATACCAGAGGTTGCCTTTTAATTTTGTTAAGAAGTTTTTTTAGTTCGATGTATTCCAACTTGTTTATTTTTGCTTTTGTTGCTTTTGCTTTTTTGTGTCAAATCCAAAAAAACACTGCCAAGACTGATGTCAAGGAGCTTATTCTCTAGGTTTTTTTCAAAGAGTTTTATGATTTCAGGTTTTACATTCAAATCTGTAATCCATTTTCAGTTTATTTTTATGTATGGTGTAAGATAGGGGTCCAGTTTAATTCTTTTGCATGTAGCAATCCAATTTTCTCTGTGCCACTTGTTTAAGAGACTGTTATTTTCCCCATTGTATGTTCTGGGCTCCTTTGTCAAAAACTTAATTGACCATATGTAAATGGGATTATTTCTGGGCTCCCTGTTTTGTTCCATGGATCTATGTATCTGTTTTTATACTAGTATCTTACTGTGTGGATCACTATAGTTTTGTAATATAGTTGAAATCAGGAAGTGTGATGCCTCGAGTTTTGTTCTTTCTCATGAACATTGCTTTAGCTACTCAAAGTCTTTTGTGGTTTCATACAAATTTTAGGATTGTTTGGCCTATTTCTTTGAAAAACACCATTGAACTTTGATAGGAATTGTTTTGAGTCTGTAGATCACTTTCGATCTTAACTGTAGTGTAAGATGCCAATTTTAAAGATGATGGGAGAATAATATTGCTGCAAGATTTAAATGAACCATTTAAATTAAAAAATTATTGAGAGTTCTGTAGAGCTAACATATAGTTGATATTTTGTTTCTTGATCATAAAATGAATTTTTTGTCTGTTTTTTAATATTAAGGACTGTTACAACTTTAATAACGTGCAAGCTTTTCTCTCCTCTTTCCTACTGCCCAATACGTTGTGCCAAGCCTGCCCTACTGCATGTGTTTTTCTCTGCATTAAAAGTATTACAGGCTATATTTATAATAGTAATTATATTTATAAAAAAATCTTGTTAACTCTGAAGTTCGACAGCTGTCAGCCTACATTCAACATTGTTCTGTGAAACATCTGAGGGAGGGCTCAATATTAGGCATTTAATGCTTCGTATAAAAGATTTATACAGTTTTTATCAAGCCATTTAATTTGGTTTCTAAGTTAGAATTTCACTTCTTTTAAATCACAAATTCTTCAAGGTCTTGTAATTATTAATGAATAAACATACATGTAGAGATATTATCTTTTCCATTGTCAGATATGTTTGGGGAATTGCAGTCAAAAAGAGCACTAAATTTATATTGCTTTTCAGCTTATAGCGTAATTTACATTTCTCGTCTGTTGTAATTTAATAGATGCTCCAAGTACTATAATCAACTCAACATACTTGCTGCAACTGGCTACCTTTAAATAAATACATACCCCAATGTAAATATTTATGTATATGTCTGATACCTTCCCACTGTTCTCATGGGAAAAGACTACGGCAAAATTCATCTTGATGTCCCTGGTGCCTAGCAGGATGATAAGCACAGGGCAAGTATGCAATCAATGTTTGTTGAATAAATAAATCTATTTTAAAGCAATCCTATGCTTTTGAAAATGGCATATATAAGATTTGAAGTATAATTGCCCGAGTTTATTTGGTTTTCAGAAGCACTCTTGTATTACCCCATTTATTTGGGGGGTGGGGGGATCTATTTACTGATTGTATGTTGAAACACAATTCTCCAATTTATTTGTAAAATGTTTTCCTGTCTACCTTCCTTTCTTCATTATTACAACTACAAATAATCTATGATTATTGAAATCTGGCCAGGACAATAATCTATACATCCATTCCCACCTAAAATGGAGAAAGCCATCTGTCTTGATTTAAAATAGCTACCATTCCAATCTGCTGCCATCTATCATTTTCTTCATTGCCATTAAAGAGACTCTTTGAGCAGTAGTGTCTATTTTATTGTGGCATTCAAAAGGAGCAAAAAGCCAACTGTAACAATCTCTTGCTTTTATAACGAATAGCCATATTGATCTGCCTTACATAACAAAACCCTCTTATTCAATGGCAACTTTTTGTTTTCCAGATCCACACTAACATTAGTGTTGCATTTGACAGGACAATCACATTTTCAATTGGCATCATTTTGCTGTTCAAGCTTTGTGCAGAATTTTTTCCTAACATGAGTCATTTTGAATGTTTACTTCCTGCCAAAGAAATACAATCTCATTGTCTGAGAATTTACTCAGCAGACAGACTATAGAACAGAGGAAATATCAGCCCTGCACAGTGTTTTTCATGCTTAAAATGTAGCCCAGGAGTCTACAAATAAATAAAACAGCAGGCATAGTGTACCAGTCATAATATAGTCAACAATAGCTCAAAATCCTGAGAACATAGTTTATTTTAAATAGTCAACTCTCAGTTGTTCCTAGTAATGGGAGGCAAGGATGAGCATGGCTCATTGAATTGAGAATATAATTTTAAAAGACTCATGTTTGCCATTAGTTTGAAATGTTTTCCTACTCAATATTATTTTTCTGTAGTTATTTTCAAAAAAGAAAAATAACGTTTTAGCGTTTGCGTTCTTCACTGGTATAAACTTTAAATCTAAGACTTAAAATTAGTAGTTAAAGAAATAATCAGAGTAGAAATAGCATGGGCCAAAAAATGCAACAGAGGGATAAGAGGAGCACCACTTTAGGTTGATCAAGCCAATTTCCAATTTAAATAATGATATTAGTTTCCTATTGCTGTTATAACAAATTACCTCACACTAAGTGGCTTAAACAATACAAAATTATTATCTTACAGTTCTAGAGGTCAGAAGTCTTACATGAGTTTCATTTGGATAAAATCAGTGTTGAAAGCCCTACATTTATTACTGAGGTTCTAGGGGAAGAGTATGTTTTTTTGTCTTTTCCAACCTCCAGTGGCAGCCCATATACCTTGGCTCATGGTCCTTTTCTCCATCTTTATAGCTAACAACAGTGGGTTGAGTCCTTCTCACATAGCATTATTATGACCTCTTCTTCTGCTCCCCTTTTATCTTTTAGGAACTTTTGATTATATCAGGACAACCCAGATAATTCAGGATAGTCTCCCTATTTTATGGTCTTCTGATTAGCAACATTAATTCCATCTGCAACCTTGATTTCCTTTGCCAGTTAGTCTAACATTTTCACAAGTTCTAAGGATTAGGACATGGATATCCTTGGAGTCCATTATTGTACCTATCACAATAATATAATAAAAGTCACATTAAACCATGAATGTACTTTTTCTTTTATCTTTCTAATGTATTACCTTATCACTAGTTGGCTCCTATCATTCATCTAGCTATAGAGGAGATTAGAAATTTTAAAGAATGATAAAGGAAGGCTTTTTAAAAATCCAGCTTCTGGTATCAAACATTGAAACCATTGCAAAGAGTTTTAAAATAAAATTTGCCTCTGCTTTTAGTATATCAAAGTCTAAGTCTAGAAAAACTAGCCCAAAGGGTTTTCTTCTTACAAGAAGACATTCCTTCTGCCTATGGCAGAAAAGCCATGAGATTTGTTGCTACAGAGTAGAAGTGTATGAAATGGTAGTCATTAACGAAAAGTTAACCATTCTTCAGACCCAAATGAGATCTGGAAAAAAGGAAAAGATAAGATGCATAAGTGTGGGGAGAAGGTAGTAAGAAGGCTATAAGGAGCCAAGTCAAATGTTGTCAGCCAGCAAGTACTACTGACTTCTGAAAAAGTTTGCAAGAGGACAAGAATTTGAATCACATCTACCCCCGGTGTTCATGAGATATGATCTATTGGCAAGAACACCCAGGGTACACTGCACTTAAGGATTCTGCTCTGACAAGAAATTTCGTAATACACATTCTTCCCTACAGACTTAATATCACCAAAGTGGAGGAGACTAAGGGAAGAGGAAGCCAAAGAGACTGAGCATTTTATCCAGAAGAAATTGAGCATTACACAAAAGGATTCATTCGATTGTCATAACAGACTATATTTTCAATTAAACACTGCTAAAGAATATATGGGGCTTGTCACAAAACATGAAATTAATTAGGGACAAAACAATAACAAGAAACAGATTTCTGGTCGCATTACATTCAGATGTGCAGAGAAAAATGAATTTTACATTCCTACCTACTGGTTATGAGAAAAAGTAGAGGAGGGGAAATTTTAATTTTAGACCTATTCACTAAAACTTATCCTGTTTTGATAGTATAAGCAATTTCTCTTGGGAGAATAAAATTCAACTTCTGTGGGTTCTCGTTTCTCAATCTTCCAGTCATCTTCTTAGCTTCTTCTTAAGATTATGTCTATACTAGCGACGGAGAAACAAATTACCATACTTGTTCATTTGTTCTCCAGAAAAACAGCCTATCTCCCCAAACTGCAGGGTGCTCTACTGGTCTCTGATTCTGTAGTCTGTGCTTGGTTACTTTGCAGTTTATACCTTTGACTAAAATAATGCTCATGGGAAGCAGTAGCTGTATCTCTCTTTTTGAGTCCTCTTCCCCATCAGATTCTAATGACCTCAAGTACTTGAGCCTCTCCTTATCTTCCATACAGGTTCTGTGGCCAGAACCCCAGTATCTATGACAGAATGAGGATTTTCTGATTACAGTAGACCTATGGCAAGTTCACTGCCTTTAAACTATATTATGACAATGATCTTGGATTAACTTCTCTCATAGTGATTTCCCTTTCTTTGGGTATGGCTGGAATTAAGAGAAGTACCGGAGTGCTAACTAAAGGCCTTTTGTCTCTGACCATACAGTTCCACTTTTTAACTAGTTTTATATGTAGCAAGTTGGTGCTCAATGCAATACACAGAAGTCTTCTCCAAAGTCTTAAATAAGGAGCAAAGAAAGAGCCTTCTTGGATTTTCTCTCATTTACCCATAGACTTTATCTTCGATGAAGAAAATAGGAACACAAATCTACTACTACTCCATTTTCCTCTTTCTGTTACTTCTTTTTCCCACTGTCTCACAAGAACTTTAACTTAAATGGCTTTTTTTTTTCAAGCATCATCCTCTTGACTTAAGCTTAATAACAAGAAGAGTCTCTTAAATTAAATTGCAAGTGATGGCAACCAACTCAAAAACCTAAGCAAATTGGGTGCTCAGAGAAGGGTTAAACCATCAGTTAATAGGATGGAAAGTATGTAATTGAACATCATGAACTACTCTAAATAGATCATTGAACTCTGCGGGGTCTTCTTCTCTCTCATTTCTTCCCCCTCCCTACTATTATATTTTTCCTTCCCAATAATGTCAGTGAGTTCTTGATCAGTGTAAGCCATGTTCCACCACATGCTGGGGAATATGACATCTATCCTATTCACCATGATCATCATACTGGGAAACACAACCTCCTTCACTCAGCATCTGAGTTTTATATTTTACAGTGCTACCAGGAAAGACTGATTCACAGCTCCATTTTAAAACCTAAGAAATATGTACTGATCTGACTTTGATTAAATGTCCATGACAGGATTAATCAAATGTGGCTTAGGAGAAAGGTCAGATAAGAACATGACTATCAGGGATTCATCCCTCTTTTAATATAGAGTGATTCCCAGAGAGGGTGGAATCACTATGAGAGAAGTTAACCCAAGATTACTGATATCATTTAAGATTCTGGGTGCCCTTGGTCCCATTTCCCTTGTGGAATTCAAATGACCTTGTGAAAATTTTGCTCCTTCCAAAATGTTTAACTTATATTCCTATTTACAGAAGAAAATAAACAGCTGATGCAATAGAATTCTAGTGAACTTTCCTCACCTCCCATTTTCCAGCCAAATATGATTACAGGTCAGTAGGGCAATTCATCAATGAGAATTGTTCCAGATGGTCAGAATGAAGCAGAGGGCTCCCAGGAGGAATCACCCTTGGGATACTTTATTATCTTGACTCGAGTGCCTTAGAATTGTGGAATTACAAGAATGAGATTTCCTTAGAATTTTCACTATTTAGTGTAATAGACAGTGGAGAAAGTTGTTCCAGATCATCATACCTTTGTTTTCTTAAGTCAGATGACTTTCTTAGTTACTTAAAAAATCTTTTGAATTCATTATATTTGCATGGATAAATAATTCTCAGTCCTGGAACAGGAATATTTTTAAAATATATAGAGATTGTCTTATCCTCACCCAACACCAAATTAAGTTAGAATAGTTAGTGATTGAGGCACAAGGAATTACTGTAATTTAACAATGCAAATTTTTAAACAAATGTTAACAATATATAACTAAGGGTGAGAAACAGGTATGGATTTTCCTTTAGGTTCTAGTTCTTCAGAACATAGCTTTAGAGCTAACATACTAGATTCTATTTTTCTGTGCATTGCTAATGGTAATTTTTCAGAGCTGGTAGGACATTAGTAATTTCCAGATTGTGTTCAACATAAGGTGCCTTTATTATTTTTAATTTGATACATAACAGTACCCTTCAGTTTTTCATATGACATATTTCAGAAGTTAAGGCAATCTGATTGCAACTTCGAACACCATTTATTGTAAACTATTTCTTGAATATCCTGATTAGCTGGACAGATTCCCTTTCTTCCTCACTATTCTAATAAGCAATCCTCCCGAAAAGTACTGATCACAGAAGAACTTTCCTTTTTTGATTGCCATTGCTAATGTTATATCTACTACTGAGAATGGAAGATGATTGCACATATCTTGGATTTCTGTTTATAGCATATATTTTAATAAGTTTATGGGAGACATAGTAGGTGCACCAGAAATTATTGAATGAGTAGTTTAATGATTGATATATGTCAATATTGAAATTATTTTGGGATAAAGAAATTTGATTGCTTGAAGGTATTTTTGTATATATTGTTTTCTATTTGTGTAGATCTATTTGAATTAGATGGTAAAATAGTATCTGAATACAGTTGCTGACTGACATTCTGCCAGTTTTCATACCTCTAAAACAGTGATTCCCCCCAAATTACAGTAGAAGCTCTTCTGCTTTCCTTATACTATTGCTGCTCTCTTTTCTTCTACTCTATATCAAGAGTTGTATTATCTCAGAACTTTCCTGTTGGAAAAAAGATTGAGTTGTAGATGTGGATGTTAGTACACATTTTAAAGGTAGTTAGTTGTGTTACTTTGTACTGGTTACTTTGGTAGTTAGTTGTGTTACTTTGTACTGGTTAGGTTACTTTGGTTACCTAAGCAATTAGATCTCAATTTCTAATTGTTAACTAGAAAGAATGTACAAGTTGATTGCTAATTCTAGAAGTCAGAATGGATTTGGTAGTACAGCAGGCACAGCCAGCATCAAAATATGATGCAATGTTTCTTTGCAAGGGAGAGAAAGACAGATCATCGTACCATGCCATAAAGCCAGTGAGGAGAGCTAAAAATTCAGAAACTAGCAGAATATTAAAAAAGAAGATTGTAAAGAAAAAATAGTACTAGTAAAGATCAAATAAGATCAAGTACTAATATTAAGATTAGGCAAAGGCCCCGGTATTGTAATGTGGCTAGATCTGGAGACAGACATGAACGAACAAGATTTTGCCCTTAGAGTGCCTTTTATTTTGATATGGTCAATTTACATGCAGGAAAGTGTACAAATTTCGAGTATACTGCTAGGTTTATTTTTAAATGTATATGTTTCTATTTACCCATTTAAGCATCACTAAGCCCAAAATTTCACCTCAGGAGCTTCCCTCATGTTCCTTAGTAGTCAATAGTACGCCCTCCCCAGAGTTAATGACTGTTCTGAGTTCCATCATTATAGATTAGTTTTCCAGGTTCTTAAATTTTATATAAATGAAACCATACAGCATGTATTCTTTTGTGTCTGGATTTTTTCATTCAACATAATTTTTTGAGCTTTTTTCATGTTGTTTATAATGGTAGTTTGTACGTTTTTATTGACAAGTTGTAGTCTATTGTATAAGTATCTAGAATTTGTTTATCTATTCTCTTGTTGGTATAGATTTGAGTTGTTTTCATTTTTTGACTATTAGTTCTGAATAAAGCTGCTTTGAAGCTTTATGGGAGATATGCATTATTTCTCTTGAATAGGAGTGGGAAGGCTGGCACAGTTGCTAGCTTATGTTTAGCTTTAATAGATTCAGCCAAATCATTTTCCAAAGTGATTGGCCAAATGTACATTTCCACTATCAATGTATGACAGTTTTAATTATTCAGTTGTCTTGCCATTATTCATGTCTTTCAGTATTTTTCATGTTAACCTTCTAGTGGATGTGTAGTGCTTTAATTATGGTTTTATTTGCAGTTCCCTGGTGACTAATGATGTTAACCACCTTGTCAATGTTTACTGGCCATTTGGATATCTTCTTTTTGTGTACTGTCAGTTCAGGTCTTCTTTCCATCATTTTAAATTGCTCTTCATGTTTTTCTTGATTCGTAGTATTTCTTTTTTTCATATATGCTGGATTCAAGTCATTTGTCAGTTTACCATCTCTCTGTTTGTGTCTTGCATATTTGCATCCTTAGTGAAGTCTTTTGCTCATCAGAAGTGCTTTAGTTTAGTGGTCTCATCTATACATATTTACTTTAATGTTCTGTTTCAGAAATTTTTACCTACCTAATATTCTAATGATATTCCTATGTTTTCTTCTATAAGCTTTATTATTTTCACTTTTATATCTATGGTTCAGTTAATTTTTGTGTATGGTATGTGGTAGAGGTCAAGACATCTATTTTTCCATATGGGCATCTATTTGCTCCAGCATCATTGCTTGAAAAGACCACTCCTGCCCCCTGACCCACACTGAAGTGTTACGGTACATTGGTAAAAAGTCAACTTACCCTATACATGTGGATCTATTTCTGTACTTACTGTTCCGTTCCTTTGGTCTATTTGCCTATCTACATGTCAATATCACTGTCATTATTGTAGCTCTTTAATATTAGAATCTAGCGAACTTCCTCAACTTAGTTCTTCTTCATCGAGATTATCTTGGCTATACCAATCCTGTATGTTTGCATTTAATTTTACAGAATCAGTTTAATACAGACACACATACACATACACACAAACACAGGCGCACATACATGCACACACATTCTGGAATTTTAATTAATATACATTAAAACTACAATTTAGGGTAAATTGATATCTAAAATACATTAAATCTATATATTAAGTTAGGGAGAATTGTTACCTAGAAATATTCAATTTTTAATTTTTTTTTCTTTATTGAGGTATAATTGACATATTAATTTCAGGTGTATGACATAAAGATTCAGTATTTGTATATATAGAGAAATAATCTTCATGATGTCTAGTTAACATTTATTATCATACATAGTTACAAATTTATTTTCCTTGTAATGAGAACTTTTAAGATTTACTCTTTTAGCAACTTTCAAATATGCATTACAGCTCATTTACCATAGTCACCATATTGTACATTAAATCCTCATGATTCATTTTTTTTAGTCACTGAAAATTTGTACCTTTTGACCCCCTTCACCCATTTGGATCACTCCTCACACCCCCACCCTGCCTCTGGCAACCACTAATCTGTTCTTTGTATCTATGATCTCTGGGTTTTTTTTCTTTTTCTTTTTCTTAGATTCCATGTATAAGTGAGATCATGCAGTATTTGTCTTTGTCTGACTTATTTCACTGAGCATAATGCCTTCAAAGCTCATCCAAATTGTCATAAAAGGCAGGATTTTACCCTTTTTTTATGTTTTTTTTTTAATATACACAGCGGACTATTATATATATATATGTATACATATATATATGTACATGGTGGACTATTATATATACATACATATTATATATATTCAGAAGTGGAATTGCTAGATCATATGGTAGTTCTATTTTTAATTTTTTAAGGAACTTCCATACTCTTTTCCATAGTGGCTGCACCAATTTATACTCCACCAACAGTGCACAAGCGTTCCCTTTTCTTCACATCTTTGCCAACACTTGTTATTTCTAGTTTTTTTGATAAAGCCATTCTAACAGATGTGAGTTGATATCTTACTGTGGTTTTGATTTCCATCTCCCTAATGATTAATGATGCTGAGTTATCTTTTCATGTATCTTTTGGCCATTTATATGTCTTCTTTGGAAAAATGTCTATTTAGAACTTCTGATCATTTAAAAAATGTTTTTGTCTTTTTGCTATTGAGCTGAATGAGTTCTTTACATGTTCTGAATATTAACCTCTTATCAGATATATCATTGGCAGTTATTTTCTCCAATTTACTAGGATGCTTTTTCATTTTGTTGATGTTTTTATTTTCTGTGCAGAAGATTTTTAGTTTGACATAGTCCCACTTGTTTATTTTTGCTTTTGTTACTTTTGATTTTGGTGCCAGAATAAAAAATATCATCACTAAGACCTATGTCAAGGAGCTTATCGCCTATGTTTTCTTCTAGGAGTTTTATGGTTTCAGGTCTTACCTTTGAGCCTTTAATTCATCTTGAGTTAATTTTTATGTATGGTATATTACAGTGGTCTAGTTTCATTCTTTTGCATGTGACTGACCAGTTTTCCGAGCACAATTTATTGAAGAGACTGTCTTTTCCCTTAATATAAAACATCTCTAGTTACTACTTAAGTTCTTTTAAAATTTCTCTCAATAATATTTTATATTTTTCAGTGTAGGGATCTAATATATTATTTGTCAGATTTACTTCTATATGTTTGCTATTTCAGAACCTATATGTGAATGTTATTTTTAAATTTTATCACGTTAACTATTTTAGTGTTGTTTTAAACATAAATTCCTTTGTTCAAAATGAAAAAAAATTACCTTTTGTCTTATTGCAAACATAATACATGTTTATTGTAGAAATTTTGAAATACACAGAAATGTGGGGACAGATCTTAAGGCGACCCCTAATAATCTCTGCCTTCTAGTATTCACCCCCTTGAATGAGGGCAGGACCTCTGATTTGCTGCTGCTGCTTCTGTCATTCTCTGACTTATAGTTTCCTTTCTTCTCTTAAATGTATTTCCAATCTCTCCTATAAACATCCCTATGAGTGCTAATGCAAGACCATTCAAGCAAATACTCTCTAAACATTTGCTCAATCTCTAATTTGTATTGGCATAGAGAACCTAATATATATACTTCCTTCAAATTTTTTTAAACTACAGTTGACACACAATATTATATTAGTTTCAGGTGTACAACATAGTGATTAGACATTTATATAACCTATGAAGTGATCACCCCATTAAGTTTAGTATGCATCTGATACCATATGTAGCAATTTGCTTTGAATCAATAGAATGTGGCAAAAAAAGGATGTTGCTTCCATGATTATGTCAATTATATATCTGAATCTAACTTGCTAAAACACTAGAGTCTCTGTTGCTTGCTTAATTTTAAAAGAAGCAAGCTACTATGAAGTTATATTGGAGAAGCCCAAGTGGCAAGGAACTAACTGTATGCAGCCTCAAAGAGCTAAGGATGGCCTTTAGCAAACCTAACATCTTCACTTCTTCTGCTGCAAGACAATGAACTTTGCCAACAAGCTAAAGGATCTTGAAAGTGGATTTTTCCCCCAGATGAGCTTCAGATGAGAATGCAGTCCTGGCTAGCATACTGATTACAGCCTGCTAAGACCTGGAAGCAGAGAACCTAGTTAAGTCATACCCAGACTTCTGACCTGCAGAAACTGTGAAATAATAAATCTGTGTTGCTTTGAGCTGCTAATTTTGTAGTAATTTTTTGTCTACCAATGAAAAATGAACACATAACATACAAATAAAGTATAAACATTAATTTGGTCTCTTGTAAGGCCCTCACCTTTGTCATCTGTGGCCACACCTTTTGCCAGTTTCCATTTTAAAATGCGTAAATTGTGTGTGGATGCTTCAAAAGTCAGCATTTCTCAAATATGAGATAACAAATAAACATCTCCCTGATTCAGAGGGTGAATCTGGCACTTTTCCTAATTTACAAAGTATCACCTTAGGATACTCTCAGAGGAGTTCAATTATAATCAAGGACACGAATGACCCTGAAACTCTTATTGAAATTCATTATGAAATGTTAAAAAATGTTTAATAGATCATAACAGGAACTATTTTATTCAGGAAATGAGTCTGTAATGTGGGAAAATAGTGATTACATAATGTTCTAAGAAAAAAATACAGTATCTAAAATATATTTTCAACTGTGAAAAATAGATTAATAGGCCAATATATAAATAGATGACTAGCAGATAGAAGTATAGATAGCTAGACAGAGAGATGAACTAGAAAGAATATTAAAATGGTAACAATATTTGTATCTGAGTCTTAGAATATTGGGGCTTTTTGAGTGATTTTTATACTATTCTTTATTCCTGTCTTTTCAAAAATCTTTGCATGTATTTCTTTTATTCCAAAATAAAAAAAAAAGTCTGAAAAATGATCAACAGAACAAGTATTCTATAAAAAGAAGAGGAAATCATGAAAACATGTTATATCATGTTTAACATGAAAACATGTTAAAGTTATATCAGGGCAATTAAATATCTTGCTTTGAGAAGAGAATCTTGCCAAATATTTTTACCTTTTGATATCAGAAGATATTACTAGAAGATACTACTAATTACATGGCATTAGCCTAGCGATAAAGATATAATAAAGGAACAATAATAAAACATATTTTTCTGATTCTGTTCTCTGTCTTCTCTGTGAAAATTCTAGCTCTTCAAGTTTCTCCCAGTTAACTCTGAAATTTTCCAGAAACAATACATTTATTCTTTTTAACAGTGAATAGGCACTACCATCCTCAGCTTGCTGTATCTATGTCAGCAAATGAGGCGATCAATGCTGCTACAAAACTGTCTAGCTCTAGCAAAGCTTCCAAAGCTGCTCGAAGGCCCCATGGAGGTGTCAGAGCCAAATCTCTCTTCATATTACTTCTGTTCTATATGAAACTGCTCTCGCTCAGCCCAGGCTTATAAAATTCTTGATGCTGTGGGCATTTTGGAATCCTAGGACAAGGATAACTTTAGGAGTCATGTAAAGATCCCTTCAACAATATTGTCTTAAATGTGTATAGCCTTTTGAAAATATACAGCTTATTTTCACAGATGTCTCACTTTCTTTTTATAAAAAACTTTAAAAGGCACAAAAATAGATTGCCTAATATTATTATTTCCATCCATTTATAAGCAAAGGGAGGTCCTTTAAATTGTAGTCAGGTCCAAAGACACATACCTCATAAGCAGTAGAGCCTGAACTCAAATAAGCTGTCAAGTCCAGAAGTGTTCATTACAACTTTTCATAAAAATATTCTACAACCTAGCTATAAGCATCAAATTCTATGTATTATTTAAAGACCATCATGTTATACATATTTCATAAACTGGTACTGATAAACAATTCCTAAGAGGAGACAGGAAATTTCAAAGTCATTACTTTCAAAATATGATCTCTTCATTAAAAAGTTCTGTTTTTCACTTGTATTACAAAAGATATATCAGTGTCAGGTATTTTTAAAATGCAAAATAAATGCCTTGAAGAGGGACTCTTTTGAATATTAAGTCCTACAGCATTAACCAAATTGCTGGCATGTGTTAAAAAATAATTAACAACATCAAAATATTACCAATTAAATTGAAATTCTCAAACGGTGTCTCTTGTGTTAGTAATGAAAACATCAAAATATAAATGAATCATCAGGAATACTATCTAAGGAAAGGTGAATAAAATTAAATCATGCTTTCATTAAATTTGAATTCGATACCATCAAATACAAATAATGGTTATCAGAACAAGTAAATACTTTTAATCGAAATATTCTAAAAGAAACTTTGTTTCTTTCGTTATTCAGAATAAAAACATTTTTTCTTCAGGATTCACATGAGAAAACAAAAAAGCATATAATTTAGATCTATCGTATTGTTTTCTCTTATCTTAAAAAGTAAAATAAAAGATAATTTAGATGATATATAATTCATTTTTAACTTTAAACATAGTAACTCAAAACATAAAAATTTAAAAGATAGCCAAAACATTCAAAGTTAAAGACTTTTTGAAGACTGTCAAAAATGCCTCTGCTTTCTCTTCACTATGTCCTTTCTCTGATCTGAAGATTCTTTTGGTCTCACTTTAGAGCCTGTTTGGAAATATTACTGCCTTCGTAGGATCAGGCAGAGTATTGAGCCTTTTTAATAGTGGACATTTAGAGGTTTGGGTCATCGTGTCCTTCTATACACTTCTTATAGCAAACAATACCCTTCTATTTCAGTTCATGTTAGGGTAGATACAATGGGATTCCACTTCTGAAGTGGAACAGGTAAGTAACTCAGTATGGTTGTCCTATGTCATAGTGACTGTCTAGTGGTAGGCCAATCAGAATGATGTGCACCTTGTATGGAAACAACCAAGATTAGAATTTTTGAAAGTCTTTCATTTGAGTCTCTTTTTCAGCTTTTATCCAGCTGCTACTCCAAGAGACGAGCTGGGTCACTGACACGATCTTTAGCCTGGACTTTTCTATCAGGATGATTTTCCTCTAGAGTACAGATTCCTCTTCCATATTGGCTTTGGTTTCATGTCCAGTTCAATTATTTCCAGTTTAGAAATAGCCTTCAGCAGGAATTCTCACACTCTAAATGTCCTGATGTATATAATTGAGTAAAATGGCAAATAATGAAAAGTGAAATATAGGTGGTGGCAGCCTTTTCTCTTTGACCCTCTGATTTTTTTTCAACCAAAAAAATGAATAATTGGTACAATTAAGGTTGGCATGAAATTTACTGATTTTTTAAACCACATTTTAATCTTTAATTTTTCTTTCCTACACTCTTTTAGTTATTGATTTTAATGTGTTTTTATTTTCTTTTGGTTCAAATTAATGTATACTACTAATGATTATTTTTTCAAAGTATATGTATTTTTAAAAACTGTCATTATTCTGTCCATATGTCCTTCAGAAAAAGAACAATTACAGTTTTTTATGTTTTTGGTCAGATATCCAAAGCAAATAATTGTACTTTCCATCCATAAAGTTATCTGGCAAAAGTCAATTTGAGGTGGCCATCTGGGAATCTAAACAAAAAAATCTTTATATCTGTGACAGTGGTACAAGCTGCCAGCACAATAGCAATTATGAAATCTGGGATGGTCATTACATTTCATTCCTTCTCAGAAACAGATGCCTTATAGGAGAGATAATGGGAGTTAATATTCATGCCATAGGAGAGGTGGGACCAAGAGGTGTTTTTGATAATCATGGCCATGTCAACTGCAAGTTATAGAAGCCTAACTCAAACATAAAAAATTTAAGTTAAAAAAAAGTATATTCGACCATGTACCCGGGATCAAAAATAATATTAACACGTATTTAGTACACACTAGTGTTTTATATGTTTTAACTAATCTTATCTTCACAAAAATCCATATGACCCGGTGTTATTACTGTTATCACCATTCTCCTCCTTTTCATTTTGCCATAGAGACATTAAGTAATGTGAATGGGGCACAACAGCTATTAAGCGGCAGAACTGGGATTTCTTTGCAGGCAGCTTGGCTGCAGATATCACATACTGAATAATCAGGCTAGAAGGCCTCAATGCTTCCAGTTCCTGAGGGAACTCTCAAGAACCGCTATGGGACCTGCAACCAAACACTCGACAGCAGGACTCCCTTGGTTCATCTCATCAACGCTGCCTATCTCTGCTTCTCTCCCTTTGTCGACTATATTCTCTTTTATTTAGACAAGCTTTTTGGTCTAGCAAGAACCCCCTCCTTCAGGAGCCTCAGGTTACTGATTGAAAGCAATAAAAGATTGGATCTGAGTGACCTGCCCACTTCTATGGCTTGGAGCAAATTACCTGAGGAAAGAGTATTAGAAAGCCTGCTGGACAGACAAAAACAAGCAGCTCTCCATTCCCCTGTAGTTCTCATCTGCAAAAGTTAAAGAGGTTTTGCTCTGGGTTTTGTTTTTTGTTTTTTTTTAAGTGAATTTTGCCATTCTTACAGCATAAAAATATGACTGTATGTCTCACATAGATTTCAAAACCCATAATAGGATGTTCTAATGATTAGTTATTCTAGGAAGGTAGTTTAGGATCTATTGAGCTTTTTGAGTCCCATGGAAAGTTCTGAGAGCTTGAGGAAAACTTTGGCTCAAAATAAGAACAAAACATAAAATATGTAAATATCTAATTAAATGTTAATAAAAGTAACCTATTGGAAATATAACTTAGTCCAACTCAACACATATATAGGTGGATTTTAATAGGTTTGGTATAAAGAAGACTGAGTTCTTCAGAAGTCTAAATGCTTTGGGGCACTAAATATGGCACTGCTCTTCTAATGTGACTCTTAGAGGAGCAGATATCCAAAGGGGCTGGAAAAAAGTGAACATCATCACCATCCTATGAATTTCACTTCCCACCTTGGTCTATGTCACCTCAAAACAAATGGAGCTATTTAAACTTTCGTTATCTAAGGTGTCTGCCAACATTCTCACAAATGAGAAACTCTTCATCTAGTGTTTACTCAAAAGTGTAAAAAATGATGATTATGATTTATAGAGCTATTAAGTGTATTTATGTATTTTAAATGAAAGTTCTTGAACTAAAAATAAAGTATCTTGATTATTGTGGTTAGACTTAGAATTATAAATGATTCTGCAGTGTTTAAGAAAAACCTAATATTGAAAATGATTAATTGTTCTTTAGTTGTAAGATATGTTATTTTATAAGAGCCCACTGTCCTTAGGCTACTAACCAGACAAACCATCTATTTGCTTATCGTTTTTCATACTTTACTTAGTCAAGGAGAATCTCCTTTCCTTTTATTGTGATGCTTTATTTTATTACTCTGTTGCAGAGTTTTTATGTGTAACCTAGATAGCTCCTGTTTTAACTTAGGTTTCTGCTTCTCAGTGCAGTTATGAAAACAACCAGGTATGCAGCAGTGATATGTGAAGTGACATGATATATGTGGCCCATTTTCAGAGGACATAATTTTACCCAAAGATTTGAGGGGATTTTTATAAATATACAAACTCATAAATTTTTATGGAGGTAGATAAGGGATTATTTTCTAAAAAGAGTAAAAATCGTGATTCTCATAAAAATATGAAAGGAATATGTGCCAAATATTTTATCTCATTAGTTAATGAGGGAATCAGTAAGATTTTACAATCACTTAAAGAATTCAAAGTACCACATATTGGTAGTCAGATAAAAAGTGCTTAAATTAATTTATATATATATGCAAAATTGGCCAATATTCAAAGGGCAATTACCAGATTCCACTGAATACAATTTGGATCTCTATGAGAAAATATTATTTTTATTGCTACCATTTATCTAAAACTTAGAGAGCTGTGAAGTAGCTCAAAAACAGTGAAAAGCACAATATCCCCCATGGAATCTGGTTAACGCTGAAGGGTTTGATAGATACCTTGTTTTCATTGGTCCATTTCAAATCTTTTGTAATTTTTATTGAAAAAATCTATCAATAAATAGATACAGATAAGGTAATCTATGTATTTTAAAGTAAAATGTCAAATGCCAATATTACATTAAATTTAATTATAAAATATGTGACATCTAAAGCATTTCTGACTTTTGGGCCATGATTATTGTATCATTTTTGATAATTCCTTTAAAACAGAGGTTTCTAACCTGGGATACATGGGCAGCACTTACTAATTTTCCATGGGAAGAAATTATTTGTTTTCATCAAAGTTTAGAACAGTGTTTGATACACAGTGGTTCGAAACCAGTCCTCTAGGGAGCACTTTGGAAGAAAATTCTGGGATATGGATTTACTTATCAAGTATTTCTTCAAATGTAGAATATATAGCAGTTCTACTTTCTTAGTTTAAAATTTCTTCATATACTTGAAAACAGAATCTTATTTTCAAAAAGAAAAAGGAAAAGGAAAATTTCTTTAATATTTTCTCATAGTATTTAGTTTTGACATTTGTGTTATTTATTTGATGACTTTCTGTTATTTTTAGTTTGTTTGTTTTTTTAAATTCTGCTCCCCCTTCACTTACTTAAGAATTATGTTTAGAAGTCTGTTGTGTGTTGGCAGAACATTATAATATTCACCTGTCTCAGCTTTAAGAAATGAAAGAAAAGGAGCTAAGAATTTTAGAGCGGATATGTCAAACCTAGTTTAGTTATCTCAGAAATGTTATTTTTATAATCCTTTCAACACTCCTTATGTGCTAAGAATTATTATCCTCATATTATAGATATTGAAGCTCAAAGGGATGGCACATTTGTGTGTCTGTACTTGTTCCCAGGTTTGTCTAACTCTGATATCTGTACACTTTTATCGCTATACCATGATGCCTCTTTAAACTTTCCATACTCAAATCTGCCAAGAGAAAGTTGTAAAAAACATTTAAAAAATCATATAGATGAATAGCGGGCCACATGTCAAAGATTTACTTACTTACTTAATTAATTAATTAATTAGTAAGTCAACAAAAAGACAAGATAGATGATTCCAAGAGGATCTGAAAAGCACAATTTTGTGTAGTCAATAAGTAAAGAAATACCAACATATAATTGTTAAATTGAAAACAAAACAGGTTATATCCTACTGGGAAATAAAATAATGACCTTTTGGAGTTATCTTTCCTACTAGTACTCTACCTTAAAAAATTATACCTCAGTTATTTTTTTGTTTTTTTGTTTGTTTTTTCTCTGCAGATTAATTTCAAACTTATAGTCATGTAAAACATCTGGGCCCTTGTTGGTAAAACAGAATTAGATCCTACAACAGAATTAGATGAAAGTTAAACAGGTTTATCAGCAAGTGCTCTAGTGTGATATTTAAAAATTAAAAATTTATCATTTTACTTATTTCCAATTTGAAATAAATTATTATTTTACAGAATATAGTGATTTGAGAATGTGGACTCTGGAGCAAACTGCTTTGGTTCGTATGCTCTCCGCTCCCACGAGCTCTGTGTCCTTAAGCAACTTACTTAAATTCTTTGTGCCTTAATTTCCTAATCCTTAAATTGGGGGAAATGATAATGGAATTTACCTTATAAAGTGTTATAAGCATTAAAGGAGACTTGCATGTGGCAAATAACCAACCCAGCAAGGTAGATACTTCAGTTTACTTCATTTTCATCTTTTTCATTGCAGCCACAAGGTGGGGCTTTGGCAGTTACAACTTCGGGGTTTTTCTTTGTTTTGCTTTCTTCTAGATAGTCTAGATTTGCTTGTTTCTAGATATTCTTTCATTACCTTGTTTTCATTTCTTCATATCAATGCTACCTTGCACTTAACACTATTACATTTTATGAACCATGTTTCCAGTTGGTCAAATTTATAAGTAGTTACGCTCATGTCAGATAGTCTATCAAGTATGCTTAATATAATATCGCTACAAATAGAATAAGCATATTTATGATTCCAGGACTAGCTTATCAATCAATGATTATGAAAAATTGATTCCAGAACCAATACACTAACGTAATGTAAAATTCCTTGAATTTCATATAAAAATTGTGTTTACAACTATGACATTTCTATAGTTCTTTTCTTGACCTTAAAACTATAAAGTTACTTCATCTTAAGTGTGTACTTTAAAAATCTGAATAACTTAGTCTCAAATCTTTGCTTTTTAAAAAATTTTACTCACTTTTTCCACTTTTTCGCTGTCTTTTAAGGAGTAGAAACTGAACTGCAGACTTCACATTTGGATATAAAAAGATATGTCATCTGTACAAATGATTATTAATTACATACAAATAATTTTACAAATGTGATGGCTATCAGCTCCTTAAAACTCCAAGATATTACTCCATGCGGAATAATTTAAATTAGAAATGTAAACCAAATGCCAAAGGTAGCATTGGCAATATTCTTGATTAGAATATCTGCGTGTAGCATTTGTTTACACAGCAACTGAAGGGCTCTCCCTGGTTGTTTTGCTATTTGAAGAATCTTCAAAGAATCTCAAGTACTTGTTGTCACTGAGGCAAAAAGTAATTTGCCTCTCATTATAATATCTGCCTTTCCATTTGTGTATTTAATTGTGGTGAAGTCTTGGGAGTAGCTTCTGACTTTTATATAAGAAAAAAATGAGAGTAGAGTTGTTGCTTTTGACAGTTCACAGATAAAAAAATAATGGAAAATAGGTTGAAGGCTGAATTAAACCCAAACTATAAAAGCCTTAATTAGTAGAAGCAGAATTATAGGGAGCTATTGTAGAATAAAGTCTAAATTGTATTAAAATATTTTTTCAACTGTTTTGAAGATGGAAAAAGCATGTTTTACACTACAAACAATTTCTGCAAATTACTGCCCATCATTTCATTTCATAAATTAAAACTGAGTGCTGAAATAAAAGCTTGTTACTACCATTCTTTTTGTTTAGTTCAGTTTGGAGTGATATCCTATGGCATATTTAGAGTGGTAATATTGTTTATTTCTGTTGTATATGATGGAAGCTGTCCAATCATTTTCAAGGTCAAGGAAATCAATGATTATTAAAATGACTAAATAATACTAAGCTCCCTTTTAAAGAAGTCATTCAATCATTTGATCAATAAATGTTTTATATACATTCACAGCACAAAATAAGATCCCAGCATCACTCGTGGTACAACCAGGGATGGTAGGAAGAGCTAAAAGTGATGCTTGGATTTTTTTTTTTAGTCTCTTCTTTTTTTGGTTCCAAACACTTTCCAAAGAGCCATGAATAAACAGAGATATGACAATAAAGGAAGGAGTAGAGAATGGAAGATAAAAATATTAAGTTATTACTACACAAACTATTTTAAATACAAATGTCCATATATTTAAGAATATATAATATTATAATTAAGCTTGATTCTTTTTAAAACATTATCATATTAGAAGTTCCTTTAGGAGTTCCTTGTCTGTAATTATGTCTCCTAGATTTTTAGATTTCATAATGCAGTAAAGATAGATAGAGAAATAGATAGATATAGATATATAGAAATATAGACACACAGCACATCCTCCAATAATGTCATTTTGTTCAAAGGGGTTTAATTATAATGTTGATGAGAAAAAAATATCCATTCCTAGCCAGGGCCACTGTCTGTGTGGAGTTTGCATGTTCTCTCCATGCCTATGTGGGTTTTCTCGACTTTCCCCGCCACATCCAAAAGCTGTGCATGAATTGGTGTGTCCCAGTCTGAGTGAGTGTGAGTGTGTGTGAGTGCACCCTGCATTGGAAGGGTGTCCTGTCCAGAATGGGTTCCCACCTTGCACCCTGAGCTGCTGAGAGAGGCTATTATCCCCAAATGGGAATAAATAAGTTAGAAAATTATTATCTTTTTAAAATGCATACATAATTCATATTTATATCAATGTTTAATATTAGAAGTTTTGGTATTTATTTAGAAGTTTAGTGATGTTTTGGTAACCAGAAATATGCTTAACTCTTATTTCTATCAATTAGGCTATGGTAAAATTGGTTTTGTCATATGTCATTTCGTTTAAAGTCACAGTTTCCAAGAACCTATCACTTGGTTAAGTGAGGACTTACTGTACACACACAAACACACACATATATTATTTTGCCAAGTAGTAACGTTAAGAAAACAACTACAACTTTTTATTCCCTCCATTATTTTACAAAATAAAGTATAATTTTTAAATTTAGAAAGGACATTGTTGCAAATGATGGGAGAGTACTTCCAAGAAAAACTAGTTGACAATTTGAACATGGCATGTACTGAATATATCACACTTTTTGATACTTTTTTTTTGTCATTTGTCATAAATTCGTCAAAATTTCATTACTGACTCAGATAAAGGAATCACTAGACCAGAAGTTACAAAGCATGATGCATGAGCCTTTCATGGTGTAGCTCCCACCTGTGTTTCTACTCTCATCTTTTGCAAAGTTTATTGATGAATTCTAAGCTTCAGCTATACTGACCCACTTGTCACACCCTGAAAGAGTCCATGCTTTGGAAGGCACTGGCTTGAGATCTGACCTCACTATAAGCTACTTCACTTTCCTGAGCCTCGGTGTTCTCATACGAGAGGCAGGACATGATCATAAGGTCGCACTTGGTACTCAGGCTCTACCACTTAGTAGTGTGACTTTGAGAAAGTCACTTAGTCTCTGTGTACTTCAGTTTCCTCATCTATAACGTGAAGACAATAACATTACCTGCCCCATTGAATTGTGTGATTAAACGAATACAGGAAATTTCCAGTGTATAAGCACATTTATCAGTTTTCTATTGCTGTGCAACAACCCCCCCCACCCCCCAATTTAATGGCTTAAAACAAAAACGATTTAGCATTTTTCACTATCTTTAGGTTGGGTGGGCGGTTCTTCTACTCTACATGTGTCGCCTGAGGTCACTCATGGAGCTGGATTCAGCTAGTAGATGAGATGGGCTGGGAGGTTCCAGAAGCCCTCTTTCACATGTCTGGAGTATTGATACTAAGAGTCAAATGGCTCGCTGACACTTCTCCATATTGCCTTTCCATCATGAGATGTCCTATCTTGCATCATTTTTCCACATAACCTCTCTCTCTTGCAAAATATACTGAACTTCCAAACAGCATGATGGCTAAGTTACAAAAGGATAAAAACAGAAACATCCAGGTATTGTTAAGGACTAAGCCTGAACTGGCACAGCTTCACTTCTGTATTCAGTTGATTATTGCAAGTCACAGAGGGAAAGGGAAATAGACTTGCCTTTTTGCTAAGAATGTCATGCACATAGAAAGATGAGAAAAATTGTGGGCAGGCAAAATAGCAAAGCACATAATAAACTTTAGTTATTATTTATAAAATGAAGTTAATGTTTTCTACCCACTCAGATTGTTGTAAGGATTAAATGAATATATATATTCATTGTTGTAAGGGTTAAATGAATATATATATATATGGAACTGCTATTGTCATTGACATCAATACTAATGATTTTCACTTGTAAAAGATTCTCAGCTCGACTGCATTTTTGCAAGCTATAATAGCTGAGGTTCTGCCATAGCTGAATCATCTCAGCACATGATTCTCAGGTCTTGGGCGCTGCAACAACAAGAGACCACCTCTACTCCTTTCCTACTTGGGCCGTCAGAATGTTCCAAGCCACAGATTGTCCTGAATCTTTCAGTTAGTAGAGAGAGAAGTGTAGGAGGGAACTTATATCTGGAAAAGTGGTTTTATGAAACAATGTCCGCTACAGAAACAAAAACAGCTATTATGTTCTCTCAAACTCAAATTGAAACATGTTTTTGGTTATTTATGGGCTGATTTGAGAAGTTAAACTTCACAATTTTTTTTTTTCCTGACTTGGAAAAGTGAAGTTTTGAACCTAAGCAGTTTCTGAATTGGGACCTACAATGTTGAGAAGGTAGATTCAGACCTAATTTTTATGGAGACCTAGTTTTAATAGTTAAGTACCGTTTGCAACTTATAATTTACCATTTTTCAAAGAGACTAAACCACTAAACCATTTACAAAATCTATATTCCCTGCCTATCCCTTATCTTTTTACCCTCTTCCACACTAAATCTCTTTTATACTGTTAATGTTCATTCAGTTTAAAATGAACAGAAGGCAAATTATAACAAATTTTTATTTAGGTAATAGCTGAATTTCTGAGGTTTTCATATGTCAGTATTTGACTTTATAAAGTAATAGATTTAAGAAACACCCAGTGGAAACATGAGAAAATCCATTCTTCTGGGATTTTTGCAATTAGGAAAAACATGTCTAGAATTACACATATTTCACACCTCTTCACATCCAGAAAGTAGGTTTTTATCGCCATGAACACCAAATTAATATTAATATTCCCACATGAATCCTGAAATAATAAATTATTATTAGTCTTCCAAAGGTTTAGTTTCTTGATGTAGCAACTTTGATCAGTTCATCATATTTTAAAATGTAAAAGAACAATTTATATGCTCGACTTTACTCTGTGTCTTTTTTGTTCAGATAATCCATGATATGGGTTTAAAATGGCTTATTTCAAATAAAACTCGAATTTTAGACAATAACAGTGTTTCAACAAATGTAATAATGGACTATAATTTTATACTCAACTATTATAGCCAGCGTAGATTGTAATAAAACAAATGATTAATAAACTCTCCAATTTTATCATGGACACCTCAATTAAATTGTACATATATGGATAATATCAAATTCAATTTAAAAATTAAGTATTTTTATAAATACTATTATTAGTGCAGATGATGCTAGACATATGTCGAGTAACATGTATTTGATTTAAAGGAACTAGCTTATTTGTTCCTTAAAATATCATACTGCTTCTGAGACCAACTAGGGTACTCTAGCTCATACTGTGATGTTCCTGTCCTGTCATGCAAATGTAACATGTATCACGTGCTCTTAATGGAAAGTGCACAGTGTGCATAAGATTACTACTTGCAGAACGAAGGCTAATATTATTATTAAGCCTCTTCAAGAGAAATAATACAATACCATATCAGCATGGATCTAGAAGATCCTTTGGAGATGTAGGATTCCTAGGATGATATCAGCCATATAAACATGTCTAAATTTTTGGATATGATTAAATTATAATAGCAACAACAGAATACAGTTGTCATTCTTCAGGTTTTATTAGTCTGGGCTTGCCTTTGGAAAGGAAGTAGAATGTTCCATCAGTCTGAAACCAGTCTAGGTTCTGAGGGTAAGGATTCAGGATCACTGTTTCTGGTACACCACCTCCTCAAAAGACTTTTATTTCACACAGGGCTTCAGTCCACTACAGGACGTCCTTATGGCATTCTTATTGTCTCCCTAATGGCCAGCCTCCTTCCTTCCTTCCTTCCTTCCTTCTTTCCTTCCTTCCTTCCTTCGTCCTAATTATTACAAAGTGATCATAAATCAGTACCCCCCTTAGCCTGCCTTCAGTTTTCCAAAGACAAAACATTATTTTATTTTATGCTCATATGTATAAAAGCACTATGAATGATATGCTCATATTAAGATACAAAGAAATCATAGGAATTTTTCCCCACATAATTTATTTTTACATTTTATTTTTTATTATAAAAGTAATAAAATATTAATATTAGAAAAGTGCTTTATAAGCTCATCTTAGGTTACTAATATATTTTTGTATAAACCTATTAATCTTTTCTGTGTGTATATGCGTGTGTGTTTGTGTGTACAGGCAGACTTCACTTTGCACAGCAGAGTGAGACAATCTATTAAAATGATCATGCAAGCTAAACCATACAAAGTAATCTTAATGATCAATGTGAAAAATTACGAATGTTCCATAGTCCGTAAAATGTTTGTCAAAATATTAAAAACTCTCCTATCAATTATAAATGTAAATAGAAATTTAAAATTAATAAAATGTGTGTTCAGTAAACTGTAATTTAAAACAGAACTATTAAGAAGTATAGTGATTATTTCTTTGTAAAACACATAAATTTTCATACCAAATGTTCTTATCAAAACACACAAATGTTCTTAGTGGCACTCTTCATAAGAGCCAAAAATTCGAAACAACCTAATGTCCATCAACTGGTGGATGGATAGGCAAATGTATTTGGTATACTTACACAATGGAATATTATTCAGCAATAAAAACGAACGAATTACTGATACATGCTATGACTGGGATAAACCTCAAAACCATTATACTGAGTGAAAGAAGACAAACACAGAGACTACATTTCATATGATTACTTTTATATAAAATGTCCATGAAAGGGAAATCTGTGGAGACAGAAAGATAATTGGTTGCCTAGGGTGGAATTTGAGGGGAACATGAGTAACAGTTAACAAACATGAAAGATTTTAATGAGGTGAAGGAAACGTTCTTAAAATTCTAAGTGATGATGGTTGTATGACTTGGTAAATTTACAAAAATCAAAAAATCATTGAATTGTACCCTTAAAGTGAAGGTACAATTCGATTTTAAAATGTGCCTCAATAAAGCTTTATATTTTTGAAAAACCTTATCAAGAGTAGTTTGAATAGTGATTGCCTTCTCATCCATATAACTTATAATATGGAGTAATAATCTTTTCTGCGCCTTGGTAAAATATTATTTTCCATTTCAAGTCTGAATCAGCTTCCAGAATTTTATCTTTTTCACTATCAATACTGTGAAATATTTCTGAGTATTATTATTTAATATGAAGATTTTTGGTTTGGGATTTTTTTGTTGTTTTTAGCATCTTCTTTTCTGGGACATCTTCATTCTTTTTATCACAATCACTTCATTTACATCACTCAGTTTCTCTTCACTAAGTAAGTTCCTCTGGCTGATTATCTAGAGTCTCTCAAAAAGTTGCAGGGTCAACATTCACATGCTTAGCTATTTTTTTCTATAACTTCATTACATTTGACTGGAGTTTTACGTCCAGCATTATCTCTTTTTATTTCTGTGCTGCATTTCTATTTTTGTTGGCTAATTTCCTCTTTCCATTATCTATTTTTGAAAAATGTCCAATGGATTTATCACTGGAAGACAATGCAACTTACACTTTACTGTCTGTGTGCAAAATGAACAATAGATGTGTAGTGAGTAATCACGAACAGAGTTTGAAGAAGTAATATGATTCATCATAGATCACAATGAGCATCTGTTTTTTTGTGTGTGTGTATATAATTTGTAAACTGAACAGCTAGCAGTGGAGCTTTGTTTTTTTTTTTTTTTTTTTTTTTTTTACTTAATACAATAACCCACCACTAATATTCTATAGTAACTGAAATTAGAATTGTGGTTTTGGGGAACTGGTCTCATTTAACTAAATTATAGTAACTTAAATAACTTCATATTGAGATTCTGCAAAGCAGACTGCCTGCATATTGTGTGCGTGTGTGTGTATGTGTGTGTGTGATCATCGTTTCATATTATTTGTTATTCTGGCTGTACATTGCATTCAGACCTAAGTAACAAATCCTGAGATAGCCTGAGAAAGACTGGTAGTTGTAATATTTATGTAAATCATCGACTTTATAACCTACCACCATGTAAGATGCAATTGCATAGAAACGTATTCTGCATTATATAAAGCTGATTTCATTATGAAACAGTGTCAGGAACTTCCTTTGTTATCTTAGATCCTTCTCTCTATGTGACTGTTAGCTACTTGCTGAGTGTTGATGATAGTTGAATATAATTGCAAACTAATGAAGGAAGAAAATCTCAAGAATTTAATATAATTGGCAATTTTGGATCTAAGAGTGGTTTATGTCTGCCCTTGAAATATGAGAGACTTTGCAAATTGTGTTTTTAGACTAAAATAATGATAAATTTCAGTTTGCTGCCTGAGTATTTTCCAGAAATGCACTGATAGAGAAGACCAGATGACAGTAGGTAAAGTGACTAGGTGCACACCAGACAGCTATAAGGGTAGTCATTAAAACTGCTTGAGAAGTTGTATAAATTGCATATATATGCAGCAATAACTAAGCTGACTCAAGTGCGTAAGTAAGGTAAAGCAGTTGGATTTGACAGAGAGAGAAACTGAGGACAGATTTTATTTTTCTTTGACAATAGATTTTTAAGTGTTTATTAAAGGGCATTTAAGTGTTCTCTCTAACTTGGAGTCTGGAGCCATACTATCTACATTCTGGTCTTGGGCCCAGCTCTGCAGTGTGTGATCTTGGTGAATTACTATGTCTCTCTTTGCAAAACCATCATATGCCTTAGTGTCTCTCTACTGTTATGCTACTAATAATAGCAGCTGCCTCATAGAGTTGTGAGATTAAATGAAAATACATAGAAAATCTTAGAACAGTGCCATGGAATTGGAAGTGCTTAATAAGTGTTAGAATCATTATCATCATCGTCATCATCTTCATCATCATCATCATCTTCTTCTTCATCATCATCATCATCATCATCATCATCATTATTGTTTTATTTTATTTGACAAAAGAGTATCAGGAGTATGTCATCCATCTTTCTATGGTGAAATTGCTTCTTTCCATGTCTTTCTCTTTCAATGTACATCTTCTTGTTCTGATATCTTAAAAATTAAATTATCTGAACCATAAATGTATTACCATCCTGTCACATCATGTGCTCATGGAATTTCAATGGCAAAAGGGATTTTAGAGGCCATCTATCCTGTTCCCTTCTTTGTCCAAGAATGTCAGGAGGCTTTCAGGACTGGCTCCTCCATCTTATACAGTGACTTTCCCACTTCCCGTAATACTTTGGCAGAAACATCTCTGTTTCTTCCAACTTCTTAAAGTAGAAACATTCCTGAAAGAAAGCAGAGAGTCTCTGTGGTGATTCTTATCCCTCTGGACACAGAAGCATTTTTTTTTTAATGTAATTTTGACCTGGTTGTACTCTTGTTTCTTCTCTTACTGTTGTCTTTAACATATATCAAAAACAACTTAAAAGCAAGAAAGTGCAAGTATCCTGGTTATAAGAAATAAATCTGAGCCATTTCTCTGATCAAACCATGAAAAGTTGCCCCTGGAGAAAGCTAGATGAAACAAGGGCGATGGAGACCTTTTGTGGACTGGTGTAATAACTCATTTTTGTGCATTTGCAATGGTAGGCTTTACTATGCAGTTCTGCAGACACAAGCCAAGAGCAGTAGTGTGATTAGATTTTTAATCCCATTAACTTTAATTGCTTCTCAGAAGCTGTATACTTACAGTATGTGTCTGGTTTTAGAAATGCAAGGGAAAGGGAAAGCAATGAAATGTTTCCTTCATTCTAGTTTAAAAAAAAAATGGGAAAGCAAGGAAAACAGTGCATAGGCAACCAGTTATGGAGAAATGCTAGCAGTTTTTTAAAGACTCTATTTACGATGATGAGATATGCTTTTGAATATAGAAATCCTCCTGACTACTCTGAAATTTCATTGTAGGAGGGCTCATTTCTCTGCTATTCATTCCTTGGGGTTGGACTTTGACAACCTTATTGTGCTTTTGATAGTTTGCCCATAAATAACTGCATTGAAGAAAATGAGGCTCTGAGGTTAAGCATCTTCTATTTCAAGGATACAATCCCAGTGACTATCCTCGTGATTCCAAACAAGGTCTATTAAACACAAAGCTGACCTAGTGGAACTGATAAACACAATTGCTTTAAGGAAATAGAGATGAATTGTAGCTGAGGTTTAGGAAAATAGAAAGCATAATTGAGTAAATTAAAAATAATTTAAAATTACAATTGTAATAGTGCTTCATTTATTTTTACCCTGCCAATGTCCTGTTGCATGGTCTGTAAATATGAGATGTTTCAGTGTAGCTAAACTTACTGTTTAATAAATGAGGCTATTAACAAGAAAATCCATCTTGTTTTGCAGAATATCTGTTCATTGGAGGACATTGGGCTAAAAGTGGGGTTGTTTTTTAACTTAGGAAATCACAACTTTGGAGGATTCAGCAGTTGGTGAAAAGGGGATATGTTGGTTGAACAATGAGAGAAAAGAAATTAAAAAATGAGTGGAAAAGAAAATTCCAAAACAAAATCCATCCTATCTAGAGACCAAGCAACAGAACAAGAGAAAAGAGAAGAGAGAAAAGATCAAATAGGTGAATGTGTCAGTTTAGTTAGCACAATTGTACTCATGAAAGGGCATGAGGATGTTTCAAAGATAAGGATCCTAGGTCTCCTACCAAGATCAGGTTGGACCCATTTTTGCAACCTTCGATGATTATGCTGTTGGATATTCTCAGAAATGCAAGGAATCTTGGAACGAATGAGCCTCCTTCATTTTGAATCTGCACACTGCTCTTGAGAGGACAAATTTATGAGGATTTGCTTCAGGCATCCCTATGAATCTCAGATAAAAAACAGCATGTATTATTGGAGATAAACTTAGTATGGGATAATAGCCTTCCTTTGGGACTAAATTGGGCTCATGCACACCTACAAATCAGAGAATTGGGATCAATATCATTTATCTCAATAGAAGCAGACATGAGCATAATTAATATTTGCAAAATACTTGAAAACGAAAGTCAAGTCAGGAGTTTTTTTAAGGACTTTATTAGAAAGACTAGAAAAGGTTTTTTCCAAGCTTCCTACTTTGAAGAACTTACTGGCACATGATAACCATCCCTGATATTTAACTTCTCCAGACCCGAATTAAACTCATTGGGAGGACACTGAATCGTGCTCTTTGAGGCACATGATTGTCATTAATAAGCTCAGTTTAAGTGTCATTATTGCATCAGATTGCTATACTTGCTCAATTAGCATGACATGAATATAAAGAGCGCTGTTAGTGTAAAGTGCCACTACATACTTCCTCTCTCTGAGATTCTGTGGTATTTAATGGATTTACTGGCAAACCTGTAGCTAGGAGAACATTTTATAGAGAGCGGAGTTAACTCTCACTTCTGGGTGACAGGATCAGAGCCATTAACAACAATGATTGAGTCGTTTTGTATTAATTGTCATTTAGAGCTTATTTCTTCCCTTGAACAGAAAGTGACCTACCCAGCATCAAAAGGAACTTTGTCAGAGAGCAGAGAAACGTGCCTCATATAAACTCATCACAATGGCATCAAATTAAAGCATGCAAAAGTAGGATGGGAAATCCATCTAGGGAATAAGTCTAGGGAACAGCTTAAATAAAACCACAGAAGCTGTATGTATGGTTCATACCAAAGTTTATGAGAGGGTAATATAATATTGTTTTGCTATAGGGTACACTGAGGGCAAATTTACCTCATTAAGATTAGTTTGTTATACAAAATCTAAATTATTTCGAGAGGCAGAAACAAATGCCTCATACATCTATAACAGGAAATTATTCATACAATTGATTATAATCATATGTTCAAAATTTATTTCAGACTTGTTTCAAATGCTAAAAATAATCTAGGAAAAAGCAATTCATAGATTTTTTTTTTTTTTCGGATGCAGTAAGGAAAAAAAGTGAGACAATAAAAGAATGCCTTGTTAAAGTAAAGAGAGAACCATCCGAATGAGAAAATATATTTGCAAGCAACACCTCCAATAAAGGCCTAATATCCAAAATATAAAAAGAACTCATACGACTCAATAACAACAACAAAAAAATGATCCAATTAAAAAATGGGCAGAGGACTGAACAGACACTTCTCCCTAGAGTATATACAAATGGCCAACAAATATTTGAAAAGATGCTCAACATTGCTAACTATTAGGGAAATGCAAATCAAAATCACAATGAGATAACATCTCACACCTGTTAGAATAGCTGAAATCAACAGAACAAGTAATAACAAATGTTAGAGATGATGCAGAGAAAAGGAAACCTTCATACAGTGCTAGTAGGAGTGCAAATTGGTACAGCCACTTTGGAAAACAGTATGGAGGCTCCTCAAAAAACTAAGATCTGCCATATGATCCAGCAATCCTTCTACTGGGTATTTACCACAAAGACTTGAAAACCCATATCTGAAAAGATATTTGCACACCGATGTTCATAGCAGCATTATTCACAGTGGCCAGGACATGGAAGCAACCAAAATGTCCTACAATAGATGATTGGCTAAAGAAGCTGTAGTACATATATACAATAGAATATTACTCAGCCATAAGAAGAGATGAAATACTGCCATTTGTAACAACATGGATGGACCTCGAGATAATCATGCTAAGTGAAATAAGCCAGACAGAAAAAGTTGAAAATCACATGATATCACTTTATGTGGGATATAAACCTAAAAGCAACAAGTGAGCAGGACAAACAGAGACTCATGGACATGGACTATAGGCTAGTGGTTACTATTGGGGTAGAAGAGGAGGGAGGAGGTAGACAGGGTAAAAGGGGTCAAATATAGAGGGGTAAGGTGAAGTGGGTAAGGGGATCAAATATATGATAGCTGAAGGAAACTGAACTTTGGGTGGTAAACACACAATAGAATATACAGATGTCAAATGATAGTGTACACCTGAAAATTATATAATTGTATTAACCAATGTTACCCCAATAAACTTAATTTTTAAAAAAATGCCTTGTTAAAGTTTATTAATTTGTCACAAGACTCGCCCAAGATCAGTAACTGGAGGGGAGAGGCGATCTTACTCAACTTTCCCAAATGGTATTCTTTTTTCCTTTCTTTTCCTTTTTTTTAGTTTTTCAAATAGTATTCTTGATCTCATTAAATTCTACTCAGTGTTGTTCAAATATTTATTCAGGAATATTTGTTACTTTCTAGAATGGATTATAAATTAGAACAACCCCCAAATTCCTGTCGCAGGCCAATTTTCTTTCTCACATCTAAATATCTTAATACAATAGCAGCCACTCAAAAATAAAAATGTTAAAAAAAAGGTTAAATAAAATTCATTGAGTAATTCATAAGCAACATAGATCTAAACTCGCACTGAATAGCTATTTGGTTATTTATATTTTACTTTGACAATTTTTTTGATTCATCTTCTTATTTATTCATTTATTTATTCAATCTCTTGGAGATTCACAGATGACAAGTCTATCACTCTCATAGAGTTATATTTCAGGAGAGGTAGACTGAAACAAGTAAATAAATAAGATAATTTTAAATAGGTAGCAATGAGTGTTAATGAAAGTAATAAGAAAAGTGTCAATGAAGAATAAAGACATGGGAGAAGAGAGAATATTTTACAAGGGATGGTCATACATGGCATGTCTAAAGGAGAGATATTTGAACGGATGTCTCAATGGTAAATGAATCATCGGTGCAAAGATTTTGATTACAAGAATTCCAGGAATAGAGATGAATTATGGCAAAGGAACTAAGGCAGATGCGGGATGGTTTTAGGAACCTAATAGAAAGTCCAGCTTGGCTGAAGCAGAGCAAATGAGAATACTCACGGAACAAGAAAGAATGCAGGGAAGTAAGAAAGATCTACATCATGTAGGATTTTGTAATTAATGATAAAAAGTGTTTACCTTACTTTTAAATCATTGGAAAGTCCCTGAGGACTTTTAAACAGAAGTCTGTGACAATTCTGGCTACTCTAAGAAAAATGGAAGCAACAATGGTGGAGGCAATTACAGTTGTCCATGGAGAAATGATGTGTTCTAAAGTTAGGGTTGCAAGAGCAGAGAGAAGTGATTGGACTCAGGATATGTTTGTAAGGTAGATCTGACAGGACTTGTAGACAAAGTAGATGTGAGAACTGAAGGAAAGGAAGTAAAGACGACTGACATGTTTACATTTGGAAGATATAAATAGGTTGGGGTTAGGGTGGTCATTGTATTGGGCATTGTAATTTGATTCTACAGATACGCTGACTCTAAACATATGGATAAAAATAATTAGCGCTTGAATTTCTACTATAACAGCTATTTTGGATGAATATCATTTTAAATTATGTGGTTTCATTTCCATATATTCAATTGGATTAAGCAAACTGTCATTCTGTTAATATATACGTGAATTTTGTCTCAGAATATAGAAGGATGTTACAATCAACGAAAGTAAAAAAGTTGAAATTCTGACAGATGTAATGTTAAGCCATGTAAGCTATAATTTTTCTTAAAAAGTCAGTATAAGTTTAAATATGAATAACTGGTACTAAAATTATCACCTTAAAACATTTTAAATTATATTACCACAAATAGATTTTAAATGACTTTTAATAAAGAGTAAAACTTATTTACTAAAATGCATTTACAAGTCAGCTGAGACTAAATTTGGTCCTAATTTCCTTTTATCATTTGTCCATCTAAGTGGATTCATGTCTCTAGCTCTAGAACTATTAGCCTGCTACTTACACTATCCACCTTCATAAGCTAATTGGACAGAGTGAATCTTTTGGTCACTTCCGAATTAGCTGTGCTTGTATATATAGTTAGCCTTCAAATATCTTTCAGGAATGCTAGACAATATTTTGAAGTAAGTTTAGTTTGTCTCCAGCAGTCATCATGACCTTACCCTGATCTACACCTTCTCTTCCTAAATCATTCAGATTAGATTTAATTATGCCACAGAAACAATGCTTATAATCAGAAGTTTGGTTTTGGTTCATGTTCATGCTCTATATCTACCTAGTAGGTTATGCTCATCATAGTCATTAAGAAACATGTTCTGTCAGAGCAGTAATGACCCTGAACATTGCCAGTTGACCACCAGAGGGAAAGAACAAAGAGAATCCTATGTAAATTATCAAGTACTGCAGCTCGAAGATGATGCATGTCTAGTAGTTATACCTACAACTTAATAAACAGAACTAGTCATGTGGCCCAACCCAATCATAAGAGGCAATTTTGACATGTGCTTAGAAGGCTGAGTCAGTGATATTTGGTGAATAACTAACATACCTCCTGATTAGCATTACCAATATTACTAATGTCACTTCTCTCCTCTCTCTCTCCCTCTTCCTTTCTTTCCCCCTCTCCCCATCTCTCTCTCTATATCTATCTATCTATCTCGTATATAAATGTTATTCTGCTTTTTGACAAAGTCTATGCATATATAGATATGATAGTGATGTTGGTGATGCAGGTCATAAGGTGTGTTAGTTACTCACCAATAATATTGATATTACATCTATCTGTCTATGCATCCAGAGAAGGAGAGAGATGATGTCCCTCATATGTGCTCTAGTGGTTTATTCACTTTTATAATTTCACATAGGTAAAAATGAATGAACAGGTTAGAACTTCTAGAAAATATCAACATCAAAAATAAAAGGCAATACAGAGCTTAATGGATACTCAACAATGATAGATTTGTATAAAATGATGCTATGGCCCTAGAAATTACATCATTTGAATTCTACACAAAACTACTTAAGTTAGCATCACAGGTTAATGCATTGAAGATGTTTGATTTATTAATATTTGGCATTTGCATATTTGAAGATGTCTTTTTATAACTAGATTTTAAAACTCTCAGGAATATGGTACTCAAGGAAGGGAGATAAGGTACATTCTGCAAGAGAAAGAGTCTTCTTCTAGCTAGTGAGACTTAGGCGTCCTTTACTTATAAGTCAGATATTATAGTTTACGCAGCATAGGCTCAGGGTTGTATCCTTCACCCCAGATCCACTCAATATATGGTACATTAGTTCCTTAATCTTAAGGTATACATTCTAGCCATACACTCAGATAAGCACACAGCAAAAGTAACGGTTTTCTTCAGAGTCCTCTCCCAACATGTATGCTCTTTTTAATTTCTTTTTCTTCCCCTAAAAATTTAAATTTAGCACTTTAAATTTTTGTTTTCCCTTTATTTTATGGTTCCACCCCATTTTTAGCCAACCTCTTGAGTGGGTTATTGGTCTTTATTTGGTCCATCTAAGTCTGCTACTGTAAAAAGACATGCGGAGCTTTGGATCGTGAAGGTGGGCAATGAAGAAAGTACAAGCTATCGAAATGTTTTGATGTCAGTGTAAATTACAGATAACCAAACCATTTGCAAACAGAAGCCAATCTATAGTTTGTGCATATTCAAGCTGTCATATATTCTAGCACCTTGCTACTCAAAGTATGGTGCTTGCACCAGCAGCATCAGCATCACATAGAACCCTGTTAGAATCTCAGGCCCTTCTCAAATCTACTAAATCTGATTCTGCTTTTTGACAAAGTCTATGCATAATTTATATTCACCCCAAAGTGTGAGAAGCATTGCTTATAGTCAAGCACTATGCTATGTTTCTCTCTCCTTTCCTGCTTTGAGTTATGAAATATTACATTATAAAATATCATTTTCTATTGCCTTACCCTTGATAGTTATCTGGAGTAGTGGGAAGGAAAAAACTCATTCCATTACTCTGGATATGAAAACATTAAAACTAAAATAAAGTATTTACAGAAACCCTGTAGCAAGTCTGTAAGAGATGCACTCACTGTTAAGAGTCAAACTTTCCCCAGGTTAAGGGAAAACTGATTACTTTCACATATTTGAAGCCTTTGGTTAGGAAGCTAATGTTTCTTAAATTATATGTAATTAGTTTAAAGTAACTTTGATGAGCTTATTATTCCATGTAAGTCCCATAAAGCACAAATGACATGTTGCTAACTCATATCAATTCACAGATTGATTCTGTTTTTCAGCACAAAGTAGTCTAGTCACTTCTGGAGGAGTGAAAGAGAGATGCTTTTATCACTTTCTCTAGCATGTTAGGTACTACATGATCAGAAAGCTAATGTAAACAAATAAAGGGAGATAAAGGGAGATGCCTTTATCTTATGCAAGGAGGACAGAGGCCTTATGCTCATATGTAACCATGTATGGGTATGCAGTTTTCTACCAATAATCATATAGCAAGCTCTTATCAGGACCGTGACTATAATCAGTGGAACATTTCATTACCAAAAAGAATAGTTTTACCATTTTAGTCATGTCCCACATAACTCTATAATAGTAAATAGAAAAGGATTTTTTTATCTGACTCTAAAAGACAACAATAATGATTTTGAAGTCATTGAATCTATACTGATGAAATAACTTGTTTGGTCATAAGCCATTAAATTTCTGTGTGAATGACTGCATGTTTTAAGAAAATCTGACAGAAATAAGCACAATCTGATAATTGAGTATAACAGATCTTCTTTCCTCAAAAGGATATAGTTAACTACAATTAAAACAACAATATGTCATATGAGTTTCTAGAGCTTCAAAGAATATCTGAAGGTTAAATATATATATGGAGGTACTAACCATTAGAAATGTATGAAAGTGGAATGAGCGTCTTAGTAGCTAATGAATCCTTCACCAACAAAGGAATTCCCAAAGAGACTCAGCGATGACTTTGAGAGTTCATCCGATATGAGGAAAGCTTTCTAGTTTTGAACCTTTCAGGATCTAAGTATTTAAAATCTTTAACATCAAATTAATGTTCTTTTATGCATATAAGTGGATATGTAGAAACACTTAATGAAGAATATTTGATCTCAGAAAATTTAAATATTATCGAAAAACGTTTTGAGAAAAACCATACAGAGAACAGAAAATCTGTTATCTTCAAAAGTCAGGTAGTAAACCAATACGACTATTTATAAAAGACGAGGATTCCAGCTTTCCTGGTGATCTTCAGGTGCCACACGCCTCAAACACTTTCCCCTCAAACTCCTAATGTTTTATTTGCCATAGAATTATAGGACATTCAAGTTGGAAGGAAACTTCTAAATTCCTTGTTGCAAAGTTTTTTCACATATGAGGATATATTCGGAAGCTGGTCTATTGCCACAATGTTCCTTTATATTGAATATTCTCTGTTTTCAAAAACATGTGTAAATCATGCTAGACAGTTAACTCTTAAAAGAAATTTGATTTTAATATTTTTACAAGACTGATCAGCATCCAACTTTTAGTTATTAACAAGATGGTTTCATGTTTAAAATGTCAGCTTTAAGGGTCTGAGCTATCTGAATAGTTCATTTGAATACAAGCAGAGACAATTAAACAATTTATGCTTTCAAGTGGTTAAATGGTTTCAAAATTAGGGCAATGATATTTGCCAAAGGCAGTTTATGTCACTTTAGATCCCATATTCTTGGTTCTAAAGGAGCTTAAATAATAAAGATAATTTATTGCCTCGCATAACAGTAAAGCCCTGAGACCAGAGTAAGTGTCAAGAAGAGTTTTATCAAGTTTTGGTTTCTCTTCTCTGCAATTTTAACAACTACACCATGCCCCATGTGTCCACTTTATCCTTAGTCCTCATGGTGGTACAATGGTTTCCAGAAGTTCCTGGGCCTACACTTTTTCTCATTCCCATCCAGGAAGGGAGTAACATCATTGAACAGAAGTCTTGAACATCATTTTGATGAGAACAAATGAGGTATATGCAAACTTCTGAAGCAATCACAGTAGCAAGGAGATAGGATAATTCCACCCAACCTCAAGACTAGGACCCTTTGAGCAGGAATTCAGAGGAGTTGGGAGGACAGCACAGTGTTTACTATATAATGTAAATTTATGTGTAGTCAATGTTCACCAATAATAGAGGTTCCATGTTTCCATGTGTGGAAGTAGTATATAAGAGCTGCAGCCTTTTAATTTGATAAATAACTACTTATTAATATGAAATGTAATAATCCATTAAAATAATTCAAAAATCTTGCTGAGTTTTATAATGTCTTTTGCAGTCTGAGTGAAAATAAATCATATTGCAATTAAAAAAAAATCTTTTTAATCATTGTTTCTTTAAAAATGGTTAGAATTGTAAAGCTTTATATATGATTTTTTCTAAATCCCGACTGGGAAAGCAATTTCATGCTTGCTTTTTAAAGAATCTATTCAAAGAACTCATTAAAACCATTCATTTAAATAATCTCGTGTATGTTCATTATGCTGTGTCCTTTGGGAGAAAAAAAAAAATGTATATGAACTGCTGCCAGAAAGCAAATGAAGGGAATGAATGTTAAATGTAAAAGGTTAGCCCTTCATTAAAACTGTTTAAATAAGCAGTAACTCCCCATGTACCCTTAAAAACCCTTCCAAGAAACATTTGTACACATTTAAGACAGCAAATTAAAAGCAGAGGCAAGGAAAAACGTCTATAGGTCAGTTTCATGAACTGTTAGCATTTGGATCACTTTTGCTTTTTCCTTTTGGTTCTAGATGACTGAAAGGGACACAATCTGCCCACGTAATATGATATGTTCATGAACAACATGAACCTAACTCTTATGGGGGTCCTGTAAATGGCATATTTTAGAAATTTCTGCTTTGAAAAGCATCTGTATATTACGTAAAATCCTTTGTCTA
>NW_011888783.1:21484429-21484978 GCF_000151845.1 Pteropus vampyrus | reverse complement strand
AGTTTATTTCCATATCTTGGCTATTGTAAATTGTGCTGTCATGGATATTGGAGTGATTTTAGATCTTTACCAATTATTGTTTTGGTTTTCTTTGGGTAAATACCCAGAAGTGCAATTACTAGGTCAAAAGGTAGATCCATTTTTAATTTTTTGAGAAACCTCTAGACTGTTTTCCATAGCAACTATACCAATTTGCAATCCCACCAACAGTGTATGAAGGTTCCCTTTTCTCCACATCCTTGCCAACACTTATTGTTTTTTGATTTATTGATGATAGCCATTCTGACAGGTGTGAGGTGATATCTCATTGTGGTTTTAATTCACATTTCTCTAATGATTAGTGACCTTGAGCATCTTTTCATATGTCTGTTGGCCATCTGTATTTCCTCTTTGGAGGAGTATCTGTTCAGGTCTTTTGCTCATTTTTTTAATTTTTTAATTTTTAATTGTTTGTTTGTTTTGTTGTTGAGTTGTATGAGTTCTTTATATATTTTGGATATTAACCTCTTATCAGATGTGTCATTAGTGAATATCTTCTCCCAATCAGTC
>NW_011888783.1:21481819-21484379 GCF_000151845.1 Pteropus vampyrus | reverse complement strand
TAATTTTACCTGATTGTTATATACATCTTATATGATTTGAGTTCTTGGTAAAGAGATTTCTTATTGCATTTTTGAGATGATTTGTAATTGTCATTTTTCTTCTTCTTATTATTATTTTCCCCCCAATTGAATGTTGGTAAATGACAAGTTGGACTTAGTATCTGATTTTCTAATCACTTTTTCTCAAATAATGTGGTGAACTATTCTCACTTCTAGATTTCATTGAACTTAAAGGAGAACACAATAGTTACATTCTCAATGAGTAAATAGGCATTTGAGGGAATCATCAAAGACATAAACAAATGAAAAGACATGTGACTTTAGGAATATTCAATCTTGGGGGATGTCAATCCTCCCAAATTAACATATAAATCTAAAGTTATCCCAGTAAAAGTATCAACAATATTTTCCTTTTATAGCATATAAAACTGATTCTGAAGTTTATATTTTAAAATAAATTTATGATTTTACATTATAAGGGTGTAATAATGAAAACAGTTCATAAATGGAGAAATGAAACTGAATACAAAGACTAAAAAGAGAGCCAAATATATATACCAAATATATGGTAAAGTGTCATCCAGATTTTTAGAGGAAAGAGAGATCATTTAATCTAAATGTTGGGACAATGCAATGACCATCTAAAAAATTCAATAGCCTGAGTGAGCAAGGAACTAAGGGGAACATTAAGGGGAGTCTGTCTATTGAGATTATTTTTCCACATCCCATACTCTCTTAATAGTAAATCTCTACCTCGTAGTATTTAATACAATCGTAATTTTAATTATTTGTTAGTTCAGTCAATCTCTTTTTTCTTCTGGAATATATGCTACATCAGAGAAAGCTGTGGATGATTTTGCTCATTGTTTTTTAGGACCTAATACACTGCCTGATTCATTGCAGGAGCTCATCAAATGTTGTTGAATAAAGGAAAGCTAATATATATTTTTTAAAAATCCCAATTGCTTCTAGGAGATAGTTTGAAGAAAGAAAAATGAAGTCTGTAAATTTAAATAATTTATTGGACTCTGATGATATTAATTTGGGGAGATTTTTAAACTCAAATATTTTGGTTCATTGGAACAAAACTTCAATTAATTACTTCTGATATTTTGGACTCCCTATTCAGCTATTCTCTTGCACAAGCTTGTGATTTCTGAGATAATAAATGAAAACTATTTTACTTGCTAGACATAATTAGTTCCATTTAAAGATACAGCATTATATTGATATCATGACTTTTTTTAAAAGTAGACATTTTACAGTGGCTTCTCTCTGTCATTCTACAAAATCAGACATTGACCTCAAGGTTAGACATAGGATTATGTCAAAAAACTAATGAGAAATATTTTATAGGTATCTTATATATCCTTAGAAAATTATTTTTAATTATCAAACTCAGAGAGGATATTTGAACAAGGGGGCACACATAGTACTGTAAAAGTAATTAACAACTTAGGTGAAGGGAATCGTTTTTGTACAAGTAGTACCCATAATTAGCTTAACATTTGCATGCTACTTTTTAATACAAGTAACAGAAAAATACATAATGTATGTGGAAGTAAACATAAAGAACACTTTCTATGAACTGAATGCATTCTCAAAATTCATATATTGAAACTCTAATCCCCAATATGATGATATTTCGAGGTGGGGCCTTTGAGAGATGAGTAGGTTTAGCTGAGATCATGAGAATGGAACCCCCATGATGGGATTAGTGTCCTTATAAGAGGAGTAAGAGTCAGAGCCCTCCCTCCATATCTCTGCCACATGAGGATACAGCAAGAACACTGCTGTACCACAAACCAAGAAGAAGGTTGTCATCACACCCTGCATTGGCCAGCGTCTTGATCTCGTACTTTGTAACCTCCAGAACTATGGGAAATAAATATATGCTGTTTAAGACAACCAGTCAATGGTATTTTGTTACAGCCTCCCAAACTGACTTATGCAACTGTTTTATCGTGTACTATATGTCAGGTAGAATGACCTTCATATGCTTATCTATGAATAATCAGCAGCTCAGTGATCTCCAGAGTAAAGCAGCTACCAGCAACTGATGGCTTAAACTAATCAGCCTCTATACCTGCTACTGGATCACCTTCCCAGTTTTGCTGAGAAAGATTCTGTCAGGAAGGAAGAAAAAAAAAAACAGTTTAATGGGCACTGGATAGTTTGCACTAAAATAATCCCTTTTGATTACTTTCTCTCTTGATTCATATTCTGCAAACCCCACCTGTAAAATAATCCTTTGATTAAAAAAAAAAACTTATAGATTATAGTAAAATGAAGGTATCATAAAACTTAACTATTAAAGCAAATAGTTATTCTCTGACAGAGAACGTAGGAATGTATACAGTCAGAAGAGATTTTTGCATATACAATTCTGGCACCCTTACCAGGTGTGGGAAGCATAGGAATAGCATAGGAATAGCTCCGGGGATAGTTTTAATCTTTATTCCACTATGTCGTCATTCAGACTTAGGTATAGTTGGTGATAAAGAAGAGTATAGTTGGTGCTAAATTCCAGACTAAAATGGGACTTGTCAAAAGACAAGTG
>NW_011888783.1:21480693-21480994 GCF_000151845.1 Pteropus vampyrus | reverse complement strand
CAGACTAAAATGGGACTTGTCAAAAGACAAGTGGCAATTTTTGTAATCAAATATTTCAAGTTCCAGATATCTTAATAATGCTTTCTAAATTTATCGTTACTCTTCTCACATAATGTGAATTTTGAAAGTACGTTTCATGTTTCAAAAAGATTTTTCACAATTTTATTTTAGCTTAGCTTTTTCTAGGAATTCCTTTTTCTAATTTCATTAGTTTCAAGTATACTGTACATTGGTTAGACATTTATATAGTTTATAAAACGATTCCCCTAGTTGCCCCTTCTCTCTTCTGGTTCTTCACCTA
>NW_011888783.1:21470526-21479258 GCF_000151845.1 Pteropus vampyrus | reverse complement strand
TCTTTAAAGGGCTGAGTCAATCTGGCTTGAATTATTGCTTCGTAACATACCATTTACATTTTGTTGGCTATTTTCCTTTTGTATAAGTTTGCCATAGTTTGGCAAATGAAAAAATTATTTTCAAAAGACAAGTGATTACGAATTTGACAAGGAATATAGTATTTTAAGAAAGAAATATTAAGTGAGAGGTAATTGGTTATGTGGAAATTTGATGTTATTTAGAAAATTTCAAAAAATATATTTTTCCTTTTTTCTTTTTTTCCCTCTTTAACTCTCTTCTCCCACTTTCAGAAAATATATTTTTTCTTTAAAAAAAAATTTTTTCCCCCTCTTTAATTTCCCGCCCCCATCTTCCACCTCTGACCCATGGATGTTGCTGTTTCCCCTTAAGAACTGGATCTCTGAAGGCGGGGCGTCTCCTCCCACGTGCTCATGGCGAGCACCCAAGCACCCGAGCACCTGAGCACCCAGAGTCCTGGCGCACCCGGGGTATGGTCCATGGCTCCACCTGGAGTGCGAACCCAAGACCTTCTGTGTGCAAAGCAGACATGCTAACCACTATGCTACGGAGCCACCCCCCAGAAAATATATTTTTTCCAAACATAACAACATTTTCTGTTGAACTAGAGAGAGTTTCTGTTATTAATTTTTAACTTTAGGCTTTGTTCCAAATACCTTACAAACATCGAAGATATAAGTGTGGCAACAGTTTTGTCAGGAGGTATAATTATTCCCTCTTCTCAGATGAATATATATAAAACTAAAATAGTAAATTTATTCACCCAAAATCATACAGCTACAAAGGCACAGATCAGGGTGCCAAATGCAGGTCTGTCTGGCTATAAGATCCAAAATCTAAGCAATGCCACTGTGGAGGAAGAAAAATCCCTCCCTTTCCTTCTTGATTCTTATGTCTGGTCAAATAATTAAAATGACATAAGACAGATTAACAGGAGAAAATTAAGTTTTAATACGTATGCATGGGGAATTCATGTAAGTATGAAAATTCCAAAGATGTAAGGCAAAATAAAGTATATATGTCATTCTGAACTAAAAAGAAGGAGGTAAAGTCTGAGACATTAAAAGGAAGTCAGGCAATTCACAGGGAGATAAAAAAGAATTAATGTTTGATAAACAAATGTTTGCTGGGCCATCTAAAGACTTTGATACAGACAAGACTTTGATCAAAAGGGCCTTTCTAGATTTCTCCCTGTCTACTGCTGTAGTTCAGATTAAACTATAGACATCTATGGTGATAGCTCATTCCTGGAAGAGGCCCTCTATCTTAAATTCTTTTAGATAGTTAGGGAGAAGGTCAAAGGTTCTTCCTGAGCCTCTGGGCCTGAAAAAATAACCAGCTTAAAATAATATCCCAAGACAGCACATCTGGAGGTGGCAAACTCCGCTCCCCATCACTACTCTCTGCCGCGGGTTCTCACCAAGTGTGTTCCATAGACCAGTAGTTTCGGCAGCACATGGGCACTTCAGAGCACAGCAGAATCTCAGTCCCCACCTGAGAAAACTGAATAGACTCTGCATTCTAGTCACTTTCCATTTAAGTGCTTTAAGGTATTTGTATCATTGAAGACCAACCTTGGCCCAAATAATGCAGGGTCTCAGTTATTTTCCATAAATGGAGTAGTTAAAAAAAAAATGAAAATTCCATAAAAGGCCTAACCTATACTCAGATTGTTAGACATGAAGTCATTTGGTAAATCCCTTATTTTACAGAGAAGTTACAAAGACTGACAGAGATAAAATGATTTGTCCTATAATCCATAGACATTTAGCCAAAGATGAATCATATAGCTACATATTTATTACTCAATATATACTCTTGAAAATGTATTTTTATATACAGATAGGTGATTCCAATAATTTTTATTAAGTTTTGGATATATTTATTGCTAATGGTTATTTATAATAAGGAAGTCTATAATGTTATAAAACTGAATTTTAAAATTGAGCAAATGAAGAGGTCTAGTGTCAATAATGGTAGAGTGCTTCATAGCAGACAAACCTATCAGAGATAAAACTTAGGAACCCAAGATACATTACAAAAGACAACTATTCTAAAGGACCATCAGAACAACCAAATGTGGGCAGAAACAGAAAGCTGTTTTTCCACTGAAAAAGGAATATAGACTGAGTGCAATCTGCATTTATCTGGCTTTTACTCTGAATTTACTCCTAGTCTGCTCAGTGCAAGTTGGCTAGATACAAACACAACTCTGCGATTTAACTGGTTTGAAGGTTTCAGAGGACAGTTTGTGGAAGACAAATTCTGCAAGAAATAATAAAAGAAGTCTTTCAGGATGAAGAAAAATGACACCAAGTAGAAACTCTGCTCTAGACAGAGAAATGAAGAGCACCAAAAATGATAATACATGGATTAAATACGACGCTATTATTTCTTCTTTTCTTTTCTTTAAAAAATAAGGAACTATTTCAGCAAAAATAAAACCTTATATTGTGGGGTATATATATACATATATATTTAATATATATGGAATTATATACATATATATGGAGTTACGTAGTCCAAGCTTCCTACAATTTAACATGAGTTGGTACAATAGTTAACTCTAAATAGACTGTGATAAGGATAAATATTATAAATAGCAACACTATCACTTGAAAGTAATAACTAAAGAGATAAAGCTAAAAGGAATTAAAACATACTACTTAAAATTGATTATATCAAAAGAAAGCAGGATAGGAAGAACAAAGGAAGAGAAAAGAAACAGATTAGACAAATATAAAAATATTAGAAATATGATAGACCTAAATCCAAACAATAATAATATCAAATACAAATTGAGTAAACATTCCAAAAGCCATGGAGTCAAAATGGATAAATAAAAAGTAAATGCCAACAATTTACAGTTGAGTCACATTTTAAAATAAAAAACAACATTGATTGAAAATACGGTGCTAAAAAGATTCACCATACAAATATTAGACACAAGAAAACTGGTATAACTATATTAACATTATACAAGATTTCAAGGCAAGAAGTGCTCCCAGAGATCGAAAGTATAGCTTTGTAATGATAAAAGGTCAATACATGAGCCATAAATTATTATAAATACATATGTATGTAATAAAAGAGTTTCAAACTACATGAGGCAGAGACTGACAGAATTAAAGGAAGAAATAGATCCAGAATAGTTGCATATTTTAATTTTCTCAGAAATTGATAAAAAAACCTAGAAAAAAAATCAGTCAAGACATAAGATTAAACAACACTGCTGATCAACTTACCCTAATTGACATCTATGGAACAATATGTAAAATAAGTACAGAATAAACATTCTTATGAAGTGCATGTTATATATTCTCTATGATGTACCATATGGTGGGACAAAAAATAAATCTAAATAAATTTCAAAATTGTAATCTGATAAAATATATTCTGTGACCACAGCTGATTTAAGTTAGAAAACAATGCAAATTAGAATTCCAAAGTAATGCCAAATAGTTAGAAATTAAACTACGTCTCTCTGAATAACAAATGTATGAAAGAAGAACTCAAAAAGGAAAATAGAAATTATTTCAAATAAAATAAAAATGAAAACATACATAAGAAAATTGTGATATATAGATAATATAGATTTTTAGAGAAAACTTTATAGCTTTCAATTTATGTTAGAAGAGAAACATTTAAAGTTAATTAGGTAATGTTCCACCCTGAAAAGCTAGAAGAAGATGAACAAAATAAAACAAAAGTAAGTACCAGGTAAGAAATTCTAAAACTAGAAGAGATATTGATGAAAGAGAAAACATATGAACAGGATAAAAATTAAAAGCAAAAGAGTTTTTTGAAAATATTAATAAAGTTGGTGACAATTTAAGAAGATTGATCAAGAAACAAGGAGAGAATACATAATATCAGGAATGACAGAATAAATATTATCACAGATCCTACAATATTGAAAAAATAAGTGTATTATGAGAAATCTTTACCAATAAACTTGATAATTTTGAGAAGATCACAAATTTCTTGCATAACCAATATATCAAAACTGATTCAAAAGAATAAGAAAATATGAATCACCCTATATCTATTTTATACATAGAATTTTGTTTATGTTAAAGACCCTTTTAATAAATAAAATTTCAAACTGAGAAGTTTGCATTTCTGTATTTGACTTTATCCTTTTTTCTGTGGAAATATCAAGTTCTCCCTGAACTTGATGAAATTCACTCCAGACCTTGTAAATTGTCCCAAGACAAAGAACCAAAGCAGACATGGGACTCGTCACATGAATTTCCTTCTCACAAATAGTGCTGTGTTTTGCCACATGTTGCAGAATGCCGATAATATATTGTTTTATGTATTTTGTGCATGTTTATAATCATGTATGTCAGGAAGATTGTCTCGTGTTGGTTGACCAGATGAGGAAATATCTACCAGTTCCTTCTGTCAACATTTAAATATTGTCATGTCTCTGCCTCAAAAAATAATAACAAACATAGCCCTTAAAATCATGTCTTCCTCTACCTACCACCTCTTTTCTCCACTTTCCTCTATGGCCAATCTTATTAAAGTATTGTCCAATATGATCATCTAAACTCTCTTGATATCCATTCATTTATTATCATACTATAATCTGCCTTCTAGCTTTACCAGAAGACAGAAGGGGCATTTTATGATTATCAATTATTTCCTTGTTAGAGGAAATTAAAGAATATTCTAATAGAATATTAGAGGGAAATTATTTCCTCAGATCTTAAGAGGGATTCAACTTGTATTTGAATCTTAACAAAGTCTCTCAAATTGGGGAATTCTCTGGTTTATTTAAACAAAAATATTTACTTTGAAGAAGACACATCAGTTTGAAATAACTCCAGTCAATACCAGTTTTGGAGGCTCCTCATGGTCAGATGAAATAATCAGTTAAAACATGAATTAAAAATTTAACACAATTATTATGTTGTTAGAATAATTACTCCTGGAGATATTTTCTAATAATATTAATTTTCAAATATTTGAAAATAAGCCTTTCAAATGTTACTATAAAAATAATATTGTAAAATAAAATATAGAGATTATAAATATGTATTTACAGGGAAAATGATTTGTTTAAGACAGGTATTATCCTAAAGTTTTCTTATGAATACTTGAGCATCAGAAACATATTTTTAATTAATTAATTAATTAATTTTATTATGGTGACATTAGTCAACAACATTCAAAAAGTTTCAAGTGTACAGTTCAATAGTAAGTCATATTTATATTGCATTCTATGTTCATTGCCCATAGATTTCTGTCACCGTGTATTTGACCCCTTTTACCTCATCTTCCTCTCCCCCTCCTCTGGTAACCACTAGTTTACTGTCCATGTCCATGAGTTTCTGTTTGTTTGTCATATTTGTTTGTTGCTTTTAGATTTATATCCCACATATAAATGATATGTGGTTTTAGGGAATTCTGTTTTAAATGAAGCAAAATCTGATTCTGTGAATTGAAGACACTCATATCAAGGATGAATGTACAATATTTGAATAAAATTTTTTTATGAAACATCAGAGTTGGGTTCTGTCACTCAAACAAGGGTCCTGACATTGAGATAGGAGAATTGGCTAAGGCTAAGTCATTTATAGGCTAGTGAGTAATTCACATTATAAGGCTCAACTCAGATTTCATTTTTCTTTGAAATCAGTTCCAACTGCTGTGCCCTGGTCTCTACCCACAAACCAAATGTTCTTATATGACCTTACTTATTCTGATTCACTGCTTACTTCATTAGGTTGTAAGTTTTTGCCATGTAACCTTTAGAGCTACTATTGGCAGATATGTTATATAATTCTTTATTTTTATATCTTGCACACAGTTAGGTTAATAGCAGTTGGATTGATACTAAACACATGCTACAACTCTTCCCCTTTTGTCTTTATTAAAAACGGAAAGCAATTAAAATAGCAATTAATGCAATTAGGAGTATAGCTAAGTGACTCCAGCTAACAGGCAGGTCAGAGAGAGAGACGGGGAGAGAGGGAGAGAATAAGATAAAAGTAATCTATGTAGTTACAGGAGCTTGTAACCATGTGTATCTGCTCAAATATAGTTGTTTTTTCACTCGCTAGCTAACATTGTCACAATGTTTTATTTATGAATACTATTTTAATTACATAATTAGTTCAATTTCTTTACCAAAATTATTTTCTAACAGCTAGTCTTAGTGTTGGTCTGGGTGGAGAGCTGTTAAGCATTTCTGATCACTCAGCTCTGTAAACAACAGTAGTATTACTCTTAGGATCCAGTTCTCACCACAGGGAAGTACATTTCCAAGGTTAAGTAATCTAGTCATCTGGGAGGAAAAACAACATGGTATCGAAGGGCTGTTAATTGAGAGAACTGATGGAGCTAGGAAGCCATACCCATCTTTCCTATAAGGACCAGAGGAGAGGCACAATGCACCAGACTGCACCAGAGAAAGAACGCTTGTCCTGTAGGGCCACCGAGATCTGTCGATAATGTCTGTATGTGATAGAAGAGATAAAACTAAGAGACATAACTTTGTATATTTGAATCGACTAGGTTATTTTACGATACTTTGGAATGGCCAGAGGAATGCTTTGAGATTCCCATCCCTCCCCTGCCACAGTGAGACATTCTAACTCACCTTGTGGTGAATTTATTCTCTCATTGTCCTCAGGCTTTTATCAATGTAGGGTGGGAATCAGCATGGCCAATATCTTCAAATCCCTGTGTAAATGATATAGTGTTGCCGCTTGCTAGAGAATTCTTATAAAATGTTTTCAGTTCCTTCAAGGCTGTATGGAGTAGCAATGCTATTTCAACTGATACCTTCAATGTGGAATATTTACACATTGTGACATTCATTTTGTTGGCAGTCATTTATTCATGATAGGTAGGTACATGTCAAAAGTGAGGAAAGCATCACAACATAAACAGCACCAAACAAGTCACATTTGCCTTTAGAGTCTGCTTCCTCTCTAGAAGTTCATGTCATCAGATAGTCCCTAGATAGCAGGGAACTGCTAATTTTGCAATCAATTTTTAAAAAGTTACTTTATGATATTCTGAATGTAAATTTATAAGTCTGGTCATGAGAGATTGACTTGTTAAATGTTCATCCGAGATTTTTTGAATTAACTTTTTTGTGCTGTGAAATGGTGTTATAAAGCATATGTTTAGATAAATGATTTTATACCAGAGGCTGCACAGCGTAAATATGTTGTATTCAGATTCTTACTTCTTTCTTTTTACACACCGAGAAAGAAGCAGGATTATCAAGAGTTAGTATTATGCATTTGGGAGATTCTACAGGCATTGTAACATTGTGCAAAATACTTTGTATGATTCCCAAAATATTTCACTTTATCGCCAGGCCTGGAATTCACTGAGTTAATAGTCTCATTTAGACATTAAATAAAACCCGATAATCTAAATGGAGGGTGGATGTCAGTGATATTCAATCTAATATGACCATGTTTAAATCTACTACTTTCCTCTCAATGTCTAGCCCATGTCAGCAGTTCTGAGGATTTGGTAATTTTGACTGGGACAAAGCGAAGTGGGGGGAAAGTAGTGTAAAATAGGCCTCTGAAAGCAAGATAAGCTAATCTGAGTCATCCCTACGTTAGTTCTGAGTAGTCAGGAGGCAGCATTAGGACAGTGTCTGCCTAAGGGGCAGCATTAGGACAGTGTCTGCCTAAGGGGTGGGACTTGGTATGGGGTAAGTTAAGAATTAAGGCCCAAAGATAGACCGATCTTGATAAAAAAATAAATAAATAAAATAAAACACTGGAGGAAGGTGGATGGCAACAACAAGAAGATTATCTAAGCTGAAACAGAAAGACCAAGATAATTGCTGGCAACCTGGAAACACCAACATCTATTCACATGACATCCCTGTATGGAAGTCTTGGCTTGCCAACATCTATACAAACAACATACTGTCATGTTTTGATGTGTTCATGTGTTCAGTAATGACATATTCATTAAGGTTAGACCATTCATAGCATCAGTGAATAATGACATCCTCACCAGTGAATAATATAATGAATGTTAAAAATAACAAATCTTTTTTCTACAAAAGATTTTAAAAGAATACATTTAACTAGCATCCAGATTTGATTTCTAAAACCCATTTTCCAATTAAAGGAACCAGGGCTCCTTGTGGAAATGGTTTGTTCCAGGTATTGGAAAGAGAAAATACATGATGTACCTGGAATATTTTGACATGCTGGAAAGTAAGTAAGGAAGTGTTCAAAAAATAATGGGATAATACATAAAGTAAGTCAGATGCTATTTGGAATTCCCAGTGTCCAAATATTGGACAAATTGAACAACAAAATAAATAACAACAGTAACAGATTACAGCCAAAAGAATAAATATTCATGCATGAGTCCATATTAATATAAATAAATAATTGAATAACATAAAAAATGGGGAGGAATGTATCCTTCCATACAGTGGGTTCTAATTAATTAATATAAAATGTATGGTGGAAACATAAACAACCATCAGGCAAACTCCACAGCAATTGTGGCAGGCAAAAAACATTGAACAAAAGTCAGTGAACAAAAGTATGATGAGAAATACTAGGTCTGCTTAGTCTCAAAACATCTTCCCATAAGATACTCCTTAATTACAAATGGAAAAAGAATAACTTTGCATCAGCAATAATAAAACATGTGAACATCATATGCTTCCTGCTATGACACACTGAAAAGGGCACATCACCTCAGCTGTTTTCTT
>NW_011888783.1:21465404-21470476 GCF_000151845.1 Pteropus vampyrus | reverse complement strand
CAGATGCTATTTGGAATTCCCAGTGTCCAAATATTGGACAAATTGAACAACAAAATAAATAACAACAGTAACAGATTACAGCCAAAAGAATAAATATTCATGCATGAGTCCATATTAATATAAATAAATAATTGAATAACATAAAAAATGGGGAGGAATATATCCTTTCATACAGTGGGTTCTAATTAATTAATATAAAATGTATGGTGGAAACATAAACAACCATCAGGCAAACTCCACAGCAATTGTGGCAGGCAAAAAACATTGAACAAAAGTCAGTGAACAAAAGTATGATGAGAAATACTAGGTCTGCTTAGTCTCAAAACATCTTCCCATAAGATACTCCTTAATTACAAATGGAAAAAGAATAACTTTGCATCAGCAATAATAAAACATGTGAACATCATATGCTTCCTGCTATGACACACTGAAAAGGGCACATCACCTCAGCTGTTTTCTTGCCAAATATATCTAATAACAAGAAAACATCAGAAAAACCCAATCTGAGGGGCAGTCTACAAAATAATTGCCAGTATTCTTCAAAAATGTCAAAGCCCAAAAGGTAAGGAAAGATTGAGGAACTGTCACAAATTGGAGAAGACAAAGGAAATATGATAACTAAGTACAATGTGAGATACTAGATTGGGCTCTGGACCAGAAAAAGAGCATTAATGAGAAAAGTGTTAAAGTTTGAATAAGATCTATAAATTAGTTACTACTACCGTATCCGTGTTAATTTCTTGGTTTTAATCATGTACCATGGTTATATAAATGACGCTGTCTGAAGAGTTTAGAGAAAATTTGTACTATATTTACAACCTTTCTCTAAGTCTACAAATATTATAAAATATAAGTTAAAAATGAGAGATGTGTGCTTTGATTATTTTTTATTTTAACAAAAGCTTCATTAGAACTTTTAACAGTTAAGTTTTTAACTTGAATACTTTTAACTTTTTAATATTTTTTGAGTTTCCTTCGTATTGCTTCTAGGAAATGGCTAGTGTATATACAATGGTAGAAATGACCATCTGGCATTTGGATATATGGCTTGTTGAGTAGTTGAATTTTACTAAATTTAATTCTTAACGGAAAAAAAAAAACATTAGTGGCCTCCTTTAAGAGATGCTTTACCACAAGTGCTGCCTCTCTAAATTGTTGGATATACTCTCAAGAAATCTTAGCCATAATCAATTAAGGTTAATAATCAATTGTAATGTAGCATGATCAATAAGAAACTTTTTCTGTAAAAATTGTCATATCATCTCAGATTCCTGATAATATTTTTCCTATTGCTGTAAACCTTAAAGAGATTGAGAACAGGTCTCTTCTGAGTCAATTATAAAATGAAAGAAACACCAACTAATTTCTCCATTTCTTCTAATGGGGAGATAAAAGAAGAAATAAAAACAATTATAGACTAGTTTTGTTGTGAAACTGATTTTCAAATTTAAATTTTTTAGCAGGTGTAGCATATTACTGCTGACCTTTTAGGCTGGTATGAAATTTGTAGCAGATTGAAAATTGAGGAAAATTCCTTCCCTTGTCTGTTTCCCTGAAGAGAATTGGCTGTAGTCCTCATGCCAATGGATCAGATGCCACTTTCTATCTCCAAACCCATGCTTACATTGTCCTGAGGCTTGCTTTCCTCTGTATTCACTAGCCTAACTTGAATCATCCTTAACTTTTCAATGCATCATCTTCATGAACTCTCCTTGATATTTTTTCTCTTTGATGTGACCCTCCTCTCCTCTATACTGCCCGCTTCTTTTCTATGCCCTTTGAATAATACGATCAAGGGACCAGCCACAGTGATTTATAATTACTTCATGTTTCAGACTCCCCCACTAACTTGTAAGCTCCTTGAGTTTTATTCAAGGGCTAAATCTTACTCTTTTCATATTTCTAGTCTTTAGGAGAATGCCTGGTACATAATAGAGGTGCAGGAATTATTTGTCAGAGAAATGAGTGAATTTGGGAATGATGTGGGAGAAAAGAAGATAGTTGGTAACTGTGAAATGATGGATGTATTAATTAGCTTGATTATGATGATCATTTCACAATATCTATTATATATATCGCAAAACTACATGTTGCATATGTTATATAGATATAATTTTTGTCAATCGTACCTCAATAAAGCTGGAAAAAAATAAAATCTGTTCTGCTTTCTATAAGGAGAAAATTTTTTTAAAAAATGATTCAAAAAGAAAAAAAATGATTCAGTTCAGGAAGTAAAACAAGCCTAAGTTATAAGCTCATAAAATGTGTAAACCTAAGCAAAATTCTACAATTTTTCCTTAGGTGTATTTTTGAGTATGTTTCAGGATTCCAGATATCCACCATAATGCAGTAAGATTATAGTCAGCCTAAACCAAAATGATGCATTGTTGTTCACAATTTGACACTCTTTCTTACTACCACCCCAATTCACAAGGAGGTGTGCACGCACATACACGTGCACACACACACAACACACAGAAACTAACTTCTCAAATTTAAGAACTCATCCAATCTGTAATTCTGGCCAGATCCCATATCCATTTTAAAATTAACCTTATCTACTCTCATTCCAAAAAGACAAAATTACTTCAAGAAGTAATATTTTTCATTTCTAGATAACATTTACATCTTAATAGGGAGGCCTTAAATAATAATATACCTAAATGAAAATACCTAGATATGACAGAAAAATGAATGAAGGTTAGTTTGCTTTGCTTATGCTAGGAAGGACGATGTTTACTAGTCCTAAATATAGGAACATCTTTACATTTTGGGGGATGATCAGAACACATTTAGCACTGATATATTTTAAGAACATGAAAAGTTATTTTCATAGAATTTTTAAATAATTTCTAGTTTTATAAAATGCCTTTTATTCTTTACATTCTTAACCTTATTTCCATCATAACTCTGAACTGTGCCTTGTACCTCGTAGGCATTTTTTTTTTAATTTAAGGATCCTCAGCTTATAATTATGTAAAATTTTCCAGGTTCCAACTCATTTCTTAAGTGCAAACTAATAACTCATATAGCTTAAAAAAACTATTTAAAAAAAAGTTTAAATAAGGAAGTAGGTTAGTTGCTAAGAAAATCTGGTTCAATATGTCATTCACATAGTCAGTGGGTTCCATTTAACCACTTAATTCTTTTCCAGTCTTTGTCACTCCACATATATAAATTACTCGGAAATGACATTTTGAGGTGACTTTTACAGAAAATGTATGCTTTGACTTTACACAAAATGAATTTCTTTATGTTCAGTTGGCTGGAGATTATCGGGAGACTTTTTGGTTTAGATGTTGATTTCTGTAGGTCATATAAAAGAGTTTCAACTTGAGAAACAGGGAGGGATAAAATATGTTTCATTTCATAAAAACCACGCATTCCTTATAATTCCTCTATCATGCACATCAAATGCATATGACTCTGAACGCTGTTCTCTAGAATTAACACTTAGAATATCTTCATAGTTAATTTCTAGAAACAAACTTAAAAATCTCTAAATTTTTAATTCAAATTTGATTTTTAATTTTTTTTAACTTTCAGTGAATTTTGATAAAATGGGCATCTATTCTAGATTTTAAGTTAAATGTTTATTTTTAACTGATTTTATGGTGTAAGAAAAACACCTGACTAAACTGACATACACATATACACACATAGAAACCAAAAGATAAATAAGTAAAGCATGGTTATTTTTTATTACAAACTCAAAATAAAAACATATGGATTATTTTACTAAACTCTGGATGTAACAGGTTTGTAATAGCCACTATAAATATATTTGAGTCTCAAGTACAATATTTGCTTGCTTAGGCAAAGTCATATGCTCTAGAATTGAAAAGAGACACAGAAAAGTTTTTAAAAATATTTAATTATAAGTTTTAAACATTTAAAATATCTTAATGTGGTTTGTAAATACATATTGCTTCTAAAACACAACTCTCCTCTATTTTTCCCACCTCCACAATGACAATAGAACTAATACAGAATAGGTATGTAGAGGGGAAAATTCTAATCTTCCCTCTAAACTGGAAAAGACAGCCATAAAAATATCCACAAATTTCAGAGATTTCCCTTTGACACACTGTAGATTATACTAAGGAATGAAAGGGCATGGTCAATTTATAAATCACCTATTAGACCACTGTTAAATCACAAGGAAATCAGTGAAATAATGGACCCTTTAAATAACACTGAACTTGAAGTATCCAAAGTTAGAGTTGGAGTCAAGGGTGGTTCATTAGGCCAGCTGAAAAAAAATTCAATTTAAATCATTTTTATAACTGGAAATCTTTTAAGTCAAAGGACAACAGCAAAGTCAGGAATCCTTAAACACTTAGTGGCCATTATAGTGATTTGGATGGATTTTTCCCTGAAATAGTGAAGCTGTTTTTTATAATTCAATTGAGTCCTTGATTAAAAAGTTCCAGTTGGCCAGTAAGTAATAGTGATTGCAGAAATCAATACTGAATATAGTATTTGTGTCAATGGGAAGTTTACTTGCCTACTGTGATGGCAGAAGCTCTGTAGGAATGCTGTTTCCAGGAATTGATCAGTTTTGGTGATACTGTTAATGACTGTCTTGCAAAACTGGGCTTGAAAACTGTGCATACAAGCTCTGTACCTACTGTTTCATCCAAACTGGACACTTTTGAGAGTAAACATGGGTGCTGTTAATATAAGATAAGGCTAGCAAGCATAAAACAGGGACTCTTGGACATACCAGACTGTATTGTCACCCTATCATATCTGACAGGGGGCCCTGGTCCTTGTGTAGGTCAAGACATAGCAGCAGCTGTCTGCTGAAACATTGAAGTTATTTGTTTCTTTCACTGTCTACGTTAGACAAAATATGGAAAACTTTTCAAGTATGAAAAATGTGTCACATTATGTTTGGCACTTTTGAGAATGACTTCACCTAAAAAAAAGAGAAGAAACTGAACAAAGATACATTTACTCCTTAAGGATTATTCATGACCTGCCTAATGCATACCTCATTTTGAAAACTAGATCTCGGAAATAGTAAATAGCCATGAGTCTTCCATGCTAGGAGAAGGTCTCTAAACCAA
>NW_011888783.1:21438722-21465354 GCF_000151845.1 Pteropus vampyrus | reverse complement strand
AACTCAAAATAAAAACATATGGATTATTTTACTAAACTCTGGATGTAACAGGTTTGTAATAGCCACTATAAATATATTTGAGTCTCAAGTACAATATTTGCTTGCTTAGTCAAAGTCATATGCTCTAGAATTGAAAAGAGACACAGAAAAGTTTTTAAAAATATTTAATTATAAGTTTTAAACATTTAAAATATCTTAATGTGGTTTGTAAACACATATTGCTTCTAAAACACAACTCTCCTCTATTTTTCCCACCTCCACAATGACAATAGAACTAATACAGAATAGGTATGTAGAGGGGAAAATTCTAATCTTCCCTCTAAACTGGAAAAGACAGCCATAAAAATATCCACAAATTTCAGAGATTTCCCTTTGACACACTGTAGATTATACTAAGGAATGAAAGGGCATGGTCAATTTATAAATCACCTATTAGACCACTGTTAAATCACAAGGAAATCAGTGAAATAATGGACCCTTTAAATAACACTGAACTTGAAGTATCCAAAGTTAGAGTTGGAGTCAAGGGTGGTTCATTAGGCCAGCTGAAAAAAAATTCAATTTAAATCATTTTTATAACTGGAAATCTTTTAAGTCAAAGGACAACAGCAAAGTCAGGAATCCTTAAACACTTAGTGGCCATTATAGTGATTTGGATGGATTTTTCCCTGAAATAGTGAAGCTGTTTTTTATAATTCAATTGAGTCCTTGATTAAAAAGTTCCAGTTGGCCAGTAAGTAATAGTGATTGCAGAAATCAATACTGAATATAGTATTTGTGTCAATGGGAAGTTTACTTGCCTACTGTGATGGCAGAAGCTCTGTAGGAATGCTGTTTCCAGGAATTGATCAGTTTTGGTGATACTGTTAATGACTGTCTTGCAAAACTGGGCTTGAAAACTGTGCATACAAGCTCTGTACCTACTGTTTCATCCAAACTGGACACTTTTGAGAGTAAACATGGGTGCTGTTAATATAAGATAAGGCTAGCAAGCATAAAACAGGGACTCTTGGACATACCAGACTGTATTGTCACCCTATCATATCTGACAGGGGGCCCTGGTCCTTGTGTAGGTCAAGACATAGCAGCAGCTGTCTGCTGAAACATTGAAGTTATTTGTTTCTTTCACTGTCTACGTTAGACAAAATATGGAAAACTTTTCAAGTATGAAAAATGTGTCACATTATGTTTGGCACTTTTGAGAATGACTTCACCTAAAAAAAAGAGAAGAAACTGAACAAAGATACATTTACTCCTTAAGGATTATTCATGACCTGCCTAATGCATACCTCATTTTGAAAACTAGATCTCGGAAATAGTAAATAGCCATGAGTCTTCCATGCTAGGAGAAGGTCTCTAAACCAACTTAAACCAAAGGATCTGAGGACTGCCCAATTTCTGTAATATAGTTATACCTTTAAAAATCTCATTTTATAATGAGAACTAAAAACGAAGGTAAATGGATATATGATAGATACATAGATAAATTCAGCACGAAATATATATATAAAGGAAATATATATTCAGCACAGAAATATATATAAAAAGAAAAAGGAACAAATTCTCAGCATATTAGTCTCTCTTAGTTGTATGCAACACAAACTTTCTCTGGCTGAGAGAAAAGGCTTAGGGATTTTTGGAGGTTATCGTATAGTGTATCAAATCTGTAAAAATACTGCAGAACTAGTCTTGGAAAATAGGCAGGGACAAGAGAGACATGTAGTTTCATAGGGAAAGGTGAAGACTTGTCTCCCACTAAGATCCATAAAAGGTGAATTTCCACCAAAATAAGACTTAGGAGTTAGCTCTCAAATCACCAAGGTCTCTACAGCATCCACGTAGGGATAAAAAGCAGGTTAATTGGAAGAAAAAAAAGGAAGGAAGGAGGGAAGGAAGGAAGATTAAGTTGGCCTCAGAAGTATCTGAAACATATAAAAACATGGAAAATGTATAAAACTTTGGGGTGAAAAGCCCGAAACCCAAGATTTTTATAGTCAGCCAAGTTGTCATTTACAGAAGACAGCAGAAATACATTTTAAAGTAAAAATCTATCTAGAAACTATATAACTCTGCACCCTTCATAAGGAAATGACTTAAAGAAGTCCTGTAGCCTAATAGGAGATTAATTAACGTAAAGAAGTAGTAGCAGTCCTGAAACTTATATTAAGCATGGAATTACCTTCCTAATTATAAATATAGCTTCAAACTTAGTTAAATTGATAGTTATTTAAAGACAACAAAAATAGTGTAAAATAAAATAATTTTAAATACACAAGATGATTATAAAAGGAATAAAATTTGGGAAGCAAGAAGGTAGATATATACTAATATATTCTCAGATAAGAATAGATTGAATTTATTATTTTTTAAGAAACTAGAAAAATAGATAATAATATATATAACATATTTATATAGACATATTTTTTTTTGAAAAAATGAGGTAAATCAATAGCTACAATAAATAAACTGAGCTAGGGGTTAGGGATCATATTTAATAAGCAGTTACCTTGTTTTGACTCAGTGAGGTCTACAACAAACAATATTCTCAATACATCTTTTCTTCTCATTTTTACCTATACAGTAAGTCTTAAACTCTGAGCAGAAAATCATCATTATTTGTATAAGATAAAGTAGCAAACTAGAGAAAACATGGTATTGGAAATAATACTATTATCCAATGCTTACCTCATTATTACTATCAATGAAATCCTTATCAATATCAGCTCTACCTGTTATTAGTTAACTGTGTGCAAATAGAAATGAAATTCATCCTCCAAAATCTAGGATTTTCTAAGTGCCCCTAGTGTAATAACATATCTTTTGACTTTCAGATATTTATATGTTTACTCAGCTTCAATTTATTGTTTCTGATAATTATCTTCTCCATGAGACTTTGTAATTTTCCAAATGTATTGCTAGATAAAAGAATCATAAATGAGACATTAGTAGAGAACATGTCCATTTTTATTGATATTTCTAAAATGCTATGCAGCACTTACATTGATGTCCTTATTTTCTTCATTTTACCTTTTATGTCAATCAGCCATAGTAAAAATTATTCTTTAATTCCAACTACTTTATTTGCAATATTTTAACTTGAAATAAAATATTATTTGAAAAAACTATCACTAAACTTGCTCACTAATGTAATACTCTAATTCTTGGCAAAATCATGTGATTTCTTAGCAATACATATAATTCTCAAAAAACCTGCTAATTTGCATGGCTTGTTTCAGATTGAATGTGGCCCAAATATAATTGAATAATTATATGACAATATAATTTTTTTGAGGTTTTTATCAAATTTCAGTTATCTAAAATATTCAGATAAAAATAACTGAACAGCCTCAACTGAGAGAAAGTCAGTCATAAGCCTGAAAAAGTCTGTTAAAAATCTAGTTTTAATAACCCATCATTAGACAAATCAATTAGACTGACTCAACATCTAGTATTCATACAGTAGTTGTCATCATGATGTGAGTCATAATGTTGTTCTTACTGCAATTTAAGTATGTCTAAAGTGATTGTGGTAGGTTTTAATATCTATGAACTTTTTTTCACTAACAATAAAAAAGGACAAATATTGAAATGTTTGAAAGTTGCTATTTTTTTTTATCATCACATATGAAAGAATCGTTAATGTCTTAAAGGTACAATTCAATAGTTTTCTTCTCTATTTCTAAAAGAGTATTTACTTTTCCTTATTTTGAACTTTTATTTCATTATTACCTCATGTCATTTATCATTATCTGTCTTATTCATATATATGACTTATCTTCTTTCCTAGAATTTAAATTCTTTGAGAGTAAGAAATATTTACCAGAGCATTAGGTCTAGTATCTTGCACATAGTAATTTTTGCTAGATATTTGTTAAATGAATGAAAAATTAATGAATTAAATTATGTCAGTAAAATAAAAGATGATAATGTCATCTTTGGTAAACAGCTCTTTAAATAGTCAAATGCAGTTGATATGGTGTTAACGTATTTCAGGACATATTGTGCATCCCATTTGATTCTTGAATTGTCAGATGCTCATGGCTTATTAACCCTGTAGCTTATGAAACTTGAAAAAGAAAAGTCACTAGGGTATTTGCATATTTCTCAAAACCATTACTTTTTATATTTCTCCTATTGAATAATTCATAAAATAAACAGTTTTAAGTAGAAATACCAAGAGAAAATAAAATATGTCTATATTAGAAAGAGAAGAAAATAGAAATATAATTTGACAATAAAAAACATGTAATATTCATTAGTTGCAGGTGAACAGTATGTTCAAAAGAGTCTTATTTATTCAGTCAATGAATGCTTGTGTAGGATTGGCATACATAGAAAGGAATGACCAAAAAAAAAAAAGAGAAGATTTCTCTTGAATTTTCAAGTTAAAAGACAGAAGAATAAAACCCTACATACTATGTGATAGATTAAATAAGTTCTGTAAAAAGGTGACTAAAAAGTGAAAAGGAAATACTCAGAAGGACAGAGGCCACTAAAAATCAGTTGGAGAGGCAGTCAGGAAACTTCAAAGAAGAAGTAGCATTTAAAGTACAAAATATGTTTTATCTGTCTAGTATCTGTGTGGAGAGAGGCAGTGAGAATCAATCCAGACACAGAGCCCAAAAGTATAAATCTATGGAAGGATGAAGTATGAAAGATTTAGAGAACAAAGTATAATTCAGTGTTGTTGGGGTATCGATTATGAATGAATATTTTGGAGTAATTGGAGAGTTTGCTGCTAATGAAAGCAACTTAGAATGGCATCAGAAAAAAAGAGACTTTAAAAGAGTTTCTAAACGTTTTTATCATTGAGGCAATGGAAAGCTGTTGAAGATTTTTAGGTGGTAAATAACATAAAGAAATTTGTATTTAAACTAATAACTCCAGTCGATGCTACAATTAAAAGCAAAAGAGAAATACAAGAATGTATTTAAGCATATATTTTGGCACTTGTCTCAATACATTGTTTTTCTCTTAACATCTTCATCCATACTGGAAAACTGAAATTAAATAAATTGCAAAACATGAGATCACTGGATAGCAGAGCCTAAATTAGCATGCCCCTTTTTATTGTTGGAAAAATTTTAGTTATGAGTTTTCTATTCAGGGCCAGGAAATAAATTCTGTATTCTTTCATTCTAATAAATCTGTTAAATCTCTTCATTTCAAAGGTTATATAAGATAAAAGAAAGGAGTCTATGCGACATTTTTTTTTTTTTGTAGAGCATTATAAGGAACACCAAAACCCTTTTTATCTATGAGAATGGTCAGCAATATAAGAAGGCAGATGCTACCATCATTTATTAAGTGCATATATGTCAGTTACATTTCTACTTGCATTTATGTACATAATTCCATTGATTCTCTTCTAACCCTGTGATATGTACAGATGTGGAATCCAAAGCTAAGAGAAATTTAGTACTTTCCCCAAGTTTATCACAATAGTAGTAGCAGATTTTTTTGACCTCAGAAACAAATCCAGTTAATAAGTTTTAAGAAACAGCTATTTTCAAGATATTCTCCGTGAATTTGATCTGCTATATGTAAAAGTATCTAAAACACTTAGAATTGCAATATATTAGACCACAAATTGCATAGGAACACAGTACATTTTGTGAAAGAATGATGTTTGCTGTCTGGAATAAAACGTGTAGATAGATCCTCGCAGGAGTGGGATAATTGAAGGTCCTCACAGTAGTTCTCCATGTATAGTCTTCATCTATAACTGATATCTGCCTAGTACAATGTATCAGTGTGTTTCCTAAGTGAATTGAAGAGCCTCTTATCATTATATGGCATTGATGGGGTTCCTATGTAGCAGATAGTCCAAGAAATGGCAATAAATGGTAAATAAATTTAAAAAAGAAAGCAACTTAAGTATTTTAACAGAAAAACGTGCCATTGGCAGAACGATTTTTTATCCTGTTTGTTGTGATATATTTGCAGGTAACAACTTAGAACTATTTTAGGGGTTTTTCCAATTTTTATGAGCATAAGCCTACATTATAATATGGTAAGGAAGTGAATTATTTTCCATCCTAAATATACATACTCTTCCCACTTAACTCGTTAGAAGGTAAATGAGTGAATTTTATAGCATTATTGAGAGAGTAGATTAGCCTAGAGCATAGGTACTATCTTTTATCTATTTCGTTTGCCCTTGTGGTGACTACAAGTGATGAATCATAAGATGACTAAATGGAGGGAAACTTCAAGACAATGCTGTAGTTCAAGCCCATCATTCACATATGAAAGAACTGGGATATAAAGAGATGAAGGTCACCCAGTGAGTTAGTGGGTGATGAAAATCTTGAGAATTATTTAGAAAAACTGAAAATTATTTAGAATAATTAAAAATTTCTAGAACAATTATAAAAATGTTTAGATTATTATAAGTACAGTAGAGAAGGCTGTAGAATGAACGACCCCATAAGTAACATATAGGGATTACTCAGTAGAAGTTATATAGCTGTTACCAATTTACCCAGAGGTTAGCATACAGCAAGATGAAGTTAAATTCTTTAGTGGGAGAAAAAAAAAAACAAGAGCATCTGGAAATATTGGTCAAGTTTTATGAATGGCAAGAAGAATCTCTTTATTGAAAAAACTGACCAATTACACAACTATTTTCTAAACCAAGACTAGAATCAGCTTAAATATTCTTGACATCTCTTTATCTCTGAATTAGTATATGTTTGAGGGTGGTAATGCAGTTCTAAATCTATTTAGTCTGGTGCATACCACATCAGAATTGTAACTTGTCTCAGTTGTAACTGTAGAAGTATTTATGTGATTAATTTAATGTAGGTTGCATTAGCTTACTAGGGCTGTCATAACAAAATCCCACAATATGGGGACTTAAATAACAGAAATTTATTTTCTCACGGTTCTGGAGGCTAGAAGTCCAAGATCAAGGTGTTGGCAGGTTTGGTTTCTTTTGAAGCCTTTTTCTATTGTTTGCAGATGTGTTCTAAAATAGTTTTTCCTCTGCGTGCACATCAGTCAGATTGTGTACTCTAAAGGCCTCATTTTAACTTAATTACCCCTTTAAAGGACCCTGTCTCCAAATATAGTAATGTTTGGAGGTATCAGAGGTTAGGGATTTAACATATCCCTATGTTGAATTTTGGAGAGACACAATTCTGCCATGATATCTGACTTACCTTTCGAATGTTAAATTTATGAGGTTATGTACTATATTAATTTTATTCTTCACTGTATTCCAGAATCTAGCACTGTGCCTATCTTGTTTTAGATATTCAGTGTTAGGTTTGAATGAATGAATGGAGATGAGTTTGAAATAGGAGTCACAAAAAAGCATTTTGAGATGTTTGTAAGATATCTGGATATTATTCAGAAACCTATTTTGCTATCCACAAACTATATATAATGTTAAAAGCTGTCAAAGATTTTTTTTTTCCCCTGGGTATTATAAAGGGCAGTGTACATGGCAAAGGAATGCTAAATTCCAGAAAAAAATGAATGAAGTGTGTAAAAGATCCACATTCTTTGACAAAAAGGAAGAAAAAAATTGTTTGGTATTGCCCAAGTGGGAAATGTTAGCTAAAAACTTGTATATGAAGCACTGCCACATTATTTTTTTTTAAAGACCCTTGTCACTTATTTATAGAATATTTTTCTCTAGAAATAGAATATGCTTGTGTCATTTCTGCTTTTAAGCTGTATTGCATGGGGGCGTTCAGTTAGCTGATGGACAAAACAGTCCCTTCTGAGAGTGAAAATGATACTGTGTTATTCACAGTAAAGCTTATTATGTACAATCCTTTGGGTGCAGAGGAGACCAAGCATCCCAGAAAAATGCACATGGCTTTCCTGTCAGTTGCTGGATAAAAAATCTTTTGGGTGAATTGAAATCATCATTAAAATCCTATCACATCAGTAAATTTATTTTTTTGTAATATTTTTTCTTCTTTGCGTAATAGTCTGACCATCATAAAGATTTAAGGCCTATGTACCTTACCTTTCACATCCTCTTATAGTCTCATCTTTTCCATTCTTTTTTAAAGATGTTTGCTTCGTATTTCACTAATATAGAAAAGTAATTTAAAAATCTATATATAGGAACAATAAAGAAATCTTTCATGGATTAAAGAATTGAAACAATTGTATATACTATACCAAAAGGAAAATCACCTCAAACAACTTCACTTTTAATGAGCAACATGTTATATTAAAAATAACACTTTATTACTCTAATTTGTAGACCTGATTCTTCAACGATGTTGGCAATAATTTCTATAAGAAGTATCTAATTAAGACATTCAAAAAAGACTTTTTTTAGTCTAAATTAATGACACATCTGGAAACCACACTTAAGACTAGGAGCTGAAATGAAATTAGAAGTCATATAGTTCCAGATTCAGAAATCTTAGAGTTAGAAAAAAATGACATTACTGGGAATGAGTTTTGAAACCGATAGAAACATTTCTAAATTACCCTTTAAAATCATGTAGTCAATTTTGCTAGAGAAAAAAGTGAGTTATCTTTCTAATACCTAATAGAAAATGATATTACAAGATCATTACCCAAAAAAGATGTGATGAAGTCTATGCAGTCAAAAATATAAGGGGGAAAGTATTACAGAAGTGTATCAGACATAACTAATTGAAATATTAGGCTATTTGGGGGATTTTATATTTGTTGTATTTGACATCTTTTAAAAATGTATATTTTGTTGGATGTTTTCTCACTCTAAATATTTACTTCGGTATCTATTTTTATGTTCTAGTTATGTATTTCTATTTGTTTTCTTAAAAGTGGTTGCTCAAATTGCAAAAGCTTCGGGCCCCACGAAGCCAGGAGCCATCCTTAGATTAAATTTACTTTATCTCCAATGCCATTTTATCATAGGGCATGGAGCTAGAGTTTTTTCTTTATGTTAACTAAAAGTTAACCTGAATCTTTTACTTATAGACCCAGGCTTGATCCTCAGAGGCCAAACACAACAACTTTAATTTTTCTTCCAAAATAGACCTATCGCTCTCTTTATTCTATCTTATTTTTGCTGAAAAGTATCCTCAATTTCTTCAATTATTTTTAATATGGAAATAGTAAACTGGTCTCTCTTTTCTGTTTGTGCTTTATGTCATTCTTAAAGTGTGTTGACCTAAACTGTAATAAGCAAGATGTAATATGATGAATTTATAATAATCATAAAATCCTATTATAATATGACAGTATTTTTGCTACTCCATTTTAGATACTGTTCATAATATAACTAAAAAAAATAATCTTTTGTTAGTGAGGGTAGCCTCACAATTAACCTCTCTCCCAGGTAAAATTGACTATTCAGCAACATCATTTTTTACATAATCATCTTAGTCCCATTATATAAGGTATAAATCTACCATTATATACTGTTCAATTATCCATAAGAAAATCTTTAGATATACTATGCCTGCCAAATATCTCTGCTCTGCAAATAATAAAACCATTCTAAGAGGTAACTCTTGGCTCCATATAGCTAATCTTGGTGAACTCATTTTTATTTTCAGTAATCTTTTTTCAAGTGCTCACAAAATATATTTTAATAATATAGTACGTAACTTTTTATAGGAATGGCACTGTTCACACTTTTTGGACATTTAATAGAATTTACTTCCTCCGTATTTCGAATATCAAAATGACATTGTTGGAATATACTCCTCCTTGGATCCCTCATGCTCCTGTATAACTTGCTGAGGGTGGGTGTGCAGGAACATAAGGCCCTAATTTCTTCTTTACTAAATGTTTATTAAATAATGAAAACTAATATAAAAAACCCAATTGCTTCTAGGAGATAGCTTGAAGAAAGAAAAAGAGTATGTAAATTTAAGTAATTTATTGGGCTCTGATAATCATTTACAGGGGTGTGTTTGCAGCAAGTAACTTTTAAGGATGAAGTAAAGATTTCTGGGACAAAGAACTGGTTTGCTTGCTGGTCTTCTAAAGTAGTGAATTTCTTAGACTCAGTGTTCTTCTCATGTAACGTAACATACTGTGTACACAGGTATCCATCTAGGCCCATCTGCATTCATCCTTGTTGGAAATGGGGTGTGGGAAACTGATACAAACACACATCTGAATATGTCTTTTGTTGTGAGTAATAAAGTCTTTTGTCTCTGACCTAGGAAACATGTCTACCAGCATCATGCATGACACTATGACAGGTTAACTTATCAGTTATAGTAGGTCAAATTTCAGACCTTTTAGAGTTTGTGACAGACTTATTATGTTCTTTTCTTTTTATCTTTATTTCACAATTTATCAAAGAGGTTAATAATGGCAGTTGGTAGACTTCTGGTATAAAATGCCTGTGCTAGCCAAAGACTTTCTTTTTTCTTGGAAATCATCCAAATGTAACAAGAAAAAAATAAACATTTAATTTTCATTTTGGATAAAAGTAGAAGACACATGTAATTGCAGCTTCCAAAGTACATGTAAAACCTGCCAAAATCAGCAAAAACTGAGCAGAAGTCCTATGGAAAGAAGTGAAGTCATGGAGAGTGGTGAGAGAGCCCAGGAACAGTACATCTCAGCAAAAATACTCATCCTGAAAGGGGAAGGTGAGGCACAATGAATATGTTATGCATTTTATTCTTTGAACTGGTACAGGAATGTGGGGATAAACTGACATGGTGACAGAAGCCTCTGTGAACCAAATTTGGTTTTGAAGAGGTAGAGATACCTAAACAATCATCCAAAAAGGTAGTATATTCGGGAAGCACTCTATCTATACCTAGATCAGAAATAACCTAGATGACTATCATTAGAGGACTACTTAAGTAAACTATGGTACATCAATAGAATGGGATAGTATGCATCTGTTTAAAAAAAGGCAATGTAGTTGAAGATGGAATACAAGGAAATTAAGCTTCAATTCAAATATGATTACAGCAAATTTAAATATATAAAAATTCATTAATTCAAAATGAAAAAAATACCCTATCAATCACTATTGCAGGATGATGGAATACCAGTTCATTATTGCAAAAAAATGATAACTATCCTGTGTTTCCTGTATTTCACAGTAACCAAAATGTTTGTGAGTAAAAGTTTTTTAACAAAGAATTACAGCAAATTAAAGCAAGAGGGATGATAGAATTATAAAATCATGATTTTGCAACTCTTTATAAAATAAAGGAACTAGACAACAATCGTCAATGGCTTTCTAAAGAATCAAGGGAGTATGGAAGGGGAATTTTATACTGCATGAACCAGACTGAGAGTATCTAACCCACTGATGAGTCACTATAAGTGCAACTATGTCATGATACATGCATCCTGCTAAGATGCATCAGGAAGAAGATAGAGTGATTTATGAAGGATGCTTGTAAATAATTACACCTGAATCTAATAAAGCACCCCACTCTAATAACGCCTTTAGTTCTAACTATCCCTTTATAAGAAATAGAGTGGAAAGAGGACCATGTTAATTACAAGGAGGATACAGTCAACCAAATCTTAATGTGGAAACGGCTAAATCTGAACATGGGAAATTCTACAAGACAAATGATTCTTAGATTTTAAAAAAGAAAAAAGGCAAAAAAGAGAGAAATGTTATAGATTAAAGGAGATTTAAGAGCCGTATCAACCAAATGCAATGTGTAGACTTACTCAAATAGAGAAACAAATAAACCAATTATAAAAATTAGTTTTGAGCAAATATGGGGAGGACTTAAATGTGATCTGAGTTTTGGATTATATAAATGAGTTATTATTAATTTGGGTGTGATAGTGGTATTGTGGTTATGCAAATAAATAAATCCCCTTATCTATTAGAGATGCATACCAAAATATTCATTGGAAATAAAATATCTGAGATTTAAAAAAAAATACTCCAAGAAAAAATATAAATTGGAACTAGATGAAGCAAGAGTGGCTGGATATTGATAATTATTGCTGGAACTTAATTATACTATTCTTTCTACCCTTATATGTTTTGAAAGTTTCCATACTAAAAAATGAAAACAGAAAATAGGAAATCTCTTTATGTATGTATGTGGAAAAATTACCAAAATACAATGAAATTGGGAGATAACAAGTTGGCAGAGATTGTGTATACTTTGCTACCATTTGTATAAAAAAAGAGAAAGAGGAATAAAAATGTAGATTTGTATTCATGTAGTAATATTTAGAGAAGCAATGGAAATTTACATAAGAAATTAATAGAATTGGACAGCTATGGAAAGGAGCAGAGTAGGAACTTAAACATCATATGAATTTTATTTGCATCAACACAAATAAACAAAAGTAAACAAGGTAATTATCAACATGAAGTTAAATAAGTACACATTTAATTATGTACCTCTGTACATTCTGTATTTTCACCGTGTTTAATTAATATCTATTCAAATATAAGCAAAATGTATAGAAAGATGGAAACTTAGAGTTTTATTCTTTATGTTTTCTCAGTCACTTTGTATCCATTTAATCAAGACCGTTCGGTAGACTTCCTTTCACCTAATGTAGAATTTTATAAAATCGTAAAAATATTATTAAGTCATCATAATAACAGTTTTTAAATATATATAAGAATAGTTTTAAGGGATAACTTCTCTTTTATATTAGCAGTTTCTGCAACTCCTTATTGCTAGTATTTATCCTTCTCTTCATTCAGCAGAGTTGAATGAGTTTCTATTTTAATTTAATGAGTTTCTACTTTAATTTAATAAGTTTATACTATACTCTGGTAATATCAAAATGAATCAGACTAAGTTTATGTCCTCAATTTAGTCAGATGTGACCAAATAATTATAATACACGCAAAAAGAGAGAAACAAAGTAAGAGCTGAGTAATTCAGCTTTCTTCTCATGGTTATGAAGATTACACCACAACCTCCACATATTAATCTATATTTATGAGTCTATCTAGATTTAAGCCTCACTGTCATTATTTTGACATAACTAAGCCTTGGGTTCATTCTTTATGTCTCCTCATCTCTGTCTTTCTATGTCCTTATAAAGTTTACTGCTCAGGGCCAATGGTTCACTGGCTACATCTCTCTTCTTTCTTCATTGTAATTGTAAATGACTTCTTTTGTGAGTGCTTCTCCTTTCACCAGGTTTAGAGTCTCTCTCAGGCTAAGGGATTGTATCCAACGTTATTTCTTTTATTTTGAAATTTACTTCTCATAATCTAGCCTGTCATTCTATGCCTAGATTTCCTTGTTTTCACAGATTCTAAAATTGCTAACCATAATTCTCCAATGTCCTATTATTTTCAATTCATCAACTGGTTCTAACAAGATGGTAAAATAAAACAATAGCAGTAAAACTTCTTGTCAGTTATTTTTTTCTTTTCAGTGGTAAAAATCAACATTAAGTTATCAATTAAAGTGAAAATTTTTTTCAGCCATTCTGTTTTTGCACTGAATTATCCAGAAATTGCCTACCTAGTTAAAATGTCTACAATTACATATCTTATCTCTGATTCAATTTGTCATCTCTAATCTGGTCATCCCAGTTATTTTCTCTTTGTCTTTATTTTTACCATAGTTTTTCAGTACATTTCTGTTCCAAAGTACATGGATTCTTGTGCAGATATGTAACATGAAATGCTATTCATTGTTCTCTAAGTTTTTGGTTTTTTTCTGAGTATATTATACCAAAGATTTTCAGACTTTTGATTTCCAGTATGATTTTCAATGTAAAACAGAATTATAAGGAAAAATCAGTTCTAGAATAAAGAATAATGACTCAGTTTGATCTTTGCTATTTACTGGTGCAGACTTTACTGATCATAAGAATCAGCTGGGAACCTTGTTAAATTCAGATTCTGATTCAGAAAGTCTGGATGGGACTGAGATTCTCCATTTCTAAAAGACTCCCCGATGATAATGATAATTCTGGTTAGCTTTGTATAGCAAAGCTCATCTTCATATTAAAAAGTGTATAATAAATGCATTGATTATACAAGGAGTACTAAATTAATATAAAGACTACCTATGTGAAAATACAGATAAATATACTAACTACAATATTATTGTTTTTACTGTTTTTTTAAAGACAAATTTGTTTGCCATATCATTCAGGATTGTGTCCTATTGGACATGAAATGCAGATAAAGGCCTATGATTTAATTCATGTGTCATATCCTAAATCATCATTTAAAAATGGCATCCCATCTTTTCAGAGTATTATCTCTAAGCTATTGTTTCACCTGTCCATTTAGAAAGCCATTATGTGTTCTCTAAGTCCCATTGATTCTGGAACTGAGCTAAGTGCTGTGTTATTTTTCTTGGGAGTGGCCACCTTTAACCTATGTTCTTCCATTTTTGCCTTTTTCTTATTGTAGGTGTTTGTTCAGCATCCGTTTTAGCTGACTGTCTAGTTGTCCCAAAGACATCGCGCTCTATGAAATATCTCCATGACTCTCTTTGAGTCAAGCCTCCCTGGTTTACTGTTATTATTTTACATTTTATTACATTTTAGATTATTACATTAATTACAGTCTCTTGAATTCTGGCAGTTAAGCACTGCCACCTTTCTCCTAATACTGTGTAGGAGGACTTATCCTCATGGATATTAATGATCCCAGCTCTGTAACTGCCCCTCCTAGCATCATCCCAGCCTGCAGAGGAAAGACACCAATAAACTCCTTAGCGATGCTGATGTCTCTCTCCCCAGTAAATTCCTGATGGCCTTGGTGAATGTAGTGTCCTCTGGGCCTTCCTGTGAAACATAATCCTCTGTTAGGTCTTCTGGCCTCACATAGTATATTTTAACATGCTAAATTCCCTCACCTCTTTATTTCTCTCCCATCTGCCAATACGACTTAGACATTTCTGCTTTGCTCAGCATAGGGCATAACTTCTTTAGGTCTGTAAGAACGATTCAAGCAGCAAATTTGCCTTATACCCTAGGGTAATGACAGGGTGTTAAATTCCGTGCTCCCCCAAAAGTGCCCCCAAGTGAATGGATCCTTGATTACCTAACCTTACATCTCATTCCATTGATTAAATACTTTTAAAATTCAATTCCAGATTTACTTCCCTTGCTTCTTTCAGTGTATGCTAACTAATGCTCACAACTCCTTCAGTGTATTCTATCTTTCCTCCCTTCAGAATATCCTCACCTGGATGACATTGAGATTTAACCCTAGTTACCAGCTTGGCAGTCAGGGAGGAAGTTGGCACAACTTTTGAAGATGTACCTGTTGCCTTGAGAGAAGAAACCTCTATAGCATCTTCTAGCACAGCAGACATCCTACCACTTGCTAGGAAGGGGAAAGCCTGCTCTGCAAGTTCTCATGTTTCGGGGGGTTCTTCATTGCCAACACCCTCAAGGGCATTCATCCAGATGTCCCCATTCTATATTGCAGAGTACCAAGATTTTTCAACCAAAGTCTTGACCTCAGCATAAAGGTCCTGCCCTGTCTAAGCATTTGGACATCTCTGGAACTCTATGAATCTAATATCAAGTCATGAGTTTTTGGCTCAGCTGAGTCCATAATTTCACTATAGGAACCAAAACATGCTGTAAGTTATCAGTGAGAACCTTTGGCTCTCACACTTAATCTGTCACTGCTAACTAATATCTCTCAATTTCTCATTATCCCTTCCAGGAGGTAAATTCAACATGGCAATTACAAGCCAACTCTGAGGTCCTTATAGGAACTGTTGCTCTAATATTTTTTAAATGCCTGAACCTTTGCACCTATATATGTCTTCCCCCGTACAAGGACATTTCCCCAGGCCACCTCCAGTGAAATCTTCAGTAATTAGGCCACCGCCTTTGCTGGGGCTATCCATACCCAAATATCATTCAGGATTGTGTCCTCTTCACTTACCCAGCAAAAAATGAGCCAGTCCCCAAACTCCATTTTCCTTAGACCACTTTTGATACCACCTATGTTAATTCAGGTTTCTCAAGAAGAAGTCTCCATAATGGGATTAGTCATGAAAGAGAAATTTTAGGGAAACTAAATATAAAGGATAAAGGGGAGGAAGAAGAAATAGAGAAAACTTATTCAGTCCATGATAAGAGGTCTGACACCTGAGAGAAGAGAGGGGAAAGGGATAAGGACTTGGAAGATTCTCAAACGACAGCACAACAAGCCGAGAGGAGTGGAGCCAAAGTCATCCATTAGAAGAATCCCATATCCCACAAGAATAGGCCAAAACTAGTACCCTACAGCTCTCAGATTTTGGCTCAGAGCAGGCCAAGAGAAGAATGGCCTCTCATGAACAGAGTGATGAGTCCAGCTGGGGCTGTCAGTGAACTATGTTCCCTGCAGCAGGAGGCCTGAGCAGTATATTTTGTTGGCCTACAGAGGCCTCAAGCATCATGACCTACCTCTTGCTGACATTTACTCATAATTTAAAATTTAGCGTAGTGTTTATTTCCACTAGGAAAACTTCCCTTCCCACTTTCCTTTCCTTTCTCTGTCCTTGAAATATGCAAAACTTTAATCCATCCCCCAGGTTCTCAGTGTACACCAAATGTCTGCTTGCTTTAATCTTTGATGTTGAGCACCTGGAAGGCAGGGATTTCTTTTTTCTTTTTTAATCTTTGAATTCTTACTGCCTAGCACAGTTCCTAGGTTGTAGTAAATACTGAACAAGTGTTTGCTGAACGAATAAATGCATGCACAAGAGACCAAAGGTGGTCTACTTTGGTTAGATGTTAAAAAACTTATATACCATAGCGATGAAAACAAAGTGCTAAGAAAACTCTAAAATCTCTCTGTAAATAATAAAATATGTTCAACTTCCCAAGCTGGTTTAAAGACTTGAAACTTTGAAGTGATTTAAGAAGTAAATGACTCCTCAAGGTGCCATTCAGTCCCTACTGTTATCAAAATCTAACAGTCAACCTATTACAAAAAAACAATTGTACTTTAAACTAAAAACAAGATATACACTAGAATTACAAGAAGTAGTGACCTGTGCTCACTTTAGCAGCACATACATAAGAAGTAGGGATAATAATAATAATAATAATAAAGAATGAGAAAGATTAGCTGATGAAATAAGTTATCCATACCTCAAGGTGAGGAATGGATAATGCTATTAAAAAGGATGAGAATTTAGGAGAAATACAAATATAGAGGGACTGACCTCTTTACTACAAATCTAGTCTCTGGGGCAGTGTGGTTGTCAAGAATTTCCATCTTCACTAAAGAAGAAATTCAAAGTGAAAAAGAACAAGGCTATAAAGCAAATGTCAAACATGCCCAATTAACCAGTTGGGATTAAAACCTTCAGTCTTGCATTTAAACTCAGATTTACAGTGTTTGCATTCTTTTTTTTACCGAGAAGTAGCAATGTGGTCAGAAAATTTTCCCATTGATTAAAGCAAATTTAATTTAAAAAATATTTCCATAATGCTGAATTTTTATGAATAAGACATTTGGCAAAAAATATTAGGAAATTAGTTATATATTTCGGGGGTTATGAATTTTTAAGTTATTACACTTTCTCCATCTGAGAAAAATATCACATTTTTATTAATACATTAAAACTTGGATACATTTTATAGCAGTAATTTGTATTGCCAATCTAAGTGCTTCTATTTGTACCAAGATGACTTTTTAAAAGTTTATATTTTTATTTTCTAGTTTTCAATAAACTTTAGCTTTTAGGAGATAGTTGTTAATATCACTCATTCTTTCAGGCATAATCAAGACCAAAATAAAAAAAATCCACAGATCAATTTGTTTCCATCTATATTAGAGCATTTGTTTCAGTTTTTCTGTTGACTGTATACAGCCAAAATTGAAAGTGAAAAGAGAAAATCAGGAGGAAGGGATGTGTAGATTATCCTAAACATTAATACTAAAATCTTCACTTTTATCTCATCTATCTGGATCTTTCAGCAAAAAGTTTATTAATGGAATTTTTTAGTTACTTAAATAGTAGCTAAAAATAAGTTTATATAATATTTAAACATAATATTTAGTAATGAAACATAAATCATAACCAATTAATAGATTTTAAAAGTTCCAAATCTATATCCTTCCACCATCAACAAAGGCCACAGATTATTATTTAACCTTCTAAAAATGAACTCGTGTATATGTATGCGAGTAAAGTATATTATATATACTGCTATATACACAATATATAACACCATGTATTATATAAGCTGTGTATGTGTATTCTAACTGGAAAGTTCTTTTTTATTATGATTTCTTGAGAGTAGGAATCGAGTCTACTCAGAAATATATAGCTCTAAGTGTCTCATACTGGACAACACATATTGTTAATTTAATGGCTGATGCTTTATTTTTATATCTTTCTAACTGCCTCAAATGAAGGAATATTTCTCAATATCAGGTGGCTTTCTTCCACACTTCATAATTATTTGTTTTAGAGCTCTCTGTTCTGTTTCACGTCATCACATCTTTCTCTGCTCAAACGACTAAGTGACATTTATTATTTTTATCCTTGAACTAACTTTTTAAAAATATAATTTGTTCATTTATTATCAATTAGAAACAAGCTGCTATTGCAGTGGTCTTCAAAATCTATTTCTTATATTCTTAAGCTTACGCGAGTGGTCCAAGTGAATGAGTCCCCAGGTCACCCTCTGATTCTTCTAGAGCCCTTGTCCTCACCCCAGTTGCATGTTAGAATCACGTGGGAAGATTATTTTTAATGGTCTGTGAGGCAGTCTAAACAGCATGCTTTTAAAATTTTCTAGATCATTCTCATATGTGATCATTTGGGCACCTATTATTCTAGAGAAGCTATGCTTTCAGATGTATTTTATAGTGTGATTGCTTATAAGATTTTATGTGGATAAATTGTCTCTCTACAAAGAAAGCTGAATGTTATGCTTTATTGCTCTATTTGCAATGTAGCTCTTTTGCCAATAACTTCAATAATTTTTGCAAGAAAAGTTTTATGGTGATATAACTCTTTGTTAATTATATTCTGATATCTCTGCTCCCAAGGGATGACATTATTTTAATTATATTGCTGTACTATAAAAATTTATTAGTAGTGATATTGAACTTTATTAATTTGAATACTACTTTCAGGCTCTATTTCCCTTTTTTTAATAAGTGGTTTCTAAATTTTGTTGGAAAGTTTTCTTTTAAAAAGTTGTCATATTAAGAATAATTAATTATGAGAATAAATCTATAAAATTATTGTCAATTTTCTTAGTTTTTAGATTTATTGTCTATATTTCATCATATCAATGCCTTTGAATTTAGAAACTATTATTCCTTCAAAATTAAAGATTTAAAATATGGGATAAAGAGTAAATATTAATAATTTATTCATATCTAATATATTAATTACCACTACAGTAGTTTTCAATGTTTGAAGAACTTTCCAAAGCAGCTTTAAAATTCTATAGTCAAGATTTTAATATAACCCTTTAATTTTTTCTCCTAGAAAACACACACACACGTAATCATACACACACATAGAAGTGTTATGGTAGAATATTCTTATAGATAATAGAATAGTAATATATGAAATTGTGAGGGTAAGAGTATTTGGGATTCCTGAGACATCAAAACTTTCTAAGCAGAATGATTAATCAATAGCATAAAAATTTAAAAGCAAATAAAATAACCTGAGAATGTTTTTTGTAATATAAAAGATGTATTTATTTTATTAATACTGCCTTGTATTTATTAAGTGCATGTTGCTGGATATTATTCTAATTATTAATTTATTTAATTTTCCTACAACATATTGATCATATAATATTACATGTTAATTCTTATAAGTAAGCAAACTGAGTTCTGAACATGTTTAAAAAAAACAGAATCATGAGATTAGTGTCAGAGTTGGAGTTTGAACCAACATGTACAGGTTTTAGTTCTTAGATTCTTAATTACTCCACAATCCCACCACTCAAGGAGCACAGATAATCCTCCAAAAATAAGCATAAACCAACCATAAACATATTTACTGTGATAAATATCTTCTATGACTTTTTTCTATACTTTCATTATTTTTATTTTTTGTACTCCATCCAGATTATATTCTGCTTCTCTAGATTGATTCATGAACTGGAAAAGAGACTTAACTTCTGTGTTCCTCTCCTTTTCTCCATGATTTTAGTATGAAAGTCTGGCTGCATTCATACCCCTGAATTTTTTTTTATTTTCTCCTTAGAATTGTGAGATTGCTGAAAGCCCTATTGGTCTCTTCGCTTCTTAGCTGCTTCCCTACCCAGCTTCTTGTCTTCTTGTCCTGAACTAAGAGTAAACAAGTGCCTGGAAGTGAAAAGTAGTATGAATAGTTTTGAGCTTACCTCAGTGAGTTAACTTTTCTCTTTTTGAAGTTTTTCTTCTCTATTTCTGGCTCTTCGGAAGCTCTAAGACACGAACGTCTCCATACAGACATTTTTCTTTCGTTTAAGTCAGACTTCCTTTCAGTGTCATTATTGATTTGGTACAAGCTTTGCCACCTTGGCCAGAAATTGAAGTACTTTATGATTTTTATATTTGTTTTTACATAAAATTGTGTCTATATTTAGTTTACTAGCAAAGAAAAACCAGCATTATATTTAGCTGAATAAAAATATTAGATATCCTTTGTTTATGTGTTATCAAAATAAAGTGTTAACAGGATGCAATGCCATAGTTTGTATTTATTAACTACATTTTGTTGTTTGTTTCACAGATATATTTTACAAATAATGGAGGCTATACCCATAAAAATGCACATAAGTTTTTCAAAGTTTTTAAGATTTTTTTTCAATTACAATTGGCATGCAATATTATATTAGTTTCAGGGGTACGACATAGTGATTAAACTTTTATGTAACTTACCAAATTATCACCCCATCTGACACTATACATAGTAATTACAATATTATTGACTATATTTCCTATGCTGTACTTTACATCACCATGACTGTTTTTATAACTGGCAATTTGAACATCTTAATCCCTTCCCATTATTCACCCATACTCCTTATCCCCCTCCCATCTGGAAACCATCAAAATGTTCTCTGTATCTACACGTTTGTTTCTGTTTTGTTTTTTTCATTTATTTTGTTTTTTAGATTCCACATAGAAGTGAAATCATATGATATTTGTCTTTCTCTGTCTGACATTTCATTTAGCTTAATACCCTCTAGGTCCGTCCACGTTATCACAAATGGCAAGAGTTCATTCTTTTATATGGCTGAGTAATATTCCATTGTATATATATATATACTAAATCTTTACCCATTAGTCTACCGATGGATACTTAGGTTGCTTTCATATCTTGGATGTTGTAAATAATGCTGCAATGAACATAGGAATGCATATGTCTTTTTGAATTAGTATTTTGGACATTTTAAGATAAATACCTCAAAATGGATTTGCTAAGTCATATGGTAGGTCAATTTTCAATTTTTTGAAGAACCTCCATACTGTTTTCCATAGCAGCTGCATCAATTTATCAACAGAACACAAGGGTTCTCTTTTCTACACATCCTTGCCAACACTTGTTATTATATCTTGATGATAGCCATTGTGACAGGTATGAGGCGATAGCTCATTGTGGTTTTAACATGCATTTCCTTGATGACTGTGAAGTTAAGCAGCTTTTTATGTCTATTGACCATCTGCATGTCTTCTTTGCAAAAATGTCTACTCAGATCCTCTGCCCATTTTTTAATCAGATTATTTAGTTTTGGGGTTAAGTTCCCAAATATATGAGTTCCTTATATATTTTTAGATACTAACTTCTTATCGGGTGTATCATTAATGAATATCTCCTCTTATCCCATTCAGTAGGTTTTGTTTTGTTGATGATTTCCTTCTCTATGCAAAACTCTTTACTTTGATGTAGTCCCATTTGTTTATTTTTTCTTTCGTTTCCTGAAAAAATGCATATAATTAAGAAATGTGTAATATAACTCCATAGTTCACAATCTATTAAAATGCTTCCATGAATCCTAAATTTATTACCTTTGTGTTCATCTGTTGAAAATACATAGCACAGGAATTATCTTTTTATATCCACAATAAAGAAACTTAGAATGTTTGAATTAGCTTTTGCCTTTTTATTTGTCATTTGTGCTGGACATTTTTTTAGAAATACTAATGCTTTTCAAAGTACCAATTTATTTTAAAAGAAGAGAGACTGAGAATTAGAAGACAAATGAAAAATGATAGTGTGAGATAAAGTAAAAGTAGTAATGGAAACTATATGGTAGAAAGTTCCCTGCTGGGAGCCTTTGATGAACATAGTAGTCTTCATTTTGCTTCAGTTACGGCTGCTATTTACAAGATGAAGGATTTAAGATTTCACATTCCCTCAGGCTTTGATTTGGAAGAAACTATCTCAGGAATGAGTTTTGGATGCTGGCTGAGTTGCCATATATTATGGTTATGTGGAATTTTTCTTCCACCTCAGTACTTGAAATTTTAACAGCATCTGTCTTATCTACGTGAAACAGCATACTACTATTCACTTTGAAACCAGTTGCCAATTTACTTGATATTTTGCTTTCTTGTAATTTCTAATGTGACAAGGGATGGAGCAATTGCCACAAACCTGGACTGCTGTTTTGAGATGGAAGCTACCTTTCAGCTGTTGCATCTGACAAAGTATACTCCAGCAATATAGATGGGAATTCAGCAGTGAGTCAATCTAAATCTACAAGTGTCTCTAGATACGTGGTTATCACAGATTTACATGATGGTCATAGGAAATCTGTGAACACAGGGTCCCTAATTAATACATGTTTGAGAATTTTAAGCAATATCAATACAGTTAGCTTAATTACTTATCTATTTCATTATCCAAGTGGAACGAAAGTGATAAACAAACCCACAGTATGCAAAGTGGATTGTATACCTGGGAAGCCACTATAAGACAAAATGATGGAAAGCAAATGATATTTTGACAAACAATTGTTGGAATGGGAGATATGCACAAGACGTGATGGCACCATGCAGGCAGTGCTAGAGAGCGGTCTAAGGGAAGAAAGTCCTAGGATTGCTTCCTACAGAAAGAGAAAATGTTGGGAAACTGGGACAATTGAACCAAAGATTAGAATCTGGTAAAAGGAATTTACTAGTGGAACTGGAAGGGTTAAGAAGAAAATGAAACAGAAAAAAAAGGAAATAGCAACAAGCAGATGTAAATGAAAAAGGTAGAATGGGTCAAGACTGACGTTACGAATATTGAGCATCTGCCAGGATATTTCTTGTATAATTGCTCTGGCTGCCTTGTTGGACAGAGGGAAAGAGACTTGAAGGATACGCACAAGGCCACTGAAATGACACTCTATTGTCTACCATAATTGTTCAAACCTTCCTGGAATTCAAAATTCTCCAGGATATACACAAAGCTCTTGTTTTCCTAAAGTCTCACAATTGCTCTTCAGGCACTCTGGGTATCGACTAAACTTCATTATCTGTTCATGGAAAACACCTAGTGCCTTCTTCTCTTAGAGCCAGATTTCATACTGGTCATTCCCCTTCATCCTCATATGTGCACACCCCAGATCTCCTTTAAATCCCAACCAAATTTTCACCTTTTCTACCAGCCAGTGTGAGAATTACATGAAGCCTTCTGTATCTCCCATTAGCCAGAAATAATCTATCAGATCCTAGAACTTGTATGATACTTATTTGTGCCTTTGCACAACTATTCTTTCCTAAATTGCCTTACCGTTAATAGTGTTTGTGACACCTCCCTTAACTCATTCTAAGTTCTTTGATAACAGACACCATGGATTATACACTTTGCCTTGTGCACAGTACTTATAAAATTAGGTTGAATATAGTGGATGCTAATAAAATGATTTTTAACATATGAATAAATGGATAGTTAAATCAATTAAACATGATAAACTATTGTGGGTTTTAAAAATTTATATACATATCATACTTTATAGTGTCTTACAATTTTGTACTTTCACTTAACCTTTTTGAAATATATCAGTTTTAAAAAGTAACCCTAAATCAATAGAGTAAAATGTTAATATCTGAATAAATCACAGTGGTACATGATATATTATGTTAGGATTCACATTTACCTGTTTGAACAAAATATTTCATAATGAAATAAATTTTAAAATGCACATAATTATGGTCTACTTAAGAAACTGTGGCAAATACCTATGAAGAAATTTTTAATGATGACCATCTGAATCATTAAATAAATTACATAGTCTTTATCTAGCTGTGAACTTGCCTTTAGTAAACAAATGGTGACATTAATATGAAAGTGAACTATCAGGTTAAAATCTATTTTCTGCAAAGTTGCCATTGTAACTTCTTACTATGAAGGTACTTCGTTAGTTTTTTTTACTCTTTGACTTAAAGACTTTGGGGTTGTTATTTTATTGCTTAGAAATAAAAACTAGAATGATGACTATAAGCTAAGGATATAAAAGCACTTCAGAAAAAAAGATAAGCAAGACTTAAACCCTACCCTCAAGAATATTACTTTCTGGTAGGGAAAAAAATAAATTACAGTACAATGTAATAACAAAGTTCATTCTTAAAATAGCCTTGGAGAGTAAATACTCTTGTTCTTCTTTTATATATAAGAAAATTGAAGCCCAAGGCAACTACTACTTATGCTCTACAACAAAATTAGTGATATTTAGAGTTCGTTTTATATTAATATTATATAAAAATTTTATATGGACCATTCTTAAACAAAGGACAGATAGTAACGAAACTCCTTCTAATCCAACTAAAATCTTAGTTTATGATATTTCATTTTATTTAATTCATTGCCCTTGCCCTAATAACATAGTACATATAATGGGGTTGGAATAAATATAGGTTTTATACTGTTGATTCACTGTATTATGTAAGTGGTTTACTCCACATATGATCCTATTCAAAAATACAAAAGTGTTAACCAGTTAATCTACAAGATCACATTTGGTATAAAATACCTACGATTTTCTTTCATGACTGTACATAATAGTACTTTTTAATTTGTAGAATGATGATCCATTTATTTATGGCTTGTTAAGACAGAGAGAAAATTAGAATAAATTGAGACAGATACAAAGAAGGCACATATACCACTATAGACCAAAATAAGCAGCCTGATCAAAAAGTCATTTTTAAATAATTGATAGTGGAAACATTAGGATCATTGTTTTGTGAGGCCTAAAAGACAAAATCATTGTTTCTACTCTGATATCCAAATAACCTCATTACCAGAAATTAAATATTAAGTAGAGGTAGTCTTCTTAAAAGACATGATCTAAAATTTTTTTCTTTAAATGCCTATTAAATTACATTTTGGTCTAGATGTAAAAATAAGATGAAACTTTCTTTTGGTAATGCAACTGGCCCTCATATTTAAACATTGAGATCCCGTGTGGAACACCCAGAGCAAGCGGATAGTTAATGTGTGGCTCAGAAAGATGCTACACATGATGTTTCTACTCCAGTGGCATTCTCCTTCACCCATTCTTCTACCGCCTGTCTCCATCAATCATTGCTGCATTTATATTATCACTATTTTTTATGCAAATGCATGAATTCTCTGTTTTATTTTCTAAATGTTTTCCAAAGCATGACTTCTAGTCTATGGATATAACCAAGAGAATCCATGTCTTCAGTGTGATATACGGCATATGGATATTAAACACACGCGATTACTTATTGCGTGACTATGTTTACATATGTGTTTATTTTTGTGTATATATACATATATGCACAACGTATGTGTTGTATATTTTATATAAACTTAACTTTTTTTTTATTTGACACAATATGTATTCAATTGTGTTTCAATCTATCATTTAACATTTGGGTCTTTTCTCATTGGTATGTTTTAAAATAGCCAGTCTTTATGAAGACAGAGCCTAATATTTTATTAATCTCTTTAGGTAAGGATCTTTCACAGAGCCGACTATAACATGAGTATCTAATATAATGTAAACCAAGTACTAAATTCTGTTCTTAGATATAAACCTGATTATTGTTATATACAATGGGAAGAAAAAAAAATTTTAACCAATTTCTCATTTCATTAGGTATTAGTATTTCATAAAATTTTGATAATTTATCATGTTTTACTCTAAGTTATTCTGTATGGTAATAGAGTCATTAAACATTTAACTTGAAACTTTTAATTACTGACCTTTGATATCTTACATTCCTCTTTGTTCTCAAAATATTGAACAAAAAAACACATTGCTCAAGACATGTTCATCATAATAACAATTTGGTGGAGTCAAATGGAGTAGGCTGAGCTAAAAGACACTAGAAGTTGTACATTTTGAATAGTTTCTTGAAATCATATTTCAGGGAAATGATCTATTATGGCTTAAAAATTGCCTTACTTTTGCCCTTGCTTTTGCTCTTAAAAAATTTACTACCATAGTTTATTTTTAAATCACAATTTCAACTAACAAAAGCAAAATGCCCAGAGAGCTATTCTTACTTTACCTCTCTTTTCAAGAAAGTTGATTTCTCACACCAACTACAATAGATGCTTTGCAGTTTTCAGTTGCTAATGCTCTGTCTCTTGATTGCAGATACTTGACATCATTACTTTATACTTTAGAAAAAAACAGTTATTAGATAATAAACTTACTAGTGATTAACGTGTTCTGACATCAAAAGGGATCAGGATCAGGTTTTATTCTAATGTTGACTTAACATACTTGAATTAACCTTTACTGGCAAGATAGTATATGTAATTTTCCAGAGTCAACTGAAAATTCTGTCTCCACCACTTTGCACCTATGT
>NW_011888783.1:21402236-21437562 GCF_000151845.1 Pteropus vampyrus | reverse complement strand
ATCAGGGTGTCAGCATGGTCAAATTTTGATGAGAGTCCTCTTCTGATTTCAAATGCCAACTTCTCCATGTATTCTCACAAAGCAGAAAAAGGGCGAGAACGCTCTTTGGGGTCCCTTTTATGAGGACACTGATCTCATTAGATGGGGCTCAATTCTCATGACCTAACCACATCCCAAAGCCCCCACCACCAAACACCAGCACACTGGGGTTAGGATTTCAACATATGAATTTTGGAAGGGAAACAAACATTCATTCCATTGCATTCCTCCTGGCTAAAAATATGAAATGATGATGTAGACTCATCTCTGAATATGCTTATTTTACCTAATATTAAGAAACCAAGGTAAATGAACAGATTTATGATACTAGCCTAGTATATTAAAGAAAATACATGTGAAAAGAAGGACTGCTTTTAATAAAAATAAACAAAGAAGTAGTAAATTGATAGAATCTAAAAATCACAATCTGATCTCAGACTAGATAGTTATCATCTCCATTTATGTATTTTTAGGGTGATAGATTATACTTTTATCTGCTATCTTGGACTATAAATTCTAGAATTTAATTTTATATGACATACATTAATATATCAAACATTTGCAAATTTAAATAAGATCTAATTTCGTAACTATGTGGTATATACCACAGGCCTTTCTCCATAAATATACCAGGGTCAATAAATACCTTCTATTTTATTTTAATTTTTTTCCTTTCTCACTAATTTTCATTTTGAAAAGTTGAAATGTTCCTTAATAAGGATACAATAAAAATTAAGCCAGTTCTTCTTGGAGAGAACAAAAACCTTACCTGGATTAGAAGTATTTTAATATGAAAAGTAAGCAACAGCGAGGGTGACATTTACTCAGGAAATTGAGTACATACAGGTTTTGTTGCTGGGCCTGGACTTTTGATTCACTAGGGGAGAATAAAAGTGGGCATTGCTCTCATTTCCTGCTAAGCCTGAAGTTATAAAATCAATGTTGGAACATAAATGTGAAATTACTATTTTTATGGATACATTTCTGCTGATTGATTTAAGTGGTTACTTGTTCATGTCTGTATGTTATCTCTCTATATATTGAACATCTCGACACATATCTCTAGTTATTGAAAGTCTTTCTGTTCAAATTGATAGCAAGAAATGTAAAGTTTTTTTCTAAATGAATGTTAGAAATTCCCAGTTTATATAAACTCTGTTTTCCTTATATTTTCACTTCCCTAAGACCTTTTCCAAGAGATATTGTGACAGAATGATTATGAGTTCAATCTGCACAACTAATCACTCTGCTCAAAATCACATGATACCTTTGTGAGTTTGGGCAGATTATTTAACATTGCTGAATGTTAGTTTTCTCAGCTATAAAATAGGAATAAGGCTAACCATCATATATATTTTATTTGTTTAGTATAGCAAGATAACGCAGACACAATGGACCATTTTTAGCTAACTGAGCTGGATACACAAGTGAATGCAGACAGCTCTTCCATATCCTCCTTTCCTCCATATCTGCTTTCATTCTGTTACAAGGGATAAGTTCTGGTTACAAAATTGAGGAGAATTGGGGATGGGCTGAAAATGCCTAGTGGCAATTAGACCTGGGTAAACTAATGAAATGGGAAATGACACCAACCAGGCTCCTTGAACTGGATTTGTTCTCCTAAGATTAGAGGAGACGAACAAAAATTGATGTAATTTCTTGGAAACTTGTTTAATCTTGGGCAGTTTAACCTCTTAGTCAGCATTCTCATTTGTGAACTAGTGATGATAATAGTATATTCTATAGAGGTGCTAGGTGTATTAAATGACACTGGATAACAATTAAAGGGTTAGTCAATAATTAATAATATCCATTATTGTTGTTATTATTACTTGTATTATCTAATAATAACATGAACTCTTTGTACAAGCTGACCTTCAGGATCCTGATAACAAGCGTGAAAAATAACTGGGTAGGAGGCTATTTTTCCCAGCAATGCTCTAACATCCCAAGCCAAGGAGTTTCAAACTTTGGGGACATAGGCAGACTACACTCCCTACATTTTCATGATGAGAAATCACACTATAAAATTTCAGCAAGTGAATTTGTGAGCAGAGGCATAAATGAGTAGAACCAGGACAGGAGAAGAATAGCATGGTAGCTTCTAGATGATGACCTTCTTTGGTAAGCACAGAATTCTAAGGTCTAGGACACCTGATTTCACATGTAAAGACCTTAACATAGTACAGCAAGCATTCAAGAAACAATTGCTGTAATTATTATCTTTGGGTCCATTTTCCACTTATTGCAAGAACCAGATAGCTGAAAAAGAAAATGAACTCCTGAAACAGCTTCAATCATCTACAATAGCTGTTTTCTTGGCATGTCGACAGTCTATGATCACCTGGGTTTAAAATAATGACACAGTATTGTAGTTCTGGCTGGCTATTGAAAATAGAGACAACTATAAATCCTGGGGGATTTTCTCTTTGGTGAGAAGTAAAGAAAGATAAGCCAAAACATATTAAAATTACAGGATGCTTTTATCACTTTACTCAATACTTAATATCTCAACATCTTGAAGGATGTGTAGAATTATAATAGGCAGAAAGGTATACATGTTCTAGAAGGAAGTAAGAACTTAAGAAAACCATAGAGGAAGCAAAATGAGAAAGAATTCATGGAAAATGTGAGTATTCAAATTTGTTGGGGGACAGGACTTCCCTTTATGCATGTTCCAGTTATTTATTACTACAGAACAAAACACCCCAAAACTTGGTGCCTCAAAATAGTGATTTGCTATTTCTTGTGATTGACAGGTTAGGTCTTCTGATTCATATAGTCTTGGCTAGGGTCACTCACATGGCTGCATTCATCAGGGAGTCCGGCTGGAGTGCCTCAGTTCCCCTTGGCATGTCCTTTCTCTCAGTCCATGAAGTATCATCCACCAGGGCTTCTCCATGTGACCTCTCTGTCCACTTAAGTCTTGCTTATCTTTTTTTCTGAAGTGCTTTTATATTGTTAGCTTATAGTAGTCATTCTAGTTTTTATTTCTGAGCAATAAATAACATTTGAGATTTATTTTTGTATTCTTTTGGCATATAGAGTATAAAGTAAGCATTGAGATTCATTCTTTTACATATAGATATTCAGTTGACCCAATACAATTTGTTGGAACTCTCCAATTTCCTTGGAACTTTTCAGAAATCTTTGATAACATATAGGTGGGGCCATATGGAATCTATGGTATTTCACGAATCTATATGTTTATATTCATGCTAATATAACGCTCTTAATTACTATAGAATTGTAGTAATTTTTCAAATCAGGTAAGTCCTTTATCCAACTTTTTTTCAAATTTGCCATAGTTATCTAGATGCTTTCCATTTTTATATAAATTTTAGAATTATCAATTTTTACAGAAAACTTGAAAGAATTTTGATTGAGATAGCATTGAATTTTTGGATCACTTTGAGAAGAATTTATTTCTGAACTGTATTAAGTCTTCTGACCTCTATTTATGTATTGTCTTTATGTATTGAGGTATTCTTTAATTTATCACAGTAATATTTTGCAGTTTTAAAGCATACAGTATTGAACATATATTATTAAATTTATCTTCAATTATTTCATGTTTTATATAATTGAAAATGCCATTCTTTTATGTCAAGGTAGTAGGTGACATTTCATCACTGAACTATACATTTCATCTAACTCGTTGAGTTTGTGGGCATAAAATTGTTTATAAAATTCCTGTGTAATGTTTTTAATGCCTAAAGAAGTGATATCCTCCTTTCATTCCAATATCAATAATTAGTATTTTTTCTCTTTTTTCTTCATCAGTCTGGGCAGAAGTTTATCAACTTTATTGATCTTTTCGAAGAACCAGCTGTTGGATTTATTGATTTTTTATTAATTTTCTGGTTTTCATTTTATTCTGTTCTGTTTTTACCTTTATCATTTTCTCATTTTAAGTTTAATTTCATCTTCTTTTTTCAAGTTTCTAGGCAGAAGCTGCTAACATTGCTTTGGGATCTTTCCTATTTTCTAATATAAGCATTAATTGGTCTAAATTTCCCTTCAAGAACTGCTTTAGTTACACTCTTTAAATAATCTTTATATTTTTGGTCTTCGAAATATTGTCTAATTTTTCTTGTTAATTTTTCTTTACGTAGTTGTTAGTTTCCAAATATTTGGATATTTTTCCAGAAATCTTTTTGTTATTGACTTCCAGTTTAATTTCATTGTGTTCAGAGAATATATTTTTATAATTTCAGTCCTCTCATATTTATTGAGACTTAATGATCCATCATATGGTCTATCTTGGAGAATGTTGTGTATGCACATGCTTTATTTTCAATATTTTCTATTGCTATATCTTCAAGTTTACTGATCTTTTATTCGGCAATATTTATTTGCTGTTAATTCCAACCAGAGTATTTTTAATTTCATATGTTATATTTTTTATATATGGAACTTCTTATTTTTCTTCCATTTCCTTTTTTTCTTGTGTTCAAGTTTTTTTTCTACTCTCTTAAAAATATAGAGATATTTATAATATGTATTTCAAAATAATGAAGATATTTGTAATTGCTGTTACATGTCTGAGAATTGTTTTTCCTACTCCATTCCAAGGACTCTTTCAAAAGCCTTGTGTAGTTTTTAGTTTTCTTTATTCATGTAGAGATCATAAGTCATCCAAAGACTTCAAGACCTTTCTACACATCTTTAGAACTCTTTTTATGTGCTCTCCAGACCTACACTCCTTTTATAGTTTGGAAAACTCTCAGTGATTATTTCTTAAAGTTTGCTTTTGCCTATTCTCTTACTTTACTCTGCCTGGGACACCAGTTTGTTAGTTTAATCCTATTAATTCTTCCCTAAATGTCTTAAGCATTTTTCTACATGTTTTGCTTTTTTCCCGTCTATGACTCAATGTTTTACTTTTTTCCCGTCTATGCGTATTTTCTAATGTCCTGTATTACACTTCACTAATCCTGCCTTAACGTGTTGTTTACCAAGATTTTTCTTAGTAGAGATTTTCGTCTCTAGAATTTCCATTAGATTCTTTTCTCTTGTGAAAATCTCCAGCTCACTTTCTATGCTTCCATCTTTTTCTCTAACTTCTTGACTATATTAACCATAGCAATTTTAAAACCTTCTTTAGCTAATATCAATATATGAGTCAACTTTATATATCCATTCCAGTTGTTTGTATTTGGTTTTCAGTCATGTGGCCCTTTCTTTTACAAGAATAACTTTCTTTAATTGAATGACAAACTGTATAAATAGTTTTGGAAGCTCTAGAGAAGGTAATAGCAAGTAATTTTGGTTTTGTAGGCCACATATGGTCTCTGTCTCATATTTTTCTTTTTCTCTTTCTTTTTGGTAACAACCCTTTAGAAATGAAAAAATGTCGGATGTAAAAAATAAAAGCAGTGTACAGCAGATTTGTCTTAGCAGACAGTTTGCTGAGCTTATAGTAATTGGTACTATATTGGTTCAGTGCTGTGAAATCTTGAAAAGCTGGATTTAGGAGATGGAAACTAACTGTGAACTAGGAAATAGGATGCCAGTGGTCCAGGTGTAGACATCTTTCTGAGAGCAAGGTTAAAGTGGAGGCAGGAAATGAGGTGGTGATTAAGTGATCGACTGCTGTAAAAATTATTTTTTTTTTTAAAGAAGATAGTCTAGGACAAGGTCAAAGGTAGGGTTGAACAAATTAGGACTCAGGATTTTTTTTCTTTTCCTAGATAAATATATCTGAAAACAAAAAACTCTTATAGTTTATATTGAAGCAGCAAAGCATATTTTATAAACAGTTTTTCAAACCACATATTAATAAATAATATGTTTGAGACTCACTTGTGAATACCTAGCATAGCCCCAGAATAGTATTAAATAAACGACACCTCTTGTGTTCTGCTTTGGTACAAAGTCAGCCAAATAATAATATGCATTGTTTGCAATGATTACCTGTAAATTTACATAGATTAAATAATGCAACTTCTCAATCATGGTCCTTTAACCACTATCTGTAACAGCTTAAATAGATATTTTTTAAACTTAATCTAGAACATACATAGAAAAAAAAAGTGTTTACCTTTCTTATGTAGAGGTTATTGTAATTAATATTTAGCAGTTGTTAGTAAAAAAAAAAAAATTGGTATTGAATACTATTGTTGTAACATATTCTTTTATTGCCTTGCTCCAGAGTCTTATCTTCTATTTGCAGGATTTACCCTTCCTTCTAATTGGCAGGTAGAGTCGTTGATCTTAATATAAGCAGGGACTGTGCTGCGTTGAAGCTGGGTGGAAGCCTGATAATATTCTCTCCGCTGTAACCATGGTCCTCCAGCATTTTAAATTAAAAACATGGTGTAATCTGCAGACCATTCTGTCTAGTATGCCCTGCATTCTAATCACCATCTTGTCAGAATTCCAACATTTTCACTCTACTTTCCAGAGGCTTTCTGCTCAAATTTTTAGTCTCTCACCTCATGCGTTCCCAGTATTTGGAAAATATCCTGAGGGGATATGGGTGAAGTCTCCCAAGCCTCTGCTGCCCACCCTCTGCCCTCCACTCCTCAGGGGCCTTTCCCAGGGATTTCCTAGCTTTGATCTGAATTCTGTTTTCTGCCCATGCCCAGAATTGTCATATACCCCTAAGATAAGCTGGCAAAGGCCAGCTCACTTCTCTAAGTTAATTTCCTCTTTGTCGTTTTAGTCAATTTCTCATTGCTTCTGCAATTCTCTGTCTCCTTCAAACAGATGATTTCTGTTTTTTTTTTGGCTTTCCTTGTCGAAGGAGTCCTGCCCTGCCATGAGCTACCCGATCTCATTGGAAGCAGAGCTCTTTAAGATGGTTTTATATTTTAGCGAAAAAATAACAGTTTAGCCTTACAGAGTCTGAGCTCAATCTATATTCCAATCATATCTCAACTACACGGTTCAGTGCACATAATGATTCAGTCCTAACTTACTGAATGCTCCAAATATTTTTTTAAAATTTGTGACTAGAATTCCTTAATCTAACCTCTCTGGATCTCTGCTTGTAGAAGTCAAATCCACTTACCTCTTCTCCATCATCATATGCTCCTTGAAGATAGGGACTAAGTCTTGCTTATTTTTGGATTCCCTGATCTCTCATAGCTCAGAGCTTAGCAAGAACCCAATAAATATTTGATGACCTTAGTTGAGTAGCTTTTATTTAGTGTTTTGACACCTTTGCCCTTTCTTTCTATGACCTCCTAATCTAAGGAAGTTCAGTTCCAGATAAGTCTTTTATTAGCTAGGTTATTTTCCTGGTGAGAACATCAAATTTTGAGCTCACTAACCTTCAGGTTAGCCACGTAGAACCAAATAAACAGAAGATCTAATATCTAAATGAATTTAAGTAACTGAACAGCCTAATAAAATCGAAATCTTTATCTTTGACATATTCTGAATTTAATGACTGAATATAGTTTGGAATTTAAATTTCAGTACATTGTTCTTTAAAATTTTTATTGACTGATAAGAAATAGCCAGATGGCTATTTCTTATCAGTCAATAAAAATAGGCTTTCTTTATTTTTCCCCTAACATAGGCTCCTAAAAAAATGGGCTTTCTTATCATTATTTTTTATCTATTCTGTCTTATTATGAGGTTTTATCATAGGGACAGGCAATATATCTGCTGGTGGAAAGTCTGCCATTAAGACTTTTAAAGATTTATTAAGTTAGAACAATCTAGGTTCACAGAAAGTTGTTTTATCCATACTGTGATTTTGGCATTTTCCTTTAAAGAACAAGTTTGTCTTGATGACCTTTGTTAAATTGATTCAGAAAGAAAAAGTATCTTAAAGGTTAATGACAATAGGCAATAGCAACAATGTTGCTTTTAGGAAGTTTCTTACGCTGGCATCACTGTGTTAACTGTAGGTCCAGATTATGTCTCGTTTAAAATTCACAGCAACATCATGAGGTAGGTACCTTTACCATCCTTCTTTTGTAATTTAGGCTTGAAAAAATTAAGTAGTTTTCCCAAGACCCAACACCTAGTAAGTGCCAGGATGAGGATTTTACCAAATTTTGTCTGAATTCCAAATCTCATTTACTTAACATTATGAGTTATTAGCTTTCTCCAATAAGTCACCAATAATGATTTATTAGGAAAGAAGTCAAATTAAAATAATAGTCTATGAACACATGTGATTTAAAGTGTTGACCTGGATCTGGTTAACATAACATAAATTAATTTTGACTATAAACTGATGTGAAGATTTTCCTTAAAGTATCTCCACCCAAAAATGCCCATTATTGGGAAGTAACATAAGTCACAAATATAAGAATTCCAGGAGAAGCCTAAGGAATATATACTGCTGTGGTTCCAACATATCTGAGCAAGCATGCTTGAGGAACTAGAGAAGATTGTTGTCAGAAGTCTATTTTATTTGGGAACTAAACTATCTTACAAGAACATACTTATAAGAGAGCTTGGTCTCATGTTAAAGCCATCGTTTTCTGAAGGGAAAGGGGATTCTGAATATCGGATGGGGTCTATCACCCAGATGTAGCTCATTTCCTCATCTATTCTTATCTATAAGAAATAATTTAAATAGCTATTAAATTGCATAAGGCAGCACAAAAAAAGATGAGAAGTAAGAAAAAGGGAAGAGTGTTATTAACCCAATTTCCTGTGGAAGCCAGTAGGCCTTTATGAAAGCACAGCTCTCGAGAATGCAGTACGTTTGCGGTGCCAGTGTCTGATAGATGTGGCATCTCTTGTGAGAAAATGAAGCATCAGCCATTCTCAGTGGGCACAGACACATGAGTGAAGAATCAATAGTTTGTTTATATGGGGAACATATTCAGGCACTATAAAAGTGTATTTTGTGAGTGACTTTGCTCATAACTATGTGAGAGGCATTGTAACTCAGTAATGACAGGAACTTAGCAGTGAACTACTACTATATGCCATGCATGGAATACAGCGTTTAAAATAATGGTCATTTAATATAGCAGCACAATGGGGTAAACATTTTTTAAATCTATAATATGTGTATATATGTGGATATATGAATTATATATATAGAAAGAGAGACCCATATATAGGTATATGTATATAGATATATGTGCATGTACGTGTGATATGAGTGTCTCTGTATGTATGTGAATACATACATACATATTATCCTGTTTATAGAAACTAACATTTACCTCTCTGAAGATGGAGTTATATATATTTTATGGGAAAACGTATATAGAAAACATTTATATATCATATATTTTGCATACTACTCAGCTAAAAATTTACAATATTAAATTAGTAAATATGTAATTCCTGACTGGATTGTCCTTCCCCCATTTTCTGCCTGGCAGACTACTTTCACTTCAGATGATAAGGTAGCCTTCACTCTTCAGACTGGATCAGCTTCTTCTGCTATGGGATCCTCCAGTACTCTGTTTTCCTCTGTCACAGCACTGATTATGTTTCTTTAATTGACAATACCTACGTCACACTATTTGTCACATATAGACGAATAATATATACTCTATATCCTCCACTCAAGTAGAGTGCCAGGTATCCAATAAATAATTCACTTGTACTATATGTTCTCCCAAATCAAAAACTTCTCTCAGAGGAGTATTTAACAATGGCTTATACACTAACCTGATTTAGTATTGGGTCAACTTTCAATCAGTAATTACATTGTGCACATCATTGTTTATATTAAAAACATTTATGCTCAAGTAAAATTTTTCCATCCTTCAAACAATTTAGGAAACATCTGAGAGGCCGAGAGAGTCTTTACTAGCCTCCTAAAAGTCAAATCATGTAGAAGATCACATATTCTGCATAAATTATATATACAACATTTTATAGTACAATTTTAAGTATAAATTGTTGGAAACATTATGCATTTTCCAATTTAGTATTATTCTATTGGTTAACAAAAAAAGGAGAAGAAAAATTTAAAAAACTATAATTCATTCAATAAGCCAAAATAATGGTTTTGAAGATGAGTTGAAGACCATTGCAACTCATTTAAACACATTTTAAATGATCATTAATTGAACCTTCCAGATTTGAATTATTTCAAAAATAATTTACCTTTTCTTTGAATCATCTTTAATTATTTGTGAAACTTGAACTTTGAGCTTTAAGGTTTTTTTATCCTTCACTTTTTCTAACAAGTTATTACTCAGTAAACCAATATTTAAATGTTCTAAAGAAGATATTCATTTTTTAAAAAATCTGAACAAGTTCCCCTGTAATGTAAATAACGATTATTTATTTCATCTTTTATTAAATAGCAAAGATACTATTAAACAAATAAATTTTTATCTGTGAAGGATTTATGTTTCTGATTTGTAAGGATAACCTGTATTCTTTCAATCTACCTCACTACATCTGTCACTGAACTTTATTTTAGTTTTTGTCTTGAGCTTTCAAATCTTGACAATAAGATTTCACTGTCATAACATTCATTATTTAGTGCCTCATTTAGATTCAATTCTTCTTTTTGCAGCAAATGTCCACCTGTCTAAAACTACTGGTGAAATTAGAGGCTCAAGTAAAGAAGAAATAGATAAATTAAATTTAGAAAAGAGTTTCCTCGAATGTATCATTCAAAAGCTCTCTATTCTCATAAATATGGAATACTTTGACGGTTATGTGGCCCTAATTAGAAGGGCCGGTTTTCCATTTCTCATTTCTGAAAGTAAATAGCACCCATTATGGTAAGCAGGAAAAAAAAAACATAAATGCTTAAACAGTAAACATCTTAGATTTGAACTTTATCTTTGAATGTCAAAGCAAGTTTAAGTTTTTAATCATGTATTTCAGCTCAGAGTTTTTAAAATAGTTTCTTCACTTTAAACCTTCGTCTGGCTATTTAGTTGAAAATTTTGTTCTCACTGAAAGTCAGCATGCTTTAGGAGAAAATAAATTGGACCAGGCATCAGAAGTCCCAGTTTAGAGTACCAAATTTTTACCATTTAATTAAAGAAGTAATCTCAGACATCTAATTACAAGAGGTTCAAAATTATCAACTACAAAATGGGAATTAGATATATTATCTTGATGTTTGTTCCCAGCTTTAACATCTACAATGTGTGTGTGTGTGTGTGTGTGTGTGTGTGTGTGTGTGTGTGTGTGTGTGTGTGTGTGTTCAATCTAAGTCCTATTAATCATTTTTGTATCCCTAGCACTTAGAACACTGTTGGTCCCTAGTGGTCCTGTATCTGTTTTTGTTTTTTGTTTTTTGTTTTTCTGAAGGAAGGAGTCAAAGGCAGAATAGAGGTGGGAAACAAGGGAATAAGCGAAGGAGGAAGGGAAGAAAGAAGTATTTAGAAATATGGTATAAAAACAGACTATTGCCTATTTAGTAGACCTTTTCTCTGGACACAGTATCAAAGAGCTATTTACTTTTTACAATCTAACCCTTTTCTCTCATATCTAGAACAATTCACTCACTTTGAGGTTCATTGTTTCTAATAGTTTCACAGCTGCTACATCTAAATATTGTCATAATTTCTTAGCATTGGCCAATTTTATTAAATCGTTTAAGGTTTTGCTTTTTACTGTCTCTGAGTTTTATTACCTCTGTCCTTTTTTTAAACATTATCATTTACATCCAGGACTACATGTTTTAAAAGAGATTTAGGTATAGTCTTGTCTTTTTTAGTAAGGCTTGGCTTTCAGCAGTGTCTAATGAGCATGCACTCTGCCAGTACAGCAGAATGGGCAGTTCTTTATTGAGTAATCCTTGAAGGAAAAATGGGTTCCCATAGTACAGCGTCTATACTATGCAGAGGATGGTATGGTGAGAGTGGGTGACAGATGTTTACTACTTATGATTGAAAAGTGTGGCTCACTCCTCTAGCTTCTATTTTTAAGTGTAAATGATCTAAAATTATAAAGTTTTCAAATGATAGGTGGAAGTTAAGGTAACCTCTCCAAAGAAATTTAGAAGCGATTTATATGGCATCCAGGCAATTTCTGCCTTAGAGTATACTCAATCTTTTATTTTAATGCTGACACCTCAAGCTGAAAGTCTTTCAGTTACTGTTGAAGTTAAAATAACACAGCAGAGGGAGGTGAATAAACGGTTATAAAATACATGATGAATGTTCAGAAAACATTGTTATATGCAAGGGGAAACCCACAGAAAAGAAAAAAATGAACTTGCAAAATGAATCAAGAAATAAAAGACAGACGGCTAGTACACAGAAATGAATGCAAACTGGAGGGAGATATTATTAAAGTAAAACAAAGACAGTTTGTTCTTTAGTTATAGTTTATAAGCTTTAAAATATTCTTTTTTTAGTTTGTTAGCAATACTTTATTAGACTTCAGGTTGGCTAGTCTAGGTGAATTGGTTACATATTCAAGTTGTAAAAATTAATTTTATATAAATATATTCGTAAGTATTGAATGGATATTCATTTTGTGGGGAATAGAAGTGCTAAGAAAAATTTTTTTTATTTTAAAATAACAGCTACTATGATTATTTCTTTGTTTTTGCTTTTTTCTAAATAATTTTTGGGAAAAGAAAAACAATTATTCAATGAAAGAAAATATTTGTGACAGTGATTATTAAGTGAGCTTTATCAGATTGCATTTAAAAGCTTGTAAAACACATTTTAATGGAAGTGTATGCTTCTCTGCTATTATACTAATTGTCGCCTTTTTTGGTGTCTATATTGAATTACTTATTTAGCAGATAATTATTGAGACTAATTATGTAGCAGGTGCTAGTCTTGACACTGAGGATGGAGCAGTTAAAAAAAAAGTCAAAATTCTCTTCTTTTAACGTTGATTTTCAGGTGAGGAGACATGAAATAAATAAGTAAATACATATACAGCATGCCCTAAGTGCAATAGAGAAAGAATGATAAATGCTAACAGCATAGAATCTACAGAGATGGAGAGAGAATTGTGATTTTAAATAGTGTGACCCAGGTAAGTAACTGAAATACATCTGAGTAAATATCTGAAAGTCAAGAGTCAGTAAACCGTTAAGAATCTCTGTGGAAAAAGTGGTTCAGCCACATCAAACATCAAGTAGTAAGGCCCGAAGGCCAGAGCATGTCTACAATGTCAGAGAAAATACCTATATACCACTTTTAAGAGTCTGGCCATTACCCAGAGTGAAATGGAAAGCTGTGGAAGATTTTGAGCAGAGAAGTAATATAATTTGTTTTAAGTTTCTGCAGGATTATTTTGGTTGTCCTGTTGAAAATAGACTGTTGGTGTCCAAGGGCAAGAAAAACTTGGTTGCAATATTCCAACCAAGATATAATGATGGCTTGAACTAAAGTGGTAGCATAGGGAAGAAAAATGGCAAAAATGATTTGATTTTGGCTATGATGATATTGTAATGATGACCGTGGATATTTAAACCAATTCCGAGATAATAATGCAGGGAGACAAAAGTAAAAATGTTTCTGTGAAAGCTTCAAGGAACTGACCAGATAGCAAGGAATTTCAGAATAAAACCTCAGAGAATCTTAAATCACAGAGAGAGAAAACAGGACACATATATTTCATTGGCCCAGAATGCATTTGCTGACACTGCTATCATAGCTGATATTTTGATGGACTCTCAAGGAAAGGGGGCAGAAATTTATACTGAGCATACCAAAGGGCAAAAATCCAATGGGATAACTTGAATCAATATGGTAGAAACCTGAAGGGTCAGAGCCTTTTTATGGTAAGGATGACCTGGAAGTTAGGTCAATCCCCTTCACTCACTACAGCAAAGAAAGCAGAGAAAAGGAATGGAAGGGAGGAAAGTGGAAATATCCCAATTTCATTTGAAGAGTTGAAAAACAAATATATGTATTTCACTAAATGGATTAACTCATAAATTTGTTTTCTATATGAATATTACTTTATGCTTTGGAGTCTTGGAATAAAATAATTTTTCCGTAAGTTATTATTTCAATGAAACTACATTTAATTTCCCTGTGAAACTATGATTTCAATTTCCCTACATGAAAGAACCATTTCTAGAGAGAAATATAGCCATTTTAATGATTGCAATTTTTTATTTAACCCTAGTTTATATAAAAATTTAATAAACATGACATTTAAGATTGCATTAAGGAAATATTTTATAATTTTCAAAGTATTTAGATGTGAAAACTTTGAAGCTTTTGTAACAACAATATACAATAACTTTTTGACCTGAATAGATAAATTTCAATTTAATTACTGTTTTTTAAAAAATCACTTAACCAATAAATAATGTGGAATTTGCATTTGAGTCTATTTTTAAATCTACGCAGGGGCACAAATATGTACATTTCTAAATGAAGTAATATATATAACTCAGATCATTTAATACTGTTATAGCTTCGGAAGGAACTCAGAGAAGCTTCATTCTTTCAGTTAAAAGGAATCAGAATATATATTACATGGTTACTTTTAGTAAAAATATTCTTCTCTTAGTAAAATAGTCAGATGAATTGAAGACTGTTCTTGCATAAAGTACTCTGTTTCTGAGAATGTCTTATGTTATTTATCTAATGCGAAAAAAATAAGCAATCTCTAATTACTGGATCAGAAGTCAGAAATTTTTTAAATGTAGATCCTTGAACTTAAGATTGGAATAAAACTATTCAAGAATTAACAGAAATAAGCACACAAAAATATATTGCTTGCTTTGACGTATGATTTGCTTCGAATTTCTTTAAAATATTCAAGGGATATTGTTTGGTTCCTTACGTGAGAAAGCATAGATAGCTATAAGTAGTGGAATCATACAATTATACCAATTGACCATGTATTTTAAACAATTGAATACAATCACTTAAAAATTATAAGTTTATAAATCATGTGTCCTATGAAATATTTTATTGTGTACTACTACATTTCTAGCAATAAAAATCTTAAAACTTTTCCTTCGGAAAGAATAGAAATTATAGATGGGCAAAATCTGCAATGTGTAAAGGTATTAAACATGTTATGAAATTAGATAAAAAGTACAGAAATGTTTATCTGGAACTTATTCTACAACATTTTACTTGTGCTCACTCCCTTCTCCAACCCCATTAAAGCAAATCAGTCAGAAATCCCCCCTAACTTTTATCCTAGTCAGCTCTTGCATCCATAATGTGTCTGCTCAAACCTCACGTTCACTGCACCTCCAACTAGGTTACATTTCCATGTTTCAACATCACTGCCATTGTCCCACTGAAAGCCACTTCATCTCTCTCTTACACTGCTGTGTGCCTCTTTGCTGAGGTCTTGGCTTCTGGTTTAGTCCCAATGTAATCTACTCTATTATAGCTAAAATGATCTTTTTAAAAGTTAATCTGAATATGTCAAGGACCAGCTTTAAAACTGCAATAAACTTGTGTATTTTTTAGTATAAAGTTTAAAATCTCTAACTTGGCCATAACATTCTAAGATTATAGTGCAACCAGTCACTTCTCCAGCCTCTATGACTGCCTCCCCTTATTCTTTGTGCTACAAACATACTGTCTTCCCTAAACTTCCTAGCATGTGTTCCCTGCTGCCTAATACTTTCTGGAAACTCTTCCCTATCCTTTATCCTAGCCAATTCTTCCTCATCCTTCAGGATTAACTTATATTTACATTCTCTCAGAAAACCATTCATTACACCCCTGATTAGGTCGCATTCCCATAGCACTCTGAATTCTCATCATGCATCTAATTACAAGTTCATTCTCTATCTTCTCTATTAGAATTAACTTCCAGGTGGTGAGGAATTCTGCCATTTTCCCCTGTACCTAACAAGTAATTAGCATTCAAAAAAAAATGTATTGTAAATAAATAGATAAATTAATGACCTGATAAAAGTGGAATAGTAACTTTTGTACCACAATACTGTCAATTCAGTATACCAGTAGTTTGTCACTTAGGATGCTTTGTCCTCAGGTAAGCCACAAGATAGTTGCCACAGTTCTGAGCATCACATGCACAGTGGGTAGTGTCCTGCGGATGAAGAGCAACTATTAGGGAATATTTTTTAATAGCAAAGACAACTTTTCCCCAAAACCTATTATAATAGTTGCCTTCGTGTTTCATCGGCTAGGCTACCAAATTTCAGAATCTAAATAACTGCAGTAATCTGCTAATTGTTCTTTCGAGTAGCAGTGGTATTCCATGAAGAAGCAATTATTCAGCTCACAAATGATACAATCACACATGTGAATTTCCTTAAGACAGTCATCATACTTTAGCATGCAAGCAAAATGCCTTATGCCTCCTCCCCAATATGTTGCGAAGGTTACCGAAAAGATGTGTACTCGAGGGTGAAGCTTAAATAAAATCCATAATTTCTACTGCTTCAGCAAGGACATTCTTAAGAAAACCTGTGTGTCTGTGTGTATCTGTGTGTGTGTGTGTGTGTGTGTGTGTGTGTGTGTGTGTGTTACTTTTTACTGCAAATGGGCTTCGTAGAACAGAGGTCAGAAAACTGTGGCCCACATATCAAATCCAACCTATAGCCACTTTTTAAAAAATGACGTTTATTGAAAGACAGCCATGCCTATTTATCTACATATTATTCTCTGATGTTTTTGCATTTCATCTACAGAATTTAGTAATTGAGATGGAGACTGTATGGCCTGCAAAGTCTAAAACATTTTCTATCTGGATCTCTTCAGAAAAAAAAAAAAAATGCTGACCCCCTAGCATAGAAAAATATAATGAAAACTAGGATAGTTCAGTGTCACTGCCTTGATTTGGACTAAGAAATCAGCACTTTTACTCACCATGGCTTCTGCACAACTGGCTCAAATGCCAACTCAGTGAAAAGGACACTCAATGAAAATAATGTTCTCTTTTAGGACCTACTGAAAGGGTCTTGGGGACCACTTAGACCTGTGGACCACACAGATCAAAACATGCGTTTGTATCCAAATCTAATATAAATTAATAGTTTTACCTCTTTTAATACAATGCAAACATTTTTTAAAATTTTAATTCCGTTTGCCCCATGCATAATTTATATGCTATTGTTGTGATATGAATTCTTTATATAACTCTACAGAACATTATTATTTTCATTTTAGGCAGTTAAGATCACTCAAATATTTTTTCAAATATTGCTTTTTGAATCTCTAAACTTCTGTCAGGGAATATTGGCCATCCATCTGAAGAAAAAATCTATGGTATTTTGTTTGATCTGTGGCTGGTGAAGGTGATATATGTTCTCTATTTTTATTTGTTTAAAAATATCTTTATTTCACTTTTCTATTGGAAGGGTTTTTTGCTGGATAAGGCATATCTTCAGTATGTGGAAATGAAATAACTAACTCTAGATGTCATTCCATTGCTGATTGGCTAGCATGGGTTCTGATGAGAAGTTAACTAACAGTCTTACTGTTATTGCTTTCAATGTGATCCAGAATGCTTTTTCTTTGTCTTTGACTTTCAGTCATTTTTCTACGATGTTTCTTTAGTGTCATTCTCTTTATATCTATAATTAGCTTTATTGTAATTTTTATTCCTGTACTTTGATGTCTTTTTCAGTTTGGAGAAATTATCAGTCAGTTATCTCTTTAAACTTTGCTTCCCTCATGTTCCCTCTCTCATCCCTTTCTGACTCCTGTTATACTTATGGTAGACTTTTTCACAGTATCCCCTATGTTTCTTATGCTCTTATCTGTATTTTGCATCCTTGTTTATCTGCATTTCAGTTTGTATATTTTTTCTGACTTATTGTCCACAAATTCCCTCTTCAACTGTTTCTTGTATTATTTAAACCATTATATTAAATTCTTAGTTTTAAGTATTATATTTTTCTTCTTATAGAATTCCCTTTAGGTTCTTTTTAAACATATCTCTCTTGAACTTTTTAAACTTGTCTTTTTGTTTCCTTGACCATATTAAATCATAGCTTGAATTTTGTATCTGATATAAAACAAACTACAGGAAATGATGTAGTTTGTTTTTCCTTTGATCCTGAAGTTTTATATTCTCATGTTCCTGGTTATTTCCAAATTAATTTAGACATCTCATATGAAAACTTGTAGGCTATAATTATTAAAGTTTTCTTCCTCTAGAAAGAATTAATAATTATATCTGGAAGGCTATTACGGGTACTAGACATCCCAGATCATCATAATCCGATCAGGGATTGAGATAATTTGAAACTGCTTCTAAGTTATTTGTAGTGCTAGTCAATTGTCAATTGTCAGTTCATCCTTTTTTTCCTGCCCCCTATAGTTTGTAGTACCTCAGGGTTCAGTCTCAAAGCCTGGAGCACTTAGTAGATCATCATCTCTCCTTGGGGGATTTAGAACTCTAATTATTTGTCACTTTGTCTCCACAGTTTGTCAACAGCCCTGCTCAACCTCTTAGTCTCTCTGCCACCCTTTACTGGATCTTGGCTCTATATATTTACACTACTTTTAAAACTTTCCAATGCCTTCAAACAATTTTTAAATATTTCATCTGACTTTATAGCTAATGTCTAATGTTTGAAAGATTGCACCAAATTACCTAGTCTACTGTTATTGTAAATAAATTTTGGATTGGTAAATCTCTGTCACGGCCCATTCTGCATATTTCTCTTCATTAGCTCACTTTGTACATTCTTTGCCTTTGAGTACTAATTAGTTCACATCCCATAATATTTTGATATGTTTACTTTTTAATATCATGGATTTCAATAATAGCAAAGTTTCTCAGTCTCTCCATTTGCAAGTGAGATTTTCATACTCGAAGAAGAAAGACCTTATCAATTGCACTTTTATGTCTCAAGTACATTCTGATCTTAATTTCACAGAACTGCACAATATTAACACTAAAAATGAAATAGTTTATAAAATACATCCTACCAAATAATATACTTTTTAGAGGAAAGATATTTTTTCCTATGGCATTGCAGTTTGCTATGCTCTGTCCCTGTATTGCATTCCGAATTTAGTTTCCATGTTGAATCTAAAAAACATTTTCAACTAGGCAACATTTCTTGAACACTATGATAATTCTTGCCAATTTTCTTTAATGACTATCTTGACTTCTTGACTACACCATGTACAGATTATACAATTAAACATGCTAATGCCATGGGTCCACTGTGGTTTATCCAGGGATTGGCTTTAAGAGAGTTATATAGTGGCAGAAACTGGTAATTATTTGTAAGTTGTAAAGAGACATTTAAGCAAATTACAAGCCAGATACTGATCTAGTAGAAAAGACCTACTGATGAAGAATAGTGAACATAATTGGGATATAAAAAGATGATAGCAGCAAATTTAAAAAATACATATATATATATATATATATGTATATATATATATAGTGCCTAGATAAGTAATCAGAATTAAATGTTTTATTAATCTCATATAATAACATGATTGTACAACGATGTTAAAGTAAAACATATTGTGCAAATAGTTGTAAAAGTGAAATTGTTTTTTTTATTCTATAGTATCCTAGCTTGAACTTGGATCAGAATGTTTCAATTTAAACTTTTGGAAATAATAACATAACATATAATTAGTAATGTTAATTAGTATTATGATGTTGTAATATAAGTTAAATAATAAATAATGGTAATAAAATATTCAATAAATGATGTAATAATATAATCAAATATATATTTGATAATTACATATATATACTATGTATATCACTGCATATAGTTTTTTTTTTTTAACTCAACAAAACTCTTGGACACATTACCTCATTTACTTCTCACAACAACTCCGAGAATTGAGACCAGGAGAAACTTCATAGAAATGACTCTACCAGGAAATAGTTGAATTGAGATATGAACACAGGCTTATCTGAACACCCAAACCATGTTTTCTCATTATAATATATGGTCAAATAGGAGAAAAAATTGTAAAATCAGATATCATAGTAGATTTACAAACATGTAATGTACGAAATACTGTGCAAAGAATTCTGGTTGTGGGGAGGATGGTTAATTCGTAAAAAATTCTTTGAGAAATGTTTACTTCTTTAAACTATTTTCAAATTTCTTATATTATCAGGATGCATAAAATCTCTAAATCTCTGAAGTTATATTAATAATAAATAATGTAACAGTTGCATGGAGATTATTATCCTGAGGGTACACTCTCCAATTTAGTAGCACCAAATTCTCCCCCACAGAAGCAGACCACTAAAAACTACGATACTTTCCCTTGGCCTGAGAAGGAAGCTACATGTTGTGTTAATATTTTCAGCAGACTCCTTTAGCAATTACACTCTAATCACTCACCTGGGACTGAGCATATGTTGTGCTGAATTGTCATTTGTCTTTCTAGATTAAAAGCAAGTAAGCATCTTGCCTGCAGTAATCACTCAGGAAACACTGGTTGATATGGAATCAAAGAGCTCCCTCTTGTCAGGTCTGTGTGTGCTCCTTTGAACTTCAGACCTCTACCTTCCTTTCATTCCTTCCCTCATTAGTAATTTCTTGCTCTCAAGTCCTGGATATAGTCATGTTTTAACACAGTTTTCCTCATTTTTTTTTTTTTTTTGCCAGCAAAATAAGTTAAGGAGAAGATAAAATAGAATTTTATTTCTTACAGGTTCAGATAAAAAATGATCTTTCTTTTCCCACTTAATTTTCTGTTTTTACTGTTCTTTATTCTGTTTTTCTAATATCTTTATCCAGATACTCAAGGTCACTGGAAGGCTGAGAAAAAAAACTATTAAACATTTCGAGTTTGTAATTTTGCAAAACTGAGATTTACCTTACTCATTTCTTCCCTGTATTCTACTTCTAAAAGTAGAGTTAAAAAAACTATTATAATAATTTCATACATTAGAATACTATTTAGTTGTGAAAATGAATGAAGGTCTATATGTGAAGATAGAAATCATTTACAAGATTTATTGTTAAATAAAAGTTAAGGTATAGGACTGTTTAGAGTATAATCTCATTTGTAAAAAAATAGTGAAATTATTTGAATGTGTACATATATACTTTTATATGCTTTGTCTATTAGTGGAAAAATATGTAAGAGTAGTTTCTGAGTTATCTGGTAGAAAGGAGATTTATGTTTTACTCATACACTTTTGTATCATTAAAAATTTTTATGAAATGCTTAAGTTAATTGCAATCAAAAAAGTTTATAAAGTGATACAATTTTAAATTTCTCAAAATATGATTATAGATGATATAGTGCACTCATTTATTCATCCATCCATCCAAGAACAATTTATTAAACCTCCATAATGAGCTGCCTAATAAACTTGAGTTATTGTCGAGAAAGAATGTGGGGAGTAGAGGAATCAATGTGCTTCCAGGGCACAATCAATAGAGAGGGTGGTATCACCATTTCTGAAGTTAAAAATGAATGCTCATCTGGCCAAGATGAATTTCACACTGTGTCCAGGTTGCCCTAGTGTAGATTAGTGGTCTCGATTGAAAGATGTAATTGCCCATGCAGGGAAATAAGTGGTGCCCGTAGAGATGTTGAACCTAAGTAATAAGTACTTGATTTGGATTAGCTGGAACACTAATTCATAGAGAGCAAACTAGAAATATTGGAAACAGAATTGTCAAAATCAGAGACAGGAGGGCCACTGTAAAATGTAAGTGCTAGGATGAAATAATCAGGATCCCAGAGCAAAGGAATAATTTGGGATTGTTGCTTTTAATGCTCATCCTTTCTCACTGGCCATCACCTCAACATGGCCATGTGTGAACTACTTTCTGTCAAAAAGGATTGCAAAAGTATGCATATTGGCCTTCATATAAATAACAAGAAGTAAATATTATAGAGAAGCAATTAACTTCAAGACAACTAAGAATTAGAGTTACAGCTTGAAAACATGCTCTATGTGAAAATTATATTTACTCTATCATTAACCTAGATATATTGCTATGAAGAGTTTTATTGAAAATCTAGCATTTAAAATGATGATGATATCATTCTTAGGTGGAATAAAAATTGTAATAAATGCTCTCCTTTAATCTCCATAAAAGAACCATCTTCAGAAAGATCAGAAAGATGAAGAGAACATTGACTCAGTTTTTATTACACCTCCTCTGCATTTGAACGTGGTTGGATCAGTTCACAGTGCCACATTTATTTTCCCAACTTCCTATCTTTCTACTGCAGTGGTCCCCAACCTTTTTAGCACCAGAAACTGGTGCTCCTATGAGAATCTAATGCCTGATGATCTGAGGTGGAGCTGAGGCAGTGATGCTAGCTCTGGAGAGTAGATGCAAATACAGATGAAGCTTCGCTAGCTAGCTTGCCACTCACCTCCTGCTGTGCAGCCCGGTTCCTAACAGGCCATGAGCCAATACCAGTACTGGTCCATGGCCTGTAGAGCATATCCTGCTCTACAGGATATAGCAAACTTTGTCAGTAGCAAGTTTTTCATTCTACTACTATTTGGTTTCCAAACAAATTCTTTTTTTCCATTGAGATTCAGGTCATATTTTTTATCTCCTGGGCCATTTTATTAAAATATAATTTTTCTATAACTGTCCTGTCAGACAAAAGATTAATTTCCTGTAAATAAAAAGAATAAAACCCTTGCAATTTTGCCGACTACACTCTACCAGATTAACTTTTTATTATTATTTTCAAAGGAAAAATTGTATTCTATTTTGGGACAGTTCCTGGAGAATTGTTTTTTTCTTTTAAATTAAAAATTACTAGTTACTATATCTGAAGAAGATAATGATCTATCACAGACAAAACTTGCTTTAGCTTTTTTTTCCCTTGTCACTCTTTGGGATTGGCCTCTTCTGGATTTGCATAGTAAAATCTTTCTCTATTTCATACCTTACAGACATTTCCAATAACTCTCAAGATTAAAGGGAGTCATCATTGCTTCCAGGATTTTATGATGCCCACAGTCAGCAAACAGACTTAGCCAATATTACAGCAATGCTCTAGGCTACAGAAAAGCTGTTCTTTGACCAGATGTTATTACAGAGAAGAAAAACGGATTACTCTTTATATTTTGGTTCTACAAAAACCTTTCATAAAGTAGTTATATCTAAGGAAATACAGAAATTTACTTGTCAGAAAACACTTTAGCTAAATGGAGTCAAAAACTAGCTATGTCCTTGCCCACCTTTGTAAAAACTCATACTTATGACCTCACAGGAAAAAAAAATAGTAAAATGCCAAGGCCAAACTGCAGCTAATTTTAAATGTAGCTGCTCTCGTCACTAGACTCTGTTAAGTTACTGCATTATTACCAGCACCAGTGATTGTTTTTCTGCCCTAATCTGTATTTCTCCTGTTGGAAAAAGGCATCAGCTGACACTCCTAGTGAAGCTTTGCACATTATAGTTATTGTTAGGGCTCCTTTAGAATTTCTCTTACAAAGTGTTCGCTGGAGTTTTGAATGAGAACAACAATTAAGCTACCAGCACGTCAGTTGAATGAACTGATGCTTTTCTATGATTAATTATCCTAAATAAGAAATTATTGTCTTTTATTCTCTTGGTTTTTTAGTATTTTTACTTGGTTGGAATAGTCATCTCACTTTTGTAACACAATTTATTTGAGTATTTTCCATGTTACATTTTAATTTTCCAATTTATTCTTTTTTAAATTAGTTAAAAATGCATGCTGATAAAAATTTCAAAATACCAACTCATATAGAATATAAATTATAAGTTTCCCTTCACACTTTCAGTAACCCTACATAACAATTTGATTCCTTCTCCCAAAATAACCACTGTCCTTGCAGAATATTCTTAATTTGCATTTATATACACTCACAGATTCTAATTTTCCACTTCTAACACATCAAATGACCAAGCAATTTAAAATTTTTTCTAAAGTAAAATTAAATGAATAAAGTAATGACCTGAACCAAATACTGTGCTTCATTGTACGAACTTACTGACATTTCTTGGCTTCTTAGAAATATTTACTTGTTTTTATGTGTCCTTTTGAATTGTTAATAGTTGTAGTTGTTCAATAAGTTACCTCTGGGTAAATATTGTGTTTTAGTAGCTTTTCCTTAATGTTGCTTATTTTATTTCTTCCCATGCGAAATTGAGTTTTTGCCATTATTAGTAGTGTTAGACATATGGATGAATTAAATCAGTTGACACACAGCCATATCCCTAATGTATTTGTATCATCAAAGTTACTTTCAATTTGCTTTCTTGATCAGTCACAATATCTATTTATAATAACAATTATCCTTATTCCACATATACCTTTTAGCTCATTTGAGCCACTAGTCCAGATGATGAAGTCATCCAATATAAATGTTTACTAAGAATAAAGCTGAGTTCCTCAATAAAATTTTCTGCTAAATTAACCTAGGAATTAAGCATTAAATTAATATATCGAATAGCAAATTTTTACTTGTGATTAATAACTGATTTGCAAATGAGTTAGTTAGTTTTTTTAATCAAAGTTTATTTTGAGATAACTATAGATTCACATGCAGTTGTAGGAAATAGAGATCCTATACACCTTTACCCAGTTTCCCACATGGTCACATCTTGCAGAGCTCTAGTACAATATCACAACCAGGATATTCACATTGATGCCAGGTACAGAATATTTCCATCACTGCATAGGTTCTTCTTGTTCCCTTTCATAATCCCACCCACTTTGATCCCAGTCTTACTACCTCCTCAAACCCTTGGTTACCACTGATCTGTTCTTCATTTCTATAACTTTGTCATTTCAAGAATGTTCTATAAATGGAATCGTACCATTTGTGATCTTAAATTGGCTTTTCTTATTCAGCATAATTCTCTGTTGATCCATCCAAGTTGTTGAGAGTATATGTAAATGGTTTGTTTCTTTTCATTGCTAAAAACTATTTTATGACATGGATGCACCAGACCATGTTTGCGATTCTTAATATATTCTAGATACCAGTCACTAGACATATATGTAATTTATGAATGCTTTCTGTTTTTTTTCTTGTCTCTTCACCCTCTTAACAAAGTCTTTTACTGAGCAAATATTTTGTTTTGCTTCGTTTTTACTATAGACTTAATTTTTTTTCAATTACAGTTGCAGTCTAATTTGTCAATATTCATTTTATGGATCATTATTTTGATGTCAAATCTAAAAACTTTTCAGCTAGATCCTGAATAATTTCCCCTATGTTTATTTCCTAAAAGTTTTATATTTTACATTTAAGTTCATAATCCATTTTGATTTAATTTTTTGTAAGATTTGAGGTTTACCTTGAAGTTTTTTATTGTTTTTACCCCCAATGGATGTCCAGTTGCTCCAGCAATTGTTGAAAAGACTAACAAACTGTTTCCTTCATTGAATTGCTTTTGTACCTTTGACAGATATCATTGGGGAATATTTGCACGGGTCTTTTTCTAGGTTTTATGTTCTGTTCCATAAATCTGTATGTCTATTTACTAATACACCACAGTCTTGATTACTGTACCTATATTGTAATTCTTAAAATCAGGTTGATTGCTTCCTCCTGCTTTATTTTCTTTTACAAAATTGTTTTAGCTGTTCTAGTTCCTTGGATTTCCATATAAATTTTAGAATAATCTTATATATATCTACAAAAAAATGCTTTTGTTTTATACGAATTTCTTAAACCTGTATGTTATTTTGAGTAGAATTGGCATCTTTGCTGTCTTCTAATTTCTGAGCACAATATGTCTCTCCATTTGATTAGATCTTTTTATTTTCTTCATGCGTGTTTATAGTTTTTATCATCTGATTCCTGTACACCTTTTCTTATATTTACACTTACACATTTTATTTTAGACAAATTGTAAATCTTCTTGAGTTTTTAATTTCAATGTCTAAGTGTCCATTTCTAGTATAAAGAATACAATATTTTTGTTTGTATATCTTGTATCCTGTAACTTTGCTTAACTCACTTTTTAATTCTAGGAAACTTTTTGTACATTACTTGGGATTTCTATGTAGATAATTATAACATCTGCAAATAGGAACAATTTTAATTTTTTCTTTCCAATCTGCATGCTTTTAATTCCTTTATTTGCCTTATTGCACTGGTTATAACATTCAGTACTATATTGAGTCAGGCTGGTGAGAGTAGACATCCTTGCTTTGATCCCAGTCTCAGGGGAAGAGCATTTAGTCTTCACCATTAAGTATTATGTTAATTCTAGATTTTTAGTAGACGCTTTTATCAAGTTGAGTAAATTCCCCTCTATTCCTACTTTTCAGAGATATTTTTATCAGGAACTGATGCTTAATGTTGTCAAAAACTTTTCTTCATTAAATCATATAATCCTAAGATTTATCTTCTTTCATCTATTAATATGGTGGATTTCATGGATTGTTTTTAGAATATTGAACCAGCCTTGCATTCCTATTATAAATCCTACTCGTTCATTGTGTAAAATTCTTTTATACATAATAAATTCTATTCATTAATGTTTTGTTAAGAATTTTTATACCTATATTTTTGAGGGATATTGGTCTGCAGTTGTTTTGTTTTGGTACTGTCTTTGCCTGGTTTAAATATCAGTGTAACAGTAACTTTATAAAGTGAATTAAGAGGTGTTTCCTCCTCTTCTAGTTTCCAGAAGAGATTCTGCTCATTTTGTGCTAATTTTTCTTGAAAGATTTAGCAGATTTCTCCAGTGAAACGATTTTGTGTTGGAATATTTTTGTGGGGGAGTTTTTAAATTACAATTTTAATTTTCTTAATAATTATGGAGTTATCCAAATTATCTATTTCATATTGGATAAGTGTTGGTATTTAGTGCATTTTAAGGGATTAGTCTCTTTCATCTAAACTGTCATGATATGTAGAGAGATGAACACATAGTATTCCTTTCTTATCCTTCTGATATTTGCAAGGTCTCTAGGGAGTTATAAACATAAATGAAATCACAAAGATGAGATTACCTAGAAAAAATTATAGACATAAATATAGATAGATATATAGAGGGAGAGAGAAAAGAGGACTATGACAAAACAAGAAAGAAATCAGACCCCTCAAAAAAATAAATAAATAAGAAAGATATCAAAGAGTAGCTGGAGATATAGGAGGAAAGTCAGTAGAATGCACTGTCGTAGAAGCCCAGGGAAGGAGATGATTTAAAGGGAGATAGGAGCCTGGAGTCTTAAGTGAGTTAAAGACTGACACATGTTCATTGATTTAAGCAGCAAGGAGGATATTGAAGAGATTGATGCCATGGCAAAATCAATGAAGTGAATCAGTGGAAATAGAAGCTAGCTTGGGATAGGTTGAGGAGAGAGTAAGAAGTAATGAACTAGAGATAGTGGCAGTAAACAGTTCTTTCAAAAGTTTGTGAAGAGGAGAGAGAAGAGAGGGAGCTCCTGAAAAGTAACCAGGAGAAGATTTAGGTTTTGTTCTTTTATTTTTTAACATTAAATAAACACTGGCATCTTGGAATGTTCTTTGGGAAGAATCTCTTGGGGAGAAGTTAAATGTATTTAAAATATAATTTTTGAAAGGTAAGGTCATAACAGATAAATGAAAATATATAGTCAAAGATTTTATATAATTCATTAATTAATGAAGGAAATGATATGATATGACCTGTTTCTGCAGCATCTGAGAAACTAAGATATTTATAAAAAATATTTAGAGTAAGACTACTGGGTTAAATATAAAACTTGTTCATGACCAAAAGGCCATAAATCATTGGAGGTATCAGTTTTACCAGTCAAAAATTTTTTGCATTTCTATTGAACAAAAATATGCACATTAAGATGCCTTCTCTTAGACTTTGGACTTTTAATTGAAGTAAACATATGAGGTGAATTAAGTACATTCTCCAAAATAATCAATTCATAGTTTAACTCCAACATGATATTAAAATATGCTTCCCACCTGTTTGGACTTACTGTCAAGTATTAGACAATTTTTCTGACAAGGTACATTAGAGAAGCTAGAAACCTATCTCATAAGGTGCCCAAGAAGAGGACAACGTTCTCACCCTGGCTGCACGTTGGAATTGCCTGAAAAAGCTTTTAAAAGTACTTAAACTCTACCCCAGACTGAAGGATTGCAATTTAATTAGTGCAGAGCGGGGCCCCAGCAACAGTCAGAGGTGAGAACCATGGCAGAAATGTGGCAATAGGGGCACAGGTGAGACAATTAGCCTTAGGAAAAAGGAAGGTACAGGTTAGTCTATAGAAAAGGGGCAAGGGTGGACTGTAGGTGCAAGTTCATAGATTTGGGGGGAAAAAATAATAATGCCTGCCTGTTTTATTTCAAATGGTCATGAAAACCCAGTGAAAAAGTGGTTATAATTTCTTTGAAGTAGAATAATATTTGAATTGGGTTAAATAAATTCTCCTCTCTTCTTTTATAGTTTCCTTATGTACTTGGACAGAAACAATGTTTTCAGGTAAATCTACTGGTCTTCATAAAATTTTAGTTGTTAAATTTCCCCTCTTTAATTTTGCTTCTTAGGTGTTCTTTGTTTACAAATTTGATTTCTTAACCCATTGCCAGTTTTGAGAGCAAAATGTCTACTGACAAATGACTGTTTCACTTTTCTGATGTGAGACCAAATAGTCTCTGTAGCCTGACTTCTGAGTGTGCACAATAGATGGTCGTCGTAGAAATAACACATTCTCCTAAATCAACTCATGTTTTTCTACTGCAGTGGTTGGATATGTACCCCTTTCTCAATTAAGATAATGCTTTGAAATGCAGAGAAATGAGAATAAAATATTGTGAGATCTCCATGAAACAGAGTGAAGAAGGAGTCTACGTGACTCACTTGCAAAGTTTAGCACTGAGCACAATCATATGACTCACCATCTCTGAGAACCATTTTACCAGCCTGTAGGTACTTCTACCAGCATGGGAGCTCTTGAAGGGCAAGTTCTTGACTGTTCATCTTTGTAAAATTTTAACGCTGTATTTGACAGATTTTTTGGCACTTGTTAGGTGCTCAATAATGTTTGCTTAATGAATGGATTATGCTTATGATACTCATGATTGTTCCAAAGGCTACAGAAATAATTACAATTCAAAACACACAGGTTCAGAGTTAATAAGATTGACTATTTCTTAATATGGCACATGCTAAAGTTCAGCAATTTATTTATAGGATGATTTCGTTTCTGCTTTTCTCCCTCATTGCTGCAAATGTTAAACATCAATCTGTCACGCATACTAAGTACTGATCTAATTGGTCTGTAAGAGCCCTCTTTTCTCTTTCAGCATTATAAAGATGTTATATGGATAATCCACTTAGAGCTTCCCTTCTGTGCTACTATATTTAAAATAGCTTGTTGTGTTGTTCATGTGGGTTTATCAAATGAGTTTCTAAGAGATGACAAATCAAAGAGTGCTAGTGTGCTTTCTACTTTTCACTGATCCTTTGAAAGGATTTCCTTCAGTCACAGCGGGGCTGATTTCCCTTGACATTCTTTGACCATCTGTATGTAGTCCAGTAATACAGAAATGGGAACTCTCTCAGGAAAAGCTTTAAAAAAGATGAGGTCCTTTCTTCACTTCAGTGCCACTCCATGAATGTCTTCTCTCGGGGCCGTATGTGGCTTCCTAGAGCTCAACATTGTTATTTCTAGCAGACAGCACAGTCCTCGAGGGTGGAAAGACTTGAGCAAGCTTTCTTTGCCATCTGTTCCTCTGTGGTATTGAGTCCTATATTCCTTAGAAACAGCAAATAACTGTGTTAGAGTGTGCAATACCTTCATGAGTCTCAATATAGCTGCCTCTTGATGCAGAACAAGCCTAACTTGGAATGAGAGCACAATGCCTCCAAGGCATTTAAGGCATTTTATAGGTATTGTATTAAGTAATTGTTCTAATTATCATTATATCAGGTCTGAGGTATCCTTGTTTTCAACTATAGTAAAGAAAAAGAGTTACAGTTTGTTTATGATATATCAAAGTTTCCATAGCTCGTAAGAGATGAAAGAAAATAAAAGCTCCCTTTTTTGGTGGGGGGTGGAGGGGGAGATAATTAGAAGACTGTCTTCTATAAAACATGGACAGCCAGAAACTATATAAGAGCATATATCCCTGGCTCTTTCCTTAACAAAATCTCAATATGGCATAATTAGCTCATGAATATATATATATTTATACCTTATTAGGATCACGTTTTTCCTGAATATTCAATTTAGTGTCTATAAAAGAGTTTACGGCCAGAAATCAGATACATTCTTCTAGAAATCTTCTTTTAAATGTCTCTTTAAATTTGGGAAATATCAATTTCCATCTTAGTGTTCCATTGATTATTGTTGAAATTTTGTATTGAAATATCTATGCAGTAGCTACTACGTGTTTAATGCCTACTCTATCCAATGCCATAGTTTGTTTTCACTCAAAGTAGCAATATTATCATAAAATTACAGATGAAAAAATAGAAACTTATTAAAGTGAAATAATTTTCTCAATTTCACTGAAGCTGGAAAGTGGTGAAGTTGGGTTTTAAACCCAGGTCTGACTAGTTTCCAGCCATTTCCACCATGTCACCCTAACTCAACACAATTAGGCAAATGTTCTATCTGTCAAGAACATTGTGCTCCTCAGGTAAACATAATTGATTCACTCTGAGCATTGTCAGATCCTCATCCACACAAATACACATTTTTTTTTCACTATATTCTTTTGCATATCTTTAGTATTTGAATACAGAACACAGTTTGAATACAGAAATTTGCTTTTAACTCATTCATGAAACTCTAGGGAATATTACTGGGTTATCTCATTTTCAAAAGTTAAGGAAAAGTGAAATAAATGAATGTAATAATAGGAAAAGAAAACACTTTGCATTCTAACACTTAAATCTCAAATGGCACATCAGTTTTAAAATGTGTTAAAGCAGATTAGCTTTAAAAGGTTTAGCCATTAGGGGTTTTTCCTATGCCAGTAATATGGTCAATTGAAACTAGTTAGAATATTTTAATAGAAGTTTTCTTTTCATTAGAATTATTTTAAACCTAGATATAGCTCAAACTAATAAAGATAATCATGAAATACTTTAGGGCCCTATTTAAGAAAATGAAAGTGATTGGGGCAAGTTGCAGAATTTTATTCTTGACTGAGAAAGGAAAGAAGGCAGTATTTCTGTTTTTTTATGGAAAATTAACTGCCTAAATGTGATGCCAGCATGAAAATAAGGGTACATAGCACTAAAAGTCTGCGTTTCCTGGGGAATTTGTATTCAGTTCTCCCTGAGCATAAAATGCCACAGGCTTTCTCAAGCATACAGCAAGTCAAATGAACATAGTCTCTAAGGAGGTGAGAAACAAAGGAACGTAATGATAAGCACTGCCACTCAAAGCTCAAATAGCAACATGTTTTTTGTTTTGTTTGTTTTATGCATGTGGGGAACTACAGTGAACTTCGAAACATAACTCTTTCAATTTCGAAGCATCTTTCTGTTAGGTCAGTAGCAAATAGCAAAATAACATGTACATGCCCAGCTTCTAAATGAGATCAGTTAATCTAAAAAAATTAGGAAACATGCACACAAGTCCTGAATCAACTTTTTCCTTCCCTGAAGAGTCTTTCTTCCAAGAATATTATATAATAGTGCATACACATATTCAGAATATTTTCTTTAAAATTTAGGACATATGAGTTTTAATTTTGGACCCAACCAAAATGGAGTATTAACTAGGACTATAATTGTAAAGTCTCTGTGTTTAATTTCCTCTACAGAGAATATGGGGATAATAACTCTAACCATGTAGGGCACAGTACGGGGATTCACACCCACAAAGCGAATGTGTTCTGAATTGGTTTATACCCATTGCACAATCTAGGAAATGCAAGAAAGGAACAGGCTCATTCTGCAGAGAAATAACATAAAAGGCATGGGAAAGTTTGAAGGCCTACCATAGTTAACAGCAACATTGTTTGTGGCCCCAGAAGTAAAGTATACGTGACCGTGCTAACCTGAATATTCAGGCTTGCCAGCCTCTCTGGTAGAGCACAGGTACCAGAGAGGATCTTGTTCTGTCTTTGGGGGAAGCCATGGCCCCTGTAACTGAGCTCTCCTGAGTCCTGCAGCTGCGTGACAGCCTCGCCATTGCATTAGTAAGCAAAAGGCCCCTCTTTGAATGAATATATTTGTGAAATTCTTTGACAGTGTAGTAAGGATTGATAGGTGCATTATATTAGACAATCTACAGAAATTCAAAAGACTGTCTTTTATTTTGAGAATATTTCTTAGTGCATGCCTTCTCCATTCCTAGCCCTATTTGGGGCACAAAGAAAGAAAGGCAAAAGATTGAGGAGACATAACTTTGTTCCTGAGGGCTATACCATCCATTTCTGTAATCCTGAAGAAGAAATGTTGAGGAGAATTGTAGTGCGCATCTCAGGTTTAAGGATAATATTAAAGTGTCTTTTTTTTTTTTAATTAAATTTATTGATTTGACTTTGGTTAATAAAATTATATAGGTTTCAAGTGTACAATTCAATAATACATCATCTGTATATTGCATTTCATGTTCACCACCCAAAGTCAAATCTCCTTCATTCTAGAAATAAGTCAAGATGAAGAATGGCCTTAAGTGATGAATCTAGAATTTAGGAAAGAAATTAAATGTAACAGAAAATGTAATATAGAGAGAATGACTTTGAGGGTCAATGCTATTTATGCATTTATAGTTTCTTGCTTTAGGTCTTTATGCCAGAGAGTTCTATGGGACTTTGTGCCTTAATTTGTGCTGACTTGTCAAGGGCCAGATAAGGCTTGCATTCATTTTACTCAAGGATCTAAAAGTCTGTCAGAATTTAATAAAATTGAAATGCAGGCAGTCACAGTGGGAACATATTTGAAAAAGTCTGCGTTTTAAAAATGTTTATCTGTCTTTAATCAGGAGATTATAAAATAGCCAAGAAACCTTTTACCTGTGGCTTTGTCTCAGAATCTAGGGCCTTGCATACTTTATATCACATGTGAGACACGCATTAAAAGTAAATATGGTGAAGTAAATATGCATTCAAAAATTATGAGTGCACAACTACTTTGATAGTTGTTCTGTTAAATGCATGCCATAAGAGTAGCTCAGAATCAGTATTGGTTAGTTAACTGATTGGCTGCAGAGACACAATCAGTTAAATAAATCTATCATTTTTAAAGCTACTAAAATGTTTACTCACTTTAATAGATAGGTTCAATGACCAGTTATATTCTTATTCCCCCAAGTCTAAGTGTAGTATATTAGTTTGCTAGGACTGCCATAACAAAATACACAGACTGAGTGACTTAAACAACAGAAATTTATTTTCTCACAGTTCTGGAGGTTGAAGTTCAAGATCAACTTGCCGGCAGGGTTGGTAATCTCAGAAGCCTCTCTCCTTGGCTTGCAGATGGCTGCCCTCTTGCTGCCTCTTCACAAGGTCATTTCTCTGTGTACATGCACCCCTGGTATCTCTTTGTGTGCCCAAATTTTCTCTTCTTATAAGGACACCAGTCTGATTAGATTAAGGCCCATCTTAATAGTCTCATTGTAACTTAATTACTTCTTTAAAGTCCCTATCTCCAAATATAGTCACATCCTGAGCTACTGGCATTAGAATGTCAACATATGAATTGGAGGGGGCGGGGCAAAAATTTAGACCATAACAGTAGTAAGAAAAATGAATTAATTAACTTCGCTAGATGTGCTGTCCAGTACATGACAGTAGAACAGGAGACTATAGAACTACTCAGGAAAAGAGTGCCCATAGGAGTGACATGGATGGCATTGATTTTATGGTTGATCGTACAGTCAATAAAGATTGATAAAAGTATTTTGAAAATCATAAAAATTATTGATACATTTTGTTCCCTGGAACATTGTAGCTTCTATTTTGTTATTTAATATATAAACCCATCCTGGAAGGAACAATAGAAATACCATGAGAACTGATGACCTATTTTTTATAAAAAAATTGTTTTATAGTATTTTCAAAAAAACATCTTTTCTTGCTTATGGACAATAATTTTAGTACTCTAATTGTTGCTCTCATGTACCATGATTTTTTTTTAAGTTTAAACTTATTAAAATTATGATGAAGTGATTTTGCATTAGACTACTAGGAAAATGTAAGTGCTAAGTTCTATCTAAAGGGACATTTAAAAAGTATTGGCAGTGAAGTTCTGGGTTGTTGTGCATAGAGTATAAATTTCGTTTTCCCTTCTCTCTCCAAGAGAGTTAGCCTGTTCTCTTTATGTCTACCCCTTTCACTCTATGAGACATGTCTTCATAATCTTCGGCCATTTGTAGATTATATTTTCTTCTGAATGCTTTATATGAATATAAAATTCAAATATTATTTGAGTCCATTCAACAAACATTTAGTAAGCATCTGCAGTGTTCAAGAGAAGCAATGTGTTAGATTCTCTGTAGGATATAAAGATGAATTAAGCATGTCCTAATGAACTGACAGTGTAATGAGGAAACGCAATGTGTCGAAAATGACTAGAGTTCAAAATAGAATGAGAAAAGCATTAAAGAGAAGGCAAATATGAAAGTTCTGATGTGGGAGGGATTGCTTTTCACTGTGGCGATCGGGGAAAGCTTTCTAAAGCAAGCGGCACTTAAATCTCATGTGAAAAGACAGAGTTTCTATAGAAAAATATGGCAAGTGGGGCATAGGGGTGGGGAGTGTTATTTAGACAAACATTTATGAATACAGGTTTAGAAGCAGAAAATTCAGAGATGATTTAAGAAACCCCAGTTGCTCTCCCTTTGACAATAGCTGGAAAGATGGCCTAGCACAGACTGATGGGACCCAGTAGAGCCATGTTGAAAGGTTCTAGATACCAAGTTACTGAGAAGTTACTGGGAAATCTTGCAGCCCAGTTTACCCAGCTGATAAAACTCAACATCAAAATTCTTTACCAAATGTGCTTAAATTGGGGAGCTAGCCTCATGGTTTCTTTTGACCCTGTTGAGTGATGCATGCAGTAGAGTGTAATAAGGTTGTGACAATCATCATGCTTTCCCCATCGAATTATTGCTTTTGCTTATTTTCTTTGCTTCTGTTTCTGGATACTATGGGAATATAACATGTCATTAGACTTTGAAAATTCCACTCAACATTTATTAAATGCCTGCAGTGTACACGGCATAATGCTATGAGAAGTATAAAGAGGAATAAGACATGTCTACATCTATTAAGGACTTGATATTTTACCTGTCATCCCATTCTAACCCATATTATTTCAGTTTCTGAGAGTGATAAGTAAATTACACTAGGAAGACAAGCTAATATAACAATTAAAAATATCAACTTAGATTCAGAAAGACCAGCATTTGAGGCCTAGGTGTAGCACTTCCTGCGGCCTTCGGCAAGTTACTTAAGTTACTAAGGCTTTCTACCCTTAGTTTCTTCATCATAAAATAGAGGTAACTGCCTCATAGTGTTGTTAAAAGTATTAAAAAAGGATGCAAGTAGAGCAGAGCACTTGGCGTTAAGAAACGCTGTCTTTATGATTTCTTTAAGAGTATTTCATGTCTCTAGTTTTCTT
>NW_011888783.1:21390700-21401076 GCF_000151845.1 Pteropus vampyrus | reverse complement strand
GAAAAGAGTGCCCATAGGAGTGACATGGATGGCATTGATTTTATGGTTGATCGTACAGTCAATAAAGATTGATAAAAGTATTTTGAAAATCATAAAAATTATTGATACATTTTGTTCCCTGGAACATTGTAGCTTCTATTTTGTTATTTAATATATAAACCCATCCTGGAAGGAACAATAGAAATACCATGAGAACTGATGACCTATTTTTTATAAAAAAATTGTTTTATAGTATTTTCAAAAAAACATCTTTTCTTGCTTATGGACAATAATTTTAGTACTCTAATTGTTGCTCTCATGTACCATGATTTTTTTTTAAGTTTAAACTTATTAAAATTATGATGAAGTGATTTTGCATTAGACTACTAGGAAAATGTAAGTGCTAAGTTCTATCTAAAGGGACATTTAAAAAGTATTGGCAGTGAAGTTCTGGGTTGTTGTGCATAGAGTATAAATTTCGTTTTCCCTTCTCTCTCCAAGAGAGTTAGCCTGTTCTCTTTATGTCTACCCCTTTCACTCTATGAGACATGTCTTCATAATCTTCGGCCATTTGTAGATTATATTTTCTTCTGAATGCTTTATATGAATATAAAATTCAAATATTATTTGAGTCCATTCAACAAACATTTAGTAAGCATCTGCAGTGTTCAAGAGAAGCAATGTGTTAGATTCTCTGTAGGATATAAAGATGAATTAAGCATGTCCTAATGAACTGACAGTGTAATGAGGAAACGCAATGTGTCGAAAATGACTAGAGTTCAAAATAGAATGAGAAAAGCATTAAAGAGAAGGCAAATATGAAAGTTCTGATGTGGGAGGGATTGCTTTTCACTGTGGCGATCGGGGAAAGCTTTCTAAAGCAAGCGGCACTTAAATCTCATGTGAAAAGACAGAGTTTCTATAGAAAAATATGGCAAGTGGGGCATAGGGGTGGGGAGTGTTATTTAGACAAACATTTATGAATACAGGTTTAGAAGCAGAAAATTCAGAGATGATTTAAGAAACCCCAGTTGCTCTCCCTTTGACAATAGCTGGAAAGATGGCCTAGCACAGACTGATGGGACCCAGTAGAGCCATGTTGAAAGGTTCTAGATACCAAGTTACTGAGAAGTTACTGGGAAATCTTGCAGCCCAGTTTACCCAGCTGATAAAACTCAACATCAAAATTCTTTACCAAATGTGCTTAAATTGGGGAGCTAGCCTCATGGTTTCTTTTGACCCTGTTGAGTGATGCATGCAGTAGAGTGTAATAAGGTTGTGACAATCATCATGCTTTCCCCATCGAATTATTGCTTTTGCTTATTTTCTTTGCTTCTGTTTCTGGATACTATGGGAATATAACATGTCATTAGACTTTGAAAATTCCACTCAACATTTATTAAATGCCTGCAGTGTACACGGCATAATGCTATGAGAAGTATAAAGAGGAATAAGACATGTCTACATCTATTAAGGACTTGATATTTTACCTGTCATCCCATTCTAACCCATATTATTTCAGTTTCTGAGAGTGATAAGTAAATTACACTAGGAAGACAAGCTAATATAACAATTAAAAATATCAACTTAGATTCAGAAAGACCAGCATTTGAGGCCTAGGTGTAGCACTTCCTGCGGCCTTCGGCAAGTTACTTAAGTTACTAAGGCTTTCTACCCTTAGTTTCTTCATCATAAAATAGAGGTAACTGCCTCATAGTGTTGTTAAAAGTATTAAAAAAGGATGCAAGTAGAGCAGAGCACTTGGCGTTAAGAAACGCTGTCTTTATGATTTCTTTAAGAGTATTTCATGTCTCTAGTTTTCTTATTCCTAAGTAGAAAAATGAGGGCCACTGAAGCTGAATGATAGGATATGTAGTATGTGAAGATAATGTTTTCTGGTTATTTATAACAAACCAATCCCAAAATTAGGTGACTTAATACAATTTATTTTTATCTCTCATGGTTCTGTGGGTTGCCTTGACTCAAGTAGGCAGTTCTTACTCAATCTTTCATGCAGTTTCAATCTAATGTGGCATAGGGCAACAGTTCTCTGAACTGAAGAGTCCGCAGGATCAAACATCCAAGATGGCTCGCACACACTGCAGGCAGTTGATGCTCCTGTTGCCTGGGAAATCAGTTGGGGCTGTAGAGTGGAACACCTACAAATGATCTCTCCAAGAGGCTTGAGCTTCTCAAAGCATAGTGATGGCCTCTGAAAGGGAGCATTCCGAGAGACTTGGCCAGAGCTGCAAGAACTCTTCACTTGAATATCTGATCACCTTGTGCTGCTTCCTCCCTCCCTCCCTCCCTCCATCTGTCCATGTGTCTGTCTGTCTGTCTGTCTCTCTCTCTCTCTCTCTCTCTCTCATATCATTCTCCAGGGCCTTTTGTTCCTAGGTAATCTCAGTTATATGCATACCTACTGTATTCACTGAGAGAAGTTGCCACAAGGCCTACCCTGACTCGGAGAGGTACGAAAATAGACCTTACTTTTTGACAGGGGATAGAAGATGACATTTCATATGAACATGTGGATGAGGGATGCTGTTGGCACTTTGAGACAGTCTTTGTAGAAGTACTGTAAAAAGAGTTAAGGTAGACAGTAGTCGTCTTCATTTTTCTGATGAGAAAGTGAAGGGTCAGGGATGTTAAAGAATTAGCCAAGATAACTTCATTATTAAATGGAAGAGCTTAACATTCAACTCTGGTCTTCTGAGTCCAAATTGGGTCTTCTGGGAAAGTACCCTCTGCTCATTATGAGCTCCCTTTAGAGATGGGAAAGACCATCAAGGCTCAAAACAGTGATCTCCTTCCAACTCCCTACACATCGAAATATCACCCTCACCTTCTCTATCTGTACCCTTGTCCATCTCCTCCTATGAGCCTCAGTTTCATCATCTTTAAAATGAGATAATGGTACCTTCTCATAGAGTCAAAATGATAATTACATGAGTTTAATACATGCAAAGTGCTTAAAATGGTGCCTAATACATAATGAATGTTCAATTCTTTCTAGCTATTGTCATTATTGCTATTATTATTATTATTATTATTACAAGTCACATTCTTCAGAAATTTATGTCAGTATCTCTTTCTCCTCATTTTCAGTCCTTCCTAAACCAACACCATTCAACAGGAACAGTTTTACCAAGGTTACTTCCTAACTGCCCAAACCAGGGGACTTGTCATTGTTTTTTTGTTTGTTTGTTTGTTTTGTTTTCTCTAAACTCCCTGCTACATTCAAAATGTCCTGCATCCTTGGCATAATGGGTTTCACTCTCCCTTGGCTGCTTCTGGCAGCCATATGTAGTAGTGCAGGTTGTAAGCTGCTGAAGGTCACACATCTAAGAGAAAGCAGGTCATGTCTATTATAACAATTTTCCAGCAGATGGCAGTAACACGTTCTGGTCTAAGAAAAACAGTATATGATGACAAGTTTTTGACAAATAGAGTAAAGTGTCTTGAAAAAGAGGCCATTTTTCTAATTCACGCAAAGACACAATGTGGACTGGGAGCGGCCCTACTTCTGACTATTCCTCCTCTTCTACCTTCACTGGATAATCTTCTTTTGCCTGTCTCTTAAATGCCAGTGAGGTTCTTTCCTCAGCTACCTGACTTAACACTACATACTCTTACTTAGGTAATTTAATAGACTCTTACTGTTGTAACTATCACCTTCTTGTTAAGGAGTCCTAAGTCTTTTACTCCAGCACAGATTTCTCTTTTGAGTTCCAAAAAGCTAGCCATTGGATATTTTTATATATCACAAGGGAAAACTTATGTTCAACATGTCAAAAACTTAATTCACTACCAGATCCTCAAAAATGAAACCCAAACATCATTTTTAAAGCAAAACTACTCTGTTGTTCTTTAACAATATTTTCATGAAAAAGTTCAGTTTTACTTTCATGTGTGAAATGTGTATTGGGAGTAACAAAGGAGTATATATTTGCGGGAGTCCTCCTGTGGCTTCCATCAAAAAAGGCATTGTCCCCAAACTGAGGCTGTGGTATATACTTGATCCCCCAGGATCCCTCCTACATCATGTTGCTCTATGTGGTAGATTTAGAAGGAAATCTAAAATTGGCCTTCACTTCTTTGAGGCACTGCTTGGTTTGGGGAAGAGATTCATCCTGTTGTATCAATTTCACAGATCCATCTAAATATGAATATCTGTGAGTTATGCTAGATTTTATTCACTCCTCCAGTACTTTATTCTACAAAGTACTAAATGCCTAAATATGTTTTAAAATACTCTACTCTCTCTATTTTTCTCTATTCTTCCTATTGATCCTATTATAGGCTTGTTCTGTCTCTCAGTTGGAAATTTTAAAAGGTCTTTACTTTACTTACTACATAAGATGTTGCCATCTTATCCCACGATTATATATTTTTCATATAGCTAACAGATGTATCTATCTAAAGTACAAATCTAATATTTTCACTCCTATTTAATTCACTTTCAAGGATTCCCGTTATCTACAGGATAAGTTAAACTACAGCCCAAGATTAGGCTGAAATAACCTTCAGGAAGCTTTCCCTGGCCACGCCTTCCAGGAATCTCCGCACTGTATGTCCAGGATGCCTACATTTTCTTATTATACACACCCCTTTTTGTGTCATAAGGCTCAGTCGATGTCTCTTTCTCTGCCACTAGGCTATGAGCTTCTGGAGGACCCAACTTGCACCTTAATCATCTTTATATTTACAGTGCCTAGAACAGTTCTTGAGACATAGTAAGTTTTCAAAAGTGTTTTTGAAAGAATGAAAGATGAATGTCAAAAGGAATGATTGAAGGAAGTTTATAAAGACATTTGCACTGAGGTTGGTTGTAAAGGAAGTGATACTTTTAATACACAGAAGGAAGAGGTAAAGCCTTCCTGGAAAGAGATTGAGACAACAGGATTATAAAACTCCAAAGGCAAGAATAAATAAGAAAATTGTTCGTTCATAAATTATTCAAGCCATGTCTGGATTTCTCTTTTTTCCTCAACATAGCAAAATTCATTATGGAAAGGTTTCTTCTCTTACCTCTCAAATTTTGGTAATTTTCCTTTCTTACTGGCCTTCTTTTTATGTTAGCATAAAACTTCCTGTGTTTGTCTGTTTCAAAATTTTTATTTCTCTAAAGACAAGAACCCACTGAGTTTGGGAATGTACATGAGCTAGCTCAGCATTTTAAATATAGACTACACAACATTTTTATTTTATTAAACTGTGCTCATCTTCTACTCCCTCCTACCTCATGACCTCATCACTCATGGATCCATACTGAGAGGAAAATATATAAAATAATAAGACAAACCTCTTTCTTGCGAAATGCCTGGTAAGAGTTTCTGACCATTTTAGGTGATCCTGTAGCTTTATGGTCCCTTGTGAAGTAAATGCTAGATCGTGATTTAAGGTTGGCATTTTCCATTCTCATATTTAAAATATATATATACATATATATATATACATATATATAATCTAAGATTACAATTATACATTATGTTAAAGAAAGAATTGTATATAAATAAATAACAAAGAAAAAGCATCTCTTTTAAGCTTAATTTTTCCCTATTTTCCATTGCTATACTGGTTTCAAGGTGAATTAAAGCTAGAAAAGATTGCAAACATTGAGAGACTTTATTTATTTAGATATTATTTAAGCCAGACCTTCCATCAGTGCTTCTGGAACTATCTCTCCATTATCAGCAACTTCCTTTTTACCCTGAATTTCTTCTCCAAATGCTTCCTCTACCTTCTCACCTTAACAGAGCATGACTCTCTCCTGAAAACCACTGCACCTGAATCCTCCTCTTGTACTTTGAAGCCACTCTTCTCTCACTCTCTTGCTAAAAGCTCTGCACATTTCAGGCTCATGGCAGTCAGGCATACCACCCTTGTCCTCTTTTATCAGTTATTTATTAAATTTCAATTAAGTTTCCTTTGTTTACCTGGGATGTTGACACTTGACTTACAGTTTTTCGTAGCCTTCCAAGCCCTTCCATTATACTGAGACATCATGAAAGCCTCTGAGCTCCTAGCTTTTCTCCTATATAGCAACTTTCTCCTTTACTTCACTTTCATTTCCATTTTCATGATCACAACTTGATCTTAGTAATTGTAATTGTTCTACTTCCTAAATCACTAAAGCAAGCATCTTGGTCAGCTTTCTGTCCAATTCTCTTTGCCAAGTATTCACAGTTATCAGGATTCCTTAAACTTATCAGGATTCCAGTCTTTCGATCCTCTATTTTCTAATCCACCTTTCCTTTCCTTTCTTCCTTTTAATGTTTTATATTCCATGGTATATCATTTTAATCATGCCCTTAGTTCTCTTGATGACAACCTACATTCTCCTGTACCCATCCCCTCCCATGCTTTAGCCTACCCTGCAATTTGTATTTTATCTTTATTTTTTTCCTCACAAAACCTCTTCCTGGCTGAAGTCGGCTATGGACTTTCTCATTGCCTGAAGTAGAACTGTGGAGAATTTTCAAAGTCATTCAATAGGGTCTATCAGTAGCCCTGTAAATTTAATATTACCAACCTCAAATGGGATCCCAATGCCGTATTAGCCGTGGTCATCTCTGTCTGCTGATCTCACTTCCCCATTCCCAACAGCAATGAGATTAAACTTTCTTCATTCTCTTCAAATGCTCCTCTCACTTTCATCAGACCTCACATCCTAACAGAAAAAAAAAAAAAAAAATAGATGATTCCAGACTGGAAAGTTTTTATCAAGCTACCAAGCATACACATCATCTGTTTCTACACTGATTTTACCTTCCTTTCCCTCCATGACAACAGGAATGCTTTATGTTTTCCAATATTTGGGTTGTATTTCTATCTATGCTTTGGGTTCCTTCTTCTTTCCCCTCTTGGGAATTTTACATCATTGCTTTTTCCTTCCCTCTATTACATAGCCAGCCTCTCTCACTAAATCCTCCCAAATGGCTTTTCAGCATGTGCAGGTCTCTTCCTTTAAAACAAAATACGCGTCTCTCAAATTACTGCTCTATTTCTCCCTCCAATGCTAAACTACTCAAGAAGTTATCAGTAGTTACTATCTCCCAGTTAATTCTCTACCCATTTTAATCAGCCTTCCCACCGTTTTACTTCCGCCAAAACAGTTTTGCTCACCAGTTTATATTCATGTTGCTAAACTCAAAGGATGTATTGAAGTCCTTACTTAATTATTGCTCTCAGTACGTTTTCAGTATTGTTAAAGATAGTCTTCTCTTCTGATTTTCTTCCTTTTTCTTGTCTGCTTTTCTCCTCCACCATAATGTTACATGTTAGCATTTTTCAAGACTTGGTTCTGGTCTTTTTCCTCCTCACACGGGAAGCAAATTGATCGACATTCATTGTTTCCATCACCAGTAAAGGCAGATGACTCACAAATTACTTGTTCAGTTAGGACCTCTCCTCTACGCTACAGCGCTACACATCCAACTGCCTTGGGACATATTGGCACCCATCATAATCTATCTTCTCTTCCAAACTTCTTTCTAGTTATCTGGCATTATTTAATGGTACCACAATCCATTTAGTTGTGCACACCAGAAAGAAAATGAAATTTTCTCTCTCTCTCTCTTTCTCACAAACCTCAGATTCAGTCCAGTACCTAGTCCTGTCAGTTTTACATCCTAAGTAGCTTTCAACTTAGTTTACTTCTCTCTATTTTCATCACCACCCTTTGTCACTTGCCTGGAATACTACCATAGTCTCCTAACTGATCATCACACATATAGTTTGACTTTCTTCCAGTCTAGCCTACTCTAGAGCAGTAGCTCTCAACCAAGGGTGACTTTGCTCCCCACAGGAGATCTGGCAATATCTGAACACACTTTCGATCATCATGACTGGGGAATAGTGCTACTGGCATCTAATGGGTAGAAACAAGGAATGCTGCTAAACATCCTACAGTGCACAGAACAGGCCCCCCACAACAAAGAATTATCTGGTTCAAAATGTCGGTGGTGCTAAGGTTGAGAAAACCTACACTAGGGGTAGACTGAGGTTTTCACACTGTAGACTGATTCTGTCATGTGTGCAAATGTATACACACACACACACACACACACACACACACACACTTAAAATTCTTCCAAAACTCCTTAACTCCTTATTCAGCTAAGACTGGAATAGCTAATATGGCCCTCCGAAGCCTTCATGATCTAGCCTGTACTTACCTTTGCAGGATATCCCTCACCATGTTCTCTCTCAGGCTCTCTACTTGAGCCACATTTCTATCGACTGTGCTTCCTTCCGGCCCAAGACATTTGCACATGTTGTTTTCTCCACCTGGAAAGGTCTTCACTTTGTTAAGCCCTATTTTATCCTTCAACTGTCAGCTGAAGATCATTTTCGCAAAGGAGCTTCGCATGACCTTCCTCCTTAGATTAATTTCCCCATGTTAGATACTCAGAGATTATGTATCTCTTCTTCCAGATCTATATGTAGTTACCTATTTACATTGATTTATGTGCTTTATTACTCTTTGTTTCCTTCATTAGACTGTAAGGTACAAAAGATGAATATTTTGTTTTATTTTATTTCAAATAAAATTATACTACAAATGCTTGGTTACTGACTGTTAGATGTTTGGTGACTAAACCTCTTCACATAACATGAGGAAACTGAGTCCCAGACATGGCAAGTGACCTGAGCAAGGCCACACAGCTATAAAGTAGCAAAGGGAGGGCTTCAGTTCAGATTTCTCAAGTGTTGCATTGTTTCTCTCTAAACTGGTATTTTGTGTATTTGTCTAAGCTTGTAGAATTTTTACTCAAAGTAAATCTTTTGTAGATACACAGTGTATAAAACTGATGAAAAAAGACTAAAGCAGATCACTGCTTTGATTATAGACAGCTCAATTCAATCTCATCTAAGTTCTTTTCATCTCTGTACTGGCCCTTCCTCACTTCTTGCCAGGAGGCTAAGGAACGTGCCTCAGGATGACTTGGATCTGATGACTGAGGCTTGGAAACAGGTCTACATACTACATTCATGTGTGGACTGTCTGTGGGGTCTTTAACTGCCTCATTATATAATGCACTCTTGATATTTGTGAATTCGAACTTGAGAATGCCAATATCGTATAAATTAATATCATCACTGGCTGAAATATTTGCTTAAGCAATTTCACCCAATCACATTTCCTTGCTTCTATATGAAAGAGAGATGATCCTTTCACATCATCAATCGAGTCCATGGACCATGTTCTGCATTCTGCCCTGTGTCAAAACAAAAATTTTCTGAAGGGAACCACTACTTTTTAAGCATCTTCATTTTCTCTTTATTTACCTTATTTTATTTTTGCCAATGCTAGAAGTTGGATTAAATTGCTGAAACAAAAACAGATAAACATATTGTATTCACTTCGTAGCGGTCACTTTATATGACAGTGGGAAAGGATACCAGAAAGAACTGAGATGAGAGTGCTGTGCTCTTTCACCAGCTAAAGACCTCATGCCCACATGCCATGGGATGTCTGACATTGTGCTCAACAACATAAAACATCACTACTGTTTACAAACCTTCGGGTGTTTGATAGTAGTTGGAAACACAAATGTTAAAGGCAATGCAATGAAAAAAAATAGAAACCTTTTCCTGTGTTTTTCTCCTATAAATGTTTATAGTTCCAGTTAAAGGTCACAGTAATGAAGATAGTATGCTTCATATATTTGGGAGGTATTTAAAGATGGGATGATTAAGTGCATATGAATATATTTTAATTATTTATATAATTATATTTATGTAAATGGACATGAAAATTAGAAAACATAAACATGCCTAGAGGTTATTTTTCCAAGAGGCTTGCTTTTTACAACCATATTATAGATATGGAAAATGTACCTACTCTAAGAAATGCTTTAGAAATTTTAGCCATCTCTCAAACTTGACTTACACAAGTATATTTAAAATGTAACAAAATTGAAGGATAACATCACAGCATTGTTTGAATGGCTGTCATTTAGAAAACATAATCTCATATACAAAACTCCAAAACTTATAAGTAGCTATTGAAAATATTTCAACATATTACTCGAATTAAAAAAAAAAAATACACTATTGCTTCTCAACCTGTCTTGGCTTATTTACTTAATTTTTACAGGTTTTTATTCAAAATAGTTGTAGTGACGTTTTATTTTTAGTTAGATTATATTACTCGATCTATAAAATGAGAAATATTACACTCTTTATATATGAAATATTCTTTATACTTATTTTTCTTTGGGAAACTTTATCTCTCCAATTTTGAATTAGTATCTCAAAGAAGTAATTTCACAATCTTCATGAGTTGCCAAAATTTACTTACTGTGTGGTGGCTGAATGGTTTTATAATTTGGGAGCTCTATAATTACTAAGATTATCATTATTAAGTGTGCATAGCATTAAAAAAAACT
>NW_011888783.1:21368266-21389980 GCF_000151845.1 Pteropus vampyrus | reverse complement strand
GTGAAAGATTCAGACAAGAAAGATGAGGAAATATCTTTTGACAAGATGTCACCTGAAAGTGGTCACAGCCACATCTTTGAAGGTTAGCTTAATATTTTGATATGATTTCTTGGTATCATACATTGTACAACGTAAATGGTTAATAAATAAATAAAATGTAAAGGTTTAATTTAAAAATTAGTAAGAAAGAAAATGAGAGAATATAGCTCAAGGAACACAATTTAGGAAAAATAGAGGCATATTTAAATATCTTTATCTCTATTATATTTGACTTAAAATTTTAAAACTAAGTAAAATGTATTTAATAGATTGTAAACCAATACAACAAGCATATTCAGTATTGGGCTTTTGGAACGATGCATTTGACCACCATCTTACTTTTCCTTTTGTGAAAAGAAAGGGAACGTATTTCTTCTTGTCTAAGGGGTAAAAAATGTATAAAATATAAGTAACTGTCAGGCAAAAGAAAAAAAAATTAAAAATGCCTTCAGCATCTCTTTTTCAGACAATTAAACTAAATGCGCTTAATGAATTTGGAATAAAAAGTAACATGATAGTGCATAATTTAAGGGAAAACCTCATAAATTTGATTAAAATTTTACATTGTTATTAAAAATTTAGTAGCTCATATGTTAGAAATTACACTATTAATATAATATAATTTTTAACTATGACAAAAATGCAAAATATAAATAATTTTTTTGAAAATGCGTATATCATTTATCATTTCTGATTAGTCAAATTCTGAATTCTTCCATTTTAGCCAAGTAATGCATAATCTAGCATTTGTGATGGTCCTTAAAGATCATAATTAGTACAACTTTTATGACATCATTTTGTGTGTATATAGTTATATATATCCAATTGTCAAATTGCCTGTCAACATGAGCAATGTGGAATTGACTCTGGAATATGACAGTTTACAATTTGAGAAAGCAAATAATATACTCTGCTTTAAAACTCTACTATTCAGTATCTTTTGTGAATCAGATCATGAGCATCTCCTGGATTCGTATTAGAAATGCAGAACCTTGGGCTCCACATCGATCCTATTGAATCAGAATCTGCATTTTAACAAGATCCTCAGATGCCTCTGGTGCACATTAAAGTGTGAGAAGCTATACTGTATTCTATGACATACAAACTGAACAGTAGCATAGTTTACATATGATTTAGCTCATTCTGATTCCATTGGTTTAAGCATGTAATCTGGAGTGGGAGGTAGGTATGGGAAGAATAAAGAGGGGTTGCTTTGCTTATGATGAACTGGGCATGGATTTCTAACTGCATCTAAATTGGGACCTCTATCTTTCATTTTCAATTTATTTTCATATGCCCAATTGATATCCTAATATGATTAGTATCAGTCTTGAGGAATTTACTCCACATATTTCTGGCCTGTGATTAAACTTTATGTGCGCTTGGCTGAATGCAAAAGAATTAGATTAACAGAGGCCAAAAAAGGAAGTTTTAGGGAATGATTTATGTTCTGATGGTGATGGCCAGTAGAGATTTTAGATGGGGAAGCAAATATGAGGTTGGAAAACTGATCAAAATTACATGAAATGAACAACTCCACTCATCTCACTTTACTTCTGTCCTCTGTTTTCTTTAGTTTCCATGCAAAGATCTTCAAAAGCCTCTTTATGTTATGAGCTAAGAAAAGGTGTTCTGGAAGGTAACCATTTTTTAGTGTCAACGTATGACTTAAATTTAAGAGTGACCTCAGATTTATATTTCCAAGTATTTTGAAAATATCAAGAGTTAAACTTAAAAACACAGGATGGGAAAATTGCACTAAGGATAAATAGCAGTGTAAAAAATGACACAAATGGAGCCATTTTAAAATAGAGCCAGAGCAGCCATTTCAGAGGGATGTCAATGCTTGTCTTGTTACCTGAAACTTTGAACTGGACCAAAGCATAATTGCTTTACAAACAATTGTTTGTAAATTCAGAAAGAAATGAGATATCCTGGTAGCAAGAACTGGTGATTACAGTCCTTTTATCTGAAGATAGAATTATTAATTAATCACGAATATATAAGAATAGCTCAGCTTGTCAGCACCAATAGTATTTTTTTCTCATAAAAACCCCTTGCTTTCACTCTGTAATCAGGACACTATTTGAGTTTCCACCTGAATCTGTGCTTCCAGAATTGATAGCCTCATATACTACTAAAACATTTTAAGTAGTCTCAAGAGTTTCATACTTGAAAGCAGTATTTATTTATAGCCCTTTCATAAACAGTAGAATTTTAAAAAATGAACTTACAATAGATCATTAAAATGTAGCTACATAATGTTCTGCATTTTTGGAATTTAGTAAAATCAATGTAAAATGACAATTACATCTTGGAATTTAGGACTAGTGATGGTTGTGAGATTAGTTCTTGCCCTTTATCCTCAACTGCATGTCCCGGGTAGCAGCACAGAAAGGTGCTGGTATTCCTACAGGCCCCTTCCTGTGCCTGCTGAAACACCCCCAGGTTGTGTTTAATTGCTCTCACCTCCAACCCTGATTAGATTTGTTCCACTCTCCTCACTGATGTATTGGTGTCAAGTAAATCATAGTGCTTCACGTGCATTTCTTTCACATTTTCTTTGGGAGGTACTCTAATGCTTAATTGTTTCAATGATTCCAGGAAGACTTGGCTCATTAGAAATTAAATATCAAACATGACACATCCACAATTTGACAAATTTGGGTGATGTAATAGATATGAGAAAAGATAAATAAATTCATTTAGATGGTTTTGACTAACTGTATTGTAGTTATATAAAAATCTGATCTGTGGAATTTCCTTTAGTTATTCAAAACCAATTAGTTGGAAAGTGAATATTGAGTGTCTTAGGTACTGATGAACATGGTTCAATCTACTTAGGTTTGCTCTACTTGTATGTAGAGTAAAAATCTATTTTTTTTTTTTCTGCTAAAAAAATCTGGTCGAAGAATGCTTCAGATAGCATCGGTGATTGAGTAATGTTCGTCAAGTTTAAATTACTTGGGATTTTTTTAATATGACAATTACTTGCTTTTCTCTTTTATTCTCTGAACCATAATTTTAATATTAATCTTCCAAGTCATCAAAATGTAAAATGCTAACAGGTAAAATATACATTCAAAGTCACTCTTTCAAGACTTTTATAATAAACCTTAGAAATTACCTGCTGTATTTCTCTTTTTATTCTGCTCCATTAAAGCTAAATTCATTCTCTATTCTTATAATGGCCATTCATCTTCTTTGGCAGATTTTATAGAACAAGCTGAGTGTTCTGTTCTTTTTAATTTTCTACTTCTCTTTAAATGATAGGATCTTTTCAGTTATTAATGGTTTTAAAATAATTGATGTATGTGTAGCATATGTGTTTGTATGTGATGATAGCTGTTTACATATCTTATTTTTTGCTTAAAATCAGACATTTTAGAGTAATACTTTTGTGACATAGAAGTGGTCCATATGTGTGCTGTTCAGTGTGGTAACCACTAGTGGCTATTAAGAACTTGAAAAGTTGCTAGTGTGACTGAACAACTTAATTGATAGTTTTATTGAATTTTAATTGACTTAAATGTAAATAGTCACTGTTTCGGACAGCACAGATGTCATTTCTCCAAGGAACTCATTGTCCAGCCTTCTCACAGGAAGAGACCCAGATGCTAGTTATTCATTTTAATTTATTTTTTCTCTGCAAATTTGCCTTTATTAAAATGTATGCAGATAAGTATAAAGAGGATTCATGTCAACAAAGTAAAAAAGTAACAATAAGCCACATATTATAAAGATTGTCTCAAGAGTTAGAGTCTCTCCTCTGTAGTATTTACTAGTGAAAGAGTAGTTTCACTTATGTTCCCTTTTCAACATTCTGAAAAATAATAGTTTTATCATAGGAACAGAAATATCTACTGTGAGGCTATGCATTTTCCATAACATCTTCTGTAGAGCTTAATTGTCTTGGGAATATGAATCCTCTCAGGTCAGGAAGCAAACTATTCTCTAAGTACTTAAGATCGACAAAGATAAATGAAATGTAGTAACAGGATACTATAAAATTAACAGAACCTTTCTTTAATTAAAAAAGGGGGCTTCATTTTGAAACTTATAAATAAATCAGATATTTAGTTATAGAGCAGCTCTAGCAAAGGCCATTGGCACCATTTGTTTTACTCTGAGTAATTTGTTCTCTCTAATGAGACTCAGAGGACAGGCTTTGAGACCTAGTCTCTGGACACGCCACAGTGGACCCGAGACTCCCAGCATTCGCTTCTGCTTCCAGACTTGCTGCCTTAGACGATATCCTGTAAAACAGCCATGTTATTTTAATTCACATAGGAGACATTTTATTATTGAAAATATTTTCAGTGAATTACCATTTTAAATAATCCTGAAGTGACCCCTTTACAACAGGGATCCCCAGCCCCAGGGCCACGGATTGATACTATGAGTGGCCTGTTAGGAACTGGGCCACACAGCAGGAGGTGAGCGGCGGGCAAGGAGCGAAGCTTCATCTGTATTTGCAGCCGCTCCCCAGCAGTAGCATCGCTGCCTCAGGCATTAGATTCTCGTGGGAGCACCGGTCGCTGGTGCCAAAAATGTTGGAAACTGCTGCTTTACAAAGTGAAGAATCCTTTTGCCACATCAGAAGTATTTGATATGTTTGATATATTTACTCAATTTGAGGGCGCTTTTTCTCCCTTTCTTAAAGCGGGTTTCACCTGCAGTATTTCAATGACTCCCACATGTTCCTTTTAGTCGCTTTTATAGTCAGTGAGTCAAAACAAATTCCAGAGTTAAATCATGGGCTCTACTGGAAGAGTCAGCTGGGAGTTTGCTATTCTGAGGAAATTGTAATGAAAGGTCTATTCATGAGGTCTTTCACATGGTAGCTATAAATCAGCCCCTTGGAATGCTGGAAAATATCCACTGATTAATATTCAAAATCCCAGGACTTCATTTAGAACTTGCGCATGGTCATACTTAATTTTAAAACATAACGTCATCAAAGAAAGAAAACAAATACAAATATCCCCTTTGAAACTGTTTATTCATTTTTACCTTCTTGCAATTAAAAAGAACTAAATATTATTTTTAAACATTCTGATTATAGAATCAGAAATGTATATCTATTCCTAAAGATTATTTTTGACATGTTATTTTCATTTGTCCATTTATTCATTCATTTAGCAAGTATTTATTGAATACTTATATGTGCCAGGTACTATTCTAGGTGGTTAGGGGCATCGATGAATAAAAGAGACAAAAAGAGAGAAAAATCCCTGCCCTTGTGCAGTTTGTAGTCTAACAGGGAGAAACAGCATAAACAATACAAATAGTGAAGAAATAGATTCCATAGCAGAAGGTAATAAGTGCTATAAAAACTATGGATTAGGATAGAGGACATGAGGGATGGTGAGGGTTTGCAATTTTAGTTAGGATGGTCATGATCGGCCACAACAGAAAGATGACATTGAAGTGAAGACTTGAATAAATTATTTTCACTTTATCTTCATTGTTAGAAGCATACAAAGTCATATTTTTAATGTGTTCAAGATAAATATATACAGGAAGATTTGAGGCAGAATCCTTCCTGGGTGATCCCAGGTTCCACGATTGAAGCAACTATATTGCCAATTTCTCTGCAGTTACTTAAATCAGAGGAAAGATATATATCAGTAAAACCCTTATACCTGACCACTGTTACAGTGCAAAGTGTATGGAACTCTTCCTCCCTTTGTTTCTCAATATGTATCCTATGTATTAGGGTATTTATTGCTCTATTCTAGTCCTTAGAGGATAGGCCCAGACAGGAGGCAAGGGGTTCAGGCGGAATCACAGGGCTGGCTGAAGACTTGGAGCCCACACATGGGAGCCAAACCAAGAATTGGTTATTCCAGGGGAAGAGACATGAAAATTGTGTTACCTAATAGATTTGAAATTCGAATGTCAGTACAAAGATGAAACACAAGAACCTCACATCTTAAACTGAGTTCATGATTCCATGTTCTTATCCAGGTTGGCACAGCTCATATGGCCGTCAGTGTTCCAAAATAAAGGCGACATTAGAGGCTCACGAATGTGGCAGATCCACACTGGACAAGTCTGTTGACAGGTGTTGGTGATACAAGCCTAACAGGGTTTAAGGATTAAAAATACAGTCACTAAGGATTAGTGCATGACTAAGAAAGCTCGTTATTTTGAGGTAGTGATGTTGAATGAAAGGGAAAATGATAAAAGGGGATGGGATAGAAGGAGGGAGGACAGAGAGAAATAAAAGCAAAAATAGAAGAAGAGAGGCAGGAAGAGAAGAGAAAAAATAATAAAGTAGTTCTATGAAGCTTTTGAGAAGCAGCTAGACTCCAGTTATTAGAGAATTATTTTTTTTTTTTTATGTCAGAGACAAACATTGGTGAAGCAGCAGCAACATCTATAAATTCAGCAAACATTTTCCGAGCACATATTATGGATCTTCCCCTGTGCTTGGTATTGGAGAGGAGGGTATGTGAAGACACAGACCTTACTCCTAAGTAGCTTATAGTTTAAGGAAGGAGGCAGGTTCATAAACAAATATCACTGTTGAAGATGAACACTGTTATAGTAGAAAGACACACAGAACGCAACAACTCTCTCTGTGCAATTATGCTCATAGAAGTACTGATTTTCTTTTCCTTTTATTTTAATTTTTTCCACTGATTTTGAAGTATGATAAGGAGTTGAAAAAGAAGAGAAAGAAGGGTTGTGTGAGAGATAGGAATAAGAGGAGAGTGGACATTTCAGGTATTTCCAGCAAAATCATGAAGGGGTATTGAATGTAAGAAATTGAGGGTTGGAGGGATATGGATGCTTCCATATGTTTGATGCTTAGCAGTTCATTTCAGCATATGTCCTTTGTCCCCATGAGCTGGGGTCAGAGTGAGTTCTAAACTGGTAGTGACACAATTCAGGTTGATTAGACTCAGCTACCAGGTTAAGAAGGATGAAAAAGAATGAAAAAGAAAGACTTGATTTTTGTGCTTTCAGAGTTGATTAAAATGTTCATCGACATATTTGAACAATGTTTACAAAATTGAAAGAGTTGGCTGTTTTTCACCGTGATAAAAAGCTAATATTCTAGAGAAAATCTTAAGCTTTAGATATCCCCAGATATGACGAGAGGGAGAAAAAGCTAATTTTCTAAAAATCCAGTTTTTGAGGTATATGAAGTTTTAAATTGTGTTTATATTTTCAAGTTTTGAGCCAAATGCTCTTATTAAAAATTTGTGTTTTCTCCATAACAATTTGTTATGCACATTTAATGTTAGAAGTACCTTATGTAAATATTTAACTTTTAAACATAATTTCTTATTTCTAGTTAGCAGCTTCGCATACCCTTTAAAATACATAGTGTCATGATGAATTATAGAAACAATAATTTATTAATAATAAATGTGAAAACACAAATAATAGCACATGAACCTTTCTCTTTGTGGAGTCACATTTGCAAAGAACTACATATTTCTATATCTGGCTCTTTTTCCACATCTATAAATATGGAGTTAGGGCTAAAATAATGTTCTATGAATAAATTCTGCATGTCACAGTTCGAATTCTTCATTTGCAATTTCTAAACTGATGAAATAGTATATGAGGCCTCAATTAGAAGGTACACAAAGTCCTAGCCAGAGGGTCTCAAGAATTCTTGAAGAATACCACATAACTTTGTATTGCCTAAGACAAAAGGTCAGTTGTTCCATTTTTTGAAGATCATTTAAAAGAAAAAAAAAATCAGTCCTTGCCAAATACAATGGGAAACTCATTCTGTTTAACAGTTTATTTGGTCTAATATTTCAGTACTTAATGTTCTAGAGAGTTCCAGATTTATTATGAGATATGTAAACATTCTCTAATGACTTGGTAAGGCCATTGCTTTTCTTAAATATCAGGGAAGAATTTGATATATCACCTCCAAACCTATTTTATATCATCATGTCACAATACTTTTGACTCATTGCTTAAATATCTTCACTCCCCATCCCTAATGATGACATATTGCCTTCTGGGAAGATGGTGTCAAATCATGGGGCCCATTGCTTTTCATTGCATTATAGACCAGAAACTATAAAGGAATTTTAATAGTAATTAATAATGGATTTAGATTGGTAAACAGCTGGTAGAAACAAAATATAAATCCCCTCTGGAGGAATGCACTTTCCACTGGCCCTCAATAAAATCCCAGAGATAAAGTTCCAATGAACATGAGCTCACCGCCAAAAATCATAATATAGACAAGAAACAAGGATATATAAGCAGTAACTAGTATATAACAAAGCAAAAGTAAACCAATGTAGACATCAGATATGAATTAGAAATTCTAGAACGAGAACCCTGTATATTATAGAATTTAGTTTGTAAAACAAACATCTAGCATTCAAATTAATTGGAAATGGATGGACTATTTATTACTCGGATAACTGTTATTAAAAAAATTAGATCCTCTTTCATTATGCACATAATTTCTTCCAGTTGGTTTAAAGAGATAAACATAAAACTCGAAATTCTAACAAGTATTAGAAAAACTCTAGAAGGATATTATTTTTACTTTGGAGTGGAAAGGAATTGATAAGAAACACTAAAAACAGAAACCAGAAAGAGAAAATATAAGAAATCAAATATCATAAAAATGTATAAACTTCTGTTATATTAACTAGTTAATTTATTATATTGATATGTTATCTTATATTCTTACATTAATATATTATTGTACTATGTTGATATATTATTAAATTAATATATTAACTAATTAAAAGACTAGAAAAATAGAAAGAAAATATTACAGCACAAATAACCAACAAATTATTAATATCCAGGATATATAGGAAGCACTTAACAAAGAAGAGACAACCAAATTTAAAATTAGGCAAAGCACATGAACCAAAATAAAACTCTAAGTGGATAAGAATATGAAAATGTGAATGGCACTACTAATAATTGGGAAAATAAAAATTAACATAATAGTTAGGCATAGGGCTTTCCATCCGAATGAAAAAAGATTGTGTAACAGTTTGCATTTGTAGGATGTATTAAGAAATAGAACCTCATAAATTTTTGGTGGTAGTACAGAAATGATATGGTCTCTTGGATAGGCAATTTAACATGTTAATTAAAATTCAAAATGTCACCCCTAAAATTTCATATCAATTTCTATCTATTTATCTAAATATAGCACTGTATGTGAGTACAGTCAGTAAAGAAGGATATTTATTACAGTATTGATTTTATTAGAGAAAAATTAAATATAGTTAATATGTTTATTAATAGGGGAATAATTAAATAAATTTTGGTTCATCCATACCATAAAATATTACATAGAGTTGATAAGAATAAGATAGTCCAGTTGGTACTGATGTAGAAAGATTTCTAAGATGTATTATTAGGTTGTTGTGCTGCTTTAATGTTTTACAGTAGTAAAACAAAATTCATGTCTTACTAATTTAAAATAGAAAACTTTAAATTTAATTTTAAAAGAAAATAATTTTAAAAATAGAAAGCACTTTTAAAATAGAATTATTTAAAAAAATAGAAAATCTCTTAGATTAAGGCAACTTTTTGATTAAGTAAAGATATTAAAATTTTCACGGTACTATGAGTGGCATACATGTGTGTGTAAGAATTGTAAAAAGCTAAGTTTAAATTTTATAATAGCAATATAAACAAAACTATCATATAAAATACGATCATTTGGACAGTGAAACTGACCTTGGTTGTTTATTTGATTCCACTTTTTTTTAGAGACCACTATTTTTTAAAATCCTTTTCAATTTTTTAGAAGTGTTTTGGAGATTTTCAAGTTTAAAAAATGTTAGTGAAAAAATATCTTAGGGAAGGTTAATATAAAATCATATAATGAGATAAAATCTATTTTGGGGCACAGTTCAACTTATGACATTTCATTGTTTGAAGAACATAGTCTATATTCTTTTACAGGTTTGCAGAGGAACGAATTCAATGTTTATTCATTTATCACTAAGCAATCTGGACTGGGTCCCAGTGGCTATAGGACTTTGCCTACATTGTTTGATTTAAACTGGCTCTTAATTAACAATTTACATATCTTAAGTGATATTGGAAGTTGTTAATGGCATATAAATATATAGATTTAAATATAAATCTATAGGCTGAATTCCTATTGAGGCCAGACTGCAGCATACGAAAAGAAATAATAGGAAATAAATTTGGAGGCAGAAGAAAGTTAACAAAAGAAGACAGATCATGAGAAAACTGATTCTCTAGAGAGCATATATATCTACGTTTTAAAAGAGGGTATTAACACCAATTATGTGTTAGACATAGGCACTGACAATGCAAGGATGCATAAAACATCCTCTCTGAACTCTCAAGTCTTGTGATCTAACCCAGTGTTTCTGAAATCACCTTCCTAGCATGATTATTATAATGCAGGTTTTTCAGTGCAACCTACAATTTAAAGCAAAATGAAGTTTAATCTCCTGCATTTAGACTCTCTAAATGTCAGTGTATTTTAATAAACTTCCCAAGTGATTTCTTTGCATTCTAGTCTAGTGTGATAAACTATATTACGGTGGATTATTGTTTGCTAAGAGAAATACTACTGAATTCCAGCAGCTCATTTACACCAAGGTCTATCCTGTTTGGAGAGAGGCTGGAGTTGGGCTGGAGTGGGATCAAAGTTTTGAGTTTTGGGGAAGGGCCAGTCAACATGGAAATAACTAACAATAAAAAGCACAAGAATACAAACAAAAAGTACTATAAAAATTCAGATTAATGAAAATTTCCTTAGACATAAGAAATAAGGAAAACAATTCTCAAGTGGACCCTAGGATCCTCCCTCTCTTTCCATTACAGTCGTTTAAGGAAATTATACATTGGAGTTCTTTATGTGAATGAAGCAATGTTGCAACATCTGGGTTGAATTAATTCACTTAACAAACAATGGTTGAGCATCTCTTGTAGACTAGGCTCAGAAAACACAAATATGAGGTAAGAATAAGCTCACAGTTTAGTGTAGAAGACTGATATGGCTATAAAAATACTAAGGTAAATGCTAATAGAACTATATAAATCACAATTTATTCAAGGGCCAAATTTATGAAATGACTACTGGGTACCAGTTCAACCATGGTGAACAAAAAACATGGTTGCTGCTCATATGAGACTTTTATTCTAATGGGGAAAGCAGACAATAATAACAAACTCAAAACAAAATAAGCGATTACAAATGGTGGGAGTAAAGGAAGAAAACTGAGTGCATGTGGTTGCTATGGGATTAGTAGGGACAAAGGAACCATTTAACCATAATCTTTAAAATTCAATTTCTAGCTAGATTTTGAAAGAATTAGCTTTTGAGTCTGGCAAGACATTTTCTGTTTATGTGTTAGTAGACTGTCAAACGACTGTAGAGGTGACATCAACTCTCATCCTGTTGTCATATTTGTCAATTTATAGCAACTCCTGAAGTGAGCTCCTTGTGGCGGACAGTTCTTTCTGTGAGGAATGTTCCAACTATGTACTTTCATATCATTCAGCTCGTTTACTTTTTAGACCAGCTGGGTATTACCACTTATGATTTTTACAGTCTTAATGTTATGTGTATAATATTTTACTTCCTTATAACAGTAAATTTGATGTTTTCTATGACCAACATAATCTGGATTTGAAGAACGAGAAGACGAATTGAATCATAGTTAATCTGGACTAGAAAAACAGTGTAATAGAAATCTCAGCTCTAGATATATGAATAGCTATTTTAATAAGAGAGAACAGACCTGTGGTGAATTGTTTACCACTTTGGTGTCCCCTCAGTAATTACCTTGAAAAGTACAAGATTTTACAAAATGTAAAATGCTTAGATGACTTAAAGGGAAGTTAGTGTTCTGAGCAACTGGCATTAGAATACTAGATAAAATGATCCCAGGATATATTCTTCAGATGCTCCCTTAAGTGGACCCCTCCCCCAAGTGCACAGGCAACTTTACATATACCTATACGATGATTCTGGCATGTTCTACACCATCACGATTTGTCTGTCTTATTCAGAATTACATAGCAATATGTGCCTGTGTAGCATATATGTTCAAAGTACTTGTTGAATGAATAAATGAATTAATGAGTTTTGAAATATTGGAATCATTGAACGTAGTTGTAATTTGTGAGCCTATGAGAATGTGTTCTTTCATATATACACACGTGTGCTAGAATAGTTGAACATGAACTTTAGCGATAGGCAAACCCAGGTTAAATCCTGTATTTGGCACTTACAAATCGTACGACCTTGAGAAAGTTACTTAACTACTCTAAGCTTTACTTTCTCACTTATTAAAATAGTAAAACTAATAATAGCTATCTGTTAGGCATATTGTAGGTATTGCCTGAAATATTATGTGAAAATAACTTAGTATTCTGCATAGCACTCAAAATGGCACTAGTTTTAATAGAAATTTAAAGCAGATTTAGTTTGCCAGCTAAGGGAAGTACATTCTTTAAAATTTCTATAAGATATACTTATAATTAGAGTAAACTATTTTAAAGCATCTCTCTAAAATGTTTCCAAATTATTTGAATTGATAAATAACTGTAAGGTCATCTAGTGCAAGGCAAGTTATACTTGTATTCTCAGTGCCTAGAGACATTCAATGAATATTATTTGGGTGAATACGTGATTTCCTAGTTTTTGACAAGATGATCAGATATGCATTGCGCTTTGAGAGCTTAAACTTAAATAATAAACTCTGCAAAAAATACTATATCAAACAGAGCCTGCCATATCCATATTTTCATACCCTATGAACAGAACTCTTTTTATTCCTGAGACTTGAAGAGTAAGAGATCCTAACCTGTCAACCTAAAATGAAAGTTGAAGCAAAATATGAATAGCTCTTTGGCAGTCAATAAAAATAGATGAGGGGATAGACACTTCTCAGCTAAACTTCAAAGATAATGAAACTGATGGTTCTTAGTTTTCCTCTTCCAAGTACCATTGCATTTTTTAGACTTTCTTTTTCCTTGCTTGCTTTTTTTTTTTTTAATTCACGGTCTAAAAATACCCGCATTAAACCATTCCTACATATTTTCCCAATTTTCAATGTAAACAAATCAAATATTGCTTGGAAAATTTACTGTGCTTTCTTACTTACAACACAACAAAATGCACTGAGTGCAATAAAGGTGAAAACAAGCAGTTTATGTAGTTTATGACATTCAAATGACATTCTTAAAAATAGTGGTAGACTCATGAGAGAACCCAGTGTTCCTAGTTATATACTCCTGATCTGTTCTTCATATCGTCTCAACTTTCATTCATTCATTCATTCATTCATTCATTTGCTTACCTATTTTTTGTTATTCTGTATTTTATAATACAAATATATACTGTGGGTATCCTTTTGACTTAAATTCATTATTCTTGCTTGGGATAGAATATGATCCTAGTATGTTCACTGGGATGTCCCTATATCTCAGAATCCACATTCACTTTATACAAATGTTGTTCTTCATTTATATGAAGTAAAGGTAAGAAGCCTACACATAAGTTATACTGTGTAAATATACATGAATAATAGTTCAAAGGCTATATTTTGTCTTCATTTTTTTAGAAACACCATACAGATATGAGAGAGAGAAAGTCCACTAAAAATAAGTGATATTTCATTACTTTTAGCAAAAGTGTTGAGAATCCAGAATCTGTGCCTTTCTTTTCCCCCTACAATCAAAGTAGCTTGTATAGTGTTATAAATTCCATGCTCTTAGAAAGAAAACAATGAAATTCCTTGACAAGGCTGCTGGAGAACATTATGAAAAATGTTGCAACAGGAGGAACAAACAGTATATGAGCATATAAGCCCGTGCACTGATGCAAAAAGAAAAAAAAATGTACGGCTTCATTTTGGCCATAGTAACATATTTTAGTTTGATATCTGTCTAGGCTTTTTGATGAAAATATTGTAGGAGAGGCTATTAAGAGTGAAAAAAACCTATGAAAACTATTTCTCTCTGAAAATAAAAGGCATCATACATAAAGTTATTTATCCATTTAATAAATGCTTAAAACAGTGTTCTAGTTATGCTGTTACATAAAGTTTGTCATCAGAACCTATAACTGCATGTACAGATAACAAAAGAAAATTTGTAATCAATTATGTCTCTTATCAAGTTACAAAGTAAATATCCTTACAAAATGAACCTGAAAACAGCTGATTAAACAATGTAACAAAGTTTTAGTCTCTGAAACTACAGTTTTCTCCATATTTTCTATCTTTGCTTATAGCCACTAGTATGTTTGCAATATAAGATTTTAGAATATTTCAGGATGCAGTTATGATATAGGATACTAAGTATATTTTTATCATGTTATTTAGCTTTTGCAAAATTGAAAGCACTAGATTTATTTAAGTGACATTTTGAAATTTAATTTAAAGGAATTTAACAAACATGAAATGGAGCAATATCAGTGTTTATGCTTCTATTCATCAAACCAACATTTATGGAGCACTCACAGTGTCCAAGGCCCTATGAAGGGCACTGGGTACCCAGGAGTGGCAGGGCAGAAATGGGCCCACCCTTACAGAGTTTACCAGTTAGTAATAATAACACAGTTCTATTGTGCTTTCACAACATGGAAAGCATTTCACAAGCATTGTATTATCTATTTCTTATTCTTTGAGATAACTGTTGTTATTCTCTGCATTATTCAAACTTGGAAATTTTAAAACTGGGATATTAAAGAATAGCTGCAAATACATACACGGGTTATTCAACCACAAAAAATACTCATTTATACTTTATTGCACTTAATGATTTTGTCAGTAAGGTTCCAATCAGAAGACAAGAACCATACAGTAATTGAACAGAGAAGGTTTAAAATAAAGAATTATTAACTATAACAGGAGATAGGAGTAACAGGGAATTAAGAACCAAGGGGTATAGAAAACTCTAAGGAATACAGAAATAGCAGATATAGGAAACAGCCATTACCTGTAGGGGTAATGCAGAGCACCCAAGAAACAAGTCAGTCATACCTGTTAGAACAGCTATCACCAAGAAGACAAGAAATAACAAGTGGTGATGAGGATATGGAGAAAAGGGGACACTTGGCACTGTTGATAGGAATGTAAATTGGTTCAGCCACTATGGAAAACAGTATGGAGAGTCTTCAAAAAATTAAAAAGAGAACTGCCATATGACCCAGCAATTCCACTTCTGGGTATATACCAAAAGGAAATGAAAACAGGTTATTGAGGAGATAGCTGCACTCCCATGTTTATTGCAGTGTAATTCACAATAGCCAAGATATGTAAAGAACCTAAGTCTGTCAATGGATGAACTGATAAATAAAAGATGTCATATATAGATACAATGGAATATTATTCAGCCATGAGAAAGAAGGAAATCCTGCCACTTGCAATGACATGGATGGGTCTTGAAGACATTATACTAAGTGAAATAAGTCAGACAGAGAAAAGCAAATACTGCATAATATCACTTATATATGGAATCTTAAAAACAAAGACAAAAACAAAAAAAGAACTCGTAAAAACAAAGAGTAAAATGGTAAAATGGTGGTTACCAGGGTCTGGGCTATGGGGAAATAGCAAAGATATTTAAGGGTATACAACTAATGGATAAATAAGTCCTGGAGATCTAATACATAGTATAGTGATTATAGACAACAATATTGTATTATAAATATCAAATTTGCTAAGAGACTAGATCTTAAATATTTCCACCACAAGAAGAAACGGTAATTAAGAGACTTACAAATATAGTGGACAATTTGGTGACGAACAGAGAGGAGGGGGTTGGGGAGCTTGGAGAATGAGGTGAAGGGTTAAAGAAGTACAAATTAGTAGTTGATAGTTGGTTCCAGGGATAGGGAGCACGGCATAAGGAATGTGGTTCGCATTAATATGATGGTAGTGGAGGGCCAGGGGAGGGAGAAAGCAATTGGGGGGATCGTTTTATGAACTATATAGATGCCTAACCAATGTACTGTATACTTGAAATTAATTTAAATTAAAGAATTCCAAACAAAACAAAACAAAAAAGAAATGGTGATTATTATATGACATGATAAAAGTGCTAGCTACGTTACAGTGGTAATTATATTATAATATATAAATGTATAAAATCAATATGTACACTTTAAACTTCCACAATGTTATATGTCATATATATTTTAAGAAGACAAAAATATCTGGATTTAGGCCCTTACCATGAAAGACTGAGATCCAGACCTATCTGGAGAGAGTACTACTGTGGCTCACTGGATGGCAGAGAAGTTTATTGAGGGGCTGCACTGGGAAACCGGCTGGAAAATCACCTTCTGGGGTGCTAAGGGAGATGCCATAGAGAGGTGCCATATGCTGCCGGCTGCAGAGAACTATAGGAGCCTGCTAGGAAAGTGGAGGCACAGAAACCAAAAACTTTCTCCTCCTGGTTCCCTCCAGCGTCCTCTACTGACGAAGCTTATCATCTTGCCATCTGGCAAGGGAGAAATGTTCCAGCATTGCAAATAGAGCTACAGAGAGTAGATTTGGAGCTTAGAGGAATAAAATGATCAATGGAGTATTAGTATATCAAGAATATTTAGATAAATTATATCATAACATTTATTTGTCACATCCGAATGATGGAGATACATATTTTATTCTTATAACATGGATAAATTCATTTAAAAATATGTTATGTAATCATTTCTAAAAGATAAAGAATTTTGAGATCAAATGTTTTACCCCTGATTATAAAGAGTAAAAATTACAACCTAGTAATGGAAAACAATGGATTTGGCACCAGACTGTTTAGATCCAATTTCTGACTGTTAGAATTTGGACGCAATATGTTGGGGAAAATATTTTACCTCCCTTTATCTCTGTTTCTTCATAAAAATTAACAAAAAGAAAATTAAATAATTTCTTCAATTAAAAAAATAAATATATAAATTTTAAAAATGAACAAAAAAAGGATTTACCTCATATATTTCTTATGAAGGTTATATTAGATAATGTTTGCAATATACTTGGAATATATCTGGCAAATATATAACACTCATTTGTAGACTACTATTGTTATTATCATATTTTATTAACTTACATCTTCCATTAAAAAATCTTAACTATCTAGGATAAAGAATAAAAATATACAAGCATCTTGAGAAGAAAATCAATCACATACAAAACAACAAAAGTCAGCTACACTGAGTATGTATCCCATCTGTGCAATGCTAGGAAACAGGAGAATGACATTTGCAAGTTTGGAGGAGAAGAGATTATTAATAAATAATTATATAAACAATCTAGTTGTCTATTATTTATATTATGTATATAGGCAACAGAAAAATAAGGCATAAAAAATATCTGACCCGCAAAGTTCATCTACTTGTAAATGTATATTGTCTGATGACCAATGACAGCATGTTTCTTATTTGAAAAAAATTTAAATGAAGTTTATTGTTTTGTTTTTGTTATAAATCTAACATGTGATTTTATAAAATGAAACTTTAAAAAATAAAAATTATTTATTTTCCTACTCAGAGAGAAATGAGTATATTTCCTTGTAGTTTTTTCCCTATGCATGTACATGTATATAAGCATACAGAAATATACATTTTTAAAAATTAGTGTTCTACTAGATGTGTAGTGATATTCTATATTCTACTGGATGTATGGTGGTATTTGATTGTGATTTTATTAGTTATAGTAATTTTGGAGGTTTTTAAATATACTATCTGAACATAATGTTAATTATACTTCTTCCTCTAATCATTATATCTTATATTTCTTTTACTTGCTCTATTACATTGGCAAGACACTCCAGTATGATGCCAAGTGGCAGGAGTAAAAGTAGATATTTTTGTCTCATTCTTAATGGAGACTTAACATTTATTTTTTTTATCATTAAATGTGATGCGAGCTCTAGGATTTTCTACACATACTGTCTATGAAATTTAAAAAGTTTTTTTTTTATTTTTAGTTTGTTGAAAGTTTTAAGTGGTTATTGAATTATTGTCAAGTATGTTTTTTCAGTTATTGGAATGATAAATGCCTCTTAAAAGTTATAATCTATAGTTATCATGAATGACTGTTTGCTTTGGAGATGGAAGCAAATCTACAGTATCGTTCAGTTAAAAAAAGCACAGTGGACCATTGGGTATATAATTCTCCCATTTGTATAAAAATGAAAAGTATAGTTTCATATATACATACATGTGTTCATGTGTTTTATGCATATATAAATACATATGTGTGCTTTTATATAGAAAGAACATTTCAGGATACGTGAAAAACTTAACAGCAATCTGTTGCCCATATGAAAAAGGACTGGGTGTCTGAGCTAGAGGAAAGGTCTTACATTATGCATATTCTCTTATGCTTGTGAAATGCTGACGATATATAACTGAAAAAAATGCATACCTCTATTTCTTATAGTTATTAATTGTATTTAGACTTAAATATTCTATTAGCTTGGAATATATTTTGAAGTGAAGCATAAGATGAGCCTTTGAAATAATTTTTTTTCCAATTATTTATTTAAGTTTTCAAACTTTGGGAAATTTCTTCTATTTTGTTATGTTTCTTAAGCACTGTTTGATTCAGAATGGTTATTATGATTCCACTAAAAGGAATGTTGATTTTAGTGTTAGTTTCACAGCATTTGAATTAATGTAGCTTCATAAATTGTAATTTTTGTTGGGACTAGTGTATCATATTAAGTCTTAAGTTATCAAGTCTTTTACCTCACATTTCTTTCTTTTTATATTTATTCTTCTGATGAAATTTAAATTTTGGTCACAACCAATACTTACCTTGACCACTCAAATTAAAGTGTTTACTTTTCTTCTTCATACCACTGATTTCTTCTCCTTCATAAACATCCCACTATATATGCATACTTGTGTATTTACTAGCCCATTAATGTACTGATGTTTTGTTCATCCTATAAATGCTGTATCTAGCATAGCACTTGACATACAGGTGCCCCATTATTACTTGATGCCTTACTCACTCAATGAAAGAAAGCATGAATGATTGAATAAATTTATCAAACTCCAAAACAATCCAACTTGATTTTATTTCCCCTGCCTTTCTCCATTCTTGATATTTAATACCACAGAATTTATTTTAATCTGTGATTAGAGCCCTGAGCTATTATATATTAAGACAAGATCAGGTAAGATAATTGTATGAATACTGAAAATGTATTATTTTTCATATATATTTTTTCAAAGGTTTTCTTTTGCATTTACATTCAATTTTGTGTCTATGGCTACAATATTTATTTGGTTTTAATTAAAATAATTAATCTTTTTATACATTAAATTTCCCATTCTTCTACTCTTGATTTTGAAATCATCTTTTGAAGGCTTGCAGATATATTTTAGTTGCTACCTCAGTGAGGATATTTTCATCATTTTCTTTGAGAAAATTTTATATATCAAAAAATATGTCTCTATTGCTCTCATACATAAATAAAAGTAGCTTGCTATAAAGAGAATCCTTTATTCAAATTTGTGTCCATCATACAACAAACAAAAACAGAACACCTTATACACAATATTCCACTCTGTCAGAGTACACATGTTTTAGTGAAGACCTCTGAGGCCAGCTTGTCTTTTTCCTTGTTATTTGTCTTTAAAATTCAAAAATTTATAAGGGCACATCCAGGTGTCTTGATGGGCCTTAGGTTTTGTCCTCTCAGATCTATCTTGAGCTCAAGATTTTTTCCTTTTCTTTTAAATTTAATTATTTATGTCCTTGCTATTTTCTCTTTATTCTTCTGAAACAGTAATGTTTTTTTGATCACATCAATATCCTTCATATCTATCATTATTTAGGTCATCGGTTTTTTTTTCTTTGATTTTGCTTCTGCATTATAGGAATAATTCTCAAAATTTGACCTATTTCATTAATTGATTTTATTTAATTATTTCCTTTGTGCTCTTTATTATCTCAAATGCTATTTTAATTTTTCTATTGTATTTTGCATTTTCTTGCAACCTAGTTTAGCTTTCACTTTTTCCTTTTTTTTTTTTATTTCATTCTACTCTCTTCTTAACACCTATTATAGTTTTGTAGAAGTTTTTCCTCCTGAAACTTTTGAACACATCAAGAATATAACTTGTAAATTTTTCAGCTACTTCAAAAATAAATTAATTTTGAAAACTATATTATCAATTTGCTTCATTAAGTCAATGTCTCTTACCATCTTCCAGCAGTGCCTCTTTATGGCATCTTATTTACTTTACTTCCATTATGTTCAGATTGATTAGGGCTTGGCATTTCATTCTGATAGGTTGGGTGAATTTTTCTTATTCGGCCATCACCGAACACTTGGCTCTTATCATTTCTCCCATATTTTTTTTCCTTTTTCTCTCTGAACTACATCTGAAATCTTTAATTTTTGGTCCTATCCAAATTTGCTGAATAGAAATTGAAACTTCTACCCCATTTCTTACAATATTAACTTAGGTTGTCATATACAATGTGTAAACTTTCCTCTGTATGGTGCTAGGCATGAAAAACTATACAAAGTTCCAGCATAAACTCTCTAACATGTTTCCTTAGGACCCTAACAACCCATTCCATCTCCTCCCTTCTGTCCTGACATATGGTACATGGATAGATATATACTGGGAGGAGTAGGGGTGTAGATGAATCAGGACTGTAGCTTGGGTTAATCCAGAAGGTATTTCATGTGGTATTGAGGGAAGATCTCCTGGTTTTGGTCATAGCAACATAAGACTGTGTAATGCATCAAAGTCTTTCTCTGTTATTTGTGAAACTATATGTCCACTTCTGATTTGGAGGATACTCTATGCAATGTATCATCTAAAACTGTAATTTGTGTTTGTTGTTCTCCATGATAACCAATATTGAATATTCTGTACAAACCTCAGCATATTTTCTCCTCCATTTCCTCCTTCTTTTTTCTTCTTCTTCATCTCTTTCTCATTTTTGTCTTTGCATTCTTTATCTTCTCGCTCACGCGAATACACAAACACATACACAAATAATCTAATTATTAGCAATGTGTGCTATTTTATGCTGTTTTTTCTTTTTCGCCTTTACTGTTTTAACTGAAAGTTAATAAGAAGTCTATCAGGGACATCTAGTCCTGCATCATTTTTTAACCAGGTAGCTACATAATAAAATTTAACTCTTTTTTTCTGGTTCTAATCCATAGATTCCCTAGAGTTCTTTTATTCATTCTAGTCTTTCTTATAAAGGACTTGTCTAATTCAAATTATATTTAAAGGATAAGGATTATTCGCACCCTGAAGTACCTGTGAAGAATTTTTTTTCTTTTTATTTTTTATACTGGGAACCAGGTCAGTAGAAATCCCCCTGAGTTTGAACCCCAATAGTGAGTCAAGAGGGTCCTCATTTAGTTTATTATCAGTTGATTACACATCCCTATTTGTCTCAGACTGTCCCAGATTGTTCAGTTGTGTTAGCATAGTTATTAATAGTGCTCCTTTCACCCCCAAAAGCACCTGCTTTGCATGATGAATTACACGATCACTCTATATAAGACTATGAGATATGATTTAAGTATGAGTCATATATGCCTAAACACCTTATTCATGCTTCCTTAATATCATGATGTAATTTTAATGGAATTTAACTTGAATAGGTAAAAATTATCATTAATTAAATTCAGCTACAATTCAGTCACTAACACCCTAATCCTGCTCACATGATAACTGAAAGGATC
>NW_011888783.1:21359761-21367596 GCF_000151845.1 Pteropus vampyrus | reverse complement strand
ATAGCACCAACATCTTTGGGTTTCTGTGAAAATAAAAGAAAATAAATGTAAATCACCTAATTAGATCCTTGGTACAATCCTTTTATAAAGTATAAATGTTAATATTAAGAAAAAATTAAAGGAAGAAGAAAGATTTACTCCTTTTCTTGGACATAATATTAATGAATAAGAAAAAAATTGAACTAAGTGAATTCCTAGATATGTATATCTTTTATGTTAAGAATAGGCTTCAACCAATAAAAGATAGCACCAGCAAAAGTAGAAAAGGTAATAAATTTACGATGACTAATGACCTAGTAAAGAAACATATAGAATTTTGAACTCGCTTAACCAGATACATTTTATTTCAGGTTATCAAGAACACTTACAAATGTGGACTCATTAGTGGACCTAAATTCACATATCAGTTTCACCTCAGAGGGAGGTCTTTAGCAATAGTATGACTTAATATGTTAATGCTTCTGTTTTGTTAAATATTGTTTTATCATAGATTTAGATAAGATACGAATTTCAACTTATGAAGAGAACTGAATTTCAACTTATGAAGAGAACTGTATTTTTTTTAAGTAAAAGTCAAGTTTTGTGTTTTTCAAAACAAAAGTGAAAAAGTTTATGATCATGTTACTTTAATCAGAGAGGTTCAGCCTTTCTCCTGTTAGGCAGAGTGAGGGTGGGGGGTGAGAGGTTGATGACCTTAATTTAGGTTTTCATTCAGAATATGTCAGATCACTTTCTCCTCAGCACTAAGAATATAGTAGAATCTCTGTTCTACTTTTCAGAGGTCTTCAGCTTGGATATTTAGCCTTATGCTCTGAAGCTTCAGATTTTGACAAATATCTTGTGGGGGACAGGCTGTGTCAGAGCCTGCTGAAGTCACCAATTTTATCCTCCTAAGTTTGATCAAGTGCCAGAATCTTTTCTGGTTTATCTGTCTCCCATCTGCCAGAGGCCAAGACTGGATCCTTAACTCAGCCTCTAGCTAACTCTATACTATAAAATACCTCCAGGGACATGGCAGTTATTGCAGATATTTTAGAGTCAATTCTTCTTTCCTTTAAGAACTTTTAACTGTTACCTGTCTTCCCAATGGATACTTGTCTTCTAAGTATCATGAAAAAAAAATGAGAGCTATTTCACTTTACTTTTCTATGTTTCATCTTACGATTGTAGCCTGCTATCCTGTGAAATTTGGGAACTTAGCAACTACCTAGGGGAGAAAATCAAATTTGCAGTCCCATCTCTCTCCAATTTTGTCACTCCTCTCCCATGTAACTGCCAAAAGTTTTCTGTTTTTCTTTACCCCAGCAGCAGAGCTCTTCCTGGGATGAGCCCAGATTTTCAGCCCTGGCTGCATCTAAAATTGACAGATAATCTCCAGAGACAGCCTCAAAGCCTCAGCTCACATTTGAAATGTTCTTACCTTTCCTGAATTATACTCCCTGTGGTCCTTATTATTTGGCTGATCTCTGATGCCTTACATATATATTTTTTTTTTTGGTAATTGATCCAACTTTTCTAATTGCTCTTAGTGGGAGCATTGATCTGATGCTAATTATTCCATCTCACTAGAGGCAACAGTAATGTAGGTTTCAGTTGAGTACAACACAGGTTTTAATAAATAGAGGTATCTAGACACTATGAAAATAAAGTATGTTTATGGATTGGATAGGGAGCAAAATTTTCCATTTTAACTTTCTAAGATTTTTGATACAAGGAATCGCCTTTTCCATCTTTCTACCTGTTTATCTATCTATTATCTATCACCCATCAACCTATTCATCTAACACATTCGTCCACACATCCATCCATTTTACTTTCACAGTAATTTCATAGTAATTGATTAGATTGCTATTAAATAAAGAATGAAAATCAGTGTCCAAAATAACTGAAATAATGAATGGTGAGAATCTACGTGCTAATGTTTTCATTGTCTTTATGACTAAAACGAATATATCAGATTGTATGATAACTAATTCTATAACTGAATTTTTTCTTTAATCTTAGGTTAGTCATTTATGCATGCTACTATAAATCTAACATTTATTGCTCTTAATCCATTATCAACTATTTCATAAAATTCTATCAAGGCTTCTTATTTTATCTATTACTTTTTCTTTTAACAATGAAATGGTAATGGCACTAATCATTGAGTCTTTTTACTATTATAATCATTGGAAAATGTATAATGAGAAAAATGTAAACAACAATTTATGTATATTTATTTAAATCAAATATATTTCTTTCGTGAAAGGGCAAAAACAGAAAATTTGAAATAAGATTATCTTGAGTGAAACTTAAAGAAACATTTGAAAAAAACTATTAATGCAATGGAATGATAAAGCAGATACTTTTGAATAAGGAGAGAAAAATGAAGAAGGTAGAAGTCAAATCTTTGAGTAATTAACAATATTTAAAAAGAATAAAACCATTAGCATCTATAGGCAAACACACGAGTAAAGCTGACTGTATTGTAGGATCAACCTCCTCATAACTTAAATTGAACTATTATGATTTTAGATCCAGTGCCATTTTAAGTATATGATAAGGTAAAGTAATAATAATATTTTTTAAATAAATATTTATCCTAGATTTAGACTGTAATTAGTACTTTATATATATAGACACATGTGTGTGTATATATATATATATATATATATATATATATATATATATATATGTTATGTCATTTAATCTTCACAACAAACATTTAACGTAGGTAAACTTAGACCTGTATAGTCATAGAGGAGTAAAGTGAAGCTTAGACAATCTATGAAATTTGCCAGGTCTTAGAGCTTACTTAGTGTCAAAACTATGCTGAAATCCTATGCTCTATATCAGCACCATCCTATAGAATCTTTGTGACAACAGAAATGTTCCGTATCTGCATTAACACATAGCTACTAACCACAGGTAGAGAGCGAGTTCTTGAAAATGTGGCTAGTGCAATTGAGGAACCGAATTTTTAGTTTTGATCAATTAAAAATTTAAATAGTCACATGAATCTGGTAGCTACCACATGAGACAGCACAACTCTAAAATAATTAGACTACACTGGCTCTTGGTCCTGAAATCTTGTGGAGTATACAGGAACATCATTTTAGAAACTTTTTCTTAGAGTTGATCAGCTAGAATATCACTTCTTGACCTACTTTTAATAGAAATCAATATTATATATGGAAAAGAATGTAATGTATACACTGGTCTTTATCAGTAAATAATACGGTAAATAGCTTATTTTAATTTTGCATGAAATGAACGGTATATAAGTCTGGTGCTTTCCTTAAGTCAGAGAAAATTTCCTCTTTGTTTGGATTTGTTGTGAGAAAATTTGGATACATACTTAACACCAAGCTAGGAAAATAATAGAAGAGAGGAAAGATAGGGGAAGCTGGTTGTTTGATATCTACTTAGAATGTATTAGATGTTAACATTATGCGGCCAGTTGGCAATTCTGGGTGAATTCCCTTACTTCTTCCAGGCTGGGTTTGCAGAGTGTGCTAAATAGAGTGGCAGCAAAGGACATTTAATATGATTTTCTCAGGAGCATGTGAGGTGATTCCTTTACCCTTCCTGCTCTTCTTCATTCCAGGTGATTTAAACATAGCATTAATGGACAGAAATCAAAGGGCAAGTGTGCTCTTTATTCTCTCTAGAGTGCCTTTTCACCCCTTCTTCCCTCACTTTTTTGAATGAGAAAATAATTTCTTTTCTCTATAAACACTACAATAGTGTTTTGCTTATATGTGAAGCCTCAAAAAGCAAACTAATGTTTTCCATACCTAAGAATGTTTTCTAAATAAAAAGTGTTTCCTCTTCCTAAGAACTCAAATTCCACCAAAATAAATTAGAACTTTTTCTACGTTTAATTTTCATATTTTTGACTCTTAAAAGAATGAAAGTATGAAAACAGATGCAAGTAATTCAAGGGTTTTAATCCCTTCTTTTCCTCATTAGTGCCGGTTATTTTTTAGGCTTGGTTCAGAAGTTGAGAGTGGGCTTGTTGGCCATGGATGCAGAAGAGAGTTTGATTGACTGCACATGTGTTAGAGCCAGGCATACATACATACCGAGGACAGTACAAGGCAGAGTGCCCTCAGAGACATACTTCTGAAAAGAGTGGTTGACTCAAGCCCCACCTATACCCAGCTCAGTTCCTAAAAATAGGTTCCAATTTGCATCCTTTAGACGCAGGGCTAAAATAAATTCAGCCATCTCATGTACTTGCTTGATAGACCCTTCAGTGGAGCTGGCCTCCACTCTACCGATTGCTTTCAGGGGACTGGGAAATTCGCTGTACACGAAACAAGGGAGGAAACTAGTCTGTGAAGAACTGTAAAGATATATGACATTTCCACGAACTTGGGGTTAAGTCTAAATATTACAAAAGGTATGTGTAATATCATCATTGATACATGTCTGCTTCAAGGGCGGCAAAATGTTCTTACTGATTGCTTAAGATCAATGAAGGCCATAGGTCAAATCGTAATTTTTATAAAGGGAAATATTCAGTTGGATTTTGCTCTTAAGAAAAAATTTAGTATTATTTTATATTATTAAATTTAGGGTTTCATATATTAATCTCTTTGCAAAATTAGCATTTTTCATATTTAGTATTAAAGAATAATGAGCCAAACTTGATAAACAGTCATGAGTGAAAATTATATTCAACTTCAGCCAAAAGGGAAAACCGAAAAAAAAGTTTATCTTTTATGATCATAAACTGATAATATATGCATTGAATATATTTTAAAATATAAACTGTATTTCATAGAATTTGGTGAGAGAAAGGGTTTGAAGTATTTTCAACTGTTGCAGCTTACTCAGAGAAATGTATGAAAATTTTTCCTTCTGCAGTCTTAGTTTGATTTTGTACTTCTTGCTCCAGCCACAGTCTCATCTCCTCTGGGGGCATTAGTGGAGTAAGGATTAAAGAATCAGGTTCTTACATGTTTTGCAGAATTAAGAAAAGCACTGCCAGTTGGATTTGCCAGACCTAATTATAGTAACTATGAACTTAATGGGAGAAGACCGAGATTTTGCTTTAAAGGTATCATGGCCTATGTACTATTTCAAGTAGATTTTTTTCTGTCTCCAATTGCCTGTGAACACCTTAATTTGGTCCTGTTGTTCTGTGTTTAGATGTTAGAGACTGAAGTGATTTGGGAGACACATTATAACAGAATCTCTTAACATGCCAACTAAAAGCAAGGAGACTTTAAGATTACATAATACAGGGTTTAAATTTAGCCAGCTGGTGCTGAACTGAAAAGATTTTATTTTTACCAGAGCTCTATTTGGTCACTGATGAGCTGTAGGGTGTTTGAATTATTTTAAAATTTCATGTGTGGTGTGCCAAAGGACAAGTCAACTCTTACCTCAGCTACATTCAAAGCCATGAATTTAAACAGGAAAGAGCACCCGTTTTGCGTTTTAGAAGATATGACCCCTAAGTGGCAAAAATATTGGATGAGAAATGAGAAAGCCTTGACCTCTATGCTTAAATATTTCTCTACTTCCCTGCCTAATATTCTTGCTATCAACATGTAATCGAACAACTAAATCCATTTTTTAAAGTCAGTCAGCATTTCAGATGTCTCCAATATGGCAACATGCCAGCTCTTTGGGGGAAATGTAGTCTGGAGTTTTGAGTAAATGTTTCTACTTTCAGTCATTATTGGGCATCTTTAAGATACAGCTTCCCTTAACCACCTGAAAAATAAAAATAGACATTTTTTAATGATCACAGAGAGCTTTGCCTCAGAAAATGGTCATGTAAAAATGTCAGCCTGGACCTCAAGTCTTTCAAGATTACAGAGGAAGAGAGGGTCGGTTGCCTTTCCTCAAATTTACTTTTGTGTGAAAAGCCCACAAAGTTCATGGATAATTTACTGTTGTTTGTCATTGGCAGCTGTGTCTGCTATTCAGTAGTTCCAGCACTCTGCCTCTCACTTACATATACCATAACTGAAACACTTCTACACATCAGTATTCTATTTCGTAAATATTACTTATGATGCAGTGATAAGGGAATTGGATTCTGCCAGCAACTGGCAACTGACATTTCCTCTCTTCTCTCTGCCTCAGTCTGCCTCTCTGCCCACCTCTCTCTCATGTACGCATACAACTCTGGGCATTAAGAGATCATTTTGTAAGACTTGTTTGATAGCTAGGAGTCATGTCTAGATTTAGTAATTTATAGAGCAGGGCAGACACTTAATAAGTGCCTGGTAGTGTAATTCCAAGATTTTTGATTGAATAATCTGTGGGGGATAGAACTTAAATGACATTACATTGTCCTTTTAATTTGCTTCCCACCCCCTTTTTTGAAAGCATTCAAGTTACACTTTAAAATTTAATTAAATTGTAATTTGTTTTTCCTGCCTCTGAAACAAACCTTCGCTCATTCGAATTATAGGTCCATCCCTTGCAGAGTGGTGGGTAACTTCAGACTTTCCTGATTCAGGAATGACTCTTTTAGAACACTGATTTATTCTACGTAGGTGTGTGGTCTTTGTATGACTGTGTGATATCTTATATTATGTTTTGTCCTGGCACCACATTTGATGCCAAATGTATGGTGTTTTCTCACAACAACCAGTTGTCCAATTCTTTGATACCAACTGGTGTACAATAATTTAACTCAACTCTTACCCTAACTGCCGTAGTTAAAGCAAATCCCACAGATTGCCCTCACTTCTGCTTCCAACCCAGAGTACAACTCAGGAATAGCCAAGATGGGGGATGAGGGGGAGTGGAATAGAGCTTCCATGCCCCCTCTGAGCTGGCCACCCATCAACACATTCACCAACCTGGAAAGCTCACCAAACCCCGTTCTGGGTTTTATAAAGGTTTCATCGTATAGGATTATCGACTAACTCATTGACCATTGGAAACTGAATTCAATCTCTAGCCCTCTCTTCTTCTTAGAGGTAGGAAGTAGGGTTGAATAATGTTCTAGCTCTCTAATAATTTGATTGGTTTCTCTGACCACAGGCCCCCATCCTGAAGCTATCTCTACTCCCACCCAACCCTGCCCCACACCAAGCCCTGAGTCATCTCATTAACATACAAAAGACACTATCATTCAGAAAATTCCAAGGGTTTAAGAGCTCTGTAGCAAGAACAGGGGCAAAGACCAAATACTTATTACACTACATGTGTTCATTGTGTCTCTTCTTTGAAATGCTACCTATGAACTCTGGAGTAAAAATTTTATACTATTTATTTTCCTAATCATTGGACTCTATCTCTTGCAAATTTAACTATCCTGTTTTTGTTTTTGTTTTTTTCCTTTGTACAATATAAACAGTGAAATCACAAAGAGTAATGACAATTAGAGAGTTAAGCAATGGAAAGGGCTAAGATTTTATTTTCTTCTAAAAAGTGTAAAATCAGCAAATTCAATGAATCATTTATATGAGTTTTGACACAACAAATGATAGTGTGGCTATGTTTAATGACTCTTAGAACTTTATGGACTTTATGATGGCATAAAAATAGTCTGCCAGTGAGCAGCACAATAGGTAATCCAAATTCCTGGTAGAGTAGCCATAGTTCTTAAAAGGTCACCATGGATAAAAAAGATTTATTGCATAGATAACACAAAGAACCTCAGTGGCTATTTGGTTTAACACCTTTAATTTCTAGATAAGAAAACTGAAGCACAGAAACATCAGATTTAAGCAGAAAGATCTAGAAACCATCTCCCCTGACTTACATGTCAGTGCTCTGTGACATTCTGCAAATCTTTGTGCTTTAGCATCAGCCCAACCCCACTCCACCCCCTGACTTGGGATACATTTCAAGGTAAACCTTGATAAAACCTACTTTTTTCC
>NW_011888783.1:21355270-21359711 GCF_000151845.1 Pteropus vampyrus | reverse complement strand
AGGGCAGACACTTAATAAGTGCCTGGTAGTGTAATTCCAAGATTTTTGATTGAATAATCTGTGGGGGATAGAACTTAAATGACATTACATTGTCCTTTTAATTTGCTTCCCACCCCCTTTTTTGAAAGCATTCAAGTTACACTTTAAAATTTAATTAAATTGTAATTTGTTTTTCCTGCCTCTGAAACAAACCTTCGCTCATTCGAATTATAGGTCCATCCCTTGCAGAGTGGTGGGTAACTTCAGACTTTCCTGATTCAGGAATGACTCTTTTAGAACACTGATTTATTCTACGTAGGTGTGTGGTCTTTGTATGACTGTGTGATATCTTATATTATGTTTTGTCCTGGCACCACATTTGATGCCAAATGTATGGTGTTTTCTCACAACAACCAGTTGTCCAATTCTTTGATACCAACTGGTGTACAATAATTTAACTCAACTCTTACCCTAACTGCCGTAGTTAAAGCAAATCCCACAGATTGCCCTCACTTCTGCTTCCAACCCAGAGTACAACTCAGGAATAGCCAAGATGGGGGATGAGGGGGAGTGGAATAGAGCTTCCATGCCCCCTCTGAGCTGGCCACCCATCAACACATTCACCAACCTGGAAAGCTCACCAAACCCCGTTCTGGGTTTTATAAAGGTTTCATCGTATAGGATTATCGACTAACTCATTGACCATTGGAAACTGAATTCAATCTCTAGCCCTCTCTTCTTCTTAGAGGTAGGAAGTAGGGTTGAATAATGTTCTAGCTCTCTAATAATTTGATTGGTTTCTCTGACCACAGGCCCCCATCCTGAAGCTATCTCTACTCCCACCCAACCCTGCCCCACACCAAGCCCTGAGTCATCTCATTAACATACAAAAGACACTATCATTCAGAAAATTCCAAGGGTTTAAGAGCTCTGTAGCAAGAACAGGGGCAAAGACCAAATACTTATTACACTACATGTGTTCATTGTGTCTCTTCTTTGAAATGCTACCTATGAACTCTGGAGTAAAAATTTTATACTATTTATTTTCCTAATCATTGGACTCTATCTCTTGCAAATTTAACTATCCTGTTTTTGTTTTTGTTTTTTTCCTTTGTACAATATAAACAGTGAAATCACAAAGAGTAATGACAATTAGAGAGTTAAGCAATGGAAAGGGCTAAGATTTTATTTTCTTCTAAAAAGTGTAAAATCAGCAAATTCAATGAATCATTTATATGAGTTTTGACACAACAAATGATAGTGTGGCTATGTTTAATGACTCTTAGAACTTTATGGACTTTATGATGGCATAAAAATAGTCTGCCAGTGAGCAGCACAATAGGTAATCCAAATTCCTGGTAGAGTAGCCATAGTTCTTAAAAGGTCACCATGGATAAAAAAGATTTATTGCATAGATAACACAAAGAACCTCAGTGGCTATTTGGTTTAACACCTTTAATTTCTAGATAAGAAAACTGAAGCACAGAAACATCAGATTTAAGCAGAAAGATCTAGAAACCATCTCCCCTGACTTACATGTCAGTGCTCTGTGACATTCTGCAAATCTTTGTGCTTTAGCATCAGCCCAACCCCACTCCACCCCCTGACTTGGGATACATTTCAAGGTAAACCTTGATAAAACCTACTTTTTTCCTTGTGTAGCTTTTGTTGCTTTTTAATTTGCATCTCATGTTTCTCTGAAAATCATATATATTGTGAAAAAGAAAACTGGATCCACATATTTAGTTAAAACTCAAAAAAAAAAATGGTGGTTGGTTTATTTTTAATTTTACTAAGCATTTAAGTTTTCTGTGTTAGATGAGCTCTTCCCCCAACCCCACTATCTAGTCACTGGACACAGTATTTTTCACTATTTTTGGCAGGCCTTCACGCAGATTTTGATTTCTGTCTTTCATATTTTTCTAGTTGTATGCAGGATATATCCTGTTGTTTGGTGAACTGAATGTTTTAGGTACATTTGACTGTTCAGAAGTAAATAATTACCAAATTTCTCCAGGCATACATATGACTTAAAATAAATATAATTCTAAAAGAATTTATTTTGGGAAGTTTCTCTGTTAGTCAATGATCCAATAGCATCATATCCCCGAAAATCTGAATATATCAGCATGTATATTTCAAATGTGTTAACTTGGTAGTTACCAACACAGAAAAACTCAAAAAAAAAATTTCACATCACCATTAATTTTAAAAACAAAGTCCAGTGTTTTAAATGTTTTTAAAACATGTTCTCAATGTTATTCATTCAAAGTTCCATAAATGCTGAGTGTAAAATAATGTTCGAATAACAATTATTTTATTTTGTAATTCATAGGAACTTAATTTCATTATATAAAATGTAGCTACACCTCACATTATAAAGTAACTAGGTTTTTTAAAAAACTGTGAATATTAAATTCTGTTATATAAACTCACAATCCCCTCCCCTCCTCCCCCTCTTCACCCCCTTGCCACCATTGAATTGCATTATAGCTTCTTGGGTTCTTTATCAATGTCTCTGCTGTTTATTATTTTGTTTGTTTTTAGTCAGCACTATAATTATCAGCTTTATCTTATCTAACCATTAAGGCTTTTGTCAAATAATTAGAAGTTTTTAAGTAACTAGAGTAAATAAGTGGTCCATGGAAACAGTGAAAAATATTTTTGTAAAGCCCAGGATTACCTTTCAATTGATCTGTTTTTTAAGTTAGAATTGTTGACTGTGGACACCAGGGTCATATTGTCAATTGGGAATCCTTTGGGAAAGAGACAAGAATAGAGTTTGTTCCATGCTATTAAAAGGTTATCAGTTCCAGCTACAAACTTTGTTTAAAATTTTCTGCCTCCGCTTCTGTTGGATCCTGAGCCCTTTTCCTGAGAACTGGATAGAGTAGAAGCTGGCTATTTTGCTGTGTAGGAGGGTTAAGCCCTGCAGCAGTTTCCAGGGGGAACACAGGTCCTAGAACAAGGGGTGACAAAGGAAGAGCGACTGAGGGCGATCAGCAGCTCGATCAGCTCCTTCTGTCCTCTGTGCCTTCCTGGGGAAATCAGGGCGGGTCAGAACCTCATTACAACCCTGACTTCTTCAGTAGAAACTACGCTAGCCTTCTGAGTCCCAAAGGACTTTAAAACATTTATTTTTTGGAAAGTAACTGTATTCGTGTATGTCTGCTTCAGTCACTGACTCATATTCTGAAGTGGGAATAATTTCAGGAGCCATCATCTGTCATCCAAAGTTGGACAGCAGCCCCAACTTTTATGCTGTAAAATATCAGAGAAATGAAATTTGAAAAGAAGGCATGTGTTTGTAATTATTACAGTCTTTTTTTCTGAAAAGATCTAGTCCAGCTACTGTAATTGTCAAGTCAAAACTGCTATTATGATTTTTAATACTCTACCTTTTAAATAGAAGCAACAAATTATCTCAAACTTCAATTTTCACCTTTTTGTATTTACTTCACCATTTCAACCCAACTGTCCCCAGCTTTTTGATTATGTCATTATGTTACATTATTACCATTTCTTTCCATTATGCTTATATATACATACACATGTGTGTATTTGTATGTAAATATGTATATGTGTATATTATTTTCTGTAAATTATGATGTTAACTGTGCCTCTGTATTACTCTCTGTCTTTCATATTCTCAAAGTCATTTGGATGTTCAAAGAAAGATGAGAAGTCCTCAAATAACAACCAATGACAATATCATCCATAATGACACCTTTTTTCACCCATCATGTAACATTGTGTAGAGAGCATGACACATAATTTTGTAAACATTTGTATTGAGAAAGTGTCAAGCTACATCTTTATAATAATAATAATAATAGTAATAGTAATAGTAGTAGTAGTAGTAGTAGTAGTAGTAGTAGTAGTAGTAGTAGTGGTGGTGGTAGTGGTAATCAACATTTTCTACAGGATTATTCTCCCATGAATAGATATATTAAAAAAGTTCCAGTAGTTGATATACAAAATTTCATCATTGATGCTTACCTTACCTTTTGATCAATCTTAATAGTTCCTGAAATTAGAAAGATTTCACAAATGAAGTGCTATGTACTTTCTCTCTCTTTTTCTCCTTCCTTTTTTTCAAAAAAAAAAAAACTCATTTCTATTAAAGACCTCTGGAATATATTCCTTAATCCTAGAACTATAACTATCCGTAAGATATATGAAATGGCCTCCGTTTACCAAAATCAGAAAAACAGCATCTCCTAGGGCCAGAAGTGATTCCAAATGAACCCCACATAACACTTAGCTGGGAAACCAGAAAATGCTGTCAAGGAAACACTAATTAGTTGTACATAGACTTTGGAACTAGATTGTCTGGATTTGAATTCTGGCTTCTACATTTACCTACTGGTTGACTTTGGACAAATTACTTATCTCTGTGCCTATTTCCTCCTCTGAAAATGGAGATATTAATAGCATATATCTCATAGAGTTGTTTTGAGTA
>NW_011888783.1:21350427-21354395 GCF_000151845.1 Pteropus vampyrus | reverse complement strand
ATTATATTTGAGGGATGAAGCTAAACTATAAATATAAAAATAAATGACAAGTTAAGAAGTAAGGAGGACTAAGGACAAGACGGGATGGAGCCTGTGATGGACTAGGGCGTGCATTTCAAAACTAAGGTCAAGAACAATTCGGGAGTGTTAGAGGCATAGTGTTAAGGGCTTCTGACTCCAGGCATCAGGGATAGATCTAAGCTTAAAGGAACCACGCTACACCTAATGCCGCTCAGCCTGGGCTCTGTAATTAGATGCAACAGCTGAAATAGAGCTTCCATTGATGTGTTGTACTATTTGTCCCCACATTCTTGAGCTAAATCTACCTCACCAAAAGTCAATTCAACATTTTTCCAATAAACTGCTATTTGTCTCCCATTCCCAGGCTGCCTCTTTCCTTCTCTCCCTCCTTTTCTCTCCACCTTTCTCTCCCCGCTTTTCTCACATTTACCATTATTTTTGACAAGTTCAAATGTTATCTGTTCCAATATACAACTTGGACATTGGAGAATAGAAATAAATTTGTGGCTAATATTAAATGGAAAAAAAGCCATGTTGAATTTTAGAAGGTTTGGCCACATAAGGTTAGAGATTAAATAGTTATCAGAGATATATTTGGGGTGTAATATGGATGAAGCTGAGAGCTGATGGAGAATGCATATAGTAAGACAAAAATAGAATACTGAGGATGGAGTCTTTGAGACTATAAATGGTTAGATGTCAGGAATTGTGTGTGTGCATGTGTGTTTCAGGAACCTAGTCATGATAGATGAGTGATATTTGTGTCTGGTCTAAACCACTCACCAACTCCACACTCAAGTTTGAAATTTTTTAAAGAACAATGTAGAAAGTACTTTAAAGCATCAGAATTTTTTTATTTTGCTTTCTAATATATTTTCTGTAATGGCAAGTGTCAGGTTTGGTGAAATTTATGACATTTTCCTCAAACCTGCACTGCTGGAAAATGGGACCTAGGACTTTCTGCCACATCTGCTTTCCTTGGTAGGCTTCCAACTCTAGTGTGCAGTAGGACACCCTGAAAAGGTCTTCCTCCTACATCTTGTAAATCAAGTAGTATACTACTTATGATTAAGTGGTCCTCCAAGGACAGGTGTGTGTGTGTGTGTGTGTGTGTGTGTGTGTGTGTGTGTGTGTGTGTGTGTGTGTGTGTGTGTTGGTGTTTGAATGTTCTATCTAGGCTTGGCCCACTGGGCTGGAGAGTCCAGTTATTTTTTTCTGGACTGAACTGTGGTGGACACATGAATGTATTTGGAATTTTTTTTAGCTACAACACTTTTTAATTGCTTACTGCAGATATGTAAAAAGAGGAGAATTTCTGGCAAAAATTAAATTTGGCAGAAAGCCCAAAGTTGACTGGTTTCACTTTCCAAGCAAACATTTTTTTGTGCAGTTCTAATTTTCACCTGCTCATGTGGTATCTTGCTGAGCATTTTTGGTGATGAGCTGGATTTCATTGTGGGAGACTCACAGGTTCACAGGCAAGAAGTTTATTTTTGCTCCCTCCTGGAAGAACAAATCCTAGACTTCACATAACTTCTCTGTACTGTTTAAATAACTTCTGCTGCAGAATTTGGAATGTGTTTTCTACTATTTAAAAAGAAGTAGAAGAGAGAAGGTAACAAAATCTGTCAGCAGGAGCCATAAGAAAATGGGCATTGAATTTCACAATATTATTTCAAGACAAATTCAATCAGTAAATGCTTAATGGGCATCCACTGTGTATAAATCAAGATGTTAATGTTAAATATCTGTGATATTGGCTGTTTTTATCTCAACTGTCAGTTTTCTTGTTGGTAATCTAGGAATTTTAGTTCCAGGTAATGATAAAAATTTAATAATCAGTTATGCTAAAATGTAAGAAAAGGCTCTGCCTCTCATTGTTAGAGAAAGTATAAACATATTCTTTAAAATGATTGATATTTCTCTTAGTCTCACATAAGATCCTATTAGGGGTATTTCTGGATACTGTGTGATGGTATCCTCCATATTCACAAAGTATGTGTTGCCATTTGGGGAACTTATGAAGCTAAGAGATTCTTTTGACTGAAATCGTGGTAGATTATGGTTATGCAGGCTACTAGAAGACTTAAGAGATGGAAACTGATGTTGAGTCCTGGCTTAGTGGCTGCTACTTTGTAGTTATAGCTAAGTGTCTAAAATTTTAAAAAATAATCTTTAAAGACAACCAAGAAGATGCTTAACTTTATGGTCTGAGTTCTCTTTCAGGTGAGTTGTCTTTGTACAGTGGAAGGTCACACTAAGTCGAAGTGACTTCTCCATTTGCCCAAGGCTTTTGGTGCCTAAAAGGAATAGTCTAGGAAAGTGATTCTATTTTAAAGCTGTAAAAGCCTAGTTTCATGTGGAATTTTACAAAGAAGTTCAATATATATTTTATTAATTGCTTTTTACATTTCACTCTCCCCAACTTCCCTCCTCTCACCATCAACTAAACTTGAGTTTAAACACCACTGGACTAAGAAAACTTTTGTCTGTAAGTTTTAATTAAATTCTTTTTTGTTCACAGATGTTACTGTCTTAATGTGCATGGAAAAGAGCAAGTTTCAATAACATTTCAAGGCTGTTTTTGACACTTCGCCCTTTAAAAACAGGAGTGAAATACGTAGCATAAACTGAGTTCCTCCACTTACGGTGCACTTATCCGATTAGGTTTTTAATCTGAGGGAAAAGAAACAAATGCCAATGCCAAATTTTTAAAGATAAGTAACTATAAATAAATTAAGGGATGATGAGACTGACAAACTATGTACTCCATGTGTATCTTAAGCAGGAGAGACTATTAAATTACTTCCACTCTTTGGACTGTTCCTAGAACCAGCATATCATTAAAAATCTGACATCATCTCTTTCATTTGAAATTACAGGCCGCATTTGTATGCAAAGGGTATTTAGGACATGTTAATTGTGACAAGGAGAATAACCTAGCACCTAACCAATTCAAAGTTTTGATACATTAAAATTATGATAGTTTTAATTTGTAAACATCCCTGTTCTGAATTTAAAAGACTGTTCAAAACGTATACAGCTTTATCTGGTGTCCTCTACAATTATGGGGACAGTAATCAGAAAGCAGTTGTGAGAGTAAAATGTTTGAACAAGATGCCAATTATCTTTCATTTTTGAGCACATTAGAAGAACCTATAGTTTTGGTAAGAAAACAGTATCTTCTCCATGGATTCTTAACATTTCTGCTTCAGTTTTATATTCCTACCCAAGATTAAATGATTAAAGACCACAAAATTTTGAAAGCATTCGGTTCTAAGTGCATCACTGTTAAGAAAGAGCGAATTTACTCCGAGGAGATGGTTACTCACCAAGCAGTATGTTAGATTATTTAAGCATTTTCACTTTTCTCCTTGATTGTTTAGCTTTTCCAAATAATGTTCAGTAAAGAAAATGTGGAATTAGTGTGGTTTCCCTTCTTCGATTAATTCTGCTAGCCATAAATGTTGAAAAACAAACAAACAAACAAAACAGAAAACCTCAGTATGCTGCGGCTTGTGAACTTAGACAGAAAAGCATTTTAAAGGAAGACTTACTTAAGGTCATTGAAAAGAGTCTGTGTAAATTCAGAGACTGAATTCTCTAAGACCATAGGCATATTGAATTAAATACATTTATTATTCAAAGGAAACTGACAATTATTAAGAAAAACGCTTCCACAGCAACAATAGTCTAAGTCAGTGAGAGTCAGAATTTGATGATGTGGGTTTTCTTTTAATATCTTTTGTCAGAATAAATTTCAGATACTAACCTTAAAAGAAAGGTGAAAGGAGGAAAAAGAGTTAAGAATCAAGGACTTCCTAAAAACAAATCCAGAAAACCTCAGGCTGTTCCAGAATGCAACTAGTACAGAAATTATTTAAGCTAACAGTAAGTAACTTTGCTTACCTCTGCCTACGATCAAACAACTTAAAGGTGGGCAGGCT
>NW_011888783.1:21285290-21349932 GCF_000151845.1 Pteropus vampyrus | reverse complement strand
AAAAAAAGATGATATTCTCCTCACAAAGGTACTGCCCACTGTAACTGAGTCATATACAAAGGAAGATTTGGAGCCTGGAAATCACAGGGAAGTTTTAGGGGAAAGGAAAAGCAGAAACGAAGCAGTAGGAATAAAGAGAACATGTTAGGAAATAAAGAGTGAGAAAAAGAAGTTATATCAAAGAGGTAGTAATTTGGGGAGAGATAGAATAATGTAAAATGATATGAAATTTGGGGATTTTCTAGAACAGAGACTTTCGGGAGAAAGGGATGGTAATCAATTTAAATAGAAGGAATACTCAAATTGAATAGAATACTATATTCAAATTAACCAAATATAAAAATGCCTCTCTGTTTAGGGGTATACTTCACAATGTAGTTTTATCACGCTGGGTACTTAGTAGAGCAACAGTGGACTGAATCAAAAATGAGGAATCCAAGACCCTTCTCTTTGCCTTTGGTAGGCAGCGACAAGGGCAGCAGAGAGTAGGGAGTGGCCCAGTCATCACCACGTGGCCAGTCCAGGCTGGAGTTGCTGTGCCAAACCCATTGCTCAGAGGCCCCAAAGGGAAATGAAAAATGTGAATAACTTATGGTTTCATCATGTCACTTAAAATACATAGGACAGGGAAAAATGTAAGGAACCATTTGGGGAGATAAAAGGAGTAGATCTGCCCCTGAAGTGTGATATGATAGGGTAGCTTTCATGAACTTAACATTTTCAGAGGACTGCCATGTTGTTTGCTGGTAAAAATCTGATGATTCACCAGCTAGTGCCTAAAACATAGGTGAACCAACACTTTGAATGTCATATACAGTGAGTTAGTAATTTCTTCCCTTTTATATGCTTTCTCCACCCCTGAGGCCATATGAGTAGGCCTGTGCCACCTTCTCCGCTCCAGTCTCATTGTGTAGTTATTCATTTTTTTATGATTTATTGCGTTCTCCTTGTTTCAGGAAATGTGGCAGATACTTGGCTTATACAGAGGAGTGGAACATCCTTACAGAAGGCTTTAGAGTCAGAAGGAACTGAGTCAAGTTCTATCCTTGCTACTTACTAACTTTGAGTTTTGGAAAATTTGTATAACTTTTCTAATTCTCAGACTTCTATCATGTCAGATTATCTAGATGAAAATACCTAGAATATATAATAGCACCTAGGTGACTGAATGCTAGTGAGCATTCATTGTTTACTATGTACAAGATACTAGGTAAAACTCTTTATTTTTATGGGTTCTCCTTCAGTCCTCACAGGCAACCGTAGATTCTATTATCTTTCTCATTATATAGGATAAGAAGTAGGAGGCTTAGAGAGGTTAAGCAATCTGCTTAAAGTCGAAAGTAAGTGTCAGAGATAGGAACTTCTGTGTCCAGAGGTGATGATTGCTCTCCCTGCAGATCTGCCTCCTCCAGGATAAAGTTACCCAAGACAAAACCTGGTGTAAAACAGGTTTACAAAATTGCTAGCTCTGCCCTGTCCTGGAGGACTTTGCATGTTGGTGGAAAGTGAGAGAAGTGGAGAGGACAGACAGACTTAAAGATACACTAAAAAGTAATAAGTAATATAAATAGGAGTATAATATTTAAATGTTGGCAAAGCATAGCTGAGGAAACTACTCACTGTCTGGGTTAAGTGGAGACTATCTGAAAAGAAATTAAGTCACTATGAAACAACATGTAAGTGACTTTTTAAGCCTATCAAATCTGATTGGGCTTTATCTATTTTAATCTGATTTCATCTCTATATAAATAAATGTGATTTGGGGGGCGGGGATATGGAGTGTGAGCCACCAAGTTCCTCAAGATTCCCCTCCTAATGGAGGCTTCATTTTGGTATTTCTTCAGACAGGCCAACTTCCTTAGCAGATCCAGCCATCTGGGAACTTATTTTATTTAGAAGTCAGTATATCGAAATGATGGAAACTATTGTATTTTTGCTTTTAGAGATAAGGCCAGATCAACCCTTCTTAGAATGCTGTATTTCTTGAGGATCTCTCTGGTGTTTTTCTTTTCTTCCCTTTTCAAGTAGAGCAGGACTGAATATAATAGTGATTCATAATGCCCAGCCCTTGAGCGCTATGCTTGTACAACAGTAAAAGGGGCAGTAGATGTTTATTGAATGATGACTAAAGCCTTAAAGGGAAGATTATCAATTACCTTCATTGTATACCTGAGATATAGATTTAAATAAGAGGATACCTTGATGGAAGCAGGACACCACTGCCCATGCCCTGGAGCAGAACAGATCAATAGAAAATAAGAGCATTGGTCCTTGCTTTGCATTTTCCATCCTTTATAGTAAAGTTCGTTCTTCTTTCTATTCATTTGGATTCATACCTAACCCTGTCTCAAGTTTGATCTTCATGGTGACCAAAAAACTCTAAACTGAAGAATTTGCTTTGATTTTTAATTCTAAACAAAAGCTTATAAGGACAACAAAGGAGCCACTTAGAGCCATAGAAATTCAACTTACTAATTTCTCTTTGATTTATCCCCAGATAACTTAAATAAATACTATCCAGAAAAGATCTATGTGAAGTGTAGGAAGCAAAAAAGAGGGTTCATACCCTTAATCAAAATCTTACTTTGTAATAAAATATTAGATTTTAATGAAAATATACTTACATAAATAACTATGAAGAGTTGAATAACTTTATATTCAGAAATCCCTGAACTCAATATTAAGGTACTAATGATTACCTAATTTTTGACTGAATTCTGTTCATTCATAACTTCTCTAGTACTATCCCACTAATTCTTGTAGCAATTGTACTGATAAGTGGTATTATTTCCATTTTACTGATGAGGAAAGTACTAAGAGCACTTCTTTTGAAATGATAGGAGGTGCAGAAAACAGAATGCATTGGGAGGAATAGGATCTAGGGAGGATAGTTTAAAAAGTGGAATATGATTACTGTGTTCATATGCTGGCTGGATGCCACAATATAGTTTTTGTGCTGTCATGGCATACGATTCCATTCATTTTACTCTTTGCCCCTTCCTTTTTATGTTTTTTAAGAACTGTAAATCAATGCCAGATTGAACTATACACTTACTCTTTCATTTTATTCTCTATCCATTTCTTGGTTTTATAACATTCAAATGAGGATAAAATATATAAAACTCAAATTGATTATGAATTTGAATTGGCAGCAGCATTCTGAATGTTTAAAAGAGACGAATTTTATTATTATCTGAGGGATATGCAAATATTTAGAATTATAGGAGATTTATTCATGCTAATGGCTCTGAGCCTAAGATATATCCACTGGTATGATATCCTGTATACAAATCTGAGCTGGGTTATAGATCATATATTTAAATTTGATAGAATTTAGTTCATCACTCTCCCAATTTAGTTCTAAATCAATTTTCTGAGTACTAAGCAGTTGACTTTTTTATAATGCATCCAGAATATAATAGTGAGGCTATTGATGTGTTGCTGAAAGTCTGCTTGCTTTCTTATAGTGGTGTCTGTATTTGTGTCAGCCTTGTGGGCTTCCATGTGACATACCAGGTCACTCTCTGCCTGTATCTTAGTTGGGATTAAATAAAGGCTTCTTGAATTAATTTTAGAAAATTTTGAAGAAAAAATAATTAAATTCTTGTTTTTCTGCTCAAGAGTTCAAATTACTATTAAACCTTAGAATTTCTTTTGAGTCATAATTATACACTGGATTAGCTATCTGGGACTATTTTATATGTATATATTTTTATTGTATATGCAATATAAATCAGTTCTTGACAGAAAAAATGTACCCCTTCGTTATTTGAATTTTCCTTCATCTTTTTATTGAGGAAGGTGATTATTTGGGTTTGTTTTTTGGTTTTTGGACACTTGTACTTCTTTGAAATAGCATAGAATTGTATTGAAGTCACAAAACCTGGAGCCAGACTACCCGGCTTCTCCTGCCAGCTCTGTCACTCACCAGCCACCTGACCCTGAGCAAGTTTTATAACCTCTCTGTGTCTCTGTTTCCTTATCTGTAAAATGGAGATAAAAAAAATAAAAATAGTCTCTACCTCATAGGGTGGTTGAGAACATTAAATGGATTACTGTCTGACAGATAGAAAGCACTTTATACATGTTTGCTATTATTTTTTACTGTGAATCATTCTCTTGAGTCATTTATTCATTTTTCAGCAATGTTAGGTTTTGTTTTTATTTTTTTCTGATCAGTTGATGTTCTTTACTAAAAATTAACACTTCAGCCTATCTATCAATACTGTCCCTCTTTGGTGTTTCTTTTGTCTTATAAATTTCGTTTAAAGAATTTTCTACTTTAAATTTTTTAAGCTAAAAAGTTCAACTAAAATTATTTTATGAATTACTTCCATTTCCCTAAAATTCTTTTATCATTTAAAAAAAAATATTTAAGTCTTTCGGCCATCCATTTGTAATATGCGGTGTGGTGAGGAACTCTTAACATTTTCCTCAACATCATCACTCATTTCATTTTTCCCAGCATGATTTGTTGATAATGCTGCTGTTTCATCCCCTTCCTGCATCTTTCTGTATTCCACATATTCACATGGCCAACTCCCTCATGTTTCAGTGCAGAATTTCACTTCTCAGGATGCTTTTCCTGCCACCTGCTCATTGTCACACCTGGTGGATTATATTCTCCCCAGCCCCACCTCCCATAGGCTCCAACCCATCTGGTGTAAAACTAGTAATTCCTGGGTCATAATTGCCTATCTCTGTCTCCAACTAGACTGAAGGCTCTAGAGCATAGTGGACATGTCTTATGCTTACTATAGATAACCAATATTTACTTAATGAGAATAAATATATTAAAATAAAACTATTGATTATATAGTTCAAATCATTTTTTTTTAATTTTATATGGCAGAGATGGAAGGAGATATGTTAATGTCACCCACAGCAACTGTATTCCTATAAAATTCTCTTTCTTGTTACTGATGGTCTTTATGTGCTTCTGTGCTGTGCTATTCAGCATGTAGTGGTTCTGCTATGTATCTGAGCTAAACAGCTTCATAATGGGCTGGTATCTTCTATCTATAGAATAGCCATCTGTCTCATTTAATATTCTTTGTTTTTAGTCTATTTTGCATGAAAGGAATATAGCCATGATGACTTTTATTCATTTACTTTTGCCTGATAAATTTTTCCCAATATTTTCTCTTTAAATTTTGTGGCTTACGTTAGGTTTGTTTCTAGACATACACTTGGATTTATTTGTCTTTGCCCTTCAGTGTGAAGTATGACTTGTGTTTATTTTCATGATGTTTAATTACATTTGATTTTACTTCTGCCTTCTCCTTTTGGTATTGTATTTTCAGACCCTTTGTTTTCTTTTTGGTTAACTTTTGTTACTTAGACTGACTTATGTTGCTTTCTCACATGGGTACCAACTTGGATTCATATAGACTCTAGTTCATAAAACTAAAATTTTAGTAACCAGTAGACAATTCTCTAATTCCTTTTAGTTTTCAGTGTTATAGAGAAGATATATGGATGTGTGAATTTTGTTACCTTAGCACAGAAACTCTTTATGTTTCTGGATAATTATAGAATTATTTTTTCTCGAACAGAAAATGTTTTGCCAGGATTTGCTGACATATTGATGTTTTAAAATTAATTTTATTCTTGATTATGATAAATAATTTTTATCTATGCCCAAATTTTATTTTCCACAATTTTTTCTTCTATTAGATCTTATTTGTTCTGTCCTCTCCCAACCCTCCCACTGAAATACTATATTACCTTATAGTTTGGATTTTTCTCTCTATCCTCTCTCCCTGTCACCTTCTTTTACATTGCTGTTAATATGGTAGTGATTTACTTTCTGCAGTGTACATTATTCTATTTACTGCCTTCAAAGTGTATTTTAATTCTTCTAAAGACATTAATACCTCTTCTTCTTTTCTAATTTCTTACAGCTTTCTTTTCTTCAGATTTCACCTCAGCCAGATCTCTGCTGTAAATCAGACACAGTTAATATCAGCTTCATAACCCAGATATTAGCAAGTGGTCTCTTTATGAAATAAAGAGCTCAAAATATTTTATTCTTTATTCTGTAGATTTTCACATTATTTATATTGGGTAGGCAAAAGGAAAAAGAAATGAGACTCACATATTTTTGAATAATATTTGTGTAGGCTGGTTTTAAAGCACCTGGTGTTTAATATCTGTCTTTCATATAATAACATCCATTGTATTGTCACACAATCATCATTTCCATAAAATTTTATGCACAACTACAGTTTGGGAATGTGCCGTCCATATTTTGAAAGTAAAAAGAAATATTTACATTTAGAAAATATGCTGAGTTGGAATCTTGCTTTAGGAATAAGATTATGACAAAGCACTTTGCCTTGTAAATCCTGCCACATCAGACATTTTCTGAGTAAACATCTTCCTGATTTTGACAGTATTTTTTACCACTACACTGATCCTAGCACTCTGTGTCAAGCCATTGACCTTCATTTTCAAATTGTTACTCTATAAAGATCTTAGATCATATTTATATATTGTTATTTCAGATTTTTAGACAATTATTTAATGGGAAATGAAGATATATTTGTCATTTCTTAATATCATAAGAACATTTTTATAAACCGTTGAATTCCACGTATGAAATTTCCTTAACAGCTAGTTAGAAAAGTGGTTCATAACAAATGTAACAATGACCTTTTGGAATGTCTCTTGATAATAGTCTGTGCATATGTCTAAGAATTCTTTCACTGATAATAGAAATTGTGAAATTAGGAAAAAATTCCAGGGTGTATTAATTATACTTACTATTGCTCATTGTATTCTGTATCTGACTTCTTAAAGCTGTTATTTTAATACCTCGAGGCTAACATGATAGGATGACTGTACAGTCCCTTCTGTGAGTGATAACAGGCATGTGAATAATTATTTAAGAAAAGAAGAGTATTCTGCATTCTATTGTATTACTGTGCTTATTAAAAAATGCTTTATATGTGTATTCTCCAAAATTCAGGAAGGTATGATAAACTTTTCGACCTGCGTAAATTTGTTTGATTTAGTTACTTAGTTACTTCATTTTTAAAAACTACAGAAGAAAAACACATGTTTGGGGATGGAGAAAATAGATCACTAGCTACACAATCTCTCATAATTAAAGAAAATATGAAGTAGCTATAAGTTGGATCTATCTGTAGTATATAAATATTTATATTTCAAAAATTATAAAATATGCCTTTCCCGAAGAATCTCAGAATTCTCATAAAAGACATTCTTAACCCTGGTATTTAATAGTTCCCGTGATAACAGTTTGAATTTCTTAGTGCTTTATTTTCTTTCCAAGTGCTTCCCTACGTGTTCTTTCTATTTTATAGGATTTATTCTACTATACAAAGAATTCAGATTTTGCATGAATTAGAAATTATTTTCTTATCTTCAAGTAAAAGAAATCATTTACTATTTAAGGTACAATGGATTCTAGGCCTGGCTATGCAATTAGCTCTGAAAACTTAGGAGATCTCACTGAACTTCTTTGAATTTTTGTTTATTCATTGCACAATAAATTACCTCTAAACCTCAGAAACAAGTAACTGCTAGTACACTCATTTTGCGGTGTTAATATTTATAATGTCTTCTAACAGAAATGGTCATCTGAAATTTTTATTTTCTCCTTCCTCTTTTCACAGGCCACTTTAGCCTTATAGAATGTTCCTCCACTGTCTTAAGTTGCATACTTACAGGTTCCATGATTCTCTATTTTTCCGGGCATTTTATGACAATAGCATCTTTATTTGTCCTTCTACATCTCCTTTGTCTTTGAAGATTGCCTCAACTCATTTCACACTATTCTCCAATCTCAGTTGCATTCGAGTCTTTTGAAATGCTCATTATGAGGTCAGGCGACCAATGTTCCTATCTCTTCCCCACAGAGCTCTAAGAAAGGGCTGTCTTATCAACCTTAAAAATTTACGATGGGTGTCATCAGCATCAAGATAGGAGCAGATAGGGGCACTGTGTTATAGTAGACTGCGCAAAAAGCATCACCTTGTTTTTCAGATGAAGAAATTGATAAAACATTGACTTAAGAGGATAGGAGACAATATGGACATAGCTTATTAGCTCAAATAAGTTTTCTATTCCATGACCCTACCTAAGTAGGGAAAGTTACTAATGAGACAAAGGGAGAAAGACAAGAGGAGAGAGAGAGAGAGAGCAAGAGAGATTAAAAAGTGATGTCTTTTCTCTGATCAGAGTTAAAGGCCACAAGGCAATGGAATCCAAATCTCTTTATACTCAGGATGCTGAATTTCTGATTGTTGATTTTGTGCATTTCTCAGTGGGATGAAAAAACTTAAAAATTGAATATTTGAAAAGTAAATGCTATTTGTAAATTTTAGCAAAAATAAACTCCTGACTTTATGTTAAGATTAATAAAAGAATGACATGTTTATGAAAAATATACGAAATAAAATTTATATTTTAAGGTGGAAAACCTTTAGGGGATCAGGTTCCATAAAGTCTATATAATGATTATTCACAACAAAGAAAGAAAAGTACAGTTGAATATAAACTGAACTCATCTGTGCACATAGATAATCCACAGGGAAAAAAAGAATGAAAATAGATTTTCTTTAGCATATGAAAAACTTTCAGTGGTTTGTGGGAGTCTCTTTTTATCAGTATCAACTGGAAGCATGTACTTTTGTCTGGAAATGGGATTTTAGATGACAGGTGAATTTCAAAAAACTAACTGACATTTTTTGTGAACATATCAGTGTTGTACAATCTCAGCATTTATAATACAACCTCTTTTTCATTTATATTTTGTGTCATTTTGAAAGTATGTCAAATAAATATATTTACAATTTTAATTAAAATATATGGAAATGTTTATTTGAATAAGAAATCCCTATGGAAAGCCAAAATCTCAAGTAGTCAGAACAAATGATTTTTAATTTTTTCTGGGTCTCAGTTGTTCTCAACTGCAATTAGATACATAAATCTTAAAGAAGCTAATAGGAAAAAAACAACAATTAAATAAGATATTTCAATGGAGAGGCTGGGGGAGGAGGTAGGAAGAACAGGGACAGTAAAGGACAGCTCAGCTCTCTGTTATCTGGGGTTTTTCAGGCCTTGGTTCACAGTGATTAAAGCAAACCAATCCAAATAACAAAGTGCAGACACCAAAGAGCCCTACTTTTTATGAGTCCCAGAAACTACTAGTCCTAATGTGAAAGACAGGGTGTACATGAATGAGTGATGAGTGTGTGTGTGTGTGTGTGTGTGTGTGTGTGTATCTACACACACACATACATATACATACATAGATATACACATCCATCTATCCATATATATATGGATAGATATATATATGGACATATACACACACAAGTGCATATATATATATATGCACACACACATGCATTTGTATACACACACATACACACACACACACATTTATATTTTATACACTGGTCCCAGAAAGAGCCCTTGAAATGATTTTAGAATTACAATATCCTATAAGAATGACTAGTAAACTAGTAAGCAAAGTGATAACAGCAAAGAATATTAGATTAAATATGAAAAACTAGTTTTGAAAGCGGCTCTGGCATATAAAACTAAATAACCATGAAGGATTCTTATGTTCCTTTCACGTGAAAGGAGCTGGTTAGACGACATGAGACTATGTAATCTCCAAAATGTTTCTGTTTCCTACAGCTGTTATTCTGTGATCATGCAATCAGTCTTTTGCTCTGTTTCCAAGTTTGTAATTCCAACTACCCTGTATTTTCAGGTGGACGGCTTAACTGGGGAAATATCAGACTATCTGAAATGAGTGATTAACAAAGCTTTTTCTTATAGTACTATTATTTCTTTCTTATGTCACACATACCTCTATGAATAAAAGAAAAGAACAGTCTATAATTCTCATAGCATTCACATATTTTAGCTAGATCCATCTCCTCGAGCGCCGAGGTGTTGGGAGAGAAGGAAAGAACAACTTTTAGACTTGCTAAAGATTAAGTTCAACTATCAAATCTACCACGTATTAATTGTGTGATCAAGGAAAAGTTTTTTAACTTTGATTCTCTGTTTTCTTATCTATGAATTTTAGAAAATGATAGCACCTGCCTCATGAGATTGTTTGAGAAGTAAATAAGATAATACTCGTATAGCATTTAGCATAAATTCAACACATAATAATGTTTATTATTAACATTATTTATCTCTTAATAAATAGCTATTTCTTATCAGCATAACTGAAGTATGAGAATGGGGACAACATTTTCCTTGTGATGTTTGTATAAGCATATGCTCCTATGTAGGCATTTGGTAGCTTTGTTCAAAAGCTTGAAGAAAAGAGGGTAACAGTGAAACATCGAAAATATTGTGAAATGTCGAAGTCTGTTTTACGAGACCAGATATTTTAAATGCCTTCATAAGGTGACGCTATTTTCTTTGCAAAGCCTGACACATATTTGAGCATGCTATGTTTCTTTTCAGTGACTGTTGGCCCTAACAAAACTGCGTGTGGGTTTGCAGAAGACAGTGCTTCACTGACTGAGTGTGTGTCAGACCTCCAGGAGGTGGTGTCCTTGAAAGAACGGATGGAGAGGTACCAAGCAGCTGTTTCCAGGGGTGACTGCCGCAGCTTCTCTGCCAACGTAAGCTGCTCCTGGTGGTTTTGTGTTAGGCAATATGCTTGTTGTCTGCTCTTTACACACCCTCCTTATATTGTAATACAAGAATACTACTGGACAATGGAATACAGTCGAAAAAGCACAGAAATAGTGTGAATCAAATTTAGGTGATCTGAATTTAAGCTTCAGCTCTGCTTCTTATAAACCGTGTGAATTTGGTCTACTATCTTCCCCCTTTTCAGAGCTTCAGTTTTCTTAACTGAAAAATTGGAATAGCCATCTACAGCAGACTGTCTTAGTTTGGAGTTAAAGAGATAATTTATGTGTAAGCCATAAAGCACTGTATAAATGTGTTATTATTGCCATCATTATCGTTTAACCTATAGCTATTCTCCTCAGGAAGGTTGAGGATTAATTTCAAATTTTAATAATGTGGGCCTGCATGCCTCCCTCCTTGGTTTCATGTATAGTTCATTTAAATTCACTGGCAATATAATTTCTTTTGCTTTTCTCCTTTCTCTGTATGTACTAAATCCATTAGCAGTATCTTAATCAACATAGAAATGAGAGAGATTAGCAATGTAGGCACTCTGCTAAACCAATTATGATTATAGAAAACAGTAGGATTCAGTAAGACCACCAATTTTTAGAGCTAATGAATAATAAAGTCATATTCAAAGAATTTGTTGGGTTCCATATTCTGCAGCCTTCAATCCACAGGACTTGATGAGTCATTTTATTAGTAGCAGCTTTATAGCTTAATGGAATATAAGTATACTATTTTATAATTATAATCTCCAAATTAGCAAAGTTGTTCATTTAACTGAGAGAGAGCGAGAGAGAGAGAGAGAGAGAGGAGAGAGAGAGAGAGAGAGAGTGAGAGTAGTTAAAAAGGCTGTATTCTAAAATAGCTACTCTTAACATTCTTTTTTACAAATTATTTAGAGACAAGGCTGACTGTGCCAAACTCATTAACAATATTGCAATTCTAGATGACATTTAAGTTTTTACATAGTCTTTAAAATATGTTTTACAAGCAGCATAGATTCTGAATGGATGTATGAAAATGACATAAGTAGGTAGAACACTTCTCAAACTAATAGTATCACCCCAGCACCTCCTGCCAGTCTTCTTAGATAGCACCCCCTGCTGGATCATTAAAGAACTTTACTACAAATTAGTGTTTTAAATTGGAGAGATTAATCTTGGGGAAGCAAGCTAATTTTAAAAATACCTAAAGACTGGTTATTTAACAAACTATCTTTTATTTAGTAAGACATCTATCTTTCCAGGTACTATGAGAATATACCATAAAACCATAAAAGTTTGTGTAGGGCATGATTTTTATTTATAAATGCGCTAAAAGAGAATATTTAAATTGGGCATATAAGGAAACTAAATTATCACTATCTAATACAAACATTTTTAATGTAACTTTTCTGGAGATAGTTTACATGTAAAAACTTAATAATCATCTTTACTGCCTATACACAGACAAAAAAAAAATTGAGGGAAAGTGATTTATAGAGAACATGTAATTAGTGACAAAGCCATGCTAAATTCCTAGTCTCTTTTAACTGTATTCAACTGCCTCCTCTCATACAAGAAAGCATCTTTGGCCCAACAGATGCCCCACTATTTGGCTTGGCTCTAAGTGAATATTTTGAGAAAAAAAACTTCTGTCTACACAAATAAACCCAATATTTTATGTGCAAAATCTGGAAGACACTGATTCAGCCCCAGACTGAATCTATTATAGTTCAGTCACATTGAGATAGCTGACAATGATCAGTTTCTTGTTGTCCTAGACTTAGCCAGATGGCATCCTGTTGAACCTAAATGAAAGCCATGCTCATGAAAAGGCAGCAGACTGCAGAATCCTCCTAGAAGAAAAGGGAGAAGTAACATTTTTTTAAGAAACAAATTTAAATGCCAGATTCTGTGCCGTTCAACTTTATTTTCTTTATCTTTTTCGACACTAACAGAAATCTGTGAGAAATATATTGTTATTCCCAGTTTATAAAGAAGAAAACTGAGGTTCAGGATCTGTATCTAGTCCAAGGTTTTAAATATCAGAACTGGGATTAGAATCACTGTCTAACTCCCCAATTTATGTTATTTCTATGTTGCCCTAGAACCTCAAGACAGTTCTTTGTAAAGGAAATTAGTGATTATGCAATATATTTACCTAGGTTTAAGTATTAGGTATTTAAATTAAATTATTAAAATAACTTAATATCAGGTAAATCCTATGTTAGATATTTATGTTAATAAGATAACTTTATTATTTGTATACTCATTAGATTCTAAATCTTATCTCTGAGTCCAAGGATAGGAAAGCTAGAAAAAGGATAAACATGAAAAGGTTTAATACAAAGCAATCTAAGTTATGTGGTTGTTTATAAGAACATGATTAGTTAGGATGTTTAGTACATGGTGCTAAACAAGGCAAAGTCATAGGAGTGATTTCCATCTGAGCCGGCTCATGGCTACAGACTGCTCTTTGAGTAAATCTTGCCAACTCACATATGTAAACCTTCATTTACAAGCTGAGGTGAACAAGAAAACCTTATCATCACCACTAAACTACAGCTTAAAGCAGTGGTCCCCAACCTTTTTGGCACCAGAGACTGGTGCTCCTATGATAATCTAATGCCTGATGATCTGAGGTAGGGCTGAGGTGGTGATGCTAGCACTGAGGAGAGGCTGCAGATAGAGAAGAAGTTTCACTTGCTCACCTGCCACTCACCTCCTGTGATGTGGCCTGGTTCCTAATAGGCCACGGAATGATACCGGTCTGTGGCCCAGGGGTTGGGGACCCCTGGCTTAAAGGACTTGTCTCACTTTCGTGGGCAAGTAGCAGCTGTAGTGTAACAGCAGTTCCAGGGATGTTAGGAATAGTGGTAGGTAGTACTAGTAAAACAACGAACTGTATACATTTTGGTGTGTAGCTTATTCTGATTCCAAAGCACAATGCTAAAGGAAAGGAATGGGTATATCTATTTTTTTAAATTATTTGGTAGCTGAGAGCCAACTTGTTCAGTATAGGAACTGATATTTTTGAGAAAATGAACATACTATGAAAGTATCCATACATCAGCATAACTACTGAGGTTTACCAGATTAATTTGCACGTGATTTGGATATTGTTTATAGTTGTTGGAAAGAAGTTCTTCTTAACAATAATTCCCTTAATTTCTATAATTTAAGATTTATATATTTTCTATATATTATCAATCAAGGAAGGCTAAATTAAATGAAAGAGGGGTAAAAAAATATTGTAGCCTTAATTCACCCTTCCACTTCATTATCTGAAGTTTCAAAAGAGACGCCATACTTTCTCATGACTTTAACATGTATCAGATGGCAGTAATTGACCAGGACTTACATTTGAAGTTTGTTGCAGAATCTGACAGACTATATATCTAACACATATAAGTGTACAATCTTATCCCTTCTTTCCATAGAACCAATGTGCATATTCTTAACTATTTAACAGTTCATGTAATTGGGAAAGCTTATGAACTTGATAAACGCAACCACTTGGGTGTTTACTAGTAATTCAGCTAATCCTAAGTATTAATTAAATCTCTAATATTTTGGAGTGTGGGAAACCCCAAGACAGTAATTTTACTTCTAGTATCTGTTTGAGAGAATACATATTGGGGTAAAGATTTCAGGACCCCAAGAGTCTACAGTCCATGATATGGAAACCCCAGCTCAGGGGCATTCAGGGCATCCACTTACTTTCATGTCTCAAGGCTTCCAAGGTTATGTCAGGACTGGGACAGACCTCAGGATACCTCCTGTCATTTGACGTGTTACTGAGTCTCCTTCCAGTTTTCAGCAGTCCTATAGGAGGGAGGTTGACGTGGGGCCTGTTTGCTTTCCCATCTGGGCTTGAGTGCCTGCTGAGCTGGGGAGTATGCTGAGTTATCAAAACCAAAGCTCTTGAGTTTATAACACTTCCCACTGGGTTCATAAGATCTGACAAGACTTCTCAGTGTTTTTCAAGTTGCTCCAAATGATGCCTATTAAAATAGACTTTCTCACCTGTAAAATGCAAATGATAGAGTAGAATCCTTCTATTCTTAAATCCCTTCTCCATCTCCCACAAATTCTCACACACCGATGCTAAGAGCTGAGTCTTGGAGTAGCATAGCTGCTGTTTTTTCTGCCTGTTCTTGAAGTCTAATGATTATGACAGATAGCTATGATACAGACAGATAGGAGTTCAAATTCTAGCTCCAACATTCACATCCTAGCTGTGAGAACTTAACAAGCTACTTTACTTTTCCAAACCTCAATTTCCTCATTTTAAAATCAGAATAATGTGTCCACATCTCATAAAATACAAAGAAGCATCAAATGACAAAATATATATATGTACATAGGAACTCACTGTACACTATGTATTAAGTAGTTGTTATTATTGCTGATATTAATATTTTTGCATAAGAGATACTCTGAGTCTATTTTGTTCATCCTTGATGATTTAAATACATTTTGGAATGAATCAAATGTTTTTAATATTCTTAATAATGTGTTGCCTATATAGACATTTTAGACTTTAATAAAAACCTTATTGTGAGTTAAAATTGAATCCATTATTTTAATTTTTACAGTCTGTGTATTATTAGAGAAATATATTCTAATAGGTCTAATCTCCAGATATCAGAATCTGAGATAAAGAAAATTAATATTTTGAAGATTTGTCTAACTTCTATCAAAAACTGATAAATGAAAAAACTACATGAAGAGATTATCTTTATTATTTTCCGAAATAATTGTGTATATTAATGTCTATTTAATATATCACCCATCAATAATTGAATTGTCAACTATTAAAATAGAGTAAGAATCCTATCCTGTGTAGATATAAAGCTGAATATTCCTTTTTCTTAAATCAACCTAGATTATGGAGGAATCAGAAACGTGCCCAGTACCTGGTGGTTTGGCCAGAGTGAAGAAACAATTTGAAAAGGACAAAATTGCTTCTTCCTGTAATACCTTTTCTCAGTACCAGTACCAGCACCAGAACAGATCTGAGCAGGTAATACTACTATAGTTTATGGATAAATCATGTATAGTCAAAATGCTTTAATTTCAGTGCCGATGTTGGAACTGTCTCTTTAGTAGAACATTTATTTTCATTACTCGTTAACAAAAATGGTAAATTTTAAATGTTTTAGAAAGCCATTTTTAAAGCATATCAATGTATTGATTTACTTAGAGCATTTTGCCACATTTCTTGGGAACCATGCTGGAATATTTTTCCTCTTCGTATCTAATGTTTGAAATATAAATAAAAATTAAATAGCCTCGGTTAGGCAACAGGTAAATAGAAATGTTGACAACAGTGATTATATTGAGCCTCTGCTTCTAAATGATAATTCATGGTAAACTATTGCTGATTGTTGGCATAGATTAAATTTGAAGCATTATTCAGCTGTTTATTGTGTTGAGTTTTCAGTTTCCTTTAAATATCATTATAAATCGAGTAGTGGAACCCAGATGTTATATAAAACTGTATAATGTAACTTTAAATGTTATCTTACATAAAAGATTTTTTCCCTCATTTCTTTCTTCTATTATCGTATGTCACCAAATATTGCCATGGGATATAATGATTTTTGAATATGAGTAATCTAAGTAATAAAACTCATTAGACTGAACTTGGCTCTTTGAAAAATAGCAATTGCACTGTAAACAGCTGCACTTTGGTCCATGTTTTCCATGAGGATGAAAGAAAAGGAGATGTCTGAAATTTTGTACTGGGAAATAAACATGGGGTTTTTGTTTTGTTTTGTTTTGTTTTGTTTTGTTTTGTTTTGTTTTGTTTAGAAATCCCTAAGATTTTTAGAGTTGCCTAAGTTTTAAAAAATAAGACAGTTGGGTGTGTACAGTAGGCAGGGGGAATATGTCAGATAGAATGATTAAAAAATAGATATGTGAAATAACATTTGTTTTCTTTATCTGGCTTTGTCTGAAAAATAAAAATGTGCAGTATAGGTAGCTTAATAAATTAATGTAAGATTGCTTTTAATTTTACCTAAGGGAAACATAATGTAAATAAGAAATCAATATTGGATATTCTTGTGATCTAATATATAGCTTTTGCAACATAGGAGTCTTTAAGTGAGTCATAGTGCATTTACTTGAAATTGGTCAATAATACGAAATAGTGTTATCAATAATTTAAGTAAATTCTACAAGAAGTGTAGGTAACATATGTAAAGATGCTTTATTGTTCAGAGAAGCAGTGAAATAGTAAGAGCTATGAGATTTGTAGATATGAGTTCACACGCCACCTCTGACACCAGCTGAGTGACACAGGCACAGGGCCACCTTCACAGGTGCATTGCCTAGGCAGTTGCTCAGAGCCCCATTTTTAGAAGGGCCCTGCACCTAGTTTAATGCCCTGCTGTTATCCTCTTGAAATTCTTAATAAATTTTGAATAAAGGATCCCATATTTTCATTTTGCAGCAGGTCTGGCAAATTATGTAGCTATTAATACATAAACCATATTCATAACTGACTCAGGCCTGTTTCTGATGTGTAAGATGGAAAAATTGTTGAGTGTTTTTCTATCTCACAAGGTTGTTATAGAGGTCTAATATAACAAAGAATAATTTCCATGGAAATATTTCATTATACATGAAATTTGGAATCAGGACTCTATTATTACAAAAGACAAAACCCAACCAAAAGTGGCTTAAACCGAAAGGAACATTATAGATTCACAAAAATGCAGTCTTGTGGAAGGGAGGTTTGGTGTAAGCTCCAGTGGTTTACTAGAGCAGCTGGCTTATAGGAACTCTTTGATTTTTTTTTTTTTTTTAGGATTTTGCTAACCAAATGATGTCATGTTAAGAGCCTGAAATCAGCCATAGTGAGAATATTTATGCCAGAGAAATTAGCAAATTTAACAAATCAAGGATTTGTTTATTTCCTTCCTTCCCTCCCTCCTTCTCCCTCTCTGTCACCTTCTTCTTCTCCATCAACTTCTCCCACTTCTTTCCTTCTTTCCTTCCTTCTTTCCTTCCTTCCTTCCTTCTTTTCTCCTTCCTTCCTTCCTTCCTTCCTATCTCCCTACTTCCCTCCCTCCTTTCCTCCCTCCCTCCTTTCCTTCCTTCCTTTCAACCCATTATTAAGTATGTATTATCTTGCCATTGACGTAAAGTTTCAAAGTATGTGCCTAGCATAGTGGCTAGACACTATGAGCCAGATCACTTGGATGTATGTCCCTGCACTTTCACTTATTAGCTGTGTAACATTAGGCAAGTTCCTTAACTTTTCTGTGCCTCAGTTTCCTCAATTATAAAGTCAAGATTATAATAATACCCATTTCATAAGTTTGTTAAAAAGATTAAATTAGTTCTATTTGTAAAGTACTTAATAAAATGGTTGGTCCATTTAAGTACTACACAAGTGTTTGTTTTAAAAAATTAAGTATCACTTTGATCTTATTTCTTCTTTTTAACCTCTCAGCCTCACTTTCTCTGAACTGCCCCCACTGTCACCCAGGTTTCCCCCAAATACTCATAAAAAAATGCAGAGAAAGAGTAAGAACCCTTTTCCTGGAAGTGCCAGGAATAGGCCTTACCACATCTAATTGCTCTAAATGGAACATATATGTTCCCCCTGCACTGCATAGCCGGAGGAGGATGCTGATTGGCTGAGGCCATTGTACCTGTTGACCTAAGTGGAAATTCTCAGCATATGGTTATCAAAGAAGAATAAAAGGATAGTGGGTAAAAATAAAACTAAACAAGCAAACTATATATATATATAAGAGAGAGAGAGAGAGAATTTGCATACCCTAAAATTTGCCCATTTTAAGTGTACAATTCAATGACTATTCAATATTTACAAAGTTGTGTAGTGTCACCACATACACACACACACATATATACACAATCTCCACAATAAGATGTAGTTGCCATTCTGTGAATATGAAATAATAATGTGTGTGGGAGTAGTAAAAAGCCAACCATACACTAGAAGTCAATATCTGCATGACTATAGTGACCCTTCAGTTTCATTATCTACCTTCGGATGTGCTAATAATACCCAGTAATTCCATGAAGAAAGACTTAACCTAATTCATAATGCAATGCAATATAAATAAAATATGAAGAAAACATATACAAGATAAACTAACAAATACCATTTATTCAACTGTATACTGAAGCCTGTGGGGAAATGAAAGAAAAAAGTCATCCGCACCTTAGAAAATTAATAATGTTCATTTATAATGCTCATTGCAAATTTAAAATACATATGCAATTTGGTAATACAGTAGAAAATGTAGAAAAATCATGTCTTAAATATTAACTTAAACTTATAAAGCTATTGAAAAGTATTCTAAAAATTGCTTCTTTTTTCAGCAGGATTTGAGGATGAGACATTTACTGATAGAAACAGATAGTTAATTCTGCCTTACCTAACCTATTGTCAACTCTGAGTATTTTCAATATCTTGCTTGTTGAAAGTGCTTGAGATTAATCTCTCTGCTAACTCTGCCCCTGGCCAAAAATACATATTTATTTTGTTAACATATAAAATTAATTTGGAAATCAGGTTTAATTAGAGTGAAGGGAAAGAACATTTGTTTTGGATTCCTGACATATTTTATGTCACAATTAGTAATAATTTTATAAGGTGTAATAATAAGTCCAATCTGCTTCTTTCCTTCCTAACGTACTGAAGTCAGATGTTTCAGGGTAATTAGCTGACAATTTGGTAACAGTTTGTCTGGGAGATCAGCAGTGGGCTAAACAAGTTTTGAAAATTAAACTATCTGTGAGGTTACAGATCCCTTATGTTTGCTGATTGATCAGACTATTTAATGCCTATTGAAAAAGAGGTTCTGAAACAGAAATAAATTACGGTACATGATGTAGAAACATCAATTTATGCAAGACATTTTAAACTTGGGATAATATTCTATTTATGTATTCTAGACTTGTCTTGCTTTTATGGCTCTACTAGTTTAACATTTAGCAGTATTGCTGCTAGCCTGTGGAATATCTTTATGTAAATTAGAAAAAGCCTCTCTGGACAGTAGGGACCCCTGGATGTGAGAGGCACAGAGAGAGGGGTCAGCTTCTTAAAAGAATGTGTTGGGGAAAATTTATTAGGTGGTTCTGGTAGTTAATACTAACCATTTTTTACATCACCCATTTAGATTCTGTTTTTCAAAACAGTCATTACTGATCCCAGTAGCTATGAACGAATCCCAACCCGGCTTAAAGGATTACAAGCCACCCAGTTTGTGTCCTGTTGATATTTAGGTTAGAAATTTCACATCAGTATTGTTTCTGACTTTGCTTTAAGATTGAGTTCTCAGCATTCCATGTTAGTGAAAATCAGTAGGTCCTTAATGTTAGAAAGAAAGGACCACTTAAGAGGGTTGTTTTCAGTCCAGTCTCCACAAAGACCATTCTGAATAATCCATCCCTCATCCTTACAAGGGTGTCTTGAAATATGCCAGAGAAGATATTAGACTATGTTATTGATGTGTAACTGCCACTGTCTCTTTTCTGAGTTCGTTTTCACTTGCCCATTTAATGGTTTCTGTTGTTGGTTTTTTTTTTTTTTAGATATTCTTCTTTTTTTCCTTCTTTTTCTTTTTTTAACAGCTTTATTGAGATATAATTTGCATACCCTAAAATTTGCCCACTTTAAGTGTACAATGACTTTGTATATTTATAAAGTTGTGTAGTGTCACCACAATAGTTTTAGAACATTTCCATTTCTCCTCAAAATAAACCTTGGACCCATTAGCAGTCTGAGATCTTCATTCTTTGTGCCGTAGTCTCACACCTAGGTTTGGTTTTCATCTTTTCTTGTGAATTTCTTTTTTTTATTTTAATCTTTATTTTTCAATTAGAGTTGACATTCAATATTATATTAGTGTCAGGTGTACAGCAGAGTGGTTAGACATGTACATAATTTATGAAGTGAAACACCTGATTAGTCTAATCCCCACCCAACACTATGCATAGTTATTACAATATTATTGACTATATTCCCTATGCTGTACTTCACATCCCCATAACTATTTTGTAACTACCAATTTGTACTTCTTATCTTCACCTTTTTAACCCAGCCCTCCAACACTCTTCCCATCTGGCAATCACCAGTTTGTCGATTTGTTGTTTGTATCTATGAATCTGTTTCCGTTTTCTTTGTTCATTTATTTTGTTTTTAAGATTCCACATATAAACGAGATTATACAGTATTTGTCTTTCTCTGACTTATTTCTCTTAGCATAATACCCTCTAAGTCCTTCCATGTTGTTGCAAATGGTAAGATTTCATTCTTTTTTATGGCCAGGTAATATTTTACTGCATACACGTACCACTTCTTTTTTATCCAGTTGTCTATCGATGGGCACTCAGGCTGCTTCCACATCTTGGCTATTGTAAATAATGCTGCAGTGAACATAGGGGTGCTTATGTTCATGTGAATTTCTTCTTCAATTTCCTTCCCTCATATTTATGAAGTACTGAGTAGCTCTTTGCTTATTAATTGTAAAGACAAAGCATCTTCTTTTCTGGAGTTGCTTCCCGCCCCCCGCCACCCCGTTCCCCTCCCCCCACCTTAAGTAGCTTAAGTAAGGAAAGCACAGGGAGCCCAAAGATTTTTGGAAGTAATCAGTGCAATACAGAGCTTAGGTAATTGTTTTCATGTGAAAATGGTTGCACTGAATCTATGTCAAAAGTCTGACATGTTCTCGACCTTCACTCCTGCCGCCAAATCTGATATGGACTGCGGGGTGGGGGACCGCAAGACAGTATGTATCTTTCCACATACATCTGCTGTTGTAAAAATCCTAATGTCAATATTAGCACTCTTTAAGATTATTTGGATTTGAAACAATCCCTGGACAATTTTAGGTTGATAGAAATCATTTTTGACAGCTTGTGACAGATATAATCTGACATCTGTGTGTTTTAGACTCTTTAAAGGTGACCCATAATTATTTTCTAGCAAACTAAACATATTTTTATCAGCTAAATGTCCACATGCAAAGCATTTCTCATAAAAGTGATTTAAAACTACCTCTAGCTTTCTGCAAATTCATAATTTTTCAAGATAACAAACTAGTATTAACAGTCCCAACCTAACCTAGATCTCTATCAACACATAAGATTATGACCAAAAGCATGTCTTGATTTGTCTTTTAATTGTGCACACTAATTCAAATGACTATTACAACTTAAAGTAACCTCACTCAAAACGAGGTAGTTTAGAGAAATGGTTAGACTTTCTTGCTCCAGGGTCAGACATCTCAGGTTAGAATCCCCTGAGGTAGCTACCTAATCTCTTCTGCAAAATGAGGTTGAAGTATCAGGTGTGTTTTAAGAACAATATAGGATGGTCCATGTAAAACTCTTACTGTAATATCTGGCATATATGAATTGTTCAATAAACCGTAGCTATTCTCATCAGCAATATTGCCACTATAGCTGAGAAACCATAATCAAGTGGTAATTACTCTCAAAGGAGAATATGATTCATAAACATTCTATGTACATGTAAAAAGACAAAGAAGGATAATGTCATCCTGCACGACACACCTTAGCTTTCTTTTCATTTCTTTGGCCTTGGGAGACAGAATCCATTCCCCAGGAGCTCATTAGGTAATTAAAGATTAATTTAAAATGAACATGCTTGTCTATGCTTTGGACATATCCTGCTCTGGAGTAATCAGTAACTTTAGTGCATATTTGAAAAATTGTAATAGCAGATCTTCTTTTGAGGAAAAGTGCTTAACCCCAACTCTAGGAAATGACAAGATGAGGAGACCGTCTTGGAAGGAGAAGGAGAATAGGCATAAATATGCTTTGTGCAAGTATGCTATAACTCTGGGATGCCATTATGAATCAAAGTTTGTTTTTAAGTGGGAGCAAATGAATAACATAGCATTTGCTTTCAGAGACTGCTCTATTCACAGTATTGTGACAAGATGTACTGAGAGCAAAATAATATAATTAATATATGAATTGAATCAGGCAGGATAGAAAAGGCTAGGCTGCTTGAATAAATGAGGAAAAGAGGAAGAATTGAGGGAATATTGATTTTTTTTTTTCAGTTTCTGCGAGTGTTGTGGTTTCTCAGCATGTTTTAGCTGATGAATAGAAGGGAAAGAAAAATATCTGTGAGGAATTGAAAGTACCTCATAACATTTTCTGGTTTGTGCAGTTGAAATAATGAAGATAAATATATTTCTACGATTGTCTTAATGAAATATAGTGAGTGTGTTTTTTTAACATACAATGTCAATATGTACAAATACTTATAAATAAGGCTCCCTATTTGCCAGAGAACTGTTTATTTTCCTTTGACACAGTCCAGGGAGTCACCCTGACCTTTCTCCAGATAGGAGGAGGGATACACTTAAATGTTACACAGGCCAGTTGATCACAACAGGATACCAGTGGGTGTGACCTTGATCTTGGGGGAAATACAAACTAGAAATGACAAAAGCCTTGTCCTCAAAAGGCTCCCAAGTAGGGCTAATACGTAGACTAGACTTAACAGTCATACTCCATTAAAAATTAAAACTCTAACAAATCTTTCACCTCTTTCCTTTCCAAATCCAGAACCGAAACCATTAATCTGTTTATCTTCTGCAACTGTTTCTCAGTGCCCTACCCTGAGTAGACTTTGGTGATGGAAAGAACACAATATAAGACTAACTTTTAAATGCTCCAAATCAGGAAACCAACTGCTAAATAAATTAAATAACAAAGCAATGGCCTCAACCAGTTAAGATCTATAATCCACTTGAGGCCAGACCTATACAAGCTGTTTATACAGAATTCAGTTGACTGGTATTATCTATTAACCAAAACATCCCAGTTCCTGACTTTGCCATCTAGTAGGCCAGGTTTGCTCTACACTCATAACTCAATTTTCCTTTCAATTCAGCAAGAAGTGGTAATGCAAACTCTGATCCAATTGTGGGTTTGTAGATGCATATTTCATGAACTGATTTTTTTCCCCTCTACTCTTGCATTCAAAACTCTCTGTTATGCTCATGATTACCCATTTAATTACTGATTTTCACACCTGCGTCCTGGCCGCTGCTGCCTTGCTACTTTGCAGCTGGTGACTTCCTACTACTCTATCTCCATCTGTGTCTCTTCTCTTCCTACCCCTGTCTACCTTCCCATAGCTCTGTAGGTAGATCATAATGGAATCCCATGCTTTTTTTCTTCAGAAATCAAATAATATAGAATTCTATTTTGCGAAAAATTCCTTGCTCAAGTTGTGAAACTAATGAACTGCATTTAGTACTGCTTGCACTGGTATGAGATAAAACAAAGGCAAAAACACAAACTGAACAACTTGTCTTTCTCAAGATGAAAGAAGAGAAACTTTCTCTACAAGCCCCAACAAACCACTAATTCTTCTTCTATTTCCATTAAGGTTTGCATGAACCTGGTCTGTCTAGAAATGCACCCCTACTCCCCTTAAAAAGCCCCTATTATGTGCCTCCACCCCAGGATTGGGGGACTGGAATGTAGTGGTAGTGGGTTGCAACGAGTCCTCTGTCTGACAGTTTCTACATCACTCCAGACCTAAAGCAGGACACCTTTTCAGAGTCCCTGACCTCCTACCCTTTTGACTGGATAAGGATTCAGAATCAAATCACTCTCCCTATTAGGCTGAGACATGGAATGTCAGTGGGAGCTCTGGTCACCTGAGTCATCTAAGCCCTTAGTGAAGTAGCCCTCAACTCTGGAAGTGCACAAAAACTCCACAGGCAGCCCAAGTAATTCTGATGTAATTGTTCTGTTATATGATCAGGGATCAGGGAAGTCATAGCTCTCCAGGTGATTCTAATGTTTAACAATGAACATGACAGTGCAAATCTGAGCCAAGATTTGCTTCCCAGAGATGAGCACCTCCCTTTTAATTTCTCATCTGAGACTTGTCAGTTGCCCACTCTATTCCTCTTCACTCTGATAGGAAAGCCCTCTGTTTATATCAATATTTCTCTTGAGATGCCTATTACAGTCAAAGAATAGCACAAGGGGCTGCAGAGAATAGAGGAAGCTAGAGCTTAAACAAATCGTGGTGAATATAATAAGTTTCAATCATCCAAACAACTAATTTACTAGTACCCCAAATCCAATCAACTCCCTTGTTAATGGCAGAAAATATTTAAACCATGTTTTTGCATGTATACAAAGTTATATTTCAATATTAAAAATAAACTAAATAATAGAATGATATAAACTAAAGAAATACAACAAAATATTAAAAATAAACCAATTAGAATAAAAATAAACTAAAAAAATAATGTATTTTTAGGTTAAACTATACTGATACTCATAATTAATTAAAATCGAGATTTAACTTATAGATTATTGCAGATGTGAATTAAAAAAAACTTTGATTGCACAGAATTATATAATCTATACACCTAATGTCTCTTGAGTTTACACCTTTGATACTTTTATACAAATAATTTTATTTTCTGAAAGGCACAGGACTTAATTATAAAGTGGTAAACCTTATTAAATAAAGTAAACATACTCATAGCCCTTTGGTTCTTTACATAACTGAACCAACGTGTGGTCTTCTACCCAGGATACAAGATGTGCACATAAAATGCAATAAGACTGTTTTCTATGATCTACTGACATCAATCACATTACTTTAGAGCCACACACTATGGCTCTCAACCTCTGCTGTCCCCAAATGAAGTACATGGTAATTGCTAACTGTCCACTGAAATGTGACCATAAAGCTCGGTAGTGGTCCCCTTGCAACTTCCAGTTTCAGCTTCTTTCTGCAGAATTGGTTGGTGTATGAGTTCTGCTAATGCATAAAGGGATTCACTCCTGTCCCACCTGTGGGAGCACTGCAGGCCATCCCAGTGCATCATCATAAAGGGAAGCTTTATAATGTGAAGCTTCCCTCACTGTGAAGACATCCTCAAAATGTTTGAGTCTTTTGCAAAAACTGTATCTTCTTGGCGAAATAATGTAGTCCACCCATTGTGTGCATTAAATCTCGATTCCTCTATTTTGCTGTTAACTAAACAAACTAGCCTGGTGACATGGAGGGGTTTAGAAATATTACCATCTGAAGTGTCCCCTGTCACTGTTTCTCAGACAGTCAGAGCATCACTGGGTAGTACAAATACCCATGAGTGAGACTGAATAGCAAGTACAGATTCAAATGCTTTCAAAAAATCTTGAATCGGTGCTTTTCTTTCTACGATTCATCTTACTCGTTCTCCAAAATAGAATTTGTAGGAGCAATGTTTACCCCAGTTATTAGAATACCACAAGCACAGCTTTTTTGTCATAATGGTATTGTGGGTTTCCTGTTTCTATAAACCTTTTCTTATAGAACTCACTTTCAATTTCATTGCAGAAGACAAATGTACTTACAGATACACCCTTCACACCTTTAAAGTAAAATGAATTGAGATTGCTTTAGGACAAAAGGAATGGCATTGTCCTTATCTCACGGCCCAGAATTATTGAGAGAGTATCACCTGGATCCTCTCCCCCAAAAATACAAAATTACAGCACAGAGTTTTATGTTCTCAGTGCTCGAACAGATGATCTCAAAGAGTATTTCATGTTGATAAAGATGTAAAACACGGATATTTTTTAACATAATGGAATGTCTGTGTTCTTTCATGGGAGGGAGTGGACATTTAGAGAAAGTTGGAATAGAAGAAATACATTTGTATAGCCCCTTCTTCAATAAGAAGTCTCATATTAATTTAAAAATATAAATGTGCTCTTTGCATAATTGTACTTAAAAGAATTCTCAAGTTTATTGACAATATGTTATACTAACTAAATTTATTTTTAAATTGTTAGAATGGCAAGCTACAGAATTTTAAGTTCTTAGATTTTGCTAGTTTTTGAGGAGCAAGGAAAATTATGATGAAAGAAGCCATTAACATTACAGAATCATTATGTTTGTAGAACTTACTAAAATCTGCAAAATGTGTTTTTCCACATACTTACTTTTATGAAAATGGGTGTTTTCTGTAAGCATTTGACATAAGAAGATATTATTAGCTCTTTCTGCTTCTTTCGGGTCTGGCATTTCTTAAACCCATCCTCATGGGTCTTTGAAAATTATTAAATTAAGTCAAGCTTGTCTGTTCTTTTGTATGTTCACTTATTTATTAGTTTGCATAATTACAAATGAATTATGATGTTTAAAAAATGGAAAAATACAAGGCTTGAGAAAAAGAAGAGACATTAAGAGATCCTGTCTTTAGAACCATGCTATTACAGAGATATTATTCAGGAAATTATTTCAGTTTTTTCCAGCTTCTATGCAAATCTCAACATCACAGAACATGAAATAAGATTACATCTTTTTCTAATGGCCTTTTCTTGTGCATGTTCTTTATTCCTCTCTGTCCTGATTGACCTATGCAGGCATGGTAAGGAGCAAGTTATTGTTCATCTCTTTAGGAAACAGTGGATGCTAATTCATTTCCAACCCTTTCAGGACAGGACACATTATATACCAGCTACTAGATTGGTACCAAAAGGAGGAGCCAAGCACTCAATCCATTTTCTTTATCCTTGGATAAATACAAAGGCCTTCTAAAGACATCATCCTGCTATGGCATTTGAAATTCATTTATTTTCTTCAGAAGACAAATTAAAATAATCAAATGCTACAATTCATTGTATTCCACAGTGTTCAGAAATATTCGGGAAGAGTTTTGGGGACTTCGATAAAGTCCGTTTTAGGCTAGAGTTCGGTTTGCAAGCCTATCATAAGCATTTGTACCACTATTCCAAAAATATCAGCAAAGTCCTCCTTTAATTGCTGATATTGATATTTCTATTTGTTGAATCTTTGTACTTGATGACCAATGTTATATTGATAAAAAAGATGTTTCACTGAATCACCAGCCCTAAAAGAAAGAAAGCAAACTATGTGGTTACCTGATGCAGTAGTAAAATATATTATGGTGAAAGACCCAGTGACCTTGAAAGAATTAACACACAATAAAAATTACTGCACATGATTATTAATTTTTGATTCTTTGATGGCATTTCAGAACTGTGCAGCTCTACAGTATAAAATTTAGCTATTTGAAGATAATGGCCCTCCTTTCTTGTCACTACATTATTTTAGTTATTTTTAACTAAATTTATTGAGATAGCATTGGTTATATAAGTTTCAGGGGTACAATTTTATAATACAGCATCTGTATATTTTTTATTGTGTGCTCACCACCTAAGGCCTAGTCACCTCCCATCATCACATATTTGATCCTCTTTACCCGCTTCATCCTCTCCTCACAACCTCCACCTGCCCTGCCCCTTTCCCTCTGATAACCAAAATACAGCTGACTTTGTCCATGAGTTACACTCCACACCCTGGCCAACAAATGCCCCTTTAACAAATTACCTTTCCTGCTTAAATTGGTCAGAATGACGCTTGAAATTGGAATAGTAGATTCAATCCCTGTGAACTAACTGTTCACTAAATATTAGTCCATGAGAGATGAACAATAGAAGAACTGGATAGGTGATCAAAAAACCACATTCTAATCATGTCTCTGTAGACTATTTCCATGTCTTAGGGACCAGAATGATTTGGAAGAGTCAGAATATGCATAGGCACCTTTTTACTTATCTCTCTGAATACCCTTCTACCCCAAATTCGCTACTCCTCTGGTTGGAAAAAAATGTATATATTAGAACCTGCTACATTTTTAGTTTCTAGGCTTAATTCTATAGTGAAAAATTCATGATAAAATTTGCTGACGTAGCCATAGACAATCTACTTTTATTCAATCTTTTTATTTTTTCTTTTCTTCTTTTTTTGGGGGTGGGGAGCTTGTTTACTATGTGTCCTGAGTTGCTTGGAATACACTGACACAAAGTAAGTGTGCAATGAATATTTGTTAACTGAAGATGGCAAATACTAATGTAGCTCTTATGACCTAGGTGTTCACATATATTAAATTACTTCCTCTTTACAATAACCTCCTGATATAGTATGATTATTACTCTTTTGTACTAAAAATGTACACAGGGAATGTCTAAGTAACTTCCAAAGAAATTAAACAAACGCAATCTTAATGAGGAGGGCTGACTCTAGAGTCTGTGGCCTTGGTTTTTTGTTTTTGTTTTTTTAATTGAACTGATGGTCATTAAGCATCCACCATGTGTCAAGTATAAAAGATTCAATGATGATTATGATATTTTTCCCTCAAAGAACTCACTCTATCAGAGAGACAGACATATAACAAATAACAAATAATTACAACTGCAATATGGTAGGTTCTGTGATGGAAAGTATAAATGAAATTGGGACACAAGGAGGTTGTGATAAACTTTACTCTGGATAAAAATTGTCAAGGAAGACATCTGAAGGCAAACAGAGAATGCTTCAGCTGAAACTTGAAATACTTTTTCACGTATGTAAAATTAGTTTATAGACAAAAGAAACAACTTAATGCAAAATTTTAAATAGCATGATATATTTGTGAATGTAGCGAGGCATAGAGCTGGAGATGTAGGCAAAAGCCAAATAACAGAGAATATTTTATGTTATGTTAAAATTTTTAAATTTATTCTAAGGTAATCAAGAATAATTGAAAAAACTTGTACAGGGGAATAATATGAATAGACATACATTTAACAAAGATTTTTATGGTTGTATAGGATTGACGTAAAGGGAGTCCAGTTTAGGTAAAAGAATATATGTTAGGAGACTACTGAAATATTGGATTAAATATAGGAGGACATAAATGGGTCAGAAGTTCTAGAGTAGAGAGGGTATTGACTCAGGAGACAAAGATAGAATTGGCAGGGCTTATAAATCAATAGAATATTGGTGAGGGAGTGGTAGTAATGAGGTATAATAATTGTTTCCCTATTTTGGTTTGCATTAATTAACATAAAATATATTACCTCTGTTTTCTTTTTCTCTCGAATATTTTTATTTTTTTGGCAAGCTTTGTATTTGCAATTTCACTGCTCCTTGAGATTTTATTGTACTTTTATATTTATTTTTATCTCTGTGCCTCTTTGATTTTAAGATGCTTTATGTCTATGTTAGATTGAAATATTGTGGATATATATATGTATTTTTTAACATATATCTACATAAAGTTTCTAGAAGGCATCCTTTACTGCAAATTGAATGTTTTTATATATTCTGCTTTTTTAGTTTGTCAAATAAATATTATGTATATAACTAATATGTTTGATGGCCCAGTTGAGAGTGCATCTTTTATATGTTATTTTTATTCATCTTCAGTATTTTTGGACACTGAGATATGACTCCATAAATAGTACTTTTCGGAAAGAAGAGGACAGAATTCTAAGAGTTAAAGCTGGCACTGCTTATTCAGAAACCTCTTATTTTGAAGCCAAATATTTCTACTTTTAAATTAAGTATTTTTTAAATACTAGGTTTTGTTCTTTACATCTAAATATAACCAAAACATAATTGTTTTGAGTCAAGAAAAAGTTGAAATGTATTAAATGATAAATAACACTTCTCTCAAAATTTTATGCAATAGTTTGATTAGCACCATGAAGATCTATTTATTAAAAAGCTATTTAAAAATATATTTTCCTATTTTGAAAGGTTTTTTTTTTTTTTACCTTTGTGTAGGTATTTGCTAACTTGCATGTATTTTGGTTTATTGGTACAGGTTTCTCCTGTGTCTGGTGATGCCAACTACTCTTTATAGCATCACAGCACTGCCCATATTCTTTCATGGATGTTCTGAATACTTGGAATTTTATCAAGAGGCCTTTTTCTGAGTACACTTTGTAAAGTGATTGACATGTTATTGTTATACACATTAGCTTCAGTAACTCCACCTACTGATTATGAATTATCCAGGATCAAAGATTGTCAGCCAAAATACCAAAAACTAAAATCCTAGAATTATGTGAAAAAAATTTTGAATCTCAATTTTTAAACTAAATTTTTATAAAATCATAATTTTTTTACATTCCTAGGGGGAAAAAAAAAAAACAATGTGACTACTTGCTCATGCATTCATTCCTTTATGTTTTGTCTACCAGAATCTAAATATTGGGATTTGAGGATGCAGGGGTTCAGTTAAAGGATAGTTTCATATTGTTAAATAATGACTACAAAATGTAATAGGTAGATAATAGAGGTGTGTAGTAACAGTACTAGAATACAAAAAAAAAAAGTAACAGGAATAAATAACTTTGTCTAGAAAAGTTGGGAAAGGTTTCAAAGAGAAAGTAATTTTTGAGCCAAGACTTCAAAAGTGTGTAAGTGACTGTGGAAAACCCTTAACCAAAAGCTCAAATCCCTGGAATATCAAATTTCCTGCTGTAAATTTTAAAGTAAATTTTTTAAAAAATAGAGAAAACTCAGAGCAAAAGAAAATATGTTTATATTTGAATATATTCAAATTTAGACAAACATAATAAATCGGCCACAAATTTTTATGCTCATCACTTAAAAGAAAGAACTGATTATTCTTTCAAACTTTGAATCCATTGACTTTTTTGCTAACAAATGGCACGTTTTCAGTATTGTTTATGTCTGTTTGACAAAGATGTAATAACATTAGACATCATAACTCTTTCTAGTTTTATTTAAAATGAGATTAGTGATGGGTAAAATTGCTTAATTACTGGCATTGAGCATAGAATGTTTTTTTCCACTCTACTGAGGCAGTTATTTACTATTCTGCCAATCTTTCATTATATATTTTTTTCTATTGGCTATACTTCTAAGAGTCACAATAATAGTGAATCATCATTTTAAAAAAAAAGTCTGTTCTTTTCTTTCCTTACTCACTATTCTAGAATGAGTTTGGATTTTTATTGGTAGAAATGTACAATGTTTTTTCCTTTAATGATATTAACAATAGCTTGTTGGGTAGTCTGAATGTCAATTCTTTCCTGTGCTGTAAATATTTCCTTAGAAGAAGTATATATCAGGGATATATTTTTGTAATAAACTTGGCTAATATATGAGCTGATGCCAGATTGGTATGAGCTATACAAACACCATAATATTGTTTTGCAAGTGTGCAATGTTTTTTCCTTTAGATTCTAAAATTAGAGCACATTTGTCATCTTTTTTTTCTTTTTAATGGATGAATGAGATTAATGAACTAAGTTTAACTGCGATTTAGTGACTTATCCAAGAATATGACATACCTAGTGGAGGAGGCAATTAATACTAATCCCCTATTTCTGACTCCTGGTTAATTCGCCTGTGAAAAGAACAGCATTTTGTCTCTTGCAGCATTATCTATACATTTGAATTTAATTTTAGGCAACCAATTTCATGAATTGTTTTGTGTGAATTTATATATGGTGTTCTGGCCATAATTCTTTATTACATTTTATTTGTGTAATTTAATTTCTTCCTGAGCATTGCGATGGTCCATCCTTTTACCTAACTCTATAGATATCAGCAATTGGGAAGAATAAAAGTCAGATTTAAAATCCAAACTAAACTAGTTGTAAAATATAAAATGGTAAATGATGGAAAGAAAACCTTGGAATATTTTAAGATAGATTTTATATAAATTACACTAGACAGGGGGCATTAAATTGATGTGTTGAAACTAACAGCAATTACAGTTCTATTTAGTAATAGCACATAAGTGCTAAAGTAGAATCTCACAACTCTAAATTTATATACCTTTATACTGTTTATGTTGTGTCATCTCTTACAAGAAAATATATTTAGAGATGATAGACACAGATTGTTTTTACTCACATAGATACACAGTAAGTATAAAATGTTTGCCCCAGAAAATGATAATTTTTAAAATGTATCCAAAATTTGTCGACTGATTTTCTACTCCCAGTATTTTACCTTGTCTTTCTCAACACATAGCTTCACAACACTAACTGTATTATTTCAGCCTAATTATTAGCAACAAATATCAGAAACTAAAATTTCTATTGGTTCCAGGTAGGTTTTTAAAAAAATGTCAACTTGGTCTTAAATATTAGTGAGGTACAGCAACGGTGAATACCTGAAAAGTACGTGTCCCAACTAAAAATGTTGGCCACTGATTTGTTCAGCAAGCCACCACTATTTTGGAATGTGAACCCAGTGCTGCCAGATCTTCAAAGTTTTCAAAAGCAGATGGAAATATTGATTTTTGTAGGTGTTAACCAATTCAAAGCTTTGAAAACACTGAATGGGCCAAATAAGCATGTCTCTGGGGCACAGCTTGTCCCACGGGCCTCTAGGTACAGATGTGATTCTATAGTAATGATCATGGTGCCCTTCAGTAAAAATCTGGTCAGGTTCCCTTTCTCCTTTGCTCTTTCACTGTCTGTTTAATCAGTACTTCCTATTTCTCAGTGTGTCATAAAAAAGCCATGGAATAGTCCCATCATATCCCTAGAGATGAAAAGCCTTGTTATATTTGTAAACAGTTGTCACGCAGAGAGTTGATGTTTATGCCCATGCGTTTCTTTCATCTACAGTCTTCAGTGATTGTTATTGCTCCCTCCAGCTTAATGTTATTGATGTCCTTAAATAAAACTTGATTATGCAAAGCTTCTATTATACAGAATTCTGATTCTTTGAATTGAAAGCAAAAAATATGGTTTATTTATTTTCTATGCTCCCTCTTCAGAAAGTAAAGTATGTATTTTGTTCATTGTTCTATCCTCAGTTTTAGGATGTTCTCTGGCCAATAGAAGGTTGAATGAAATTAATTTATTAACGGAAATTTGTTATTTTGGTCATTTATTCATTAAGTAAAATTCTCCTTAGCACTAACTATATGTCGAGAACATTATTAAATATCATTTGATATATGTGGATCATTAACTTGGGCTAGAAAACCATTCTGCTTAGGAAAAAAATTACTCTGGTCTTCAATGTAATGAGATATAATCTATATTTTTTTTTCAGCTTTATTGGGTTATAATTGATAAGATTTTAAAGATATTTGAAGTGTACACTATGATGATTTGACATACCTATACATGTGAAAGGATTCCTCCCATCTAGTTAATTAACACTTCCAATTAAATATAATCTACAATTTAAAGTGTGAACCTACATTCTGCCCTCAATTCTCTATAGAACTTTTAGGAGGGTATCAACTTTCTTTCTTAATTCTCTTTCCTAGAAAAGTGTACTAAATCAGATCATACAATATATCTCTAACTAAGTGTCTGACTGCCAGTTGGTTAATCAGAATGTCAACCCTTATACCAAATACCTTGGGGGAAAAAAAGCCATACACTACAAGTTCACTAGACTCGCCCCCCCCACCCTGAAAAAAAATCACAAGTCAAAATCTCATGGATTAATTTTAAACTTATTCTTGGTCTAAAGGATTAGAATTTGATAGTGTAAAACTACTTAACTTCATGTAAAAAAATAAATGAAACAAAACCTTAGAGTTCCTATTTAAGTAATAGTAATAATGCACCATTGTTTACTTGACTATTCCCTACTAAGATAACTTTTTAAAAATCATATTTGTTACAGTATTTGTTAGTCAGTAGATATCAAGATAAAAATGACCTCCCAACTTCAAACAATTTCAAATACATGTGTTCTTGGAAAGTAATCTGTCCATATCCTTATTTTTTGATGTTAAGATTTTTAGCAGTATACCAATTGCTTCATCATATCAATCGATCATATACTTGTGTCAGATCACATTCTGTAGTAACAGTAGGGATAGATCGACAAAATTAAGAACTTCGAGCTTCCAACTAGGCTTGAGTCACCTGTGCTAACTTAACCAAAATCGAAAGTATCCTTACCTATGAAGAGGGATACACACTAGCATAATACGATCTGTTTATGTGAGTTATATTTAATGGTTACATCCTTTAATTGAACTCTAGACATGTCATTAAGCTAGCTGGCCAACTTGAAGACTGACATGTTTTTCTGTAACAGGAAAATTTAGCTTAAAAACAACAAATAGTTTCTTTTTCATCAAGAATTTACATTTTCTTTTTGAAGTTCATATTTCTCATATTGGGTACAAGATTCGTCATTAACATTTGTTGCTAACTAAGGGTAGTAGGCAGAATAAGGGCTCCCAAAGTTATCTATGCCCTAATGCCCAGAATTTGTGAATATGTTAAATTACATGGCGATAGAGAATTAAAATTGCAAATGAAATTAGGGCTGCTGAAAGATAATTCTGGATTATCCAGATGGTCCAATGTAAGTGCAAGGTTATAAATGGGAGAGGGGATAAGAAACAAGATTCAGAGAGACGGCAGTGTGAGAAACTCTCAGCCTGATAGAGGAGGTGGCCCATAAACCAAGGAAGATGAGTGGTTTCTAGAACTGCAAGGCAAGGGAATGGATTCTCCCCTAGAGCTGTAGAAAGGAAAGCACCTTTGTGAAATCTGCCAATGCCTGATGAGACTCATTTAGGGCTCTGACCTATAGAAATGTAGATATTAAATTTGTGTAGTTTAAGGTCACTGAGTTTATGGCAATTTGTTACAGCAACCAAGCAAACTAATAGAGCAAGGAACGTTAATTTTTTTTCAAAAGTATCTGTCACTTAAATTGCACTAATAGAAAAAGTTAAAATTTTCAGACTTTTCTTAAGGTATTGTTCATTCATTCATTCATCCATTTTCAGGAGATAACCCATAACAGCCAGGTCGACATTTCAAGAAGCAGCCAGGAAATGGAAAGAAATGAACAAGAAGCTTCCAAAGCACATAAAATGGATGTTCTTGGAAGAGAAATGGTAACTACTTAGAAAGACAATACTTTCCAAATAGTTTTTAGAACTATGTGGAAATTCTGACCTTGTTGTGAGGAATTGCTTTTATTGTCCTTTATATATTTAAGATCAATATATAGCAATGTCTCCCCATTTTGGAGTTCACATTCTTTGAAAAATAAAACAAACAGCCTAAATATATGAGTGCATTTTAAGTATAAATTCATATATGGTCTGTTATAGCATAAGCACATGCATTAAAATAAGCGATAGAGGCTTACTTATCATCTTTCAGTGTGCACTGAACTCTTGGATAAAAGTCACTGTGAAATAAAGAATACATGTGCAGTACGGAAATAATTGACTTCTTAAGAACAATTATTTATTTAAAATTATCTTTAAACACAGGTCTCTCATCTTGAAGAGCACAGCAAGGAAATAAACCAAGCTTCTCAGTTACATCAGTATGTTCAAGAAACAGGTAAGAGTTTCATTACTTGACCCCAATATACCTTTCTTTTATTCATATGTCTGTGTTTGAATGGAAGACTTCCAAAGTACAGTCCCTCTCACTAAGTAAAGTTAGTAACTGTGACTCATGGTCCTGAAGGGGACAGGATAGTATTTCTGTATATAATTAGGTTCTGCCTGTGGTGATAGATGGAATAAGCTTCTAAAATAGTTCATTGCCCATAACTCTATGATGTATTCATCCTAAAAGCCTAGAAGGTGATAAGCCAGCCACCTCTGAACTGCTTTTTGCCTCAGGAAACTATAATGAAACTTAGTTTATCAAGCTCCCTGAGAACAGAAACATTATCTAAATTATATCATTCTTAATAATAGATTTAAATACTTTTAAGTTCAGTTCTCCAACCTGCAGATAAGAGACTAGGCTACAGGCAAATCTATGCAAGCTTGCATAAAATGGGTACAGTTTGTCTTGCCTGTAAATGAAGAATGGGAAGTTTTGCTGTCCTGGAGAGCTAAAAAGGAAGATTTAAGCCAATTGTGACTGAAACGTTACTTGACTATATCTGTATTTTAGTTTTATTTTGGTTTGCTTATGAAAGTCAATCTTCCTTTTGTGTTCTTTTGCTGTTCTTTTCTGTTTGTAGTCATAGATACACCTGAGGATGAAGAGATTCCAAAGGTTTCAACTAAGTTTTTAAAAGAGCAATTTGAAAAGTCTGCCCAGGAAAAGGTCCTTTATTCTGATAAAGAGACAATTCCAGCCAAGCAGATTAAGGTAAAACAATTTCTCTACACAAAAACATATTAATCATAAAGCCAAATGTAAATATATAGCATTTTCAAATTATTGAATGTTCAAGGTGGTTTTTCAACAACAGAAAATATTCTGAAACAGTACTTATTCTGTTCCATAAGATTATTATTCTACATGACAAAAGTGATAGAGTTAGAACTTTTCTCACTAGAGAAAATTATGAAGAAAAAGTATGTATGCTCTAAAGTTTAATAACTAACAGATAAAATAATAAAGTCAAGTTTAAATGTCAGATACTATTCTTTTGTTTAAAATTCCAAGAAAAACAAAACAACCCTCAAAAGTACATTAAGACTTGTATTTCCCTCTAGATTACTCAGCATAGGCACATTAAGTAAAGGAGGAAAAAGAATCAAGACTATGTGTAAATGTTAAAATACTGATTCACTGATATACTGAATGATATATTGAATTTAAAAATGCATATGAATTATAGGAAAGATAGTAACAAACACTGAATATTGCTCCTAACTAGATCTCTAAATGGAATATATCACCTGTTTTTCCCAATGGAGATGTCATATCAGGTAGACAGGTGAGGGGTAGTGCCTAGGAAGTCTCTACCACTCCACCCATCTTTATAAGATTTGATTTTCTCTCACTTAAAGATTGAAAGTGAATATGAAGAGATTTTAAAGCCATTATCCACTGTGAGTACCTCTTCCACTTCTTGCACTTCAACCAGCCAGAGGAAGGAAACATCAACCACAAAAGGTAGTGACCACAGTGCCACTTACTCAACTCTGGCACAAGTTCATGCCACTCCTTCGAGAAAGACAGAAGAATTTCCTCCTCCCCCACCAGATATACTTCAAACTCCAAGAGATGTGACAGCATTTTCCCAGTCCCCTGAACTCACCAGCCCTCCTAGAATATCACCAGTACCCAAAGAATTATATGCCAAGCAAAGAAATTTGTATGAATTAAACCGCTTATATAAACACATCCATCCTGAGTTAAGAAAAAACTTAGAAAAAGATTATATCAGTGAGGTTTCTGAGATTGTTTCCAGTCAGGTAAACCCACGGAGCTCAGTTTCAGCAGATGTGCAACAAGCTCGGTACGTTTTTGAAAATACAAATGATAGTTCTCAAAAAGATCTGAACTCAGAAAGAGAACACTTGGAGTGGGATGAAATTCTGAAGGGGGAGGTGCAATCCACGAGATGGATCTTTGAGAATCAGCCATTAGATTCCATCAACAATGACTCTCCAGATGAAGATAACATCTCCAAGGGTATTGCTGATCAAGAAATCATTGCTGGTGGTGATGTAAAATATACCACATGGATGTTTGAAACCCAACCCATAGATACACTGGGGGATCATTCTTCTGGCACTGAAGAAAATGCTGAGAAAATTCCTGAACTAGCCAGAGGAGATGTCCGCACAGCCCGGTGGATGTTTGAAACAAAGCCATTGGACTCAATGAATCAAATGCATCAGAATCAAGAAGAATCAGTGGTAACTGCCATAAAGGACATAACTGGGGGGGATGTCAAGACCGTGAGATACATGTTTGAAACTCAACATCTGGATCAACTTGGACAGCTTCATTCAGTGGATGAGGTTCATCTACTGCAGCTAAGGTCTGAGCTCAAAGAAATTAAAGGAGATGTTAAAAGGAGTATAAAATGTTTTGAAACTCAGCCATTGTATGTTATTAGAGATGGTTTAGGTCAAATGCTGGAAATTAAAACTGTTCAGAGAGAAGATGTTGAAAAGGGAGATGTGAGAACAGCACGTTGGATGTTTGAAACACAGCCCTTGGACACAATTAACAAGGATATCCCAGAAATTAAAGTCATCCGAGGAATATCCATGGAAGAAAATGTCAAAGGCGGGGTGAGTAGGGCAAAGTGGTTATTTGAAACTCAACCTTTGGAGAAAATCAAAGAAGATTCGGAAGAGGTCATCACTGAAAAGGAAACAATAATAGGTACAGATGTCTCTAGAAAGTGTTGGATGTTTGAAACACAGCCGTTAGACATTCTGAAAGAAGTTCCTGATGCAGATCCTCTAAGATCTGAAGAAATAATAGGGGGTGATGTGCAGACTGCTAAGCGTCTATTTGAAACAATTCCAATAGAAGCTTTAAAAGATAGCCCTGATGTAGGAAGACTTCAAAAAATTACTGCCTCTGAAGAAGAAAAAGGTGATGTTAGGCACCAAAAATGGGTTTTTGAAACCCAACCTCTAGAAGAGATTAGAGATGATAGAAAAGAGTACATACGAACAGTGAAACTAGAAGAAGTTGACAGGGGAGATGTAAGGAATTACGCACATATCTTTGAATCAAACAATTTAATTAAATTTGATGCATCACATAAAATAGAGGTGGAAGGAATCACAAGAGGTGCTGTTGAGTTAAATAAGTCACTCTTTGAAACAACACCACTATATGCCATTCGAGATCATCTTGGAAAATATCATCAGGTAAAGACAGTCCAGCAAGAAGAAATCCTAAGAGGTGATGTAAAAAGCTGTAGATGGCTTTTTGAAACAAGGCCCATTGACCAGTTCGATGAAAGCATTCATAAATTTCAGATAATTAGAGGAATATCTGCTCAAGAAATACAGACTGGAAATGTGAAATCTGCTAAATGGCTGTTCGAAACCCAACCTCTTGATTCCATTAAATATTTTAGTAATATGGAAGAATTAGAAAGTAAAACTGAGCAAGCTACAGATATTGTGAAAGGGGATGTCAAAACCTGTAGATGGCTTTTTGAAACCCAGCCAATGGAGTCTCTTTATGAAAAAGTCTCATTAACGACTGATGGTGAAGAAATTCATAAGGGAGATGTCAAAGCCTATACTTGGCTCTTTGAAACTCAGCCACTTGATACCATAAAAGATGACTCTGAAGCAACAGTCAAATTGCAAACTGTAAAACAGGAGGAGATCCAAGGTAGGGATGTTCGTACAGCGTGTTTTCTTTTTGAGACAGAAAATTTGGACAGCATACAAGGAGAAGAAGGAAAGGAAATCAAGGCTGTGCAAATGGATGTCCAAGCTGGGGATGTCTCCAGCATGCGCCATAAATTTGAAAATCAGTCCTTAGATTCCATAAGTTCCAGTTCAGAGGAAGTTTTGAAAAAGATCAAAACCCTAAAGACTGAAGATATTCAGAAAGGCAATGTTTTAAATTGTAGGTGGCTTTTTGAAAACCATCCAATTGATATGATAAAAGAAGGCCAAGAAGGTGATGAATTAGTCAAGACAGTGACAGACATACAAGGTGGAGATGTAAGAAAGGGGTGCTTTATTTTTGAGACTTTTTCTTTAGATGAGATTAAAGAAGAATCCGACTATATCAGCACCAAAGAACAAATTACTGAAGAAGTAATAAAGGGTGATGTAAAAAGCTACAGAATGCTCTTTGAAACCCAGCCACTCTATGCAATTCAAGACAGAGAAGGGTATTATCATGAAGTGACAACAGTTAAAAAGGAAGAGGTAATTCATGGAGATGTACGAGGGACAAGGTGGCTTTTTGAAACAAAACCATTAGACTCAATTAATGAATCAGAGACTGTATATGTTATTAAATCTGTCACACAAGAAGATATTCAGAAGGGAAATGTTAGTTCTGTCAGATACAGATTTGAAACGCAGCCACTGGATCAGATTTCAGGAGAATCACGTGATATTGTGCCCACCGTAGACTATATTCTAGGTGGGAATGTAAAGTCAAGTAAACAGTTTTTTGAGTCTGAAAATTTTGATAAGAATGCTTATATAAGAACAGTAAGTGTCAATGAAATACGAAAGGGCAATGTTAAAACATCTACTTGGCTATTTGAAACCCACACTATAGATGAGCTGAGAGGAGAGGGGTCAAAATATGAAAATGTCAAAACAGTTGCTCAGCAAGATATACAGAAAGGTGATGTTAAGCAGGCAGTGTGGCTTTTTGAAAATCAGACTTTGGATTCTATTAAGGAAGCAGATGAAAGCATCACGAAAATCACCAAGGAAGAAATCCCTCCTTCTGATGTCAAGACAACTACCTGGCTCTTTGAAACTACACCCCTTCATGAATTTAGTAAAAATAGCGTAGAAAAAGTAGAAATTATTGGCAAGAGCATTAAAGAAACCTTAGAAGAACTCTACTCTCAAAAAGTTGTAGAGGCTCCTGGAATCATCATTGAAGCTGATGAAGTTGGGGATGTTCGAATGGCAAAATATAAACTAATGCATCGAACATCTCCTGAGATCCAGAAAGAAGAAATTATCAGGGCTGATCTCAGAAATATAATGGTGAACCTACTTTCCAAAAGAAATTGTACAAAAAGAGAGGTTTTGGTTAGTGAAGAAGAGAAAGGAAATGTTAATTGGACCAAAACTCAATTATTAAACAGATCAACAGAATTTCATACCGAAAAAGAAGAGATAGTGAGTGGTGATGTAAAACAAGCAATTAAAAACCTGTTTTCTGAGGAAAGATCTGTAAAGAAAGGCATTTTAATTCAGGAGGATGAAAGAGGAGATATTAGCATGACCATCTATTGTCTACTTAACGAAAATGCTGGTGACACAATTGAGCGTGAAGAAGTAATAGGGGGTGATGTAAAACGTACCATTCATAGTCTGCTATCTTCTATATCAAACAATAAAATATCTGAAAAGGCTAAAATCGATGCCTCTGAGAGGGGAAATGTTCAGTTTTTCACAACATGTATAGAAACTGGAGCTTTAGATTATCTCAAACAACTCCAGATGGAGTCAAATGAAACACTAAGAGCTAGGACACAAGAAAGTGAGGAAGAAATAATTGGTGGTGACGTAGAAGGCACGAAATCGTTACTAAAGAAAAGGCGGTCTCAGATTGAACATACTGTTAATGAAACTGACATCATCCCAGGAGATGTGCATAATAAAGTTAAGGTTTTCATGACAGAGCCTCAGAGTACATCTTGTAAGACACCCAAAGAAGAAATTATAAAAGGTGATTTGAAATCAACCCTAAATTCCCTCAGCCAGGCCATAAATCAGAAAACAGAGTCTAAAACAGAAGAAATTATAAAAGGTGACATGCTGGCCACACTCAAGTCACTTAAGGAGTCAAGCCACCAATGGAAAGAATCTAAACTGCCTAATGCCAGCCCTGGGGATTTTGAGAAAGCTATTGAATGCCTTGAAAAGACTGCAAACACAAGGACAGAAATCCTGAAAAAGGAACTTATCCGAGATGACCTTGAAACATCATTAAGGAATCTGAAAGAAGCACAAAGTGCTTTCAAAGATGTAGATAAAAAAGCTGTAATCAAAGACGATGTGCAAGCTGTGAGGACAGGATCCTCACAAGAGCAGAAAACAGAGATTCATCAGGTGGCTCTCCAAACGGACAAAAAAAATGTTCTTCAGCCGAGACCAGGACCATTTCGGCCAGCAGCCAGGCAGAAAGGGGGAACAGACACTTTCAACCAAACTACAGGCAAATCTTATCATGGTAATTTAATAGAAGAAAGAACTGAGGTTAACATTTCAAAAGCCCCAAAAGGTACTGTAAAGATTGTTGTAGATCGTGAACAAAACAATGATGCTCTTGAGAAAAGTCTTAGAAGACTATCTGATTCACACCGCAAAGGCATTAAAAATATGTTGGAATCAGGGGACAGAATGGGTGTCTGGACTGATACCACAACACAGCAGCATCTTAGAGATGACCATATGAGCAGACAATTGACATCAACTGTGTCAGTGAAGGAAAATCTAAACACTAAGGAATCAGAGACAGTGAGAGAACAGAAAGATGCTGTCCTTAACTCTACTGAATCTATTGATAAAACAGTTGGAAAGCAACAGACTCAACCTTGCAAACTGAGGAATGACCACCAAAAAATGGAATCTTCCCCTGTAAAGAGTTTTAAAAGTACCCAAAACAATAAAACATCAACAGATATACAAAGCTGTAAGCTCAGTACAACCCAGGGTCCAGTGAACAAGACAGTTAGAGGAAATTGTGAAGTTTCAGGGGACTTCCAGAAGCAAACTTTGTTAAAGCAGGAAATGCAATATTCTAACAAAGATATAAAGAAAAAGAATGTGAACCCTCAACCAGAGTGGCAGACTTTGCCTGTAGATCAAGACATATCAAATACAATAGAAGTGAAAGTCTCCCAAAAAAGCCACAATAAACTTAAGGCAACTGACAAAAAGCAGAAGACTGATGTTCATCCGAACAGCCAAGACTTTCTAATGAAGACAAATACTTCCGCAGACTTAAAAATGGCAATGGAAATGTCCTTTAATCCAATCAACTTGAACCCTGAAAATAATGTAAAAGAAAGTGAGTGCTCTCTTCCACCTCCATCTCCACCTCCTCCTCCACCTTCTAATGCATCATCTGAAATAGAATTTCCTCTTCCTCCTCCACCTCCTTTAATGCTGTTGCCTGAAAAAAATGCGTTTCCTCTCTCACTGTCCACAGAGAAGATAAAGGCTGAATTTGAAAATTTCCCAGGCCTCCCTCTTCCTCCACCACCAGAAGATGAGAAATCTGAAAGAGAATGTCTATCAGTGTTTCCACCACCTCCCCCTCCTCCAACTCCATCTCTCAACTCAGCACATCTCCTTTCCTCCTCTGTTAAAGAAAAGCACAGTGGAGCATTTGTACAATATTCCCAAGAAGAAGCCTTAAGCTCTCAGCAAACTCATTCTCAAGCTAAAATCATAAAAGGAAAATCAGGAGTACGTGTGCCACCTCCCACATTACCCAAACCCAAACTTCCCAAGCATATAGATGATAAAAAGCATCATGGTTCTCCAAAAGTTAAATTAGAGAATTCCCTGACAGATTTGGAATGGAAAATTACTACTTCAAACAATCAGAATGGAGTAAAGATGGTGACTAGCAGTGAACACACAGAGACAAAGAAGAATATGTCTAGAAAAAGTCTTGGGGAAAGAAAACAATTATCCATGGACTCTACAATGTCTCTCTCACAGACAGTTCCAGAAACTTCACCACCCAAGGAAAAACAAGGAAAAACACCTCTCGTAAAATCTCATTCATTTCCTATAGGTTCAGAACAACAAAGTCCAAAACCTTATATGAGAAAATTTAAGACACCTTTAATGATTGCTGAAGAAAAATACAGAAAACAAAGAGAAGAGCTTGAAAAACAGAAATACGAGAGTTCTTGCTACAACATAGTCAAAAAAGAATGCCCAAATCAAAACATACCAGAATTGGAAAAGGAAGTGCAGTTACAAATAACAAGTGAGGAGGTTCCCCTACCTGGAATAGATTCAAGGGTCACTGTGGCCCAACCCAATCCAAACTCTCAAAGTCATCCTCAACTACTAGGAGGATGTACTGCTAACCAGCTTTCCACAACACCAGCAGTAACAGTTTCTGGCAAGAGGTCCCAACATGTTCTTGCGGCCTCGGAAGATAAAGGTACCATGACAAAAGAAGTTTTACAGAGCTCAAGGGACATGATGCAATCTAAATCAGCTTGTGAAATTAAACAGAGTCACCAAGAATGTAGTGTACCACTAACACAACAGAAGGAGTATCTGGAACAGTTGAACTTGCCCCCAAACAAACCAGTTTTCCCAACTTTTAAAGTTAGAACCATCAAGTTTCCAACTCAAGATCATAAATTAAATGAAACAAACCACAGCTATGAAAGCCACAAAAAGCAATCTGAAGTTGATGTTCAAAGCATTACCAAACAACAGTACCAGGAAACCGAGAACACGGAAGCAAGCACTGAATATAGTAATAAGCAATCTGTGGCTGAAAAATATTACCAATTGCCTAAGAAGGAAAAAAGAGTAACAATAAAATTGCCTACAGAACCTGCAAAGAAAAGCCATGAAATTAAGCTCAACATAGTTCATGAGAAGCAAAGAGATTTTAGAGAATCTGATAGTGGAAAACTTCCAGTAAGTGAAGGAACAATGCAGGGCCCACAAATCACTAGATCAGAAGAAGAGAGACTAATAGTTGAAAGAAAACAAGAACATTTAAATAAATCAGAACAGAAGGTAGTCAAACAAAAGGTTACTGATGCACATCTTGATTCACTGACTAAGAATTTTCAGCAAACACACATACAGATTTCTGAAAGTCAAGATGAACATAAAAAATTGCCCCAGCCATATAATAATCTTCAGGAAGAAAAATGTCTTGAAGTCAAGGGCATACAACAGAAACAAGTCTTTTCTAATACTAACGATTCAAAACAGGAGATTACACAGAACAAATCTTTATTTTCCTCTGTGAAAGAATCCCAGAAGGATAATGGAAAATGTGCTATAAATATATTGGAATTTTTGAGAAAACGTGAAGAATTACAACACATTTTGTCTCGAGTAAAACAGTTTGAAGCAGAGCCAAATAAAAATGGCCTTAAAACATTTCACACACTATTAAATCTTATTCCAGTATGGCTATTAAGTGAAGAAAAAAGAGAATATGGAGTTCGCATTGCTGCTGAGAATAACATAGAAAAAATTAAGGAAGAAATTACACATATTAAAACTCAAGCAGAGGATATGCTTGTGTCCTGTGAAAATATCATCCAAACAGCCATGATGTCCTCTAAGGCAGGAAAGCAGAGAAATAAACCCAATGGTCTTAATGAAACATCATCTGAAGTGTCTAATGTTAATGTCAGCTATAATAAAAACAGAGAACAGAAAGAAAACACCACTGTAGAAAAAACACAGCACCACGAAGTAGCAACCCATCATGAAGCAACTACTCATCATGTGAAAACCCATCAGGAAATTAAACTAGACGATCGTAAGATTTCTCCTCCCTCTTTAAAAACACGCTCACCGTCACCAACTTTCATAACAATCGAGTCTACTGCTCGGCGAACAGAAACCTCTACTAAGGATGAGCTTTCTCAGTCCCCTAAAAGGGATAGTGTTGCTGAACCATCACCAAGAAGGCCTGTGTCACAAACCTCTAGAATTCACATAGCAAATACCTCCTCTTCTTCACCTAGGAGTTGCTCTGAACAACTTGGCAAACTCAAAGACACCACTGCAAAGTTATCCAGAGGAGCCATCCCATGTTCATCAGTAACCCGGGTTCCGATCGTAGAGAAGAGGTCTGAGATCATCACATCTCCCGCAACCCTTCGTCGTCAAATTAAGATAGAAACTCGTGGTAGGGACTCTTCCCCTACAATAACAATACCTATAAGTGTAAATCATGTTGATAATGGTTCCTTCGGAGATTCTATAGAAGCTCAAGAGGAAGTTAGGAAAGTAGAGAAAAAGGCGACTTATGTTCACAAAGATGGAGTAAATTCCACCCAGCGCATAGTGCCAGATACAGAAAGTTTCGAGTCAGTTGAAATCATCCGCAAAGTGGAAGTGCCTCGCCCGTCAGAGCACATGCAGAGATATGAAACAGCCAACCGAACTGCTCAAATGGCTGAAAATTTCGTGAGTGACCATGAAAATGAAATAAATAGATGGTTCAGGGAATTTGAGGATAGCCCAGTTTTTGAAGCAACGTCAAATACAAGAGTTTATGTAAATGGAGAGGCAAACCATAACGTAAAACAAGAAAGTCATGCGTTTTGTAAAGAGGAATTTGGATTAAAATCCTTAGAAAATGCTAGTTTTACAGGCTTTAATTGTAATCGTCCTAGAGAAAACATTCCTGTTGAGCAGCCCAGTGTACACTCTGAATTGAGGTCTCTAAGTGAACAATTTTCAGGCATGGATACATTTGAGAGTCAAGTAGTCGGGTCGAAGACGACAATGTCTTCATCACATAACTCAGAAGCTGGCAAATCTGGCTTTGACTTCAAGCATGCCCCGCCGACCTATGAAGATGTCATCGCTGGCCATATTTTAGATATTTCTGATTCACCTAAAGAGCTCAGGAGGAATTTTCAAAAGACATGGCAGGAGAGTGAAAGAGTTTTTGAAAGCCTGGGATGTGCAACCTCAGATGCTTCTGCAGCTGAGATGAGAACCGCCTTCCAAGAAGAATCTGCATTTATAAGTGGTAAATAAGCTTGCAAATGTGAAGTAAGATTAACCCATTTAAAAGCATGTGTTCCATACCTAAGATACTTGCAGTTAAGAGTGTGTGGAAGTAACCAAACAATATAACCTATGTGCTCTGTTTACAATGCTTGCTTTTACTACTTTCTCTTTACAAAAACATAATATGATTCACCTGCACTGTGTGAGAATAAAAAATAATATTACATATGTAGATTATTGAGACCTTTATTTGTCAAGGTAAATAAGGCTTTAAATAAAGCAGCAGATATAATAATTGTTACTATTAATGATTATGTATAACTATATATTAATGATTATACACCCATAACACATTATTAATATTCCTTATTAAAAGTTATTATTTCATCCACTTGTTTGAGACAATATTAGATAATATTCCTTGACCTACTATGATGTATTTTTAATTGCCAGACCAAAGTGGTATTTGCATTTGAATTCAGTACAGCCTGGTAATAATCCAAGAAATAATTTACACTCGTGATACGTGCTTTAAGGATTGTTATTGACTGGTATCTCTGACAAAAGTATAGGTATAGAATTTTACCTTTTGTATATTTAATTATTGTTATTGAGTTGAATGGAATTAGCTTTCTCTAATGCCAGATTTTTTTTTAATAACATTTTTTTACACCTACCTTAAACCCAGAATGATAGCTCAGTTGTCCTCATTCACAGATGGGCATGGATAATACATTTTAAAATTTTGATTGTATGTGGAAGGAGAGAAGTATAAAATACATGAACTTAGTACATCAGAGAATAGCTTATTTATTTATATTTCCCTACATTTTACAATTAATGAGCCTTCACAATAAAAGTATTTGACATAATTAATGTGCATCATTAGGGTAGTTCATTCTTTTACACAGATTGAAAGAAATAGCAAGCCTAAAAATAAAAGCTACTGAAACTAATAACTATTCCTCTACCATTTGCAACATATGTGTCTGCTTTATCGCGTTAATATGATTTCTTAAAGTGCTCGCTTCTGGCATAATTAAGAAAAGCTGTCTAATTAATTCTATATGCTCAGTTTTTGTTACGATAGCGAAAAACATAAAGTATGAAAAAAAAACCCCTAATGTTAAATATAGAAATGTTTCCTCTGCTAGAAACAAACAAATGATTTCTCAGTAGCCTCAAATGAGCCTCGAGCACTAAAGTATATATATTTATTTGTATATCGAACCTTGAGCATATACACTTTTATGTATAACTAATATGAAAGCTTAGTTATTCTCACTGGATCATTGTGAGGATCAAAACAATACTGAGGTGAAAGTTCTGTGTCAGTTTTGAACCACTATGCAAACAGTGGTTAATAATGTAACTACTATAATTCATAGGAGCTAGCATTCACTTGAGAGCAACAGCATGTGACCGTAGGTACTTTAGAGCAAGGGAAGAGGTAGGGAGACTATAAAAGGCAGACATGCAAATCCAAAAAGCCCTAAAATCCAAACCCATTTAGATTGAGGACAAATGGCCCTGAACATTTCAATGTAATCAGGAGTCTCATTGGATTAAAGTTAAGAATTGGTGTCATAGAGTCAATATTGTCATTAAGAAAATATTTAAACAAATACAAAGTCCTCAGCTGAAAAGATATGTACATATTTTAGAAAAAATCTCTCAGAATACTTTCAAAAATAAAAGCTTTGGAACAAGTTAGGTGCAAACCTTTATATATGTGGAAAGTTTAGTTATCTAGAATAAGTGCTCACAGGGCTCCTCATGGGTGAGTTTACTATATATTCTTTTTAATGTATTAAAGTTACCGAACATATTTTACTCATGTATGTTTTCTTAAATAACAAAAGTCAACTTGTACAAAGTATAAAATAGTAGAGACACTAAAGTAAGGTTAATTGTACCAGAGTCTCAAACCTGGTGGTAGGATGGATTATATCCAGAGAAGCAATATCAGGACAATAGTCTTAGAGCTTTGTACTTTAACTGCATGGCCAGTTAATATGCTGCTGTTGTTTGTTTTATTTTTACAAAGTGATTGAAGGTAACACTAAAAAAACTTTTGTAAATTTTCATTTTTAGAAACTACTACTCCAAGACAAGGAAATATGTATACTTTGTCAAAAGACAGTTTATCCAATGGAGTGTCTAACAGCAGACAAGCAGAGTTTTCATAAGTCCTGCTTCCGATGCCACCATTGCAACAGTAAACTGAGGTAAATGTCTTGTGCTCTGTGGCACAAATATTCAAGAGCTCGCAGTGTACTTATAACATCACGTTTCTAAGAAGACGCAGATTTTTCCAGATCTTGCTGACATTAGTTAACATAACCACAAAAGGAATGTGGTCATATTCTGTTATGTTTGCTCAGGATGGCTATGACTATTTTCCTTTGGAAATTTTGCTTTCCTAATCAAATCCAGAAAGGTCCTTTTTGTCCAAACATGGAGATCATATAGATAAGACAAATTAAATGTTTCTGTGCAAATCGGAATTTTTAAGTTCCTACTGTAGTCTAAAGTCTAGACTCTAGATCAGGATTCAGCAAACTTTTTCTGTAAAAGTCCAGATAGTAAATATTTTCAGCTTTGCAGGGCATGCTGTTTCTGTTGTTACTCAACTTTCTAACAGAGTGGAAAAGCAGCCATAGATCACTGAGCAAACCCGTGCAGCTGTAAACTAATGGGCCCACCTGTATTCCAGGAAGACTTCATATACCAAAACAAGTGGTGGGCACTGGAGTTTACCTACGTTCCGGCTATTCCATCTAAGTTAAAAAAAAAGTTAGAATAATGTCAGTGTCAGGTCAAATAAATACTCTGTTTATTCTCTGGTGAAACAGAAGTATCTTATCAACACAGTTACAAAATATACTCGTTTTCCAAAACTCTTGAAGTAAAAACATTTAAATGAATATGGTGTTTATTTGATGTGTCTATAGTCTGAGATGCTGATATGTAATTATTTTGCTAAATCCAATACGCATCTCTCAGACTCTATCTTTCCCGACTTTAATTGACAATGTCAAAAATGTCAGACACCCCATATTGCAACATTCTTTTTTCTTGGTTTCCATGACACCAGAGTATAATGGTTTTCCTCCTACTTTCTGGGTGTTCCTTCTCAGATTCCTGTGTGGGCGATTCTTTCTCTGCCCATTACAGAGATGTTAGACTTCCCTAAATTCTGTTATGGATGTTTATTATTCTCATTGTTTATATTCTTTCTGGTTTATTGCATCCACTCCCATAACTTTAATCATCATCCATGTGGCAATAACTCTGAAATCTGTACCACTGGCCCAGCTCTCTTCTCTGTGTATCAGACACTTATATGTCAATGATTACTATATATCTCCAATTAGATTTCTTGTAAGTACAGCAAATTCGATCTGCCCCTTTTATCTTCTCTCTACCGAAATTCTTTCATGATCTATATGCTACTTTCTGAGTAAATGGCATTAATATTAACTCAATGACTGAACATGAAATTCTCTGATTCTTTCCTCTCCCTTCATTCCCTACACCCAAGCAATGACCAAGTTCTGTAATTTCTGTCCCATAAGTAAGTACCTCTTGAGCAGTATACTTCTCTCCATCCCTATAGCTCAAGTTATCCTTCAAACAAGTGTCATTTCTCACTTCTGTACTAATGCAACAGCTTTTCTAGGTAGTTTGTCTCCCTGCCTTCAGCATATCTCACCACCATCACCACCACTACCAACCTGCACCAATACCATGCTCCATAATGTAATGAGAATGATCTTTCTAAAATTCAAATCCAAGGTCATATCCCTGTTTAAAACTTTTTGTGATCATAGCAGGTATTGAAGCTTAATAACTATATTTATTAATTTATGTTTGCAAAATGTTATTATTCTGTTTTTGTTCTTTTTTTATCATTAGTTATAGTACTTTTACAGGAGATTCTTCCCCTCATCTACTATTTGGTTGCATGGTAACAGAATTGGTGAAGACACTACAAACATATAATTCTTTCCTTTTGTTTATAACTTTTGCCAGTGTATCAATTATTTATTTAACAATATAATGAAATGGACTCTGATCATTCCCTAGAGGTAACCAATTAAATTTTTTTTTACATATCTTTATAAACACAGATTTACATATGATTGGTTTCAATCAGATGCAATTATTGTCATTACTGAAGCTCAAATCAATCTATCCTTAGAGAGTAGAAGCCCCTTCAAGTTGTTTTTTGAGTCCTTTTGACAAGACCTTAGTAACATTTTCTAGTTTCTTCATTATCTTATAGGACTAGATATTGCATGCTCACCTTGTACATTTACTGCCCCAGGCCTGCAATCAGTCATTTCTCCAAGTCCTGATTTCTTTGTGTGAGAAATGGCATTTCAAGACAAAAATCTCAATGCTCTTTCTACTGGGTTGGTCACTATTTCTAAGCTTTTTTAGTGTTAAGAGCTAGTAAATATATGTAAAAAAAGAATATATCATGATTTTATAGTGATATTGCAAAATCGAATTCAAAACTGCATTACTTTTGCTTAGCCTCTTCCCTATGACATCGATACCTTCTCTCTTCCACTTCAGGACTTCTGGTTCTCAAAGACAAAGGAGGTAACAGATTTAGAATATCCCATATTCATTTGGACAACAGTTTTGGAATAACAAAACTATCAGAACCACTAATTTGGTTATCAAAACATTAAAAAATTGCATTTGTTCCCCAGTCACTCATATCCTATTTTTAATAATTGTTTTATTATATCTTCAGTGTCATATTATATAGTCATTACGTATCATATTATCTTCTTCTTTGCCCTAATGACATTTCATCTTAGTTTATAGGTAACAATATATTTAGTGCTCTTACCATCACTTATATTGATGTTTCTGTAGTCATTTTGGTTATTTGAACTTGTTTTCTAGTAGATTCCTCAGGAAAGTTTCATGGAAACGATATTCCTTGAGTTCTTACATGCTGATAACAATTTGTCTATGATATTTACAATGAAAAGTCAGTTTTGCTGAAAGTAAAATCCTTGATTTACACTTTGTTTCATTTGAGTATCTTAAATGCATTATTCCATTTTCCTCTGGTGTAAAGTGTCGGAAATGTCGGATAATCTAACTTTCTTTTATGAGTCATACGCTCCTTTTTTTCTTTGTCAATACATGAAAAATTTCTTTCTTTTTATTAAAAGTCCAGTAATTTTACTAGCATCATTCTTGGAATCGGTCATTCTGGGTCAATAGTGTCAATTATCCAGTGTACACGTTGAGTTTGTAGCTTCATACTTTTTTATATCAGAAAAGTTTTTTTAAATTATACCTTTTTATATTTAACCTGTTTCATTGCTTTATTTTCTTTTTTTGGAACTCTTCTTATCTATACATAGGTATTTTGTGCCTATCTTTATATTTATCTTTCTCTCAAATCCTTATCTCTTTTTTCATTTCTGATTGTAAATTTTTATTCTCCTATTTCTTAAGACACTTTCTATTGTGTTTATTTGCTCTTATACATATATATATATATATATATATATATATATATATATATATATATATTTTAGTTTAGTTTTTATTGCTGACATTTTTTCTCTTTTATTTCTACTTTTCCCCTGACTCCTGGCACCTTGTTTACAACTTTTTTTTAATTCCAATTTATTGTATTCTTTCAGGTCTTTTATAATTTTCTAATGTCTTCTAGATCATTTCAAAATAGTAGGTTAAAATGTTGATGTTTTGAGAACATGTTTTTCTAATATGTTCTCATTGTCTGCATATTGTAATGCTTTGTGTAATATTTGGTTTTGGTTCTTTTCTGTTGCTCCTTTTTATGTGGAATTTGTTTTCCCAGATCTTAGAAGGAGACAAAATTCAGGATGGTTTCTCCCAGTTTTACAAAGCTACCTCTTCTAGCATTCATATTCTATTCAAAAAACTATGATGGCTTGACTTCTAGGATTTCCTGTGCTGGCTTTTCTTCCCCCATGTTAGTCAAGACCTACTTTTTCATTTCTGTCATTATTACCCAACTCAGTTTTGGTTCTACGCTTATGTTTTTCCCTTAGTATGGAGTCTTGTTCTGAAAAGTGATTTCAGTGGGTCAACTCTGAAAGTTTAACTTCTACAGCCTTTTCGCTCTTTCCTACCACAGGCCCTTGCATTATTGGAGAGGGCAAAACCTCTCCCAGTTTCAGCTGCTGTGCTCTGATTGGCATGTGATACTTTCCAGGAAATACCTGGCTATTTTGTGATTTCATATTTTCAGGTCTGTCAGGCACCTTCTTTGCTCCCTCTGCTATCACCCATACAAATGCAACTATTGTGTAACCCCTCACATAAATTATTAAGTTAGCAAAGATTTAGTCCTATCATTTTGTATCATCCATAACTACATATGCATTATACTATAATGCCTATTATACCAATGCCTGACATACAGCATGAAATCCTAAATACTGCATGACATGTACCATGTAGGATATTAGTGGTAACTATTATCTAACAGAAATGTTCAATTAATAAGCACATTCCTATTGCCAGTAAGTTAATTGCACTGAATCTCTGACTCTTCCTTGAAATAATTAATTCTCTATGAATTTACAGGGTATATGTAGAATGCTAATTTTTTTTTTCTTTTGTTCTTTTTGGCAGTTTGGGAAATTATGCATCACTTCATGGACAAATATATTGTAAACCTCATTTTAAACAACTTTTCAAATCAAAGGGAAATTATGATGAAGGTTTTGGACACAAACAGCATAAAGATCGATGGAATTACAAAAATCAAAGCAGCTCAGTAGATTTTATTACTAATGAAGAACCAAATGTGTATAAAAACAGAGCAGAAAACATCCCCATACCTGGAGATCTTAATAAACATATAGATGCTGGTGACAGTGGAAGGCAAATGGATGATTTCAGAAAATTCCGGGAAAGGGGAAAATTAAAAATCATTTGGCCCCCTTCTAGGGAGATGCCTAAGAAAACCCTTCCCCTTGATGAAGAGCTCAAAATGAGTAAACCTAAATGGCCTCCTGAAATGACAACCACTACATCCTCTGTATTTAAAAGTGAATCACCGATAGAGCACATTAGAACTCTGGAAAATAAAGGACAAGAGCAAGATAACATTTATTTCCTGCAGCCATATCTGCAGTCCATTCATATGTGTCAGAAAGAGGATGTTATAGGAATCATAGAAAAAGAAATGTACGAAGCGAGAAAAGATGAGAAGAAGGGAGGAAATAAGAATGTGCAAGATAAGCTGAATGAGGCTGAAGAGACAAAGAACAAGAGGAGAAGTGAAATGGATCTTAATGACAACAATAATGTGGTTGTGCAGAGTGCTGAGGAGAAAAATGAAAAAACTAATGAACTTGATGGTGCAGAAGTTTTACAGGTTACTAACACTGATGATGAGGTGATGCCAGAAAATCACAAAGAGAACTTGAATAAGAATAATAATAACAATTATGTAGCAGTCTCTTATCTGAATAATTGCAAGCAGAAGACATCGACTTTAGAATTTTCTAATCTATTACCACTGTCAAGTGAAGCAAACTACACTGCAAGTGAATATCAAATTGAAAATTTAGCAAATGCATCTAGAATCTCAGAATTACTTGGCTTATTTGAATCTGAAAAGACTTACTCAAGGAATGGACTAACTATGGTTCTCAATAAACAGACTGACAGAGCTACTGCTGGCAGTCCTGTGCAGTCTGCTCCCAAATCAGGCCTTAATGGTGAGTTAATAGTAAAGGCAAAAACTTCTATAGTCTCTTCTGATACAAACATCCTAAACATCAAAGGAAATCACTCAAACAACAAAACTCTACACTTCTTCTTTTCTAACACTGTGAAAATCTCTGCTTTTTCCAAGAAGAATGAGAACATTTTTAAGCATGATTTCACAGATTCTGTAGATCAAATTAAAAATATGCCATGTTTGTATTTAAGAGAATTTGAGAAGGAAATCAAACATTGGCATGGCAGAATAGGAGCAGCCCACATTAATGGAAAAACAAGTGTTCATGCTCTGAGCAATGAACGTGCAGCTAAGCCTACGTTTCCCAAAGTGGACGTCCAGTCTGAACAACTCACTGTGGAAGAGCAAATTAAAAGAAATAGGTGCTACAGTGACACTGAGTAAAACAACTTTGGCTACTTGCAGTCTATACTCAGGCATTAAGATATGCCGGTGTCCTAAAATAAGACTTTGGGGATTTTGATACCATCCATTGACCTTGTAATATTCAGAAATCTCACATCTATCACAATGGGATATTCTTTGTATTACACTGTGTAACGTTTTTCAAAATTGATATGAATCTACTTTTATCCTGAATGAAATGAAGAGATGAAACAATATGGTTATATTTTCCTGTCAGATGGCACTTAAGTCTATCACTCTGTTTTTCAACATACCAGAAAACATCATTGATGAGATTCTGCACTGCTGATATTTATCACAATTCTTATACTTTATAATTTATGCTGAAATAAAATTAAATTATCTGGGGTGCAAACAAAATACTTCTGTTACTTTTTACCATACATATTGTCATTCTAAGTATAAATGTTTTCAATGATTTAGGAAGTATTTGCCTTGGGGCAAATATTTAATACACATGTACACATGCATGCACACACATACACTTAATTCTGGAAAAAATGAAATAATGAATGAAAGCCACAGTATTATTAGAAAACACAGCATTTTCTTCCTTTGCTCTCTTTTTTAAAAACAAAAGGATTATTATGGTTCTTTAAATAACTGCCTATATTAAACTACCATGGGCCACATCTACAAATATTTAATGAAAAATATCACTTTTCCTCCAGAATAATGTAGAGTCCATACTCAGAAATTAACTGAACTGGAAAGAGTTTGGAAGTTACTTAAATTATGCATTGCATTTTTTTATTGCTTACTATATGCAATTCATATATATCCAAACCATATACTATATTTTGTCAGGTTTCTTTTTATATTTAATGGGTATAAAATATTTCTGTTAGGGAAACATAGTCTTCTGAAAATTTGGCTCCTGAATTTTCTGCTCATTTCGCCTTTCTTCAAATATATTTGATAATTCTGAGAAAAATAACATGCTCATAAATGAGTGGCTTCTCAATTTACATATGTGAAAACAGTTCACATTTTATATTCTCCTACATAAACACAAACCATTTCTATTAAGTATGAAACCAAAATGCAATAGTTGAAATAGTTGAAATAGTTGAAAACTATTTCTTTTCAGAAAGTATAACAAATTCTCTCTTGTTAGTATGTTCTCAACAGATATCTAAGACCTACATTATTAGTATGCTAGGACTGCCATCCAAAATACTACAGTCCAAGAGGCTTAAACAACAGAAGGGTATTTTCTCATAATTTTAAGGCTGAAAGTCTAAGATCAAGGTGCAGCAGGGGTGGTTTCTCTTGAGGCCTCTCTCTTCTTGACTTGCAGACAGCTGCCTTCTCACTGAGTCCTCACGTGGTCTTTCCTCTGTGCATGCGTGTTCTTGATGTCTCTTCCTCTTCTTACATGGTCACCAGTCCTATTAGATTAGAGTCCCACCCATATGACCTCATTAACCTTAATTAGCTCTATAAAGGCCCTATCTCCAAACATAGTAACATTGGGGGTTAGGACCTCAATGTATGACTTTTGTGGGGACACAACTTAGTTCATAACATACATTTTTATCCAATTTAATTGAATATTCCGAAAGTCTGCCAAGAAAATGGCAAGCTATGGGGCTACAGATTTTTATTTAAATTGAATTATTGTACTTTTGCACTACTCCTTATATATTCTTAATGACAGCATTATTTCTACAATTATTTATGCTAAGATAACACAAAATTTCCACAAAGATAATTTATGACATTCATGACATAATATCTTAATGTATAATTTCTTAATGTCGGTTGCCCTTTTACAAAAGTGGCTCTTGCTTTACAAAAATTCTTCCTTGGGACTCTGCCCACTTAATCTTGGTAGCCCAGTCCACTGTTCAATTATATTAAAACTTAGAATTCAAATACACTAATATACACATCAGAGAGAACAATGTAAAAATATGAATTGTTCTGTTTATTCTTTATTTAATCAACAAAGTATTGTTTTAAAATCTTTATTAGAAATAGTATCACATCATAATTGTTGGCTCCATCACTTTCCTTGGATGACATGTAGGAGTTAAAAAAAATCAAATATGCTGAAGAAACCAAATATTGTTTTAATTTAGTAATAGATATTGCTTCACTCTAATTATGACAAATTTTCCAGCTAAATAAATAGCAAACTTTAGGAACTAAAGTATAGCTAAATACACAAATCAAAAATTCAGTAAATTTTCTTATTATTGTAGAAATGAATTTGTTTGCTTGAACTTCCATAACAAAGTACTAGACTGAGTGGCTTAAACAACAGAAATTTATTTTTTCACTATTCTGGCATTCTGAAATCTGAGATCAAGTTGGCAAGTTAGTTTCTTCTTCTTAGACCTCTCTACTTGGCTTGTAGATGACCATCTTCTCTTTGTATACAGTCTTCCTTCCTGAATCTGTATCCAGATTTCTTTCTCTTATAATGACACCAGTCCTATTGGATTAGGGTCCACCATAATGACATCATTTTACCTTAATTACCTCTTTTAAAACTCTATCTCCAAATATAGTTATGTTCTGAAGATACCGAGTGTTATGAATATACTAATTTTAGGAAGACAATTCAGCCCATAACAGCAGTAATCACATTTCATCTTCAGTTTTTTTAAAATACATCTGTTAATATTATGAAACAACTAATAATTTCTCACTTGGAATTTATAACACAGAATATGTCATGTATAGACTTATGTTATAAAAATTAATATTTCCAGGAACATAATTCTCTTTCAAAGGAATCAAGATAGGCCCACAATAGATGATATGCTTTACCAGAGGAGGCTGTGTGGTGGCAGAGCTTAGCATGTAAGGGGTTTTGCATTATTTATTCAAGACTGGGCCTTTCGATGAATCTTGCAAAACTGTTCTATTCCAAAGAAAATTGTGCTGAATTGTCTTTTACAGCTTTCACGCAATCAATCCTTGTGACAGATTTGGGGCTCTGGACAGCATGTTCTTTGGATTGAGACAATGGGTTTCCCATAGTATATATAGTAAAACTGCAGAATGCAAACCTACCACCAATTTACTAGTGTGCAACCAAATGTGCATCTGGCATATTTTTTCCTAAGCTAACAACTTTCTATAAACATCTCTAGAGTAATTTCTAAAAGCATATTATTTTTTTAAAGAACTGAAAGATAGAAAAAGAATACTTTCTCTGCTGTGTTTGGATAATTCCTGACTGCTAGCTACTATCCAATTGAGGAGTAGCAAAGTTTTCCCATTGCTAAGAAAATGAACTTAAAGAAAGACAATCACAGATGTTGAAGGGAAAGAAAAGTGCAATACATTTTTTTTTTTTTTAATCTCTGGAAATGTTATTGAGAGCCAAGGGTGATTTCCAAATCCAATGTAAAAGTTTTGAAATCTACAGGTATTAACGGTAATGTAAAATCATATTTTAGAAAAATTGAATTTATGTAGAGATCAAAATAGGCAAGGAACATGATACTCAGATTCAAAGTAAGAGCCATGAGAGCATGTGAGAGATAGTGAAGAGTGCAATCTCAATCCCCTGGAAATTAACCTGAATAGGAGACAAGAAATATCTTTGGATAAATATAATCCAAAAGTAATTTAATCTCACCTTTTATGGAGTCCTTTAGAAAGTCTCATTTAAGCTACCTAACAAGGTCCATTTAGCATGGATATTTCCCCTAAAGTATTATGAGAAATTTTAAAACCTTAGGTATTTGTATGCAAATAAAGAGGTAGAGAGAAAATAATAGTAGTAAAATGTCTACATTGTGATCATGTCTTTTAATATAGTTTTTTTTTTTGTAGAAAGTAAACTGATTTATAGAAAGCTTGACAAATAAACACTGTCAACAGCCATTCCATAAACATTATAAAGACTTTGATATGTGTTGGAAGAATGATTTTTTAAAAAGATAAATCATGTTATCTTCCATATAAGTTGGCCTACTAGAAAAGGAGCCATTCAAAAAAAATTACAGTTGATACTTATGGATGTGGAGAAAACCAATCTAGGAAAATGTATAACCATGGAGAATTCTCTTAAAGTCAAAGACCTCAAAATAACAGTAAATAAACAAGTAGAAAATTTTTCAGGTTTGAAAACTGTCTCCATTTACCACAGTCATAATTTACTTAGATGTAATTTCATGGTTGAGAACTATAACTCACAGCCAAGATCCCCCTTCAGGAGTGAATGATTTACTTCCCCAGGTGCTGAAAGTGCTGACCACAGAAACCCCTCAACTTTCAACCCCCTACCAGGATTGCTTAAATGAAGAGATCCACTTTCCCCAATTGGGACTATATTTAATAAGTGATCAATGAAAGTATAATTTGGCACAACTCTGAAGGGTCACTCTAGTCTCAGTTACCCTGTAGGGTTGGCTGAGGCCTCCATTGAACCTACATCACAACTCAACTTCTCCTTCTGTTCAATCCTGCTTCTTCACCATTTCTTCCATTCTCTTGATGCCAAGAGCACACTCTGATAAACTTCCTCCACATTCATCTCTGTCTCAGAATCTACTTCTTTGAGAACCCGAAGGTGAAGAACCAGCTGGTGCTAGCAGTGGCCCAAGAAAGCAGACACTGGGATGATGTTTTAGAGCTGAATTATTTGCTGCCTGGCTGACAGTGGGCACAAGATGGCAGTGCAATTGTTAAAATTCTCAGCAGTGGTGAACTAGGATGGCTATACTGGTTGAAGCAAATGCATAGCTAGTGCTATGTACCAAATATTTGAGACACGCAGGAGAAATTGCAATTACAATGAAAATGGAATTGAACAGCCATTGCTAAACCCTATCACTCTGGAAAAAAATTAACAAAGAGCTGAAAGTATTAATCGACAAGGTTAAATCTAGTAGAATTGGAAGAGTAGCTGAGGCATATGGAAATTTAAAGTTTTTGCTAAGGTAAGGGACTCGTTTGGAAAAGAATGGGATCCAGAACATGAATGGAGATAAAGTAGCTGATGCAACCAAAAACGTTGAAAGTCCAGATTCTTCTGAACTCTCTAAGCCTATAAAAATGTTGCACTGCTTCCTATCAAGAGTTAGCACCTATACGTCTGCTCAAAGATGATGCAGATGCCTCTCTCCAACTCAACTGGGTGCTTCTGCTAGTCTCAGCTGTCCTCACTCAAATATCAGCAAGTCTGCTGGGAACTATGCTCTAAAGCTGTGCTTGCTTGGAGCACTTTAGCTGGGATGGCTCTGTACTAGGTGATTTTCATCCTCCTCCTGAGACCAACTATTCTGAACATACTCTTCCCATGGTGATGGCAGAAATAAAAGAGGAGAGACACTGGGACACTATTACTTCAGCCTCATTCTAATGACTGAAGCAAGTCTTGTATTCAGTCAATGAGAGCACTGCAAGGTTCAAGTGGTACAGTGTTTACTTGTAGCAAGAAAAGAGAGAGTACACAAGATCCCGCCCCTTTCTATGTATTGGTCCCCTAGGTCTGGTAGATCACTCCACAGCTGACATGGGCAGTGGGGCCACACTCATCTCACTGCATACTGCAGTAGAAGGACCCTGCCCCTTGCCCTGTGGGGTCTGAAATATAGAAAACTGGGGGCGTTCCAAAGAACCATTCATGCACTGTAGCTAAGCAGTTCCAATAAAAGTTTGCATGTGCCTGATACACAGGTAACAGGAGTATACGTACTGATGATGCTTTGAGCTCTTTGCATGCAATGTGATTTTTGAGCTTGCCAGGTTGTCTTTTACCAAACACAAGGTTCTTTTGGGGAACAAAGGAGAGATGTCTGGCTGTGCTTGGACCCATCTCACACATTATCATTTTAATTTAACATCATTTCTGATGAATGAGGATTTAAAAGATTCAAATAAACAATAATTGGTAATGACTACTACTGTATCCACCTTCTAATTAACTGCATGTTTCATAAGATAGTGGCACATGTTTACTCACTAATTTTTATGGTGTTCCTTTCATCCCCATTAAACCATTTCCTTTATGAGGAGGACAAACCAATTAAATGATATTTCTGGGGAGCGCACCTGTCTATATTGTCTTTATTTGCCCATATAGAAATTTCCTCAAACAAATTAGTTAAAAAACCAATTCAAAATAGTTCACTATTTCCTGAACTCTCTAAAATATTTATTGTTCAATAAAAGTTTCAATGATTTTGTAAGTAAGATGATGTATAAACACAATTAGCACTGCAATGTCTCAGAACAAATAATGAAAAAATATATTAAATTCCATGCCTTGTCATTAATTGATATCTTCTAAATCTTAATCCCTGAATTTCATACTCTAAGTATGCATGTTTGTGTGTATAAATGTGACTGTATCAGTATGTATTAATGTGCAAACTATGAAAAAATCAATATCAGAAGTTTTCCATTCGATTCAGGATGTTTTTAGCAAACCAACGCATTCAATCTTAATGCCAACAGAATCACCAACTCTGAATACATATTCAAGAGTTAATAACATTTGGATAAATGGATAACATTTATGTTACCAATTGTAATATTCAGATTATTCATTTTACTCCTCTCAGTTTCATTAATACCAGCATTAATCTGTTGTTGTTGATGTATAGTACTTACAAGCAAATGCACATCCATTAACATAATTTCTTATAACCATATTACAGTTATTCAAAACATTAATCTCTTTTACTTCCTCATCTATACTATTCCTAGCAATTTATCCATGCCCAGGGCTCTAATTATCTCCTTAATACCAGTGACTCCCTAATGTATACCACCTTCCCTGAGCTCTCTTCTAAATGCTAGAATCATATAGACAACTGCCAACTTCACAGTTTCTCTTGGATGTTTCAATGGCACCTTAAAGCCAATGTGCCTGAATTAAAACATCACCCACTCTCATCTCCAACCACAAACTTGGGCCTCTTTCAGCATTTTCTATCTCAGACACTGTAATCCATCCAGTTGCTAAAACTATAAAACTGGGAGTCATATTTTATACCCTATTTCTTTTATCCATTCTCAATTAAAATCTCTTACCAAATCCAGCTGATTTTTACTACTTAAATAACTCTCATCTTTTCTTCCTAGCACATACCACATTTTTAATTTTACATGTTTTTGTAAATTATTTAATTACTGCCAGTAACACTCTACCACCCCCGCTTGCTCTCCCACTCACCGTTTGAACCCCCACCCCGACCCTGCCATACTGCCTGGAAGGAAGCTTTACAAAGACAGGGTCTGGTTCTGATTTTGCTCTCCATATTTCCCCAATTCCCAAGAAAAAGTTTCAGATGGTAGGCATTTGATAAATTTTGTTGAAAGAATCAATCACTATGTAGATGGAAAACTTGAGCCACTATATACATTATCTTCAAGTAACATATGAAAATTGATAAAAATACCTTCTGGAATAATGTTTGGATTATATGCAAAGTATCAACCACAGACCATAGTATGTAAAAATACTATGATAGTATGTAAAAATAATACTTCTGAAAGAACTGCAGTTATACTCCCAGATTGTACATCTGAGTGCCAATGTCACCCTTGGGTATTCTTCCAGAAAAATGGCTGAATGGGTAGATTTTATTATTACAAATAGGGCTAAGCAGATTTTATAGAAAAACATGTTTATTATCTTAAAGATTGCCAATATTAATCTAGTACCTAAGGATAGACAAACTCATTTATATAAGTATACACATATAGTTATGTATATATGAAGTTCATATTAATATTCATTACAATAGCCTTAAAGTATATATTTTTCCATATATAAGAAGTTAACTTTTTCTGTAAAATAACTTGATAGAACATTTAGGTTGGATAGTTAAAAATTAGAATGATGATTTGGTGATAGTAAAAGTTAGCCTTTGATTTGTTGATCACATTTCAAAAAATGTACTCACATACAAATAACATGGTGTTATAGATGGAATTTTAAAGGAGCTATTCTTTTAGTTATTCAAAGTATAAAAATTCAAATGGTAATACCTCTATTATTTTTACTAACAATAGGTTTATCCCTTTGTAATTTATAAAGCTTGTTAATGTGCTTTATCTCACTCAATCTTCACAACAATCCTACACTGTATGTAAATCTTTATCTCATTTGGCATACAATGTAACTGGGGCTCAGAGAGGTTAAGTATTTATTCCAAGATTACCCAATGAGTTAGAATGGGAGAGATTTTAGTATTCCTAGTTTATATCTGAGAAAAACAAGATTTAGAAGTAGTAAATTGCCCAAGATCACATATTTAAGTACTGTGACACAAAGACATGAAAAAAAGTTACTGTTTCAAGTTCCATACTCTTTCCTCCTTTCAAGCAGTCTCTGTGAAAGTAGTGTAATTTTGCTATCATGCATTTAATTATTATTCTCTGGCTTGTGCTTTGCTCTCACATTATTATTGTATATCACTGTGCTGTATCTCACTTATGCATATATGTACATTTATTTGTATGTATACACATATATGCAAGCACACTATTGTTCTAAAATTAAATAAGCACCATTGCTTAATCAGGAAAGATCCTACTCATAATTTGACGGAAAAAAAAATCATAATTTATTGGTTTTTACACATGCACATTCATAATTTCAATATATTTAGAAATTTAGCACATCGATCATTTTAATGAACATAGATAACCTGTGGAGTCCAATGGTCTGGGAAGATTTTTAACAAGAATTAAAAAAAAAAAATTTCTGGATTAACCATTACTTAACCAAAAATTATAGATAGGCAGGTAACCAATTGCTATTAGAGAATGCCTATGCATTTCCGTACAAAAATCATGTAAATTAGTAGAAGGTAGCAATTATCTTTTGCTGTATTCTAAGCTCATAGCAAGGGCAACCACTGTGTTCCTTGATCTTTTTTAATCTCACAAATATTCCATGGATATGATATGAGATAAGGTTTTATTATCCCTGTTGAAGAGTCTGTGGATTAGGGAAGTTAAATTACTTAACTGAGTTTACCAAGTTACTCAGTTTATAAATGCCAAGGCACAGACTGAAATCACTTCTAACTGACCAAAACGTCCATTAATTATGGCTTTTCCATATTCATCTCTCAACACTTCATTTTGTGGGTAAAAATATATATACATGAAATGTTCACATACATATATATATATCAGTACTGTGCCTATGAGTGTACAGATTTATATATTTTTCTGAAGACACATACATAATGTATATACACATTTGAGTGTCTAAGTATATCTATGCTCACATGTGCGTTTGTATACACATATACACGAGTATATCATACCATGGATACAGCCAGGCAGCTATGCCCATACATTCCAAACACATTTATAATACAAAGTAGAGAATGAAAAAATAAGATTATTTATTGAAAATGTCATCAACCTCAGGGAATGGAAGTGAAGGAAATACATCAATCCTCGCACGTACGTTAAAGGCAAGTAAAAAGCAGAACTGCTCTTTTTAAAATCTATGAAATTAACAAAAGCAATTGAATATGGCAAAGAAGAGATGTCAGGTAGGAATCAGCACATGTGGGACCCGAAGATTGTGAATATCTTAGAGAAAGACATCAATGCCTCTGCTGCTAGTGATTACCTCATTCTCTGTGTGGCTATAAAACAGGGTGGCATTTGTCTCTGTGCCAGGAAATGTCAAGATGTTAAAGGTTCAACCCTGGTTATATAAAACAGGACAGAAACTCTTCACCCTAAATACTAAACCTTTTAATTTTCAAAAGTTCTGAAATATTTAGGCTAGAAATACTTCCCACACTGGAAGATATTTAAATGGCTACTTTATAAAGAAGAAAGGAAAGGCATGTGCCTGTTTTTTAATTCATAAGAAAATTATTAGATCACTAGCATTTCAAAGAGCCCACTTTCATTTACCTGTGAAGAGATTGCCTGCAGAAAATGTTAAATTCCAGGGCATCTCCGACCTACCCAGACCA
>NW_011888783.1:21261882-21285240 GCF_000151845.1 Pteropus vampyrus | reverse complement strand
GAAATCACTTCTAACTGACCAAAACGTCCATTAATTATGGCTTTTCCATATTCATCTCTCAACACTTCATTTTGTGGGTAAAAATATATATACATGAAATGTTCACATACATATATATATATCAGTACTGTGCCTATGAGTGTACAGATTTATATATTTTTCTGAAGACACATACATAATGTATATACACATTTGAGTGTCTAAGTATATCTATGCTCACATGTGCGTTTGTATACACATATACACGAGTATATCATACCATGGATACAGCCAGGCAGCTATGCCCATACATTCCAAACACATTTATAATACAAAGTAGAGAATGAAAAAATAAGATTATTTATTGAAAATGTCATCAACCTCAGGGAATGGAAGTGAAGGAAATACATCAATCCTCGCACGTACGTTAAAGGCAAGTAAAAAGCAGAACTGCTCTTTTTAAAATCTATGAAATTAACAAAAGCAATTGAATATGGCAAAGAAGAGATGTCAGGTAGGAATCAGCACATGTGGGACCCGAAGATTGTGAATATCTTAGAGAAAGACATCAATGCCTCTGCTGCTAGTGATTACCTCATTCTCTGTGTGGCTATAAAACAGGGTGGCATTTGTCTCTGTGCCAGGAAATGTCAAGATGTTAAAGGTTCAACCCTGGTTATATAAAACAGGACAGAAACTCTTCACCCTAAATACTAAACCTTTTAATTTTCAAAAGTTCTGAAATATTTAGGCTAGAAATACTTCCCACACTGGAAGATATTTAAATGGCTACTTTATAAAGAAGAAAGGAAAGGCATGTGCCTGTTTTTTAATTCATAAGAAAATTATTAGATCACTAGCATTTCAAAGAGCCCACTTTCATTTACCTGTGAAGAGATTGCCTGCAGAAAATGTTAAATTCCAGGGCATCTCCGACCTACCCAGACCATTGCCTCCCTTTTACCCTCACCTGTGTCCTAGGGGAATAGGAAAGAACTTCAGTATCAGCAGAAGTAAAATATAATGGCCACATTTACAGAATAATTTCCTATGATATTTTTATTCCAAGGCAGAAAGAAAGGAATTATGAGCATAAATGGCATACCCTAGATTTCTGAGGCTTCTGCTTTCAATGGCAATATTCTACAAGATCCAACTAAAGACCTTCCCTGAGGTCCTCCTTTTCATCTTTCTCCTACCCTCAGGGTATGCAGCCACTTACACTCACACCAGCGTTTTTAGCTTTTTTTATTAGCTGTGAAATCCTGCCTCTGTCTCTCTTAACACTAGCATATGATGAGCACTCAATGACTATTTGATAAGTGAATGAATGAATGAATGAATGTCATAGGTTCCTATGCACACCAAACGGCAGCACTTTGCAGAAGCATCTTCAGTCCTTTGTGACCTAGTCATAGCTAATAACAGGGGGTAAAGGGATAAGAAAGCAAGGAGGGAGCTTATATGGAATAACTACATTTTGCCGAAGTTTTTCAAAATAGCAATTAATAGCCATTTGATACTTACATTATATACATGGCATGTACTTTAACATCATGAATTTTTAATTGAAGTGATTTATGTTCATTTAGTTTTGACAAACATAATTCTGAAATAAGATATTATCTCCATGCAGAGAATTTGAGTCTTAAAGAAGTTAAACTATTTTCTCAAGACCACTCACACACAAAGTGGCAATTCCTAATAACTTATAGGAGACCATTGGAAAACTACCCAAGACTTAGTATACCTAAATTAACATGGGAAATTCGGGAAGGAGAGCTATGTGGGAAGTAGTAAAAGAGAAAATTGTATAGAGAAACAGCTTAAAAGGATGTTTTTGATTTTTACTTTTGTTTTTCATTTAAACAAAGGTGGTAATGATCAAATGAAGAAAAGTAAAGGGTGTGGCAGCATAACTGGACCTCCCTCAGTGAAAACAGGTAAAAATGGTTCAAATTTTAAGATTGAAACTCCAGAAGGAAAGAAGGCAGTTAGATGCAAAGTATTGGTTATGGGCAGTAACTCCAGATATAATAGACAGACTCTGAAATCTCAGTGGCTTAAGACAAGAAAATTTTAATTCTCGCTCAAATCACAATGCACCTTGGGTTGGTGAGAAAGTGACTCTGCTCCTCAAAGTCCTTCAAGAACTCAGTCCTTCTGTGTGGTGTTTCCGCTTTTCTCTGAGGCTCTGGAGTCCCCTCAGTTGGCAGGCGGAGACAGAGAAGAGGACGAAGCGAACCAGTAGAGGTTTCTGTGTCGCAGGCCTGGAAGTGGGGCACATCACTTCTGTCTACATTTCATTGTCCAGAACTCAGTGACACAGCCACACCTACCTGCATGGGAGCCTGGGAAATGTAGTCAATGTCAGGCCTCAGAAGAAAATAAAAATATGTGTATAACTGAACCTCTGCCACAATGAGATAAAATCAAGTCCAGACTTTCAGACGCCCAATCACATCTATTTTTTTGGTAATCTTTTACTGAATATTATTCTTTAAAATGTGCACTTGTATGATTTATAGTTTTGTTTTTATTTAAAAGCTTCCTTCCATAGATATTTTTAATACGTATGAATGAATCTAAGTCAAAGCAGACATGTAGGCAACATCTAGGAGGTTGAGCACTAGGTTGAGGAATATCCAAGAGGCTGGGAGCACACAGATTCAGGAGTTAGCACTGGGTGATAAGACCAGGCAGGCAGATATTTTACATCACAGAACCAAAGGGAGGAAGGCTAGGAGATTTCAATCAAACTTGAATCTCTGGAAGACCTGAGTTCAAAGCAGCCTCCAATCATAAAAGGGTTAAGAGGCTTCCCAAGTGGTAGGCATGTGGTAAGAAAGACTCAGCTAGGACAGCTAAGATGTATAGCAGAGTATCACTCACCTAGAACTAGATGAGAGTCCAGGCTGACTTGGTTACTGTTCTCGGCCTCGCCTGCAGAAGTTTTTCAAGACGCCCTGCCGGAGACAAGAGAATTGCTACTAAATCTATAAGAATGTGCAAAGCAGAAAAATGGTAAGAACAGAGATTATGAATGGGTTGGCAAAGATATGGATCCAGTTTCGAATTCTGAGGGAAAAGGGGACAAGCTCCAAAGTCGATCATTAGTGTTCTTAGATAAATGTGCTGGGGGAAAAACATTCTAAATCCGAACATGAATGGGTTTGCCACTGGCATTATCTATTGCTTTGTATTATCTGTGACCACTGCTTTTTTGCTGGAGTAGATTATGGGAAAATCCACACTGGCTTGTGACAGACCCATGGATCACATAACATGTTACTGAAGTTGCCATCAACTGCTGTGGCTCTACCCCTTTCTTCTACAAGGATAGTTCTTGGTAGTTGGCCATCTAAGACAATTTAATTTAGCTTTGTAGTTTTTTTTTTTTTTCTTTCTGTGACTTTGTGTGTTTCCTTGCGGTTTTTTCTTTCAATTGTTCAAACTGGGTGCCTATTTAAGCTTAGGGAGAGCAATGCAAAAATCTGGGACTGGTTTGCCAGATGTGGTTTTTACTTTCAATCTGAGGTCTTCATGTATGGCAAAAGAAGATTCATATTTTGTTCTTGTGAAGAGAATAAGAAAGTGATCTTTTAGAGCCTGGGTGCATGGAGCAGAATATAGACATTTGACATATAAATGGATAAGTTATTTTTTCTTTCAAGAATTAAAATGAAGTTATATTTATAGAGATACCTGGTTTGGATGGTTAATCAGACACAGGTGTTTTCTAAAACGTATTTGAATTCTAATTGTTGAAATACACTTCAAACATATTAACTAACAAGTTAATTTAATTCTATGGCTATAAAATGACTAGCATCTACTATGAGTAATAGGTTGAAATAATTTAGCGAAAACAAAAAAAGGAATTCTGCCTGTGAAGGAGTTGTTTCTTTTTCCCCATTAAATAAATAAATGACTTATAATGCACTAAATAGGAATATAAATAGATTCAGGTGTCACCTTACCATTCAGTTGACTTTTTCAATGCCAATTTTAACAATAAGCTGTTGAATACTCATACTAACGAGCTTAGATTTTTGGAAAATGTGTTATACTCTGTCTACCGGTATAAACATGTTGTGCTTAAACTTCTCTCATACTATGTGCAACCAAGCTCTCATACTATGCTTTAAATTTTATTTAATTTCATCATTATTATGTGCAAAATAAAAATGCAAGTTTCTTTTTTTTCCCCCTGTATAAAAAGTCTTGGAAGCTAAATATGGCTAAACTTTTTTCCTTTTTTCTGGATTTCATACTCCTGCCTGTTCTGGGATCTTGTTCCATCAATTATATTTCCTGTCTTCCAGAACTGCTACCTGTTCTTTTCCATGTTCTGATCACTTCTATTTTAAAGGAAAACAACACTTTCTAGATTATGCATTCTCCTTTAGCTACACTGTATCTCTTCTCCTTCACACTGATGCTGCCTGAAAACATATTGTTTTTAGTTGCAGTTGATTCTTCTCTATTTTTCATACACAGTTCAACCAACTATAAACTGGAATTGCCCAACCTTTACTGGTGGCATCCTAGTTAGAGAACCTAATGGCTTCTTCTCAATCTGTATGATTCTGGCCTTTCAACACCAATTCAGCATGACTGTTTTCAGGTACTCTTTCTTGTCCTCCTGACTCAATAACTGTATTTTCATACTCTGTTGACCTCCTTGGACCTGTGAATGGTTTCATTCTCCCCTTGACATTTGGAAACTTTGTGTTTTGCATGGTCTTTGGCCTTATCTTTTTTTTCTGTCTTGGAGATCTTTCTTTTCAGACAGGGATCACTGACCTAGCTCCTTAAATTATGGAAACTCTTTCCAAAGTTGGTAATTTCGAAGTAGTCCCTGAAAGATAAGGATTAGCTCAATTCACTTCAGTTTTCTGCAATATCTAACACTGTTGACTACTCTCTCATTGAAACCATCTTCTACTTTAGCTCCTCTGATACGCATCTCCTCTGGTTCTATTCCAACACTACTTATTTATTTTCTGCCTTTTCCATGTATAGCTTCTCTATCTTTCCCTGGAATGCATATTCTCCAGATTCTACTTTTTCAGCAATCTCTCCTTGTTATTATACTCTACCTAGGCAATCTTATTCACATCCACATTCATCTCATATGAATAAACTCCACTGCTGTCTCTCTAGCTGTCAAGACTGGACCTTTCCCCTGAGCTCCATTTCTTTGTTTCTAATTGTTTGTTCTTCCACAAAGAACTTAAACACGACAAGTTGACATGTTCTCCACAAGCATTGCCCTTTTGTGTATTTATTTGTGTGTCTGTATGTTCTGGTACTGTGGGATAGCCACAGTACTAAATTCAGCAAACTGGTGATCATCCTTAATTTCCTTCTTTAACTCTGTTTCTCTGTCCTCTCTCTCTCTCTCTCTCTCTCTCTCTCTCCCTCCCCCCCCCTTTATTCCTGGAAGCCTTTTCTCTTGCTTTGACTAGGTTAACTTGTATCTCACCTGTGCCTTTCAACATCAGTCGAAGCATCACTCCATTTTGAAAATATTCTTACCCCTCTAGACTGACTTAGTTGCCTATCCTCTATACATTCTATTGTCTTCATGCATGGAATTATAACAAATTGTAAAACATCTTGAAGTTGAAAATGTGTGTGTCTATTATGTCTGTGTTCTCAGTTATAGGAAAAAGGTAAGTCAAGACTAAAAAATAGAGGCATAAACTTGGACTTCATCCACACAAAATGAATATGGGTATGGATGAAATTGCCTAGGCAGAATGTATAAGGGCTAATGAGTTTAAAACATCAGAATTGGCATGAGCATAACAATACGTTTAGTTTGCTAAATAAATGATTGAACTTTGTATGGAGCACCTTTGAGTTTGGAATTTAAGACAAACAACATTTGATGCTGACAAACTAATAAACGACCACAACCAAATAAAACGAAAGCATAAAAATACATGCTCAAGGAGTAATATAAGCTGAAAAAAATGAGAGCAACCCAAAGGCTTTTGGAGATGATTTCACTCTGAGAAGTAAGTTTTGAGAAAATATTTGAATACACCAAGAAGAACAGAATTGAATAAGATACTGGAGAAGAGAAATAATGCCAGAATAATATGTCGATTATAAAATTGGAGCAGGATAATCAGATAAAGAATAAGTATGCTGAAGTAAATGTACCCGATGCATGTGAGACTAGAATTAAGAGAACAGCAATCAAATTTCCAAATCACACAGAAAAGAAGATATTGTTTATGGCACGATCTCTTTTATTTTTAATGTTTAGACTCTGATTGCCACGAAGATGTATTAGTTTCCTATTGCTGCTCTAACAAATAACCACGAATTTAGTAGCTTAAAACAACATTTGTAATCTTACACTTTGGGAGGTAGAAAGTCCCCAAATCAAGATACAGGACAGTATTCCTTCCAGTGGTTCTGGGTGAAAATCAGTTTCCTTGATTTTCTTGACTTCTTAGAGGCCTCTTGCAATCCTTGGCTCACGTGTGCCAGCATAGTAGCAATCCAGGATAATCACATCATCCCAATATCTTTAACTTAATCACATTTGATAGGTCCTTGAGCCGTGTAAGTATCATATTCACGGATTCTGAAGATGAGAATGTGTATATCTTTGGGGGTAGAAATATTATTCTAATACTGGTTGTCAAAAGGATATAAAATTAGGCAAATATTTGAATTTCATTTCCTCATTAACATTCGAGAGTCTATTTTCCATTTAAAAACAATCCCTTACATTAAGAGCTTCATATTTTCTTAAGGTATTTTCACATTTATAATCACACTGGAGCCTTAAAACAACCCTGTGAGAGAGATAAGAGAGATATTATATCCATTTTATAGATGAGTTTATACATGTGTTCATGAGTTTAGCGGCTTGCCCAAAGGCACACAACTAGTGAATACCAAATTTAAAATACAATACCAAGCTTTCTAACTATAAATCTAGTGTTCTCTTCACTACCATATAACTTTTCCTTATGAACAAAAAATAAAGAAAAATTTCAGGATTCACTGAACATTCCACAACAGAAAGAAACAAATAAAACGGTAATTTAGATGTTGATCCAGCATTATATCTTTCCTAAGTACATGCCTCATCTTGAATAAAAGTGAGAAATTTGAACACATTTCTATCCCTTTCAAATTTTGGAATAGGGCTCAAGAACAGAGTGGTCTAGCAGACATAGGACATAGAAACTGGTATAGACTTAGTATATTGTTTGTTTCTGTCCTGAGTAGCAAACACAAATGCCCCTGGAGTCGAGAAGGGCTTCTAAACATGGAAAGTAGATTGGGTATAGAATGCAAGCTCAAGTAGTTACTATCACTCATCTTCCTTGACAAGGAAGAAAGGGGAGCAGTGGGGCTTGGAGCAAAATGAATTACACTTAGCTTATCAGAAGGGGCAGCTTCTTCTCAATACCAGACAATTGTTGCTTTGGAGAAATGTGAACACAATGTTGTCGGATAATTACCTTTCATAAAGGGATAAGCCAGAAATTTGAATTTTTATATTAAATCTCTAAAATTTTAAAGGTAAGCATTTTAAACTGCATAAAGACTAAATGGCCAGAGAAAACATGTGAAGACCAGTGTATGGTTTATAGCTTAAACATATCAATAGTACTACACTTATCTGTCCAAAAATTATTTGAACATAAAGGGATGGAAGTTGTTGAGAGGTAGCCCCCAAAAATATAGAGCATAGAATATTGTCTTAATTGTCCTTTACACCTTCTAAAAAATGACATCTGCCCCTTCATATCTCCTTTTTAAAATTTATTGATGGAAATGTTGATGATAGCATTAATAATTATTTCATAGCAAAACAAACAAAGGAAAGAGGATGTAAGTGTAGAAATAAGAATTTTTTTTTTCTACACTCACCAAAAAAATTACCAAATCACCAAAAAAAAGTTTTAGTCTTAACGATATGATGAGCAATTCTGGAGCAACAGATCCCTCATTTTAGTGGGAGGTTATTTTTACACTCCAACCCCCAAATCAGCATCATTTTTAAGTGATAAGAGTAAAATAGAAGAAAAATCAAGTGAATCCTCTATTCTGTAAGTTAAGAGGACATTTAGGATCAAGTGAGGATCCTCTTTGCCAAAAGCTGGCAGATCAGAGCAGGGAGACGTTCATAAGTTCAGGCACCAAGGAAAGCGTGGATGACCTTGGCAGCAGCAGTTTGCTGCTATGCAGCAGATACAATCTGGGAAACTAGTAAGAACTTAGTTGGTAGGTAAAGAACAATGGCCTCAGGTGGCAAGAGTTGGCAACATCCAGAAGGAAGATGACTTCCTGGTTTGTAATTTTTGAAATGTAGACGGAATGGAATGAGGTGTGTGGTGGCTCTGATTATTGAAACTCACTTTGAGTCTTTGGTCTTCTTGGTGAGGAAGGTGTTAAAGGTGTTATACTTGAATCTTCATGGGTTGGGAAAGTCTCCATAAGCCTGAATATTGAGTGGTAGAAGTTGTGTAAGCCAAGGAATGCCTCAAGTAAAATTTGGATTTTTTTTAAATAGCACCTATTCCTCCCATTTTGACATAATTAAAATAACTATTGAAAAAGTCAATGTAATTTCATAACTGAAAGATAATCATTGCTATTTCCAGGTATATATTTATATACCTTTCTTCCTGGGATCCGCTGACCCCCTAAAATGATTTTAGTTTTGCATATTGAGATTCTCTCCATCTGCTATAAAGTTCCATGAGTTTTGAGAAATGCACGTGTCATGTACCCACCATTGTAGAGTTGCAAAGAATAGTTTTACTACCTTAAAAAAATCTAGTGTTTCATCTATTTATAACCCCCCAACTTAAACCCCTGGCAACCACTCATCTGTTTAATATCTCTGTAGTTTTGCCTCTTTTAGAATATCATACAAATGGAATAACTCAGTAGGTAATCTTTGCAGACTGGCTTCTTCCACTTATCATTATGCATTTAAAATTCATCCATGTTTTTGTGTATCTTGATAGCTCATTACTTTTACTTTCCTCTCTGAATAATATTCAATTGTATGGATTACTATAGTTTGTTTATTTGTTCACTTATTGAAGGCCATTTTGGTTGCTTTAGTTTTTGCGATTATGAATAAAGTTACTTTCAACATTTGCATGTGGGCATAAACATTTGTGTGGCCAGAACTTTTCAAATCAGTTGAGTAGATTCACAGAACACAGTTGCTAGATGGTATGGTTTGCCATGTCATCTAATAAAGCATAGCAATGTTTAATTTGGGAAGAAACTGCCAAACTGTCTTCCAAAGTGGCTGCACCATTTTGCATTCCCACCAGCAATAAATAAGAGTTACTGTAGCACCACATCTTCAACAGCGGTCTTTTATTTAAAGCTATTTTAATATGTGTATAGTGGCATCTCACTGTTGCTTTAATTTGCATTCCTTAATGACATATGATTTGAGCATATTTTTATATGTTCATTTGCCATCTGAATATCTTCTTTGGTGAGATGTCTGTTCAAATCTTTTGTCGATTTTTAAATTGAGTTGTTTGTTTATTGTTGAGTTTTAAGAGTTTTTTTGTATTTTGCATACTAGCCTTTTATCAGATATGTGTTTGACAAACATTTTCTCCCACTGTGTGGCTTGTCTTTTCGTTCTCTTTACTGGGTCATTCACAGAGCAGAGTGTTTAATTTTAATAAAGTCTAACTTATAATTTTTCACTTTGTGGATCAAGTTTGTTATTTTTAACCTGCTGTTTCCACTTAACAATACAGTAGTGACTTCTTATCCATGAAGGATACGTTCTAAGTCCTCCAGTGGATCCTGAAACCGCAAGTAATACCAAACCCTATAAGTACTATGTTTTTTCCTGTATATACATACATATAATATGTTAATTTTTAAATTAAGCACAGTAGGAGATTAGCAACAATAACTAATAATAAAATAGAACAATTATAATAATATACTCTAATAAAAGTCATGTGAATGTGGTCTCACTCTCTCTCAAAATATCTTATTGTACTGTACTCACCCTTTTCCTTGTGATGATGTGAAATGATATGATGCCTACATATATGATGAGATAAAGTGAGCTGAATGATGTAGGCATCGTGAAATAATGTTAGGCCACTATAAGGGTTAGTTGAACAAAGTACTGCAATACTGCGACAGCTGATCTGATAACCAAAAAGGCTACTAAGTGACTAAAAGGTGGGGAGTGTATACAATGTGGATACACTGGACAAAGGGATGAATCATGTTCCAGGCAGAAAGGAGCAGGATGGTGTAAGATTTCATTGCACTACTCAGAATAGCCCATTATTTAAAACATATGAATTGTTTATTTCTGGAATTTTCCATTTAATATTTTCAGACTGTAGTTGACAGCAGGTAATTGAAACCACAGAAAGCAAAGCCACAGATTAGGAGGGTCTACTGTAGGTTTTGAACATATTTCTTGCTAATAAACATACATTTATAGTTTTTTAAAAAACAGAAAAATATAGAGAAAAGAAACAATTAGAAAGGAATGTTTTCTAATTGTTCATTAAGCATAACATTAGTACAAAAACTGGTTTTGGTCTTATGAATAAAGGAATGTGTTTTTTGAAACAACTTCCTTTATATGCTCTGCATTTTTCTGATTATCTCTTCTCAATTTAATTTCTGTTCTGCTACTACCGCTGTTGCATTGTCAAGGCTGATGCTTACAGATAATCTGAATGTCAACATGTCTTCAGTTATGCTACTTAAGTGATAAACTAGTTCTTTGTGATATGAAATAAAAAGCTTTAAAATATAAAAAGAGACTTCAAAGAGGAAAGATTTCATTGAAAGTAAATTTAAATCATAGACTCGCTGACTTTAAAGATGAAATCTACAAGCAAGATTAAGATTATGGGTCCTTTGAGTCTCTTGGATCATCTTTGATTAATAATAATGTGGATAAGGAGATATTATAAATTAAAGGCTTACATTTAATATTCAATTCTAGAATTTGTACACAAATTGCCTTTCAATTCTGATAATGTTAATCAAGTAAATTAGTACGTGATATGTACCTGGGGAAAAAATACCTTACTTAATGCCATTATATGCTTTAATCTTCACAATTTTCCTGCAAAGTAGCTATTATTATTCCCATTTTATAATCAGTAGAATTTATTTGTTGAATAGCTCAGTGAGAACTAGTAAGCTGTTCAACAAACCAATTTCCCTTTTCTTCTGGACTAGACTATCTTTCTCAATCTATCTTACAGTTAGTTTGGCCATAACTGTATATTATTTCTAGGCCTGGCCCATAAAAAATCACCTATATAATCTTCTCTTTCTTTCTCTGGGCTTCTATCAGCCTCAATGGCTGAATGTAGTCAGTACTGCCTACCACTGAAAGGACTTTATGAGAGCAGGGAATAAACTTTTAGCAATTTAAGCCAATAATATTTCTAGATTTATCTGTCACAGCAGCTAGTGTTTCCTTGATTAACACATAAATTGATACTGAAATTGGGATGCCACAAAACAAAAACCTAAAATATGTGGCAATGGCTTAGTAGTTTGGCAGTAGGCTGCAAGAAAGTTAATATTGTGAGTTTGAAAGATGTAGAATGGTGACATATACAGGCACAATATTTGGAAAAATTGTCAGCAGTAAAGTGAATGATACCAAATGCCCATTGAGCTTTTAGAACTAGAGGAAAAAGTTGGAAAATGCATTTGTAACAGTACGCATTATTGGCTAAAAGCTAAATTTGCCAAGATATTAAAAAAAATGAGGTGAGGTCAGTCAAGAATTGACTGGTTTACTAAGCAGAAATGAAAGAGAATAGCAAAAAAAACCTAAAAAATTGGGGACTTAAAGTGTTGACAAATGTGACTGATGCTGGTCCTCACATACTGGGGAATACAATTTAAAAAAATACATTGAGCAACTTGATCCATTAATTTGGTTTAAAATATATTCACCTCACCCATTTTTGTTAATTTCAAAGAAGTTTCCATTGGATTGAAGGGCAGGGGGCAGAAAGGCAAGGATAAAAACAAATCAATTAAGCTTGAGAATTATGTCTAAGAAAGAATTTCAAGTGTGAACAGTAACATACAGGAGTTTCTGGAAACAAATAAGACAAAATCCTATTAAATTTTTGACTAATCGCGTTGTCAAATACATCAGAAGTTCAGGCTTTAAAAACAAGAGCAACACGGCACGGCATAGGGGATGCAGTTAGCATTAATGTAACAGCTGAGGGCAGGGCCAGAGGAGAGAAAGAGCAATTGGGAATCGTTTTATAAACCGTATAGATGTCTAACCAAATTACTGCATATTTGAAACTAATAATAAAATTAAATTTAAAAAGAATACACAAGTACAACAACAATGACAACAACAAAACTTGTATTCTTTAGGGTTTGAAACAACCAATAGATTTCCAAACTTGTACATGTAAGAGGCAGAGGAGAGCAGATTCCCCATCATCAGCTTCACATGGGACCATGGAGAATAGCTTGTAAGGGAAAATTCTTTCTGCAGGTGACAGTGAGGCTGTGTAGAAATGTGCACAAGAGAGTTCCTCCCAGAAATTAGTTTCAGGGCCTCATTAAGGAACTTCCTCTCACCCAGACAGGGGGCCTTCACAAGGCCCACAGTAAAGTTTTCTTGATTGCTATGGACCAGTGTCTCTTTGGTATCTCCCATTATTCTCATTTCTAAGATAGTTTAATCACTACGTATTTATCATTGTTTATTGGGAATGGGGAGTGGTAGATAACTAGTCTTTTAGTTTATAGCTTATGAGGAAGCATATCAAATTCTAATGGAAAAGAATATGTAGCACATTAATATCTTGATTTGGAGCCAGATGCACTATCTAGTTGGGAATTGGTTAATTTTTCTGACCATTGCGGGTGGGTGGAGGGATGAATAAAATAAAAACAAGAGAAGCTTGTGGTAGAAACTGACAAGCTGTTCACTAAAAGCATTTCTATTTTCTCTGAGTACTCAGTTAGTTAGGCTGCTGTTTCCAGCCTCCCTTGCAGTTGATGTGGCCATGTCATTGAGTTTTGGCCAGAAAAACATCAGTGGAAATGATGCATGCCACTCCTTCTTGCCCTCATATTCCATCTTTCATCTCGATGTTGATGCCCAGAATCATTTTGAAAGCTATGTGTTGAAGATAAAAGAGCCTAAGTAACTGTGCGGAGCAAATCTCTTTGTTTCTGCTTCTCACAACACCAGTAGAATAAGAACGAGTGGCAAATAAATTTCTGTTGTATGAAGCCATTGGTATATTGGGGTTTATCTGTTGCGGGGTAACTATCCTAACAAATACTTTAGGAAAGACTTTTCAGAAAAAAAGGATACAGTGAAATGGCTCCTGAAATTCATTTGCAATGAAAAAACATGTCTGCTTTAGTGGGAAAATCATAAGCAAAAATCTAAGACTGAATTGAGCCTTAAAAGAATGAATGGAGGTTGAGGCTAGTCAACCAGCAAAGTTTGTGATTACTTCTGCTCTAACATATTTATTCATAATAATGAAAATTATCTACATAGCTAATGTATATTGAGCTGTTATCTTTCAGATATTGAACAAAGCACTTAGATTATATTATCTCATTTAAATTCCAAAGTCCCTCTAAGAATTAGATATCATTATCCTCATTGTATACAGGTGAGGAAACTGAGGCACAGAGAGATAAGTAACTTTGTTAGATCATACATCTAATAAGAGGCAGACCAAGAATTTTAACTCAGTTTGGTCTGTCCCCAGATCTCCATTCTTAATTACTTCATTCTATTGCTTAGAAAGCAAAACACTTCAAATCATTCCTGCCATTAGCCATTTGATATAAGTGAAAATGTGTATAGATTGGTGGAGGTTTGGTAGTTGAGTTTCCAAAATGATTCAAACAATGCTTCTGTTAAACACATATTCAGTTGATCATTAAAACCAGCATTCATCTTATTGTACTACTATCATTCAGTTAATGTTCAGAAGAAAACATAAAATGTATATTTCGCTTATGTTCATGTCATTGTATACTAGCCACTCTATTCCAGTGAATATAGACATAACACAGTAATGACTTAGTGGTTAATTTTCATTAGTTTCTCATTAAAAGTCAAGCAAAAACTGATACTTGTACATTTTCTGGTCTTTCCTTTTATTTTCTTCTTTTGGCGGATCTGAAATTGTGCTTCATGCAATTATCCTCTTCAGAAAATTACGATGTTCTTGCCCCAAGAGGTTAGAGCCTAACAAAGAGGATCTATGCTCTAGTGCCAAGACCAGCTTTTGGAAATTATCTTCCATCTATTGCTTTTAGATTCCAGGGTCTTGTGTTTAATTGCAGAAATAACAGGGTTTTTTGGTTTTTGTTTTTTTTTCATGGACTAAAAGGACACTCATTAGTTACATTAAGTACTTGATTTAAATGCTGTGTTAAGATGTTTCCAAGTTACCACAACTTCTTGAGACTTTATATAACAGCCATGTGTTGTTCTGTTACATTTTTATATACTTGACTAGGGGATGTAACCCTGAGGTGCTATTAGAAGGGCTGAGATGACCGTGGCTTAGTGCTGGATTTATTCAGGGAGATTTGCAGTAAAGATTTAAAAACCACAGGGCCATGGCTTTATGAGGGCTGACCATCCCGGAGGCACTGGAAAGACAGTTAAATACAAAGTAAAATACATTGTCACCTATCTTTCTTATGCATGTTAACCGTAATTCTAATATAACTTTTTCAAGACTACTTAAGCCTAATAGAGATGTTATAAATGTATCGCATTGAGAATCTGACTTATCTTACCCCATGCATCCACGTTTTGCCATGTCCTTTTTATAAATATTTATAATTAATGTCTCAGTTGAAAAGTGCTTGTTAATACTCAGAATTGCTTTTCTAAGAATGAAGTACTCAAGTCATGTACTTGAGTACTTCAAGTACTATATAGGTCTAACTTGTGAGTATAATTAAGAAAAAAACTGAATGCAGTGTATACACATAAAATCTCAATCAAAACATGGAAGGATACAAAAATAGAAGCCATTATTATTATGAATTTTTAAGGTTAAATGAAATAATGAGTTTTTTTATTCAAAGACATTCACATAAACTTAAGAATTCACATTTTGTGGGGAAAAAATCATCTGTAGAGGAATAGAATTGTTAATATTTTAAAAAGGATTGTAAGCCTGGAACATACATATCTAGACTATAAAATTTCTAATATTCTACTTTATGTAAGCTGGATTTTAAGAAAATTCTAAAATGTGAAACCAGATTTTCAGTTCGATTAAATGAATCCTAATAAGAATATTAGGTTTTTCTACTACTTTAAGAATTGATTTCCACTTTCTCTTTATAATCACATCTAAAAGCCCTTTCTGCTAGCAGCTAAAGGCAAATGGTCTTGACTGACTCTAGTATCTTACGTTTTATGGTATTACACTCATAAACACATGCTCTCAACTCCCTGGTTTATTTTAAAGCCTCAAAAATTCCTGATATAGTAAGGATATAAAATATTTAGTTTAGTATTTTTATTTAAGGACTTCAACACTGAGATGTTCAAGTCTATTGTATTTTTCCTCATGAAACTAAAGTGTTCCATGGAGCTCACTGGGTCTCTGTATAGTTGACAATGGCTTGCCTGCTTCACTTACTGGCTAAACAACATAGCCCACCACCCCAGCATTGCCAGGTCAACAGCCAGAATTGCTAGCAAAGTACTACAATATGCTTGTGATTTGGTGTTATAGACATTCAGAGAAGTGTATTTGAAATATCAATCCTATTATTAAATATTAGTCCACTGTTAAATAGACACCAAAAGTTACCGAATATAAACTGTGTGCGGCCAATCTTCACAACAATGTGACAGCAAAAAAAATTGCTAAAGGAAAATGCTATAGGTACAAAGATTAAGGCAAGCTTTCAGAACAGAGAATATTTTTTAAGGAACAAAAAAGCTTTAAAAACTAAATTTTTAGAAAGTAATTATCAAGCTGCATGGTAGCATAAAGTCTTATTGATCAGAATTTCTCTTTCTGTATGAACTTCACAGACTTGCATGACTTGGCATTAGTAAAAGCTAATGATGATTCATGCTATTAGCTCCAGCGGCCCCAGTCCCTAGGAACTTAGCTTTGACCTTTTATTAGCACTTTTCTCCCAAGCAAGTAGGAACTTTCTGCAGGCACACTTCTCAATCTCCTTAAATCATCTGGAGAATCAGTTAAAAGCATGACTGGGTTATGGGCAAGAATGCTAAAGGAAAATGAAGATTCAGTCTAAGGAGAGAACGCATCTGATGTGAAATCTGACTATCATCCTGGCAAATCTTGGAAAATAAAATTACACGTTAGGTTTTCAAATGCAGTAGAAATACTCATAATTACAAGAAGCATGTTAAATGTTATCAGTTGGTTTCAATTTTAGCAGCAGTTTTCTCCTTCTCCCCTACCCCAAAACCCCACGCAATATTTATACATTCATTTTTTTTTTAATCAAACCTTTATTGACCTCTTAGCACTATGTTAGGCACTTAAATAGCATTCTATTGTGGTTACATGGAACTCATTATTTTTTGTTCAAATTATTTAGTGTCTTTTGCTTTAAGTGACCTCTGAAAGAAGTATTGATCAATGAAACCATGGAGAACCAACACGCGAAAAACACGAAAACGCTGTTCCTTCTTTCCTTACTCTTTCCACCTCTTACTGATCCTCTCACACTTGCATACCCCAAACCCCAAAGTACACAAAGTACACATGCACATGTTTCCTTTCCACTTTTCTGCTTTATGCTGGACCCGTGTAATATACAGCTGCTCTGTAGTGATTGAGGCTGAAAGAAAATTCCTGATTATTAAAAGAGTTTGTGTTCTCTTATTCAAGAAAAGAACCTAATTCTAAATTGAAGATGGACTCTGTAGTTTAAGAAATATGTTTTCTTTAATTTTGGTAATGGGTTGATTTCTATAACATACACACAGAGGAGTTGCAAATCTTTGTAAATAATTTTGTTTAGATAATAACAATAAAGACTCAATAATTTAAGACTTTTTAAGACTTTATGTCAAAGATTTTTATACAGCTTTTTAAATAAAACATGACTCCATCTCTATTTCAAAATACTGAACTTAAAATTACATAACTCTTTTCTAATATTATAGAAATATACCCACTTGAACCACCCTTTCTTCATTCTGTGTGGATCAAATTGTTTTTACCCTAATCACCCTACGATAACTCTCCTTTCAAAAGAAATCAAAGATATCACTCAATCCACCATCTTTTGTCAATACTTAGTCGAGAGCTGATATAATCCACCTTTGCTCTCCCCCTAAATACCCTACTATATAAATGATCTTCTAGGCGTGTTGTTCTGTCTACACATGTCCTTGGATATCTTTTACATTCTCTTAGTTTCAGTAACTCCTACTCGATTGATAATCCTCAAATCTCAGGAGAAAATTATAATGTGCTGGGAAAGGTATAGGGCTAGAAGTCTCAACTTTTAATAAGTGACTTTATTTTGTTTACTTGTGTGGGGGGGAGGGGGAGAACACTGATACTGGTATATAGTTTACTTTTAAAAAAATATTAGTTATGATAAACTGAATAGGATCCAATTGCACTCTGGTGGTTTTCATTTTTGGGGGGAGGGTTTCTAGATTTGCTTCAATCTTTTAACATAAGAGACTTATACAGTAATATTTTAACATGAGCATAAGTAATACTCATTTTTATAGATGTTTTAGAGTTTTGAATATGAGAACAGTGGTTTTATGTCTTTGAAGTCATCTAATTAATTATATTATTTGGGGAAATAGCTTTATTCCAGATGCAATTGACATTCAATATTAAAACAAATAGGTTATCCTTTATTTAAATCATGGTGTCAGCCTTTAAACTTGCGTATTTCAACTACGGGAAAAACATTCTTACTGGACAACATCAACAAAATAGTGTACCTGACAGTCAATTTATCATAAAATTATGATAAAAAAGAACCTCTTTGGAACTTCATATATTCATATGTAGAAATAGGCATTCTGTATCCAAAATACACAGGGCTATTGCGGAATTAAACTAAATCACATTCAAGAGAGGGTAATATTACCATGAAATTCCAGTGTTCTACCTTTTTGGAAAGCTTTTTCTGCAAAAAGCCCATTGTAGCTTGCAGTTCCAATTATAAGTTAATCCTCACATCTAAGAAAGGCAGCTAAAGGTTTGATTTTGTTTTTAATCTCTATTTTGCAGATAAGGAATGCTGGGAAAGTTTAAGTGACTGACCTGCAATTATTCACCCAGTCATAACCAGAGCTGGAACTAGACTTATTTCTTTCCTCTTTATTCAGTGTTCTGCTAGATATAGCTTTTGACAGAACTGACTCTGAAGTATTCAGTTTATATTCTTGATAATATGGATGTTTTGCATCAATTAATACGAAATTATTTAACGTATTTTCAAGATTAGGCAAGTGGGTATTGATTTAAGCAGTGTCTAAGCAAATGTCTTCTTCTACTAATAAGCTGAGTGAGTTCTATCATTACAGGTGGTGGAAAGTGGACATATCTAAGTAGGCAAAATAAAAATTATTTAATTAAATATAATTACCCCATTAAATAGTCATATAATTAAATAACACAGGACTTTCTGCCCAATACATGAATTTCTGCCCATGAAATTCACAGCTGTGCAAAAAAACCTAACATCAGCATGCCATCTTTTCAATTGCTTGTAAAATTTTCTTTAATTTTCCATCTTCATTGATTTTCAATATTTCATGGTTTTTATTGTTAGCAGGTTGTCCATTGTGCAAGTTTGTTTTGCTCGGAGCTGCTTATGCATAGCAGTAGTCATATAAGACATTGCTGTTTTATCTGTATGCATGCTATCGATTTTCTTTAACTTTTTTTTGCTTCTGTAAGATAGTCATTTGATCATCTTAATCAGTAAGGAATTTGGTACATAGGACCCACACATTTTCAGGATTAGCTGTTGCAAAATATCAGGTAACATGAAAAAATCTTACAAAATACTGGAGAATAGTACATTTAGCAGGGCACAGAGGAGAGGTTAGAAAAATTATGTGGCTATTTTTGTAGGCACATCTCTGAAAGTTTCTAAATAACTTACAACATTCTAAAGTTTGATAACATTTTCATATTTTACATGCTTTCTTTAGTCAAGGTTAGTCTTTTGATTGAGAGCATTCTAAACTAATCTTTTATCAGATATATTTCTAAATTGTCATTGCAATTGCATTTTCCAGTTTTAGAATTTAAGTTTTGATATTCCTACTTTTTGCAAATATCAACTCCCCTTTCCCCCATGAAGTTTGAATAAAACACTATTTTTTCTTTCCTTCCGAGATTTAAACTCCATTCCTCTATTGATAACCTCATGTAGTTACTGAAGGTGTTGATTTCAAGTTCCACAATAAAAAAATTAATATTAATAATTTAAAAAAAACAAACAATAACCACAAAAAACTTTTCCAGATTAAAAATTCAAAGCGATGTGGTACATATCTGTTTTTAGCCTTAAACAAAATAACTTCTTATTTGTTTTAGCATGGTTGATTCCTGAAGAAGAGTTGGTCAAGCTCCCAAACTAGATTGGTCAAATGATTGAAAGGGGAAGGGCACAGGATAATTGGGAAGAATGGTGGTGATGTGCACACATTTTCTCTAGTACTAAAAGATGGCAGTACACAAGTGTACCCTGACATGAAATTTTTCTTATAGTGTTCATAAAACTTAGGCAGGGTTTATTTGGAGTATCAACAGGATACATGTACTTATCTTAGAAGGTAAATGAAGAAAGGAGTGATCATTGCAAAAAGAAAAGGATCACTTAAAATATAATCAGAAACAGCAGCAGCATAGCAAACACATACTGAATTCCAACTCTGTGTCAACTATGCAGGTGACATATGCACTTGATTTTTGACCCCCACAATAACCTTGAAAGATAGATATGACTAGCCCTGTCAAAGAAAGGTTAGTTGGGGAAAGACTCACACCTATTAAAGCCTTCATGTAGAACTTAGTTTACTTTTTAAATACAACGTGGGTTATAGACTTATTACAACTCCGGACCACTCAGACATATTGGCACTTGAAGGGACTTAAAACGCTTCACAAGGTAAGATCACTACAGTGTTGGGAAAAGAGTTTGCCACTTTTGTTTTCTTTCCCTTTCCTTGCTAAATAACATCACTCTTTGGTGTCTGAGTCACCGCCCCACTCCCCGAACAAGTAAAAAATCTATTATCATTCAAAAGTGATTCTCCAAAGGGGCGGGGGAAGCAAACCACCTTGGATGCCTGCTTAAGCTTTTTCTCAATTGTTTCTTGAGGTGTTTCGTTTTGTTGGGTAGGTGTGAGCGTGTGTGTATGTGTGTGAAAGTGGGGGAATTTATTTGGAGGGAAGGGAGAGAAGGTCTATTCTACCGATAACTTTAAGAACATTTCTCCATGTGCATCTTTCATAGCTCGGGAACACTTCTGTTACGATTACTATAAGGAGTGGTTCGGAAGCTCAGAAGTACCACTCACTCTTCAGCTGCAAAACCTGCCAAAGGGAGAAGGACGGGGGCGCTGTCTGGTGACTGTTCGCGTGATTCCTTCAAGGCGGCGCCCACCTCTAGGGATTCTCTCTCCAGCAACGCCGTTTGTTCTCGGGTCCCACGACCGCTACGCAGGGATGCCAAGAGGCTGAATAGCCGCGCGGAGGCTCTGGAGACAGAGTCGCTCTGGAGACAGAGTCACCCCGGGGCGCCCTTCTCCGCCAAGCCGCGGGCTCACGGCAGTGAGTAAACGCCCCAGGCCCACCTCGATGGGCCGGGCGGTCTCGCAGCACCTAAGGCTCCGGAACCAGGAGTCTTCCACCCTGCGCCCCTCCTGCGCCTCCCCCATCCCAAACCCCAGCAGCATCACCGCCTCTCCCGGAAACAAGCCTGCTGAGCAAAGGCGGAGGAAAACCTTGGGCCTTCCGCTCTGATTGGTTTCCCCCCGCCGCGCGGGGCGAGGCAGCGATTGGCTGCCGGGCGTTGTCAGTCGCCGAGGCCAGAGCCTTCGCCGGGGAAGCGCAGCGGGGCTCGGGTGCTCCGGTTGCCGCCGCGGCAGCTTGAGCTGGTGCAGCTGGGCGAGCTCGCGCGGGTGCCGCTGCCGCCGCTGCTGCCCACTCCATCGCGCCGCCAGCGCGGCCAGTCTCGCAGGCGGCCGCCGGGGAGGGGCGGCGGAGAGAACAGAGCACGAGGAGGCGGAGGCGGAGGCGGCGGAGAAGTGATGCTGGAGCCAGGCATCCGGGCAGCGGAGCATCAGCATCTCCGGGACCCCAGCTGCAGCGTCCCTGTGGCCCGCGAGCCAGCCGAGAGGCGGGAGACTACGCGCTCCGCGGGTAAGGTCCGGCCCCGCAGCTCCCGTGCAGCCCCCGGGACGACTGGTGTTACCTTTGGGGATTAAGACGCTCGTTGTGCCCGGAGCATCCTGAAAAGGGTGTTTGGGACCCGAACAGCGAGTCTAGACGCACGGCTAGGCTGATGCCCGTGTCGGTGCCACTCCTGCTCGTGTGTTATCCCCTCTGCGCTGGCAGACTTTGATAGCGCGGGGATGGCATTGTGTGTGTAACATGCATGTGTGGGCGCGCGGTTTGGGGCACTTTGCAGGGAGCGCGGTGGGTTCCCTCTCGCGTGAGCCGACGTCTTTCAGGGATCCAGCTGGGATGGAGTGAGTAGGATGTTCTTGGCTCAGCGGGAGAGAGAGCGCACGCAACGCATGGGAAAGTCTTGTGGCTCGTTACGAGCAGGGCAGATTGAACTTTATTGCCTTAATGAAAACAGCTGTGGACCCAGCAGGCCAGGAACCGGCGCATTTACTGAGCCTCCCCAAAGTCTCACTTTGCGCTGGGGACTTCGTGAGGGAGGGTAGGGAAAGGGAAAGTAACAATTGGTCCACCTCGCTTAAGGAAGAAAGAGAAGGGGAGTGGAACTACGCTTGGAGAGTGGCGACCTTTTTGCGTCTGACGTCCCTTGTGGGAAGCTCACTGCACTTTTCAGGAGCGCGGATTTGGGGATGGAGAGAGTACATCGTAAAGGGGATGACGGAGGCTGCTCGTGGCTCGCGTGGGCTTGGGGCAGGAGTGTGGGTAACCGGACTGCGCGGCGGAAGCGGGGCTCGCGTGCGCGTCCAGGTGGAACCGCTTCCCAGTGGTGGGGATCCGGCCCGGCGTGCCCGGGGCAGCTGCGTACAGCCCCGCGGCTCCGCCCTCGGAGAAAGTTCCGGCCCGCGGGGGCTTGGCAACTAGACCTAGAGCACGTTGACCACCAAGTGTAGTCCGATTTACGTTCCCAGCTTACTCTGGTGCCTACACTGTTTTTATTTTGTATTTTATTTTGCAAAGCCATTGGGAATTAACACCCGCGCTCGAACCTTTCCGCAGAAGGCTGATTTTGTGCGCTTGCTGCAAATGGGTGGTGTGGCAGGGCGCAATCGGAATCTCCGTGGCTCAGTGCAGTAGTTTCTCGATTCCTCTTCAGGACGAACAAAGTTACTCTCGGAGATTGTTTTTTATGTGGCCACTGTCTTGTAGAAGTCTCTGCTTGGGAAAGTTCTTGAAATATCGAGCCACTAAGGAACTGTCCCCACTCTCGTGCAGATGTAGATAGGTTGTGGTCCTTGACAGAGGCGATGGGATTGCAACGAGAAATGGGAGTGGACAGGACAGCCTTCTGCTAGAATCTTTGGGAAAATAGAAATTGACTCAATACAGGGAGCACTTTCCATGTTATGTGGCTCCTTAATCTTTTTTCACTGGAGGAATCTTTTACCCCAAAACACAACGCAACAAAAATCAAACCCAAACCACAGAAACCACTTTGATTGGACTCATTTCTGATTTGGTAAAGCAGAAAAAGTGAAAGTAAGACACCTAATAGAAGTACTGTAGAAAAATCAGAAGGGAGCTGTCCAAAATGTCAGCATTTTCAGCCAATTTTTTTTTTTAACTGTAAAAGTTTCATTTTCTCTCAATTTAGAAATGTAAATTATCCTGAATAACTTACTGGTAAACTAGCAGTGACGTTAGTTTTGTGTCCTAGGATAGCTGCACATTTTTTTCATCACTTAATTCATGAACTGTAAAATGGAATTTTTAGTTCTATTTTAATGGAACACATATATTGGATTTGGGTTAGTAAAAAAAAAAAAAAAAAGTAGAGATATTCTCCTTAGCACTCATCACATATATGGTTTACAAGTCTAGTTTTCTGATATAAGTAAAGTATAGCTTGTGATTGTTACACTTCCATACAAAATTTACCTGCTGCCCGGTGATTATTTTAATGTTGTAGTAGTTG
>NW_011888783.1:21256636-21261112 GCF_000151845.1 Pteropus vampyrus | reverse complement strand
TTATTAAATAAAACAGTCATGACTGGAATTTCTACAATGTTATGTAAGAGTGAGACTTATTTAATAATAATTTGTTTTCATTTAAATAATGCTGAAATTGTTTTTTTTGTGTGTGTGTGTGCTTGTGTGCAAAAACTAAAATGTTTAGTTTAGAGGAATTAAAACCTTCAACCAGTTCAGTAAGTCAGAAACTCATTCTTATATTCTCTCTCTTGTTCTCTCTCATTCGAAAAGCTGTTAGAAGGAATGCAACCACCCTGCATTTAAAACAAATTTACCAACCTGTCCTGAATGATGATTGTACTTCATAAGGCAAAATTTTCAGCCTCTTAAGTAATCTACTAAATAATTATGGTTTATTCAAGTACAGTTTAACACATTGTATCACATTCCTACTATGTGCAAGACACTGATCTAGTTGCTTTAACTATATCAGAGAATAAATCAGACAAACCTCTGCCCTCATTAAGCCTATATTTAATTGGTGTGAAATAACTCAAACAAAAAAAAATAAGTAAATAACTTATATAGACTATCTCTTACTAACCTGTTTTATATACCCACTGCCCCGCCCCACCCCCATCCCATGGCCTAGTCTCTTTCCATCTCATTTTCCTCTCTGATTAATACATACCCACCCAGAAACCAACACAGATATATTCAAATTAATCTAAGAATGGAAAGTAATCATGGTGATAATCTAATGTATCGTTAGTCCTGAGGCTGCAGATCTGAACATCACTGCATATGATGAGGGTTAAAGGCACAGGAGGGATTCAAAGATGGTTAATCAATGAAGTGACAGATACCTGCTCTTTAATCTTTAAAATATATTTGTAATATTTTTCAGAAGAACCAAAGTGGAAAATATTTATCCTACAACATATTTGTTTCAAATTAATAACATTTTAAACATTTTTAATGACTATCCAAGATTAAATCTACATAATCTCATTTAAAGGGGATGAGTGAATTGGAGTAGTAAGAAGGAATCTGAAAGCATAATTTTAATGAGAAACATTCTGCTTCTTCCACGTTCAGAGTGATGTATTCACGTACTTTTGTAAAAGCTGATCAAAAACCCTAGGGTCTGAGGTAAAAGTTTCCCTTAAGTCTTCATGATATGATCTTCTAATAAGAAATGCCAAAATACTTCCAAATTTCAAAATAAGTTTTTCTTTAATTCAAAATCAATTTGGTTATTAAGTCAGTCCAATGACAGATAAAACCGTGCAATATTTTCCCAGGTTCTTTTCTCTTAATGCATAAAGCAGTGTGCAATGATGATTTCAGTTTCATTTTCTGTGCTTTCTATTTCATTATTTTCTATAGGGTCTTTAGCTTACATCTGAAAGGAATTGTTATTTATTTATTTTTTTTGAAGGGAATTGTTATTTATTTATTTTTTTTTCGTATGAAGAATGGAACCTAGCTTGACTTTCAAAAATTGGTTTGTGAACTATATTTTCATATTTGAGGAAGTTGAAATTGTACTCCCAGGAAGCCATGCCACATAATAAATTAATGCCAACTTATCCGCAGGTTCTATTATAACAGGATATTAGTGCAGGGCACATGATGCTAAGTCATTTCTGGATTTCCATCGTTCAAGAAAAATTTTCAAGGTTGGTGCTATACAGTTCAGTTTTAGGAGATGGGGACAGAATAATGCCATCTCAATATTTTATTTATCTGTATTCAAGAATGCATGTACTAACCACTTAAGCCTATTAAAAAGATCTCCTGGTTTTTCTCCTTTCTATCCAAAATGCAAAACTTTAGGAAAACAACGTTTTAAAAAAGCAAGGAAACTGACCGTTACCATATCCAGCACACAAAGTGAACTCTTGCTGATTATGAAACTCTTAGATGAGAGCTAAGCAAGAATCGTATACTTGGAGCTGGAAAGAACCCAGGCCATTAGTCAACTTCCTCTTTGTATAAGGAAGAACTTTATTCCTGAAAGTTGATATTAATTATCCAAAGTCAATTGAAAGTAGACCTGGGTCTAGGAACACTGTTAACTGCCAAGTATATAAGTTAATCCCATGACAGTAACTACATTTTGTAAAACAGTAGTGTAAGAAGAAATAGTATATCTACCTATTTGTGTATGTACCTATTTTAATACCTGACATAATATTGTATCATATTAATATTATGTTGAAATCAAGAAAATGATAAACTGGGATGCATTTAGAAATGTCATCTAAGATTTATAGGGTTAGAGGTAAGTTTGCATGTAAAATGTTTGTACTTAATTCAGTCATTTTGTCTGTAGAATTTCTTTTAATTATTTGCTAATATCTCTAAAACAGAATTTCTTATTTCCAGAGGTCTGTAGGCTTCAAAGTGATTGCTAGGTGAGAGTCAAGACTCCAAGAAATACCAAATTTTCTGCAAGCTTTTTCAATTCTCAAATGTTCCAGACTAAGAAAAATTTGTTTTAAAAAGCTTTAGAGCTAAAGCTCTAAGTTAGCTTAAAACAAAACCAAAAAAAAAAAAAAAAAAATTGAGCAGAGAGAGGGAACCTGTGTGGATATGGAGAGGATTTTAAGAATTACTGTCTCTCTCTTATCGCTCAAGGAAACAACAACAACAACTTTTGCTAGTTTCCATCAGAAAACAACCCCACAGTGGTTGGAAGAGACATTTCATTGTCTTAAAATGTAAATTTGCAACCGAAGAGATGGTTTATAACTGATATATACAACACTTGGTTCTGAGTTGCTGCAGTTAGCATTTTGTTTGCTCTTTACTATGAAATGTTTTTATGACATATATAGATGATATCAGGGCTGAATCAATTATTCACTGAACAACAAAATTTGTAGGTGACTTCTCTAGGACCCTAGCACTCAAAGACAATTTCCAGAGGTAGAGGTTGATTGTATACAATTAGTTGTAAATTTAAATACTACTAGACAAAAAGAATTGCAATAAGGGTACACAGAAAAACTATAGCTGCATGAATAGGGCATATAAAGCAATAGATTTCTCCATTCTGCATCTGTCTGTGCCAGTCAGTGCTGGTGAGTTTCCACGATAGCCCATCACTATTTTAGTTTCTTGTCTACAAAATGAGGATAACATCTCTGATTTCTTGAATTCCAATTTTTGAGGAGTTAGTTGAATTGAATATAAGTAATACATGTTGACTTCTCTGAGTGAACATATCTATCTAATTACAGGAGAGGTGTTATATTTTATAATAACAACTAACAATGGATTGATAAAGTTATTTTATTGATAATTTGGCTTAATTTCCTTTATTCAAAGAGATAAATGATAATCTTCAGTTTCTAATCTTGCTGACCGAAAAACAAAACAAGCTGATCCTGAAATTTCTTGAAGGCAGCTAAACATAGTCATTTTCCTACCATTGTTGGTTTCTTCTCTCTGTATATGATTCTGTCTTTCTCTCTCCCTCTCCCTCTCCCTCTTGCTCGCTCTATACACACACACACACACACACACACACACACACACACACACACACACACACATATACATATATATATTACAACTTTCAATGTTATAAGGAGTTATTTCAATGCTGTCTGTAATCTCCTGACTTTTTGTCATAGTAAGCAAATAATTAAAGGACATTACTAACTCATATCTTTACTAACAGATGTTTACAATAAATGTGAAAAAGTAGAGAAATTTCCAAAATAGAAACACCAAATGTGTGTGTATGTGTAGATGCACACATATACACATATAGATATACATATATAGAGACAATCCAAACAAATTCCAACAAATTGTTGTAAAGTTATAAAGTTCATATGAAATAGTAAATAGTTTATAAGAGCAAATTTTTAGAAGTAAAGCATTGAGAGGAATTTGTACTGTCAACCATTTAAAGACATTAAAAATGGCAGTAATTAATACAGTATATTAACATGCAAACAAGCAGAAGTAAAAGCTCAGACACAAACTCTAAGATATGTGAAAATAAAGCATAAAATATACAATAATGAAAAATCTGTGGAAAAAAATAATTATATATATGAATAGTGTTGGGAAAATCGAGTAATTATTTTTGAAAAAGATACACTCCATGTCTCACATTGCATTCCAAAATAAATTTCAGATAAAGCAAAAGAGTTGATATAAAAAATTCTAAAGTTAGAAGAAAATAGAGACTATACAAAACAAAGGGGAAAATAGAAAGGTTTGACCTTATAAAAATTAACAATTTAATTTTACGTCGGATATGTCATAAGTAAATCAAGGAAGTATTTTTAACACAAATTACTAATAATAGTTTAATATTCACTCTTACAAAAACCTTTCAATGTTTTCTTCTGTTATAGGACTCATCTCAAAATATTGTGATTCCCCAGTTTATATGCATCACCCACTAGACTAAAAACTTCTTGGAGAAATTCATATTCATCATTTTATCTTTAGTTCCTTCAGCATAATTGGGATGCAATAGGCATTATTAGTAGCTAATAAAAAATTATT